>NC_092044.1:62442392-63642392 GCF_003086295.3 Arachis hypogaea | reverse complement strand
GTTCAGAATGCATCCCAGGGTATAGCAGCATCACTCTACTGCAGAAGGCGTCGCGTTCCTTGCCACCAATACTGGGTTTCACACGCCAATTGATAAGCTGCAAATTCAACATGTTGATCTTCAAGGACTTGTTGTGCATGTAAAGCCCGTTCGATTGCTTCAAACCAATTGTCAGTCTCAGTAGGGTTTGTGGTTCCTCCGAATTTTGGTGGATGTATCTTTAGAAAAGTGGTGAAAGTGATCGGCCCATTTCCATCATTATCGCCGTTTCCATGGTTCGCTTGATTTTCTAACGCTTCGGCTGTCGCCTGCATAGCCGCAGCCATGTTTTCCAGGGTGACCATGAAGTTCACAGGGTTGTTTTCTGTCATTTTAGGATTTGAATTTCCTAGTCTACACTTCTTCCTCGCCCGCGATCGCGTCCATGAGTCGCCATATGGTTCCTCTTCACACCAAACAAGTGATATCAAGGTGATCAGTTTTAATATCTCTTGTCTAGTGCTTCCAAGTTCCAAATGCATACTCATGAATTTTATGGTATGTATATCAGTCAGATATCCTAATAGCACATAGACACATACACAGAGAATGCACAGAAGCATAGTCAGTCTGTCTCTCATGCTCTACAAGAACGAACTGTTCTGATACCATAATGTTATACCCTACCACACAGAGCTTTATGCTTAAGCCGTAAAACAGAGGTGGTGTGGTATTACGACCTCTAAAATAATATATATATATATATATATATATATAATGATAATAATGAAAAGGAAATAGTATACTAGGAGCCTTAATAAACGGGTAAAACAAAGATCACAAAATAGAACGTGCAACACTCAGAAATATGGATTTCTTGCGTGAGAAGAAAACTAAAGTTACAAGTATGATATAACAGAAACTAGGAATAGAGAACCAAAAGGAACATAATAACAAGCTCCTAACTTAGCGTGCGAAGCTAAGGCTGGCCGGAGAATATTTACATACGTAATATACAACCTTAAGCCCAAAGGAACATGTTTAAAAGCCCTAGTTCTCCATAAATCCTCTAGGAGGTACAATAGCAAAGTAGTAATATAGACATGAAGAGAGTCTAGCACACACACACACACACACACACACACACACACACACACACATATATATATATCAAAATAACAAAAGTAGGTCTCTAAAATATTCCACTTTACCACAGAAATCCAGACGCCTAGCATGGTGCCTCTCGACCTGCATCTGAAAATAACAACGCAGTATGGGATGAGAATTGGAGGGTTCCCAGCATGGTAAAAGTGCCACGCATATAAGATATAAGGTCATGGGAATGCCAGAGGCAATCCTAGGATGCCGACACTCAAATATAAAGCTTAAGGAATTAAAACAGAAACCATGAATCAGGGTGGTCATCTAAAGGTTCTCAACCGAAACCAAACTTAACTTGCACACTAATCTTTTCCACCTTTCCTTCGTTCCTCTGGCTTCTATGAGTTGCATAGACAAACAAGCAAAACAAGGCAAACACAAGTAGTTCACAAGTAATACAGATAGAAATTATAACAAATAGAAAATTATAATCACGTAGGCAAACCCATATAGTTCACAAGCAAGAAAATCATACAATATGCACATGATGTATGCCTGTCTTATGGCTGTTGATATCAACTATCGGTTACTTAGCCAGTCGGACATGTCCTGGTAGCTAACCGTGGATAAAACACCACAGGACGGGACAGGTATTACTCATCCACCCATGCTGATGTTTCACCAAAATCGGGGTAGGCAATACTCATCCACCAAAGCAGGTGCCACATCCTTAACCCAGATAGGCATTACTCGTCTATGCACATGCTAGGACTCGAATAAGAATTACTCGTCTATTCTTGGATAGGAATTGCTCATCTACCCTTGACATTACACATCGAATAGGAATTACTCGTCTATACTCACAAACATAGCTCGAATAGGATTTACTCGTCTACCCTCGCAGTCATAACTCGACATCTCAAAATAATCCACAACTAAACTTAGTTATCTTCATTAATCATATCTCAAACTCATAATCATGGCTTGGATAGGAATTACTCATCCATCCTAACAATCACAACTCACCACTATCGCTTTAATCACCATCACACTTTAAGGTCATTGATGAGTGGATAATTTATACGCTTTTTGGCATTGTTTTTAGGTAGTTTTTAGCATGATCTAGTTACTTTTAGGGATGTTTTCATTAATTTTTATGCTAAATTCACATTTCTAGACTTTACTATGAGTTTGCATGTTTTTCTGTGGTTTCAGGTATTTTCTGGCTGAAATTGAGGGACCTGAGCAAAACTCTGATAGGAGGCTGACAAAGGACTGCTGATGTTGTTGGAATCTGACCTCCCGGCACTCAAAATGGATTTTCTGGAGCTACAGAACTCCAAATCGCACGCTCTCAACAGCGTTGGAAAGTAGACATCCAGAGCTTTCCAGCAATATATAATCGTTCATACTTTATTCAGGATTAGATGACGTAAACTGGCGCTCAACGCCAGTTCCATGCTGCACTCTGGAGTTAAACGCCAGAAACACGTTACGAACCAGAGTTGAACGCCCAAAACACGTTACAACTTGGCGTTCAACTCCAAGAGAAGCCTCAGCTCGTGGATAGATCAAGCTCAGTCCAAGCACACACCAAGTGGGCCCCGGAAGTGAATTTATGCATCAATCACTTACCCCTCTAAACCCTAGTAGCTAGTTTTAAGTATAAATAGAACGTTTTACCTTTGTATTATTAATCCTGGATCCTGGATCCTGGATCATGAATTGTATTTTTTGATCCTGTGATCACGTTTGGGAGCTGGCCATTCGGCCATGCCTGGACCTTCATCACTTATGTATTTTCAACGGTGGAGTTTCTACACATCATAGATTAAGGGTGTGGAGCTCTACTGTACCTCAAGTTTTAATGCAAGTACTTCTGTTTTTTTATTCAATTTGACTTATTCTTGTTCTAAGGTATTCGTTGCACTTCAACTTGATGAATGTGATGATCCGTGACACTCATCATCATTCTCACCTATGAACGCGCGTGATTGACAACCACTTCCGTTCTACCTTAGACCGGGCGCATATCTCTTGGATTCCTTAATCAGAATCTTCGTGGTATAAGCTAGAATTGATGGCGGCATTTATGGGAATCCGAAAAGTCTAACCTTGTCTGTGGTATTCCGAGTAGGATTCCAGGATTGAATGACTGTGACGAGCTTCAAACTCCTGAAGGCTGGGCATTAGTGGCAGACGCAAAAGAATCACGGGATTCTATTCCAACCTGATTGAGAATTGACAGATGATTAGCCGTGCTGTGACAGAGCATTTGGACCATTTTCACTGAGAGGATGGGATGTAGCCATTGACAACGGTGATGCCCTACATACAGCTTGCCATGGAAAGGAGTAAGAAGGATTGGATGAAAGCAGTAGGAAAACAGAGATTCAACAGTGACAAGCATCTCCATACGCTTATCTAAAATTCCCACCATTAATTTACATAAGTATTTCTATCCTATTTTATTTATCTTTTAATTATCTAATCCAATCACATTTGAATCAGCCTGACTGAGATCTACAAGATGACCATAGATTGCTTCATACCAACAATCTCCGTGGGATCGACCCTTACTCACATAAGGTATTACTTGGACGACCCAGTGCACTTGCTGGTTAGTTGTGCAGAGTTCTGACTAAGTGTAATTCACGTGTGAGAGCTACCAAATTATTGGAGCCATTGTTGATGATCACAATTTCGTCCACCAAGTTTTTGGCGCCGTTGCCGGGGATTGTTCGAGTATGGACAACTGACGGTTCATCTTGTTGCTCAGATTAGGTAATTTTCTTTTCAAAATTTTTCAAAAATCTTTCAAAATTTTTTATTTATTTTCGTTTTTCTAAAAAATATTTTTGAAAAAAATAAAAGAAAATACAAAAAAATCATAAAATCATAAAAACCAAAAATATTTTGTGTTTCTTGTTTGAGTCTTGAGTCAATTTTTAAGTTTGGTGTCAATTGCATGTTTTTAAAATTTATGCATTATTTTTTCGAAAATTCATGCATTCATGGTGTTCTTCATGATCTTCAAGTTGTTCTTGACAAGTCTTCTTATTTGATCTTGATGATTTCTTGTTTTGTGTTGTATGTTGTTTTTCATATGCATTTTTGCATTCATAGTATCCATGCATTAAAGAATTCTAAGTTTGGTGTCTTGCATGTTTTCTTTGCATCAAAAATTTTTCAAAAATATGTTCTTGATGTTCATCATGATCTTCAAAGTGTTCTTGATGTTCATCTTGACATTCATAGTGTTCTTGCATGCATCATGTGTTTTGATCCAAAAATTTTCATGTTTGTGTTTTTCTCTCTCCTCATTAAAAAAATTCAAAAATCAAAAGAATATATTTTCCTTATTTCCCTCCAAATTTTCGAAATTTTGGGTTGACTTGGTCAAAAATTTTTAAAAATTAGTGTTTCTTACAAGTCAAGTCAAATTTTCAATTTTAAAAATCTTATCTTTTCAAAACTTTTTCAAAAATCAAATCTTTTTCATTTTTTTTATTTATTTTCGAAAATTTTAAAATTATTTTCAAAATCTTTTTCTTAATTTTATTTCAAATTTTCGAAATTATGCTAACAATTAATGTGATTGATTCAAAAATTTGAAGTTTGTTACTTTCTTGTTAAGAAAGGTTCAATCTTTAAATTCTAGAATCTTATCTTTTAGTTTCTTGTTAGTTAAGCAATTAATTTTAATTTTAAAAAAATTAAATCTTTTTCAACCATATCCTTTTATCATATCTTCTTATCTTATCTTTTTATCATATCTTTTTATCTTTTCATTTCATCATATCTTTTTCAAAAATTTGATTTCAAAATATCTTATCTAACTTCTTATCTTCTTATCTTTTCAAATTTAATTTTAATATATTTTTCAACTAACTATTTGACTTTTTGTTTGTTTCTTATCTTTTTCAAAACCACCTAACTACTTTTCCCTCTTTAATTCTCGAAAATATCTCATCTCTTTTTCAAAAATTCTTTTTAATTGTTTTAAATTTTAATTTTAATTATTTCTTATCTTTAATTTTCAAAAATCATTAACTACTTTTTCAAAATTATTTTCGAATTCTCCCTCTCTTCTCTTCTTCTATATATTTATTTATTTACTAACACTTCTCTTCACCTCTCTTCATCTCCAATCACTGCCTCTATCCTCACCCTTGTGATTGGATTCTCCACTCTTATTCCTTTCTTCCTTTACTAATAATAAGGATCCTCTTTGTCCAGATATAGAGGATTCCTCTTCCTTTTCTTTTTCTCTTCTCTTTCATATGTGCATGAATAAGGAAAAAGGCTCTCTTGTTGAAGCTGATCCTAAACCTGAAAGGACTCTGAAGAGGAAACTAAGAGAAGCTAAATTACAACAATCCAGGGCAACCTTTATGAAATTTTTGAACAAGAGAAGGAGATGGCAGCCGAACCCAACAACAATAATGCAAGGAGGATGCTTGGTGATTTCACTAAACCAATGTCCAAGTTTGATGGAAGAAGCATCTCAATTCCTGCCATTGGAGCAAACAATTTTGAGCTGAAACCTCAATTAGTTGCTTTGATGCAACAGAACTGCAAGTTTCATGGACTTCCATCTAAAGATCCTTATCAGTTTTAACTGAGTTCTTGCAGATTTGTGAGACTGTTAAGACGAATGGAGTAGATCCTGAAGTGTACAAGCTCATGCTTTTCCCTTTTGCTGTAAAAGACAGAGCTAGAATATGGTGGGACTCACAACCTAAAGATAGCCTGGACTCCTGGGATAAGCTGGTCACGGCCTTCTTGAATAAATTCTTTCCTCTTCAAAAGCTGAGCAAGCTTAGAGTGGATGTTCAGACCTTCAAACAAAAAGATGGTGAATCCTTCTATGAAGCTTGGGAAAGATATAAGCAGATGACCAAAAAGTGTCCTTCTGACATGTTTTCAGAATGGACCATATTAGATATATTCTATTATGGTCTATCTGAGTTTTCCAAAATGTCATTGGACCATTCTGCAGGTGGATCCATTCACTTAAAGAAAACGCCTGCAGAAGCTCAAGAACTTATTGACATGGTTGCTGTAACAACCCCGATTTTCGAGTACGCGGATCTTTTCTACAGGCACGAATTTCTCCAGAAGATCAGTAAAGGGAACACCTTTGCTGTATCATCAAGCATCTCAATCCTCATTGTCATTATGACATCTTTAAGCCAAAACCTCTTTTGAGGCAAGCTCGACAACGCGGCCACGGAGAACCTAGTTTTTGAACCGTATCGGTTAGGAGTTTTGATTCTAGTTTTCGTAAATAGGCTCAGTTTGACGAACCGGACTCGATTCATGAGAGAAGAAAGATAATAGTATAATATTATCATTATATTAGTATTAGAAGTTGCTTGAAAGATATCATAAGGTTACCTGGTCTGTTTTAGTTAAAAACAGGAAATCGGTTTAACCAGGTTTACGGTTTACTGGTGCAGCTTAGCACCAGCACTCTCTGATGACTTTAGCAATGCTAAGGGCTCATCATACATGTTTTATTCTCATAATAAATATGTTACTAGTGTCATTTATGCTAGTAGCTCAGAAAATAATTTTTAGAGATATTTTTACAAGTGTTCCGATACACCTAGTTTTAGTTGTTATACACCTGAGATATTTTAATATTATTTTAATCCACCTCCAAGCCAACCAATCACAACTCACCTTACACCCCCAAGACCTCCAAGGCTGTCTCATTTCATCATTTTGGCCGAAAATAACAAGAGAGAAAAGAGAGAAACCTTCATGAACACTTAATCTTCAAAGCCTGATTTCTTCTGAACTAAAACTCAAATCAAAATTCCGATTTAACCAAAATGATCCTCTCTTCTTTCTCTACATAAACATATAACATATCAAGGCTGGAAATAAGGTGATATGGCTGTCTCCCTCCCTCTTCAATTCGGTTTTCAAGGAAAACCATGTAAACATGTGTTTTCTTGATGTTTTTCCTTAGGAATCATGCTTAACTTGACTTGAGGGCCAAGAAACGTGAATTTCCAGCAAGTCTAAGGTGAGATATCTCTTCCTAACATACTGAGTGAGATTTGGTCAGTTGAGAGTTTTTGGATTTAAAGTTGTTCTTGATGTGATTTAGGAGGAAAAAGTGCTTAAGGACCACCTGAAAGTTTGATTGAATTAGGAGCAGCAAAACCAGGTAGGGTGTCACGAAATTAATCTTGATTATTTGTGTTTGAGATGTGTGAATGTTGTATTATTTGGTTGTGCTAAAAATTGGTTGCATATATGATTGATTCATGGTGAAAATTTGGTGAAATTCTGATGAAATTTGATGAAATTTAAGCTTTAAAGTTCATGTTCTTGGGCAGCTGGGAAAAATGAAACCCTAAGCTTAAATTGAGGTTCAATTTTTGTTGAAATTATGTAGAAAAGATGGGGTTTTAGTGGCTGCTAATTTATTATGAATTATAGTAAAAATTGGTAGCTGAAAAGACTGAAAAACGGGTAAAAATAGAGAAAGAATCTGAAGAATTTATGAAGAACATGAAGAACACTTTGAGTGTGATGAAGAACAATGAAGAACAGGCCTTAGATCTTAAAAAGGGCAAGGAAGTAAAATTTTTGGTGTTTTAGGGGTTGTCTGGTAATTTCTGAAAGTTAGGGTGGTAAAAGTAGAAATATTAAAAGTTACGGGTGGTAAAAGGTGAATTTTAAAGGTTAAAGGTTAAAGTAAAGTTAATTTTCAAAAATATATTAATAAAATAATAAATAATAATAAAATATTAAATAATAATATTTAATTAAAAATAATATTTTAATAAAAATAATAAAATAATGTAGAAAAGGCAGTTTTCTGTAAAAGCTTTAGAAAGACAACTTTAAGTGCAGAATCTCATAATTAACTTCATAAAACACTTAGGGAGTGGTAATAACATGTTAGTGAGGCAAAGATAAAGAAAAAATAAAAAGTTAAAGAAAAGATAAAAATCGAAGAAAAAGTCTGTAATGTTTTAATGACAGAAAAACAGATAGAATTAGTGAATGAACTAGGGCAACATAGTTAGTCCTTGAGTTGCGACTAGGGTTAAGTATTATATGAAAAGTTAAACTGTTTCAGTATAGACTTAATGAACCTATACTTGGGACAGGCTAACTATTCATACCGAAATTTACATAAGCTTTAAATACATATGTTAAGCAGAGAAACCAGAGCAGAGTAAAGAAACACAGAGAACAGAGTAACCAGAGCAGAATATAGGGATATAGAGAAAAGAGTAATTTGAGCAAAGTAAAAAGACACAGAGAAGAGAGTAATGTGATAAAGAGAAATGGTTTGAGTTAAGATGTTGTAAAAGTAAAAGCTGTAGAGTTTGTATAGCATGATTGAACAGAGAAAGAAAGAGGTACAACATAAGAATGTGAAAGTGATGATGAATAATGAGAATGTTAGTGAATGATGATAATGAGAATGATTATGTAAGAATCTGCTGCAGAGAGGCAGTCAGATAGATGGTGGTACGACCACTGAGAACGCTTTCCTGGGATACCTTGCTATAATGCTTTGCTGTAAGACAGAGGTTGCTTACAGAGGTATCAAGATGAATGTGCTCCTGTAAGACAAAGGTTTCTTATAGTGAGTGTGTTGTTGCTCCTGTAAGACAGAGGTTGCTTACAGTGAGTATGTTGTTGCTCCTGTAAGACAAAGGTTGCTTGCAGTGAGTCTGTTGGGCGTATATCAGCTAATAAGTTTCGCCCTGCAAGATAAAGGTTGCTTGTAGTGGATACCCTGCAAGACAAAGGTTGCTTGCAGTGGATATTGCTAACAGGAAAGCCTTATCCAGACAGAGGTTGCTGGGTAACGTCGGGAGCGGGTATGTAACCGACAGATGAGCTCATTACCTGCACTAGGGCTAGACATGCATCATACTTGGTTGTGCATTTTCTCTATTATGATTGTTGCATGAATGTATACTTTCTTTGTTTGTATTCTATTCTCTGTGTTTGTGTCTGTGTTTTACTTTCTTGTATTCTTCTGTTTGTGATCTTTTTCTATTTTCTCTATTTTCTCTATTTATCTGTCTTCTGTTTACTACTTCTCTATATTCTGCTATTAGTCTGCTAAAAAACACAAAATTAATGAACGTAACTAATAATCCCGGCCCTACTAAGAACTCCCCAGTTCTTACCCCTTCTCTCTCCCTTCCCCCTCCAGATGGAAGCATGAGTACCCTTCCGTAGTTCACTGATGACTGTTCGTAAAGTGAATTCCGCTCTAGGTAGTCTTCTGAGTCTAGGGTGAATCTCTTTATCTATGTATATGTATATACTGTGAGACCAGCCAACGTCTGCACCCCGTTCGTATGCGCACTTTAACCTGAATCCTGTGTACGAAACTCCCGTTGTGTGGCTACTTGATGAGGTACCAGAGGGACGTCCTATGGCAATGTCTGATCGTGCAGAGGAATAGCAGATGATGTCCTACCTTTGCTGACGTTCACTTGACTTGAGTTTTGAAGACTTAGAACGTACTTTCCTTCGCTTTAGTAGTTTAGAGGGACTAGGCGAGTATAGAGTCTAGGCTAGCCTGGGTGCCAGCTTAGGGATTTCTTGAACAGGTCAGGACCTGGGATGTTGTATATATATATATATATATATATATATATATATATATATATATATATATATATATATATATATATATATATATATATGTATGTATATAGATATTATTTAGCTATATCTAGGGGTGTTCTAACTAAAAGTCTATACTCTAATAAAGGCTGGATCACTGAATCTTGTTAGCTGCTTGTGATGTATTTATGTGTGGTTGTTTATAACTATTTTATCTGTTATTATTTGTGAATTGATTATAAATAATTATGTTTATTAATCCAAATGTTTTCAAAAAAATACACCTCGCAAATTAACTACGCTTTTAACAACGAATCAGGCTCACATGATAAATAATAGATAATAACTAGGAAGACAAATTATTAGCGCTCAGTTTCCGGTGTGTCCTAGGCGTATTGAAAATTGGGTCGTTACAGTTGCAAATAACCAATTCATGTACACTTCTGAGAGGAATTTCGTGAATAATGGGACGCCTCAGAGGAAGGGAGTTCTTGAAATTGATGCTCTGAATGCCATATTGGCTCAGAACAAAGTGTTGACTCAACAAGTCAACATGATCTCTCAAAGTCTGAATGGATGGCAAAATGCATCCAACAGTACTAAAGAGGCAGCTTCTGAAGAAGCTTATGATCCTGAGAACCCTGCAATAGCAGAGGTAAATTACATGGGTGAACCTTATGGGAACACCTATAATTCATCATGGAGAAATCATCCAAATTTTTCATGGAAGGATCAACAAAAGCCTCAACAAGGCTTTAATAATGGTGGAAAAAATAGGCTAAGCAATAACAAGCCTTTTCCATCATCTTCTCAGCAACAGACAGAGAATTCTGAGCAGAGCCCCTCTAATTTAGCAAATTTAGTCTCTGATCTGTCTAAGGCCCCTTTAAGTTTCATGAGTGAAACAAGGTCTTCCATTAGAAATTTGGAGGCACAAGTGGGCCAGCTGAGTAAGAAAGTCATTGAAACTCCTCCCAATATTCTCCCAAGCAATACAGAAGAGAATCCAAAAGGAGAGTGCAAGGCCATTGATGTAATTAATATGGCCGAATGCACAAGGGAGGAGAAGGACAAAAATCCTAGAGAGGAAGACCTCCTGGGACGTCTCTCAAACAAGAAGGAGTTCCCTATTGAGGACCTAAAAGAATCTGAGGCTCATATAGAGACCATAGAGATTCCATTAAATCTCCTTCTGCCATTCATGAGCTCTGAAGATTATTCTTCCTCTGAAGAGGATGAAGATGTAACTGGAGAGCAAGTTGCTCAATATTTAGGAGCTATCATGAAGCTGAATGCCAAGTTGTTTGGTAATGAGACTTGGAAAGGTGAACCTCCCTTACTCATTAGTGAACTAGATACATGGGTTCAGCAAAAATTACCTCAAAAGAGACAAGATCCTGACAAATTCTTAATACCCTGTACCATAGGCACCAAGACTTTTAACAAGGCTCTATGTGACCTGGGGTCAAGCATAAATCTTATGCCTCTCTCTGTAATAGAGAAGCTGGGGATCATTGAGGTACAGCCTGCCTTATTCTCATTACAATTGGCAGACAAGTCAGTAAGACAAGCTTATGGATTAGTAGAGGACGTGTTGGTAAAGGTTAAAGGCCTTTACATTCCTACTGATTTCATAATCTTAGACACTAGGAAGGAGGAGGATGAATGCATCATCCTTGGAAGACCTTTCCTAGCAACAGCAGAAGCTGTGATAGATGTTAACAGAGGAGAATTAGTCCTTCAATTGAATGGGGACTACCTTTGTTTAAGGCACACGACTATCCTTCTGTAACAAGGGAGAGTAAGCATGCAGAGCTTCTCTCAATATAGAGTCAAATAGAGCCCCCACAATCAAACTCTAAGTTTGGTGTTGGGAGGCCACAACCAAACTCTAAGTTTGGTGTTGGGACTATACAACATTGACCTGATCACCTGTGAGGCTCCATGAGAGTCCACTATCAAGCTATTGACATTAAAGAAGCGCTTGTTGGGAGGCAACCCAATTTTTATTTATCTAATTTTATTTTTATTTATTTGTTATTTTGTGTTTTAGTAGGTTCATGATCATGTGGAGTCACGAAAAAAATATTAAAATTAAAAACAGAATCAAAAACAGCAAAAGAAAAATCACACCCTGGAGGAAGGACTTATTGGCGTTTAAACGCCAGTAAGGAGCATCTGGCTGGCGTTCAATGCCAGAACAGAGCATGGATCTGGCGTTGAACGCCAGAAACAAGCATGGAACTGGCGTTCAACGCCAAAAACATGCTACACATGGGCGTTAAACACCCAGAACGTGCACCACTTCGGCGTTTAAACGCCAGAATGGTATGCTAAGGCATTTTACATGCCTAATTGGTGCAGGGATGTAAATCCTTGACACCTAAGGATCTGTGGACCCCACATGATCATCTCAAGATCTGTGGACCCCACAGGATCCCCACCTAACATATTCCCACCTTACCTCCTAATTAATCCTATAACACACTTTCCCAAAAACCCTTCACCAATCACCGCAATCTCTCTTCCCAATTACCCCCTTCACCACTCACATCCATCCACTCTTCCCCATAAACCCCACCTACCTTCAAAATTCAAAAATCTTTCCCACCCAAACCCACCCTAAAATGGCCGAATCTACCCTCTCTCACTTCCCTATATAAACCCCTCCATTCTCCTTAATTTTCACACAACACACACCTCTCTTCTCCTTCTTGGCCGAATACACCTCTCCCCCTCTCCTCCATATTTTCTTCTTCTTCTTCTTCTTCTTCTTTTCTTTCTTCTCTTGCTCGAGGGCTAGCAATATTATAAGTTTGGTGTGGTAAAAGCATAAGTTTTTCGTTTTTCCATTACCATTGACGGCACCTAAGGCCGGAGAATCCTCTAGAAAAGGGAAAGGGAAGACAATAGCTTCCACCTCCGAGTCATGGGAGATGGAAAGATTCATCTCCAAAGCCCATCAAGACCACTTCTATGATGTTGTGGCCAAGAAGAAGATGATCCCTGAGGTCCCTTTCAAGCTCAAGAAAAATGAGTATCCGGAGATCCGACATGAGATCCAAAGAAGAGGTTGGGAAGTTCTAACCAACCCCATTCAACAAGTCAGAATCTTAATGGTTCAAGAGTTCTATGCCAATGCATGGATCACTAGGAACCATGATCAAAGTATGAACCCGAGTCCAAAGAATTATCTTACAATGGTTCGGGGGAAATACTTAGATTTTAGTCTGGAAAATGTGAGGTTGGCGTTCAACTTACCGATGATGCAAGGAGATGCACGCCCCTACACTAGAAGGGTCAACTTTAATCAAAGGTTGGACCATGTCCTTATGGACATATGTGTTGAAGGAGCTCAATGGAAAAGAGACTCCAAAGGCAAACCGGTTCAACTAAGAAGACTGGACCTCAAGCCTGTGGCTAGAGGATAGTTGGAGTTTATTCAACGGTCCATCATCCCCACTAGCAACCGATCTGAAGTTACTGTGGATCGGGCCATCATAATTCATAGCATCATGATTGGAGAGGAAGTAGAAGTTCATGAAGTCATCTCCCATGAATTCTACAAAATAACCGATAAGTCCTCTACTTTGGCAAGGCTAGCTTTTCCTCATCTTATTTGCCATCTATGTTACTCAGCTGGAGTTATCATAGAAGGAGACATCCTCATTGAGGAGGACAAGCCCATCATTAAGAAAAGTATAGAGCAAACAAGAGAGCCTACTCATGAAACCCAAGAGACGCATGAGGAAGCTCATCACCAAGAAATCCCGGAGATGCCTCAAGGGATGCACTTTCCTCCCAACAACTATTGGGAACAACTCAACACTTCCTTAGAAGATTTGAGTTACAATGTGGATCAATTAAGGGTGGAACATCAAGAGCACTCCATCATTCTCCATGAAATTAGAGAAGATCAAAGGGCAATGAGGGAGGAGCAACAAAGGCAAGGAAGGGACATAGAAGAGCTTAAGGACATCATTGGCCCTTCAAAAAGAAGACGCCACTAAGGTGGATTCATTCCTTGTTCTTATTTTTTTTCTGTTTTTCGGTTTTTATGTTATATGTTTATCTATGTTTTGTGTCTCTACTTCATGATCATTAGTAGTTAGTAACTATGTTTTAAAGCTATGAATAATTCCATTAATCCTTCACCTATCTTAAATGAAAATTGTTTTTAATTCAAAAGAACAAGAAGTACATAAATTTCAAAAATTGTCCTTGAATTTAGTTTAATTATATTGATGTGGTGACAAAACTTTTTGTTTTCTGAATGAATACTTGAACAGTGCATAATTTTGATCTTGTTGTTTATCAATGTTAAATTGTTGGCTCTTGAAAGAACGATAAATAAAGAGAATGTTATTGACAATCTAAAAAATCATGAAAATTGATTCTTGAAGCAAGAAAAAGCAGTGAAAAAGCAAAAGCTTGCAGAAAAAAAAAGCAAGCAGAAAAAGCCAATAGCCCTTAAAACCAAAAGGCAAGGGTAAAAAGGATCCAAGGCTTTGAGCATCAATGGATAGGAGGGCCCAAGGAAATAAAATCCAGGCCTAAGTGGCTAAATCAAGCTGTCCCTAACCATGTGCTTGTGTCATGAAGGTCCAAGTGAAAAGCTTGAGACAGAGTGGTTAAAGTCGTGATCTAAGGCAAAAAAGAGTGTGCTTAAGAGCTCTGGACACCTCTAACTGGGGACTCTAGCAAAGCTGAGTCACAATCTGAAAAGGTTCACCAAATTATGTGTCTGTGGCATTTATGTATCCGGTGGTAATACTGGAAAACAAAATGCTTAGGGCCACGGCCAAGACTCATAAAAGTAGCTGTGTTCAAGAATCAACAAACTTAACTAGGAGAATCAATAACACTATCTGAAATTCTAAGTTCCTATAGAAGCCAATCATTCTAAACTTCAAAGGAAAAAGTGAGATGCCAAAACTGTTCAAAAGAAAAGCTACATGTCCCGGTCATCTGATTAGAATTAATATTCATTGATATTTTGGAATTTACAGTATATTCTCTTCTTTTTATCTTAATTGATTTTCAGTTGCTTGGGGACAAGCAACAATTTAAGTTTGGTGTTGTGATGAGCAGATAATTTATACGCTTTTTGGCATTGTTTTTAGGTAGTTTTTAGCATGATCTAGTTACGTTTAGGGATGTTTTCATTAGTTTTTATGCTAAATTCACATTTCTGGACTTTACTATGAGTTTGCATGTTTTTCTGTGATTTCAGGTATTTTCTGCCTGAAATTGAGGGACCTGAGCAAAACTCTGATAGGAGGCTGACAAAGGACTGCTGATGCTGTTGGAATCTGACCTCCCTGCACTCGAAATGGATTTTCTGGACCTATAAAACTTCAAATGGCGCGCTCTCAATGGCATTGGAAAGTAGACATCCAAAGCTTTCCAGAAATATATAATAGTCCATACTTTATTCGTGATTAGACGATGTAAACTGGCGCTCAACGCCAGTTCCATGCTGTACTCTGGAGTCAAACGCCAGAAACACGTTACGAACCAGAGTTGACTGCCAAAAAACACGTTAAAACATGGCGTTCAACTCCAAGAGAAGCCTCAGCTCGTGGATAGATCAAGCTCAGCCCAAGCACACACCAAGTAGGCCCCGGAAGTGAATTTATGCATCAATCACTTACCTCTGTAAAACCTAGTAGCTACTTTTAAGTATAAATAGAACTTTTTACCTTTGTATTATTAATCCTGGATCCTGGATCCTGAATTGTATTTTTTGATCCTGTGATCACGTTTGGGGGCTGGCCATTCGGCCATGCCTGAGCCTTCATCACTTATGTATTTTCAACGGTGGAGTTTCTACACATCATAGATTAAGGGTGTGGAGCTCTACTGTACCTCAAGTTTTAATGCAAGTACTTCTATTTTTTTTATTCAATTCGACTTATTCTTGTTCTAAGATATTCGTTGCACTTCAACTTGATGAATGTGATAATCCGTGACACTCATCATCATTCTCACCTATGAACGCGCGTGATTGACAACCACTTCCGTTCTACCTTAGACCGGGCACATATCTCTTGGATTCCTTAATCATAATCTTCGTGGTATAAGCTAGAATTGATGGCGGCATTCATGGGAATCCGGAAAGTCTAACCTTGTATGTGGTATTCCGAGTAGGATTCTGGGATTGAATGACTATGACAAGCTTCAAACTCCTAAAGGCTGGGCGTTAGTGACAGACGCAAAAGAATCACGGGATTCTATTCCAACCTGATTGAGAACCGACAGATAATTAGTCGTGCTGTGACAAAGCATTTGGACCATTTTCACTGAGAGAATGGGATGTAGCCATTGACAACGGTGATGCCCTACATACAGCTTGCCATGGAAAGGAGTAAGAAGGATTGGATGAAAGCAGTAGGAAAACAGAGATTCAACAGGGACAAGCATCTCCATATGCTTATCTGAAATTCCCACCATTAATTTACATAAGTATTTCTATCCTATTTTATTTATCTTTTAATTATCTAATCCAATCACATTTGAATCAGCCTGACTGAGATCTACAAGATGACCATAGATTGCTTCATACCAACAATCTCCGTGGGATCGACCCTTACTCACCTAAGGTATACTTGGACGACCCAGTGCACTTACTGGTTAGTTGTGCGGAGTTGTGACTAAGTGTAATTCACGTGTGAGAGCTACCAAATTATTGGAGCCATTGTTGATGATCACAATTTCGTCCACCAGTCATCATCATTTGCATCCCATCTTTCACTCAATTGAAATTCATTATTATCTTCTTCATAATTATATAAGTTCAGTTAATACTTCTCAAGCTTAAAATCACCCCATTTACAATCATTAGTTCACTACTCCACAACTTGCTTCACGCCCAAGTTACTACCTCTTCGTAATTACATCTCATCACTGAGTATCCAACAAAGGTTTTGGGGTTAAAAGAGTAAAAATAAAGGTTTAGAGGTTTAAAATCACTGAAAGGTCACGCGTATGCGTGGGCGTACTTCTTCCTTCCACGCGTACGGAAGCATTTTGCTCGCATACACGAGATGCCCAACCCAAAAAGGTTGGTCGCATACGCAAGCTTATGCAGAACAGCAAAAATGCTGAATGCTGCAGAATTTTCAATTTGCACTCCGAACTTCCGACGCGCATAACTTTTTCGTTTTAAATCGTTTTCCATCCGTTCCTCAAATGGCGTAAACTTCACATACCCAATTTTTATATGAAACAATTTTGAAATAATTTGGGGGTTTGGAAGCCAAGTTATGGCTTGTCAAAGTTCGGCCAAAAATCAATTTTTCACAAAAACCTCAGACCTCAATTTTCATCAAAAATCAAAACTCAATACCAATATTCTATACTTCTAAACAGCACCTGAACCTATCAAACGATTAACTAAGCCTTCTCATTTATTCCATTACACATTATTATACAACTTATCAAATTCACCCCCAAGAACTCATAACCAACAGAATCTCACACTCATTCATTTTCAACACAAATCATACATAGTCTTCTCTTATGCAACATCACATTCATTATTATCACATAATCTCATCATCATTAGTACTCAACATTTGCCGTCATCAATCATTCAATATACCTTTCAGCCACCGAAAGAACAATCATCAACACTAGTCATTAATCCTCAACCATACATGCCATACAACCTATCTTAGGGTCATCTAGCCTAAGTTTTCACAAGACATTATATATTAAATACGAGAAACCTAAACCATACCTTGGCCAATTTTCTCGTATAACCCGAGACAACACAATTAAGCAAGCACACATGCCTCCAACACTAAATTTCAGCAACCAAAACCAAATCCAAGCCTCCAATATTCCACTGGACCCACTAATTTCTCAAGTCAATTTGATCCTAAAATATCAACTTAACCAAAATCTCAACACCCAAAAACCATACCATTTTTGGATTTTAGAAGAAGAAATTGAAACTGAGAATGTGGTTTCCTTACCTTACAATGTACTGGGCTTTGTAGAGCTCGTCACTGCGGACGTGTGGCCACAAACGGTACGACGATCAGAGCTCAAAGCGAAAAGTTGTGTGGAATCAAAGGTTGAGTTAGCGTTTGTAAGTTTGAGCATTCTTCCCCCTTTTTGCTGAAGTGCTTCAGCTTTTATGCATGCAAGAGAGAGAGAATGAGCTGAAGCTCATAATTTAACTGAGTGGGTTGGGCCCACGGGCTAGGTTTGGACCCGGTTCGATCGGTTCGACCCGTTCGACCCAATCTTAGACTAAATTCTTTGTAATTAGTGTCAAAATTTTTATTTTAATTAGCTCTATCCTATTTTACTACAAAATTTACATTTCTAATTTTCTCTATTAAAATTGAATTTATTAACTAATTATCTACTAATTTTTCAAGGTTTACAGTGGCTGCAAGTTGGACGCAGTGGCGGCGGCAGCGGCTGCAGCTCCGGGTAAAGCAATGCCGAGTGCGCCAGAGGGGGATCAAATGCGGCGCAGATCACCGGTTATCCCATGCGAGCTCGCGACGGCTGGCGGTACGCTGGTTGGAGCTGCGACGATGGTTTTTTTCCATGTGAGGAGGGGGAGTCGATGGAGATGCAGGGAAGGTAAAGAAGGAGAAGGAATTAGGGCAATTTGGTTTCGTATTGTATTGGGCCAAATTTTAACTTCTGAAGTCCAACATTAGAAGGTGATGGATGGTACAATGACTTCAACCCCAATTCTAAGGATTTCAATTCTTTTGGTCTATATTCAAATTTCTGCAGCAATTTTATTTTGTGGGTTTTGGATTGAACAAAAAATTTTTCAATGGGATCTTGGTGGTTATTTTATTTTATTTATTTATTTTTTGCAGTAGAATAGGAATAAGATAGAAAATATTATTTTAGAATTAATTATTTTTGTATTATTAATTGTAGTACACATTTACAAATTTAATTAGGAGTTATATTTTTTCGCAACCTTGAGGACAAGGTTGTTTTGAAGGATAGGGTAATGTTAGGATTAGTATTGGACCTATAATCCAATTAAAGAATGATACTATAAATAGAAATATGATATAATAATGTGAGATATGCACGATGTAATAGAAACTCTACTTTCTTTCTTTGCCCTAATACTAAGGATTTTCTTACGTTCTCTATTCTCTGATAAAAATTCGTATCAGTCAATTATCGTAGAGAGCTTTATTGGGTTTTTTTCGAGTTTAATTTATCAGAAAGTGTAAATTTTCAGGAGCTTATTTATCATTTTACAATAAAAAAATACGTTATTGATAGTCTTTTGAGAAGAAAAGAAGAAATAAGATAGTGCTTATAGGCACACTTTAACGAGTCTTGAAGAATTTTTTTTAATGTTTAAGAAGGGATTTGACTCCTCTGAAGTTGTTCATTTACTTTAGAGAGAAAAGTAACGCAATCTAAGCCATTGATAATATAAATGGTTCTGATCATCTTAAATAAATAAATGCATTAAAAGAAGTTAAAAGTAGATTTTTTTAATAAGATTCCTTGAAAATTGTGCGACAACTGCAGTAGCTTCCAAGACCGCGTGATTTCTTCCTTTTATTTCATCTTCTTTTTATTTTATTTAGTTTTTTTTTTCTTTTTCTTCAACAAAAAATATTATTTTCGGTTCTATTTTTTCACAATATTTAATTCTCTTTTTATGTTTTATTATCATGTTCTTCTATGATATTGTTATTGTTTTGGTTATCTTCTTTTTTTTATTTTTGTCTTCTGTAACTTACATTTAAAATTGTCATTAAAGAGATTAATGATGATCACTAATAATTTTTCATCTTTTATGAATCTTGAATATTTTTTAAAAAAATCTGATAAAAAAATAAAATTAATTAATTTAAATTAGGTCAAGAAATGTTTTTTATTTATTTTTTATTTTAATATAAAAAAAAGCTCATGTAAATGTACTCAATCTTTTTTAGATAAATGTACTCAATTTTAATAGAAGAAAATGATAATAAAACATAAAAAGAGAATTAAATATTGTGAAAAAATAAAATCAAAAATAATTTTTTTTTGTTGAAGAAAAAGAAAGAAAAAACTAAATAAAATAGAAAGAAGATGAAACAAAAGGAAGAAATCACGTGGTTTTGGAAGCTATTGCAGTTGTCGCATAATTTTCAAGGAATCTTATTAAAAAATCTAGTTTTAACTTCTTTTAATGCATTTATTTATTTAAGATGATCAGAACCATTTATATTATCAATGGTTTAAATTGCATTACTTTTCTCTTTAAAGTAAATGAACAACTTTAGAGGAGCTTTAAGGAGCTAAATCCTTTAAGAAGTGTATAGTCACCCCTTTTTTTTATACTAGTGATGGCTGATTTGTTGTGTATGTACTATGATTTTTTTTTTTATGGTGTTGTGGCCTAATGCCATTTAAAGAAGCATCCCTAAAACTTGGCATTGTTAAATGTGTGGTATAAATCAAATTTCCTCGTTACACCTATATCTTCTTTCTTTCTTTCTTAATAACCAATCTCGGGTTAATGTCTATGATGTCTATGAGGAGAAAGACATCAATAGGTCAATAAGAAGCAAGAAATCGTGAATTTGTCTCATAATCCTTATAATATGTCTCATGAACCTTATAATACAATATAATAGACAACATGAACTTGGAGGGTACACATTTTCAGGTCACGATGAAAACCAAAATCAAACAGATACATCGCATGGTATTTTAATCAATGGAACAAATACCTTAGCGGAAATATCAGTGAGAATGCCATAACAAAAAGGTTGAGTTTGCATGTAAATTGGTGGAGACAAAATTACATATAAACAGAATAGGGGATGGACTTGTTTCAAGGTGGCAAGGCCTTTCGACAATATGATAAAACCATAACAAAATCCTTGGCTGATGATCCTACAGATGCTGGTATCTTTTTTGAGGTTGATGCTGTTCTGAACCACAAATCTACAAGGTTGTGTAGTTGCAGAGATGGCAGCACTGGTTGACCCCGGCACATTATTTCTACCTGTAAATAGTAGCAGTACATGAAAAGAATTAGCACTAATAATGCACCTACCATTTCTTGCTTATTTCAACTTGAATAGATTCACATTTTTTTTTTGGGGGAATGAAATTTCCTTAGAGATAAAATTTTATGTAATATTAGAGTACACTTGCTTAAGCGGACGAGTAAGCTGACCACTCGACCAACCCAAGTTGGTTAAGAGTACTTGATAGTTAATAAAGAGAAATACTAGAGGGCCAGCAGAATTTATGTTTTTGGCCAGCAGTTACCCTGCAATGTTTAAAAATGTGGGCTAAAAATATGTTATTGAATTGTTAGATTAAAGGAATTGGGCTGACGACTAAAAGTGCTGACAAAAAGCAATATATTTTGCTGGCACTTGAGTTTTTCTCGTTAATAAAAACTCAACCAAATTTGTTTATTATATAATGTAACACAATTTTCAAATTGAAACACCAGCAAATCATAAGGCAATTGAAGTTCACATAGAACATTGGGGATAATAGGGAACCTTAACATCACAAAATCCGAGAGACTCATCAGCAAACAAAAATAATTCAAATTGTTGACCAATACATGGAAACTTGAGCCGTGTTTGCTATTTGGAAAATACTAATTGTGTATTCTTACAGTTTGCTATTTGGAAAATACTAATTTTAATACAGTTAGAAATTGGCTGCCAGATGTTTTAGTATTTAATATAGCATACAATTAATGGGGAGAGGATATTGCCACTCCTACTTTTTATAATGTCACTCCATAGATAACGTTTTCGATAGCACTTTTGTATGAATGTAAAAGCCGGAGTGACATTATCAAAATAGGAATTACTCATTGAGTAACAACTTTAGTGAGAGAAAGAAACAGAAAATAAAGAGAGATAGAGATTACGCTGGCCAGTGTTAGTTCTTAGTGATATATAATGAACAACTAACCTCTGCTTCACTGGCAAGATTAAGTTTCTTCACAAGGTACTTTTGAATAAACGAAACAGGCACAGTGCCATCCCTGTGATGAGGTCAGCAACAAAAAGAAGCATGCAGTTATGACCAACTTATCCTTATTATATAAAAAAATATAGAAAAGAAAATTACATGAGAAAGGAAACAGGAAAAAGAGCAAGTAGCAATAGAAGAATGCACAAAACTCAACACAAATCAAATGATTCAATATGGAGGTCAATTTCTCCTATGTTAAAAAATGTGACTCGGACACTTTGCATCTGCCGTCAAGTATTAACTTGGCAGAACCAAACAATGATGATCAATATGCTGTTTTCAGAAATATGGTTGCTCTTGGATGATCCAAAACTAATTTCCAGAATTGGGAGATTAATTTTCACTATTTTCTGCCTGAACACCACATAATCCTATTATGCATCATACTGGTATTTTCCTGAAAAAATGAAGTGGAATTCTTTTCCCTTCTCTTCTGTACTTGAATCTTCTGCAGATTATGAAATCATGCAAAAAAATATCAAATATAGACCAGTTTTCAATATTTAATATTTTATTTACAGTTTGCCTAATTTGAACACAACAACATATGAAATTATAGTATTCTCAATATGCAGGCCAAAGTTGTACTTACTCATTTACAACTAGGAACATAAGCAAAAATAAAAAATCAGATAAGCAGAAAGATTAAGTGTCAGAATAGTTACTTTATTCTTAAGTAACATGCTGAGACCTGTGGCAACGGAACATCTCCTTTCCTGAAAAATGACAAAAATTTTATTGAGTTCAAAAGAAACATTAATAATAGATAGGCAATCTGATGCACAAGCACTCTGCATTAACGCGAAGTCTAAGTAAGGGCTGCACCCAAAGACCAACAATAGATGACTACCATGAATTTCTTATGCAAACTTACTGGTCCTCTGAAGCAACTAATGAAAACCAAATAGGGGTGTTCTTTCTGTTGCAATATCCCCTTGTTGCATCTAGCATGACTTGGGCTGAGGTAGACCCCTCAGTCGGCGCAACCTTTTTCTGACCAGAAGGCCGCAACCTTCTTCGCTTCACTGGTCCCGAAGGCACGCTGTTGCCATCCTTGCCATCACCAAATTTTGCTTTGTGTCCATTATCCTTACTCTTAGATTTTGGAATGCCTATTTCATTCTGACCTGAAGCAGGTAGCTCGGCTTTGTTTGTGATTTCGGACATATCTCGTGCATCATGTGCAGTAGTTGGAGAGTCCGATTTGGCAGGGGGAACTGCTTGTGAATTTGACCTGGAGGACTTTGTTCTGTTGGCGGCTTCAACAAGGCAGTTTAACGGTGTCCAGAGATCAGCCTTACCTTCTGTAAGTTCTACACTGTTCTCCGTGCTTTCGCTGGACTTGTTTTTCTTAGAAGGCTCAGGCGTTGACGAATCCTACAACAATGAATTAATTGTTGGATTCATTAGTCCGAGTGCCGCAACAATGCACATCTAACTCATCTTGGGAAGCAAAATTCAATGAATCAAGTAAGACTTACCATGTTATCTCCACCATTTGTTTCTTCCTTTTTTATGGATTCTTCAAGAATAAAACTGCACCCACTTAATGCAGCAGCCTTTCTTGACACAGTTTTTGTCCTCTTTCCTGTAAGGCCTGTTTGTGCCGAAACTTTCGGAGCTACCAACGATGAAAGTGATCTTTCCTTCCTCTTTGCAGGTGGGGATACTGAAGGAAAAACTTCTGGTTCCTTGATCTTGGTCTTCCTTTTCTTATAAGGAAATATTTTAGCCCTTATGTCTTGTAAATTATGGTCTGCCCTGCATACAATTAACAGGAGCCCGTGAATACAAGACATGGAATTTCTAAGTCCTATAAAACATATTATGCATATAATCCCTTATCCCTTATAAGAATAAATTATCCTAAGCTAATATGATTTGAGACAAGGAGACATGTCCTTATATAAACATCAAGTTTCAGCAAGGATCAAAGCTGCAGAGTCCAGAATAAATCCACATATAAGATGCAAGCAATCTTGATGCAAATTCTTAGCTATTGGCAATATGTACACAATCTCAATGCAAATTCTATGCTCCTGGCACTATTTACAGAATCTCGATGCAATGCAATAGCAGGTGATACTACTTTCACTAAACAATATTCTTTGCCAAAATTCAAATAATTATCGGTAATAAAGCTTAAGGTAGATGCCAAAAAGAAAATGTTATGAATAACATTTCTGAAAGTAGGGAAAAGATAGTAATAATATATACGTAGCTGCATGTTTCTTGTTTTAGAGATGAGAAAGAGGTGGGGAGGAAGCCGAAGCAGAATAACCAAAATAAAAAAACAAACAAACAAATATAAATTATGCTGCCGGACATTAGAGCCTTATCTTTGTTCTCTTGGGTTCTATACAAAGAAGCAATAAACCATACAAATTGCGAAAGAAAGTTAGCAGTCGGAGACAACAAGTAACCTGAGTTTTTCCACCGGAAGGCAGCCTAGATCAATGTTGCACACAGGACAGCAATCCACCTCCTCATCCGAGAGCTTCTCATATATACACTTCCTACAAACTGTTGCAAGGTTCATTGTTTAATGCATTGTAAACACCCTTGAAATCATCAAAAAAATAATCTAACAGATACACAACAAGACATGTATATAATAAGTATTGTCATAATAATAATATAACGCAGTTCAGGAACTGTTCAAGTGTATAGTGAACATAATATATTATGAAATTCCACTGCATCTACACTTGCTGTAGAAACACTTCATACAATACAAGAGCAAGCAAAAGAAATTAAAAAGGACCAAAACTGAAGCAAGACAATTGATTAAATTAATATCCGTCCAAAATCATAGAAATCCAAATAATCAATAGAGCACAAGAAAGGAAATTATGTGTTGGATTTCTATCTCTTGGTAGCGTAAGGTATCTGTTGCCATCACTGCAACAAAAAATGAGTTAATTTAACGTTCTCATCGTGTCATGTCATAATAATAATAACAGCAAACAAAATAGTCGCAAATCACTGTCAGTAATATAAACCATGATGTATATATATAATTAAAAGCATATAGTAATTAATTTTTGACAAGAAGATACTATGCTGTGAAGGAACCCAGATCATGAAAATCAGGAATCAGAAGGTAAGTACATTGAAAGAAGCGGAAACCCAAATTGCGAAAACGCATCGAATCGAATTGAAGATAAGACGGATCAAGAAGAAGAAGTGAAGTAACCGAGAGAAGGGAGTAATAGGAAAAGGGGATAAATAATAATAAGAATAGAGAATGAAATTACATACATGTGTGGAGGCAGAGAGAGATAGTGGTGGCATCTTTGAGGAGGTTATTGCAAAGAGGGCATGTCATGCATGCTCTTAGCGTGTCTCTCTTCACTTTCACGACCTTGTTGGTGTTCGTCACCATGTCGTTAATTATAGCTTCTCCCAAACGCAATCAAACATATACATCAACAATAATAACAGGATAGTAATAATAATAACAATAGTAAGTTAGTAACACAGCACAACGCCACGCAGCAGAAGAATGTGTGTGCGAGTGTGAGTTTTCCGAGTGGACGTACAACAACGAAGAAGAGGCAGAGAGAGGGTGGTGGATCTGGAGAATAGAATTAACGTTGGGTTTGGAGAGGTGAAGGCGGCACGGTTCAGGTTCAGGTGTTGGTTTTAGAATTTAGAACCAAGACAAAAAAGAGATAGAGAGAGGCAGCATGAAGCGAAGTGAAGAGAAGAGAAAAAAAAATAAAAAATTAAAGAGAAGCGAGACAAGTTTAAGGCTTAACACAAACACAACACAACGCAACACAAGGCGAGATGTTAGTTTAGATAGATGGATGGATGTACTAACCCCTCTTTGTACGCGTGCGTCGTCTTCTTCTTCTTGTGTTGACATTTGACTTTACTAGCTGAGTCATGCTGCCATGCACATATATTGATCAAGGAGTACGCTGCACTTCACAATCAAAACGTTAATTTTTGTAATAATGCTTAGCTTTTTTTTTTAACCAAAGATAGAAGACTCGAATTCGCAACTTCTTAATTGAGTATAGAGAGACTATACCATTTGAGTTATTATTCATTGGCTAGCAATGCTTAGCTTGGTCCTCATATTGCAAATGCATTTCAATTTTTATTTTTTAATAATACTAGATGCACAACTATTTTATTATATAGGTAAAAATTTAAATAGAATTATTTTTATATAAAATTGATATATGAAAATTGTTAGATAATTTAGTATATTTAATTAAATTATTATTTAATAATTTTTATTTATAAATTTTATGCGAAGACAATCGGCACATAAATTTCTATTTCTTATATAACTATTATATAATTAAAATATGATTTTTTTTATGTTTACTCTATAAATATATTTTTAGTTGCCTAGTATAAATACAAAAGTCTTTTTAAGGTCTTGATCGTATAACACTTGTATAAAAAAGTTATTCACCTAATATTATAGGTTTGTCAATTTAATTATTTCTAATATTATATTGAACTGATTATTTTGATTTATAACATATTAATTATTATAAAAATGTTATATGTTTATTAAAAATTAGTTATTAAATTAATTAACATATATTTATGTTATTAATTTTTATTATATATTTAAATATTTTTGTCAATTAAATTTAATTAAATTAGCTCAAATCTAATAAAAATTATCTTTACAAAATATACGTGAATTACATTATTTTTTTATATTTTTTATATTTTTATTTTTTTGTATATTTTCTCTTTTTCGTTATTCTTATGTTATTACGGTTGTTGTTACATTTTTTTGTTTTTTCTCATTCTCCTTTTTCTTAATTAGAGGGTGAAAATAAGAAAAATTATAGAAAAGTGAGGAGGAAAAGATGAAAAAGAAAAAAAAAAGAACAAGATGATAACAATAATGAAAAAAAAGAAAAGAAGAATTTTAAATTGTACATAATTTATTAAAAAATAGTATCAAAACTTTTTAAGTTTGATACAGAAAATTTCTAAATTTTGATATAAAAAATCTTAATATTAACATAAAAAGTTTCTTAATTGATTAGAAGTCATTAGAAACAAAAATAACATTAAAATTTCTTAAAAAAAATATCAAAATTTTTCATCCGTGCCTAAACTTTCTTCTAACATATCTTCTTCTTCTACTTTTTTCCTTCATATTTTATCTTTTTTTTTTCTCTTTCTCCCAACATATTTTTCTTCTTCTTTTTCATGTTTGATTATTGTATAATTTTTCTGTATTTTCTTATATTTTTAAGTTTAAAAATTGAAGATTTTATCTAAATAAATTTGTTTTAAAGTTAAATTGTATACTTCTAAGTTCTAAACAATAAATTATATTACAATATGACGTAGAAATAAATTTAAATTTTGTATTTATCGTGGTAAAATTTATGTATTTTGTATAACACATTTGGTGTATGTTATTTTTATTATATCATTTGTGTTTTAAATAAAAAATTTTGATATCATTCATCATCATCATTATTTTTTGTATTTTATTTTTTATTCTTTTCCTTCATAAATTTTTAAAAATACATAAACAAAATAAGAAAATAAATAAGAGCAAGAAAAAAAGGTATGAGAAAAAGAAGAAAATAGGGTTGATAACGACGATGAGGATAATGATAACAAAGAAGAAGTATGAAAAAAAATAAAGAAGAGAAAGAATCTAATGAAAAAAGGAAAAGAATGAGAAAGAAAAAAAAAGAAAGAGAATAATAAAATTAATGAAAAAAAAGCAACATGTATATGTATCATAATTTGATTGAATTTGATTACTTAAAAAGTTTAGTTATTTAAAATTACTGTGTATATAAATACATATATAATTTAATTTATTTTTAATAAATATTTTATATTTCAATATATCTTATATTAATATCTGATTTTAATAGTTAATTTTAGTGTATATCAAACATAATTATATTCGTTATTATTTTGTTAATATGATGCTCCTGTCAATTATGTTTATATTTGTAATAATACGTTAACATGGTATGTCATGTCATCAACCAATGTCATCAACCAACTTATCTTATATATCATGAAGTATATTATAATTTTAAAACTAAAATTTATACTATTTAAAATTTCAGACACTAATATAAAGTATACTGATAATGAAAATTATTGTCGGTCTAAAATTTTTCTTATAAAAAAGAATTACTTCATTATAAGCATAGTTTCCAACCAACAAATAATTCTCATATCAAATTTTAATAATTGGTTGTCACAAGTACAAACCCCAATAAAAAATTAATCGAAGTATTTAAATCTCGGGTCGTCTCACAAGAAATTGCAATGAAGTGATCAATTATTGGCTATGAAGAAACAAGGGGGTTTGATTTGGTAATTGACAAGACAAGTAAATAACAAAAAGTAAATGACAAAAACTAATAAAAGAACAGAAAAGAACTCTTGGCTAAGACATGGGAATTGAGATCATCATCCTTGTCTACAAACTATATATTGACAATTATGAGGGACCAACCCATCAAGTCTACTTCTATGCTTGAAGTACGTATAATGTCTACATCAACGCTTGTAGTACGTCAAATAGGCTTGATCAACATTAATCCATAAGTCCTAACATAGCTACTAAAATTGACTTAGTAGTAGGCTAGTATTAATGGTTATCAAATTGACTACTAAGGGTTCTCAAATCACCAATTCAATGAGACCTAATAACTCAAGGTCACTCAATTCCCTTAGCCTAGGCCAAGAGTAAAAGCAACTACTCTAAAACTAGAGAAAACATTTTATCAAACACCTAGAGTGCAATAAAAGTAAACATCACAAAATGTAAGAATTAATAAAATCCATAACTAACATAAGCAAGAAATCAATAATGACAATGAAGATAAACATAAAAGAGACATGGAAACATAAAGTTTTATTAAAAAAAATTAGAATCAACAAGAGTGCATGAAGATAAAAGCAACAAAATAAAGAAAATGACAAGTAAAACTAGAACAGTAAAGATGTAACAACAAGAAATTAGAAGGAAAAACTAAATCAAAACAAGAATTAAAAGTTGGATCTAAGGAAATTTAACCTAAACTTCCCTAAATTCTAGAGAGAAAGGAGAGCTTCTTGATGAGCGGATAATTTATACGCTTTTTGGCATTATTTTTAGGTAGTTTTTAGTAGAATCTAGCTACTTTTAGGGATGTTTTTATTAATTTTTATGCAAAATTCACATTTCTGGACTTTACTATGAGTTTGTGTATTTTCTGTGATTTCAGGTATTTTCTGGTTGAAATTGAGGGACCTAAGCAAAAATCTGATAGGAGGCTGAAAAAGGACTACAGATGCTGTTGGATTCTGATCTCCCTGCACTCAAAATGGATTTTCTGGAGCCCCAGAACTCCAAATGGCGCTCTCTTAATTGCGTTGAAAATTAGACATCCAGGGCTTTCCAGCAATATATAATAGTCCATACTTTATTCGAGTTTAGATGACGCAAACTGGCGTTCAACGCCAGCTTCATGCTGCATTCTAGAGTAAAACACCAGAAACACGTCACAAACCAGAGTTACACGCCAAAAACACGTTACAACTTGGCGTTTAACCCCAAGAGAAGCCTCTGTATGTGTAAAGCTCAAGCTCAGTCCAAACACACACCAAAGTGGGTCCCAGAAGTGGATTTCTGCATCATTTACTTATCTTTGTAACCCTAGTAACTAGTTTAGTATAAGTATAACTTTTTACTATTGTAATAGTCATCTTGGTTATCCTGGTTCCTCTCTGGGGCCGGAACCAATGAACACCTTCATCACTTATATATTTTCAACGGTGGAGTTTCTACACACCATAGATTAAGAGTGTGGAGCTCTGCTGTTCCTCGAGTATTAATGCAATTACTACTGTTTTCTATTCAATTCACGCTTATTCTTATTCTAAGATATCCATTCGCACTCAAGAACCTGATGAATGTGATGATTATGTGATGCTCAACACCATTCTCACTTATGAACGTGTGTCTGACAACCACTTTTGTTCTACATGCAAATAAGCTTGAATGAATATCTCTTGGATTCCTTGATCAGAATCTTCGTGGTATAAGCTAGAATTTGTTGGCAGCATTTTTGAGAATCCGTAAAGTCTAAACCTTGTCTGTGGTATTCCAAGTAGGATTCAGAGATTGAATGACTGTGACGAGCTTCAAACTCGCGACTGTAGGGCGTAGTGACAGACGTAAAAGGATAGTAAATCCTATTCCTGCATGATCGAGAACCGACAGATGATTAGCCGTGCGGTGACAGCGCACCTGGATCATTTTCACTGAGAGGACGGACGGTAGCCATTGACAATGGTGATCCCCCAACATACAGCTTGCCATGGAAAGGAGTAAGAATGATTGGATGAAAGCAGTAGAAAATCAGAGATTCAGAAGGAACACAATATCTTCATGCGCTTATCTGAAATCCCCACCAATGAATTACATAAGTATCTCTATCTTTATTTTATGCTTTATTTATCTTTATATTCGAAAACCATTATAACCATTAGAATCCACCTGACTGAGATTTACAAAATGACCATAGCTTGCTTCATACCAACAATCTCCGTGGGATCGACCTTTACTCACGTAAGGTTTATTACTTGGACGACCCAGTGCACTTGCTGGTTAGTTGTGTGAAGTTGTGAAGAATGTGTGTGAACAATGGTATTGTTCACCAAGTTTTTGGAGCCGTTGCCAGGAATTGTTCGAGTTGTGAAAAGTATGAGTCACAATTTTCCCTATCAAGTTTTTGGCGCCGTTGCCGGGGATTGTTTGTGTTTGGACAACTGACGGTTCATCTTGTTGCTCAGATTAGGTAATTTTTATTTTTTTTCCAAAAAAGTTTTCAAAAATCTTTCAAAAATTTTTATTTGTTTTTGTTTTTCCAAAAAGTAATTTTCGAAAAAAAAAACAAAAAAATTATTAAATCATAAAATCAAAAATATTTTGTGTTTCTTGTTTGAGTCTAGTGTCACATTTTAAGTTTGGTGTCAATTGCATATTTTTAAAATTTGTGCATTTTTTGAAAACTCATGCATGGTGTTCTTCATGATCTTCAAGTTGTTCTTGATAAGTCTTCTTGTTTGATCTTCATATTTTCTTGTTTTGTGTCTTTTCTTGTTTTTCATATGCATTTTTAGTTTGTTAGTGTCAAAGCATTAAAAATTTCTAAGTTTGGTGTCTTGCATGTTTTTCTTTTCTTAAAAATTTTTCAAAAATAAGTCTTGATGTTCATCATGATCTTCAAAGTTTTCTTGGTGTTCATCTTGATATTCATAGTGTTCTTGCATGCATCATGTGTTTTGATTCATCATTTTCATGTTTTGAGTCATTTTGTTATTTTTCTCTCTCCTCATTAAATTCAAAAAATAAAAAAATATCTTTTTCTTATTTCTCTCATAAATTTCGAAATCTATAGGTTGACTTAGTCAAAAATTTTTAAAATAAGTTGTTTCTTTTTAGTCAAGTCAAGATTTCAATTTTAAATATCTTATCTTTTCAAAACTTTTTCAAAAATCAAATCTTTTTCATTTTTATTTTATGTTTTTCGAAAAAAGTTTTAAAAATTTATTTTCAAAATCTTTTTCTTAATTTTATTTCATAATTTTCAAAAACTTTACTAACAATTAATGTGATTGATTCAAAAATTTGAAGTTTGTTACTTTCTTGTTAAGAAAGGTTCAATCTTTAAATTCTAGAATCATATCTTTTAGTTTCTTGTTAGTCAAGTAATTAATTTTAATTTTAAAAATCAAATCTTTTTAACTTTTTTTTTCAAATCTTTTTCAAAACAAATCTCAATCATATCTTTTCAATTATATCTTTTTTCAAAATCAATTTCAAAAATCTTTTCTAACTCCTTATCTTTTCAAAATTAATTTTCAAATCTTTTTCAACTAACTAATCAACTTTTTGTTTGTTTTACTATTTCTTATCTTTTTCAAAACCACCTAACTACTTTTCTATCTCTAATTTTCGAAAATCACCTTCCTCTTTTTTGAAATTCTTTTTAATTAACTAATTGTTTTAATTTTATTTTATTTCTTTTCTTAATTTTCGAAAATCACTAACCATTTTTCAAAAATAACTTTCGAAATTCTCTCCCTCTCATCTCCTTCTATTTATTTTATTTATCTACTAACACTTCTCTTCTACTCATAATTCGAACCCTCTTCTCTTCTCTTTGTGTTCGAATTTTCCCTCTTTTATTCTTTTCTTCTTCTACTCACATAAAGGAATCTCTATACTGTGACATAGAGGATTCCTCTTCTTTTCTGTTCTCTTTTTTTTCATATGAGCAGGAACAAGGACAAGGACATTCTTGTTGAAGCAGATCCTGAACCTAAAAGGACTCTGAAGAAGAAGCTAAGAGAAGGTAAAGCACAACAATCCAGAGAATCTCGAAAAAGAAGGAGACATGGCCGAACCCAACAACAATGCAAGGAAGATGCTTGGTGACTTTACTGCACCAAATTCCAACTTACATGGAAGAAGCATCTCAATCCCTTCTATTGGAGCAAACAACTTTGAGCTAAAGCCTCAATTAGTTTCTCTGATGCAACAAAATTGCAAGTTTCATGGACTTCCATCAGAAGATCCTTTTCAGTTCTTAACTGAATTCTTGCAGATCTGTGATACTGTTAAGACCAATAGGGTTGATCCCGAGGTCTACAGGCTTATGCTTTTCCCTTTTGCTGTGAGAGACAGAGCTAGAGTATGGTTGGACTCTCAACCTAAAGATAGCCTGAACTCTTGGGATAAGCTGGTCACGACTTTCTTAGCCAAGTTCTTTCCTCCTCAAAAGCTGAGCAAGCTTAGAGTGGATGTTCAAACCTTCAAAAAAAAGAAGGTGAATCCCTCTATAAAGCTTGGGAGAGATACAAGCAACTGACCAAAAAGTGTCCTTCTGACATGCTTTCAGAATGGACCATCCTGGATATATTCTATGATGGTCTGTCTGAATTATCTAAGATGTCATTGGACCATTCTGCAGGTGGATCTATTCACCTAAAGAAAACACCTGCAGAAGCTCAGGAACTCATTGAAATGGTTGCAAATAACTAGTTCTTGTACACTTTTGAAAGGAATCCTATGAGTAATGGGATGCCTCAGAGGAAGGGAGTTCTTGAAATTGATGCTCTAAATGCCATATTGGCTCAGAATAAAATATTGACCCAACAAGTCAATATGATATCTCAGAGTCTGAATGGATTGCAAAATGCATCCAACAGTACTAAAGAAGCATCTTCTGAAGAAGAAGCTTATGATCCTAAGAACCCTGCAATGGCAGAGGTAAATTACATGGGTGAAGCCTTTGGCAACACCTATAACCCTTCATAGATAAATCATCCGAATTTTTCATGGAAGGATCCACAGAAGAAAGGCTTCAATAATAACAATGGTGGAAGAAACAGGTTTGGCAATAGCAAACATTTTCCATAATCTTCTCAGCAATAGACAGAAAATTCTGAGCAGAGCCCCTCTAGCTTAGCAAACATAGTCTCTGATCTATCTAAGGCCACTTTAAGTTTCATGAGTGAAACAAGGTCCTCCATAAGAAACTTGGAGGCACAAGTGGGTCAGGTGAGTAAGAAAATTACTGAAACTCCTCCTAGTACTCTCCCAAGCAATACAGAAGAGAATCCAAAAAGAGAATGCAAAGCCATTGATATAATCAAAATGGCCGAATCCAAAGAGGAAGGGGAGGACGTGAATCCCAATGAGGAAGACCTCATGGGACGTCCCCCAGACAGAAAGGAGTTCCATATTGAGGACCTAAAGGAATCTGAGGCTCATATAGAGACCATAGAGATTCCATTAAACTTTCTTCTGCCATTCATGAGCTCTGAGAACTATTCTTCCTCTGAAGAGGATGAAGATGTAACTGAAGAGCAGGTTGCTCAATATCTAGGAGCCATCATGAAGCTAAATGCCAAGTTATTTGGTAATGAGACTTGGGAAGATGAACCTCCCTTGCTCATTAGTGAACTAAATATATGAGTTCAGCAAACTTTACCTAAAAGGAAACAAGATCCTGGTAAATTCCTAATACCCTATACCATAGGCACCATGACCTTTGAGAAGGCTCTGTGTGACCTGGGGTGAGGTATAAATCTTATGCCACTCTCTGTAATGGAAAAACTGGGGATCTTTGAGGTACAAACTTCAAGAATCTCATTAGAGATGGCAGACAAGTCAATAAAACAAGCTTATGGATTGGAAGAGGACGTGTTAGTGAAGGTTAAAGGCCTTTACATCCCTGCTGATTTCATAATCCTAGACACTGGGAAGGATGAGGATGAATGCATCATCCTTGGAAGACCCTTCCTAGCCACAGCAGGAGCTGTGATTGATGTTGACAGAGGAGAGCTAGTCCTTCAATTGAATGGGGACTACCTTGTGTTTAAAGCTCAAGGATCTTCCTCTACAACCATGGAGAGGAAGCATGAAAAGCTTCTCTCAATGCAGAGTCAAACAGAGCCCCCATAGTCAAACTCTAAGTTTGGTGTTGGAAGGCCACAACCAAACTCTAAGTTTGGTGTTGAACCCCCACATTCAAACTCTAAGTTTGGTGTTGGGAGGTCCCAACAATGCTCTGAATACCTGTGAAGCTCTATGAGAGCTCACTGTCAAGCTATTGACATTAAAGAAGCACTTATTGGGAGGCAATCCAATTTTTATTTATCTATATTTCTATTGTTCTTCTATGTTTTATTAGGTTTATGATCATGTGGAGTCAAAAAACAATTGCAAAAATTAAAAACAGAATAAAAAATTGCAGAAGAAAAAGCACACCCTGGAGGAAGAGCTGTCTGACGTTTAAACGCCAGAAACAAGCATCTGTCTGGCATTTAACGCCAGAAACAAGCACCAAGCTGGCGTTTAACGCCAAAAACAAGCATCAGGCTGGTGTTAAATGCCAGAAACAGGCTATATTTGGGTGTTTAATGCCAGAAACAAGCTGTAGTCTGGTGTTAAACGCCAGGATTGCATACAGAGGGCATTTTACACGCCTAAAAGGTGCAGGGATGAGAAATCCTTGACACCTCAAGATCTGTGGACCTCACAGGATCACCTCAGGATCTGTGGACCCCATAGGATCGCCACCTACCTTATCCCTCTCTTTCACACCTTTTTTATTCACCAATCACCTCAATCACTCTTCCCCATCACCTCTTCATCAATCACATCCATCCACTCTTCCCCATAAACACCACCTACCTTCAAATTCAAAATCTCTTTCCCACCCAAATTCACCCTAAATAACCGAACCCTTACTCCTCTCCCTCCACTATATAAACCCCTTTATCCTTCTTCATTTTTACACAACACAACCCTATCTTCTCCCCCTTGGCCAAAACACACAACTCTCTCCCTCTCCTCCATATCTTCTTCTTCTTCTTCTTCTATTCTTTCTTCTTTTGCTTGAGGGCGAGCAACATTCTAAGTTTGGTGTGGTAAAAGCATAGCTTTTTTGTTTTTCCATAGCCATTGATGGCACCTAAGGCCAGAGAAACCTCAAGAAAGAGAAAAGGGACTGCAATTGCTTCCACCTCTGAGTCATGGGAGATGGAGAGATTCATCTCAAAAGCCTATCAAGACCACTTCTATGAAGTTGTGGCCAAGAAAAAAGTGATCCCTGAGGTCCCTTTTAAGCTCAAAAAGGCCGAATATCCAGAGATCCAACAAGAGATTAGAAGAAGAGGATGGGAAGTTCTCTCCAATCCTATTCAACAAGTCAGAATCTTAATGGTTCAAGATTTCTATGCAAACGCATGGATCACTAGGAACCATGATCAAAACATGAACCCAAACCCAAAGAATTGGCTTACAATGGTTCGGGGAAAATGCTTAGATTTCAGTCTGGAGAACATAAGGCTGGCGTTCAACTGGCCTATGATGCAAGAAGACGCACGCCCCTACACTAGAAGGGTCAACCTTTATCAAAGGTTGGACCAAGTCCTCATGGACATATGTGTGGAAGGAGCTCAATGGATAAGAGACTCAAAAGGTAAGCCGGTTCAATTGAGAAGACTGGACCTTAAGCCTGTGGCTAGAGGATGGTTGGAGTTCATCCAATGCTCCATCATCCCCATTAGCAACCGATCCGAAGTAACTGTAGATTAGGCCATCATGATCCATAGCATCATGATTGGAGAGGAAGTAGAAGTTCATGAAGTCATCTCTCTAGAACTCTACAAAGTAGCCGAAAAGCCCTCCACCTTGGCAAGGCTAGCTTTTCCTCATCTCATTTGCCATCTATGCAACTTAGCTGGAGTTGTCATAGAAGGAGACATCCTCATTGAAGAGGACAAGCCCATCACTAAGAAGAGGATGGAGCAAACAAGAAATCCCATTCATGGATCTCAAGAGACGCGTGAGGAAGCTCATCATCAAGAAATCCCTGAGATGCCTCAAGGGATGCATTTTCCTCCAAACACTTATTGGGAACAACTCAACACTTCCCTAGAAGGATTGAGTCATAACATGAACCAATTAAGGGTAGAACACCAAGAGCATCCATCATTCTCAATGAGATTAGAGAAGATTAAAGAGCTATGAGGGAGGAGCAACAATGGCAAGGAAGAGACATAGAGGAGCTCAAGAACACCATTGGTTCTTCAAGAAGAAGGCGCCACCCTCACTAAGGTGGACTCATTCCTTAACTTCCTTGTTTTTATCTCTCTGTTTTTCGGTTTTATGCTTTATGTTTGTCTATGTTTTGAGTCTTTACTACATGATCATTAGTATTTAGTAACTATGTCTTAAGGCTATGAATAATTCCATGAATCCTACACCTTTCTTAAATGAAAAATGTTTTTAATACAAAAGAATAAGAAGTACATGAGTTTCGAATTCATCCTTGAAATTAGTTTACTTATATTGATGTGGTGGCAATACTTTTTGTTTTCTGAATGAATGCTTGAACAGTGTATATTTTTGATCTTGTTATTTATGAATGTTAAAATTGTTGGCTCTTGAAAGAATGATGAACAAAGAGAAATGTTATTGATAATCTGAAAAATCATGAAATTGATTCTTGAAGCAAGAAAAAGCAGTGAAAAAGAAGAAGCTTACGAAAAAAAGGAAAGAAAAAGAAAAAGAAAAGCAAGCAGAAAAAACCAATAGACCTTAAAACCAAAAGGCAAGGGTAAAAAGGATCCAAGGCTTTGAGCATCAATGGATAGGAGGGCCTAAAGAAATATAATCCTAGCCTAAGAGGCTGAATCAAGCTGTCCCTAACCATGTGCTTGTGGCATGCAGGTCCAAGTGAAAAGCTTGAGACTCAGTGGTTAAAGTCATGATCCAAAGCAAAAAAGAGTGTGCTTAAGGAGCCTAGACACCTCTAACTGGGGACATTAGCAAAGCTGAGTCACAATCTGAAAAGGTTCACCCAGTCATGTGTCTGTGGCATTTATGTATCCGGCGGTAATACTGGAAAACAAAGTGCTTAGGGCCACGGCCAAGACTCATAAAAGTAACTGTGTTCAAGAATCAACATACTTAACTAGGAGAATCAATAACACTATCTGAACTTTGAGTTCCTATGGATGCCAATCATTCTAAACTTCTAAGGATAAAGTAAGATGCCAAAACTGTTTAGAAGCAAAAAGCTACAAGTACCCGCTCATCTAATTAGAACTAATATTCATTGATATTTTGGGATTTATAGTATATTCTTTTCCTTTTATCCTATTTGATTTTCAGTTGCTTGGGGACAAGCAACAATTTAAGTTTGGTGTTGTGATGAGCGGATAATTTATACGCTTTTTGGCATTATTTTTAGGTAGTTTTTAGTAGAATCTAGCTAATTTTAGGGATGTTTTTATTAGTTTTTATGCAAAATTCACATTTCTGGACTTTACTATGAGTTTGTGTGTTTTTCTGTGATTTCAAGTATTTTCTGGCAGAAATTGAGGGACCTGAGTAAAAATCTGATAGGAGGATGAAAAAGGACTACAGATGCTGTTGGATTCTGACCTCTCTGTACTCGAAATAGATTTTCTAGAGCCACAGAACTCCAAATGGTGCGCTCTCAATTGCTTTAGAAAGTTGACATCCAGGGTTTTTTGAGAAATATATAATAGTCCATACTTTATTCGATTTTAGACGACGCAAACTGGCGTTCAACGCCAACTTCATGCTGCATTCTGGAGTAAAACGCCAGAAACACGTCACAAACCAGAGTTAAACGCCAAAAACACGTTACAACTTGATGTTTAACCCCAAGAGAAGCCTCTGCACGTGTAAAGCTCAAGCTCATCCCAAACACACACCAAAGTGGGCCCCGGAAGTGGATTTCTGCATCATTTACATATCTTTGTAACCCTAGTAACTAGTTTAGTATAAGTAGAACTTTTTACTATTGTATTAGACATCTTGGTTATCCTGGTTCCCTCTCTGGGGCCGGAACCAATGAACACCTTTATAACTTATGTATTTTCAATGGTGGAGTTTCTACACACCATAGATTAAGGGTGTGGAGCTCTGCTGTTCCTCGAGTATTAATGTAATTACTACTATTTTCTATTTAATTCACGCTTATTCTTATTCTAAGATATCCATTCGCACTCAAGAACCTGATGAATGTGATGATTATGTGACGCTCATCACCATTCTCACTTATGAACATGTGCCTGACAACCACTTTCGTTCTACATGCAAATAAGCTTGAATGAATATCTCTTAGATTCCTTGATCAGAATCTTCGTGGTATAAGCTAGAATCCATTGGCAGCATTCTTGAGAATCCAAAAAGTCTAAACCTTGTCTGTGGTATTCCAAGTAGGATTCAGGGATTGAGTGACTGTGACAAGCTTCAAACTCGCGACTGTAGGGCATAGTGACAGACGCAAAAGGATAGTAAATCCTATTCCTGCATGATCGGGAACCGACAGATGATTAGCCGTGTGGTGACAGTGCACCTGGACCATTTTCACTGAGAGGACGGACGGTAGCCATTGACAACGGTGATCCCCCAACATACAGCTTGCCATGGAAAGGAGTAAGAATGATTGGATGAAAGCAGTAGGAAAGCAGAGATTCAGAAGGAACACAGTATCTTCATGCACTTATCTGAAATTTCCACCAATGAATTACATAAGTATCTCTATCTTTATTTTATGCTTTATTTATCTTTATATTCGAAAACCATTATAACCATTAGAATCCGCCTGACTGAGATTTACAAGATGACCATAGCCTGCTTCATACCAACAATCTCCGTGGGATCGACCCTTACTCACGTAAGGTTTATTACTTGGACGACCCAGTGCACTTGCTGGTTAGTTTTGCGAAGTTGTGAAGAATGTGTGTGAACCATGGTATTGTGCACCAAGTTTTTGGAGCCGTTGCCAGGAATTATTCGATTTGTGAAAAGTATGAGTCACAATTTTGCCTATCACTTCTCTCTCAAGAATTCTAACCTACAACATGGTGAAACTACACTCTGACTACTCGCCCCTTCCCTTGCAATCCTTGGGTTCAAAAGCATCAGAAATGAGTTGGATTTAGGCCTCCTTGAGCTCAGAAATTGCCCCCAGCGTATTGCCTTTAGTGAGGTCACGTGTCGTTTGTCACGCGTACGCATGGGTCACGCGTACGCGTCACTAGCGAAATTCCTATTCACGCGTATGCGTGGGTGATGCATGCGCATCGCTGGCGAATCTCCTTCTCACGCGTATGCGTGGGTGACGTGTGCGCATGGCCTTGAGTTCAACAAATCCTCATTTCTTCAATCTCCAAGAATATATATGGACAAGTAGGGCTAAGTAGTGTGATGATCATGAATCCTACCAACTCAAATATAAACATTGAAGTTCACATAGACTTGCAAGAAGAAGGCTCATGAAAGTCGGGAACAAGGAATTGAGCATCGAACCCTCATCAGAAGTGTATCCGCTCTAGTTGCTCAAGTGTATAGGGTTGATTCACTCAATTCTCTTCTAATAATATTTTTCGAGATTTATTTTTCATCTAACAATCAACAATTATTTAATGCATGCATATATTTTTCATAAGGACTTATTCATAGGTTGTAATGGAGTTAGAGTAAAAGTAAAGATGTATATGGCTGAAAATATTTTAAATAAGGTAAGACTAATAGAGCAATCTATATTATTCTAAATGACTTGTGCGGATTCAAAATATTTGGTTTTGCTATGTATCATATTGATATTGGCGTTGGAGAATGTGGCTGAGAAATTTTGAGAGGAAGAAATTAATAGTTGCATGATGTATGTTGCTTTGTTAATTGGTATTGATGTTCAAATGTTCATATTTGTTTTTTTTTTATGGGATTTTTTAATTTAGTAGGTCACGTATTAACCTATTGTAAAGTTGAGTTATATTTAAAAATTTGTCGTTGGTCAATAAATTGTTGTATGTACGAGGCGAGATTCAAACTCTTGACATTTATTTAAATAGATTAGTGAGTCAACCACTGGATAAACCCAAATTAATTTAGTCTCTTTTATCATATCAAACTTTTTAATTATCTGTCACAAATATAAAAATAGAATCGACTACACTATGTGTACACTAAATCAGCGACCAAAGTCAGACACTAGAATAAAATACATGTTAAAATATAAATATACATTAAAAATAAATTAAATCACACATATATTTATACACAAATACATTGGTAACTAATTTTAATGCACAAATAACATTTTTAAAATAGAATTCATCTTTTCAATTTCATCTTTTATGTAAATTAAATACAAATTTCTTAAATATTATAGAATTCTTGTTCTTCTTCTTATCATAATTGTTAACATCGTGATGTGCATTTGAATAATGGACATTGTGACTAGTGACTACTCATAACCATGGCTTCATCACACGTTAACTTCTTGAGAATGATTTAATCTTTTTTAGTTTAGTTTTAGAGAAAAGGACAAATTAGTCCCTAACTTTTTACTCCGCGGATATTTTAGTCCCTGACCATTGGAAAATACTTTTAAGTCCCTGACGTCCTTAAAAATTGGACGGATCAGTCCCTCCGTCCATAAGCCACCGTCAGACCCAACGGAAAAGGCTGACGTGGCTTTCCCCTCTGCTTACCTGGCATCACAGCTTCCCACGTCGCACATTAGTGGGATGGAGCTTTTGAAAAATGGACACATAAGTCCCTGTCGCTCAAAACGACGTCGTTTTGTGTTCTACCCTAATCCTCAAATTCATTTGAGACCTTCTTCAATGACACTGAACCTTGTTCTTCTGATGGCAATGGTGGCCACCAACATCCTCTCACTCTATCACCTCTCTTCAACTCTCCAATCACCAAAATCACCCCCTCTCCTACTGCCGCCGCTTCTCCCAAACCACCCCACACAAACCCTCATCCCCTCTCCCTCAAGCCCTTTCCCTTCTTCACTCCCAGATTTCTCTGTAATTTGGGATCATTACCCTTGCAAATCCTTCAATTGCTTCCACTGCCAAAACCCTAACCTAAGCTTCAACCCTTCCTCCGATTCGTCCAAGTTCACAACCTACAAGACCGACCTCGATCTCCCGATCTCGCAGCTCTTCTAGATCACCAAGTCCGCAAAGTCAGTCATCTGGCTGGGCCTCGACATTGGTGGCGGCACCGGGTCATTTGCCGCCACGACAAAGCTCCGCAACGTGGCAGTTGTGACGATGACTATGAGCATGGGTGTGCCATACAGTGAGGCAGTGGCGCTAAGGGGGCTTGTGCCACTTCACGTGCCGCTGCAGCAGCAGCTACCGATGTTCGACGGAGTGGTGGACCTTATGCAGTGTGGGCGTCCCGTGAACCGGTGCATTCGAGTGAGTTGCAGCTGAGGCATATTTTTTATTCTCAGGAAAAAAATTGATTTTTGTTATTGATCACATGGAACTGAATCTTGTATCTTTGGTGCATTTGAATACCATAGAATGAGCATTTACTAGGGTGAAAAAATGCAGGCTGAGGCACAAATCTCGGTTATTTCGGATACTAACCTTAACCCGGAGAATGTTGTTTCAATCCAAAATAGGGATCCTGTTGTTTCCTCATCTCTTTCAAATGCAACCACAACTCAATAGCCAGGTTGCTTGTTTACTTTGTCCCTAATTTGTTTTATTATGACTTACGAGTGATGTCAGGCTTTGATGATTAATATGTTTCATGGTTGAGAAGTATAGACGAAGGAAGATCGACGAATCTGCACACTGTGTTCTTCAATGTTCTAAATCTAAACGCTTCGTTTCCAGTCTTTGAATTTTTTTTAGGTATAGGGACTTATTTGTCCAATTTTTGAAAGTACTCTTCCAGTTAGCAGTCCACATGTTAATCCGTCATGTCATGTCATTAGAACGGAGCCACATCAGACTTTTCTATTGGGTCTGACGGAGGCAATTGGACGGAGGGACTCATCCATCCAAGATTTGTGAAGGTCGGGGACTTAAAAGTATTTTCAAATGCTCAGGGACGAAAATGTCTACAGGACAAAAAGTCAGGGACCTATTTGTCCTTTTCTCTTAGTTTTATTTTCTATTCTAGTATGCTAGAATAGAAAAAAAACAACCTAACTGGATAAATGAAAATGGGTATGGATAGTAATGGTATATATTTTAGTACTCTTAGTGTAGACCTATGATTCAATCTCAAACGAATACTAAATTCAGTATTCACATAAAAAGAATTTTCTTAGTTAAAACATAATCTTTAGTTTAATTAACTAATTAGTAACAGTTAAAGGGATATCAAAAAGTAATGACCAAAGCTCATAAATAGTTAACCAATTTAGTTTGGTTGAATAGTTAACTCACTCATCCGCTTAAATAAGTGATGCCAGGGCATCTAGGCCAGTTTCACTAACCTTTTCTTTACTGTTTTAAGGTAGTTTCATGCATTTTCTTAGTGAATAAGGCAAGTTTTGGATGAAAATACACTTACACCTTAATTCAAGCAACTATTATGAATTTCACATGATTTCATGAGGATTTTGCTAGAATTGAATGATAAATTGATGATGCATAATCTCATGACTTTGGCTAGAGCTTTGATGCACTTTATTTACTTGATTTCAGGACAAAGGAAGCAAGGAAGAACCACGTTAGTACTCACGTTAATCTAGTTAACGTGACCACTAACATGGAATGGTAAATAGCTTGCAACGTTAAGGAGAAAAGTGATCACCAATAACACCCGTGAAGCCATTATAAGCCCACGTTAATTGCCACGTTAACTAAGTTAACGTGGTAGTTAACGTGGAGACAAAAGAAAGCTCCAACATTAGTGGTAAACGTGAACACCACTAACGTTCCAAGATTTGGCAATGAGCCACGTTAAGAGTCACGTTAACTTAGTTAACGTGAACTCTAACGTGGAAGAGAGGAACAATGCCAACGTTAGTGACACTCACCTTTGTCACTAACGTTGGATCAACTAGCATTGCCCACATTAATGGTCACGTTAAGACCACTAACGTGAAAGTTAACGTAGAGATGAGATTGATGAGCCAACGTTAGTGACACTCACCTTTGTCACTAACGTTGGAAGATGGCATTACTACCACGTTAGTGGCCACGTTAACTTAGTTAACGTGAGCTCTAACATGGAGAGTAGGGGCACTTTGAGCGTTAGTGACAAAGGTAAGTGTCGCTAACGCTCTCGAAGGTGAGGCATAACCATGTTAAGAGCCACGTTAGTTACACTAACGTGAACTCTAACGTAGGGACAAAGGGCATAAAGCAACGTTAATGGGAAAGGTGAGTCCCAATAACGCTTGCGAATGGTTATAAGCCAACGTTATTGGGAAAGGTGAGTCCCAATAACGCTAGTAAAGATTTACAAGGCAACGTTAGTGGTCACGTTAGTGCCACTAACGTTAGAGTTAACGTAGGCTATATGGGGTTGGAACGTTAGTGAAAATTGTGATTGCCACTAACGTTCTCGAACCCACAATGTCACTTAACGTTAACTTCACTAACCCTCATGCCTAATTCATACTTCTCTGCAAGCTAGGCCCACTAAAGATTGGAACTACTTCAACTCAAGATCCAAAGCCCACATCCAAGACTTGAAGAACTCACTAGAAGATCAAGAGGAGTAGTATATATAGGAGTAATTTTGAACTATAGAGGAGCTTGGCACTTTGGAGAACTACTCTCTGTATATTTACTTTTCTGCACTTTTAGCTGGGATGTATTATTTTATGCCATTTTCCATTTCTAGAGCTATGAACAACTAAACCCCTTTCATTAGGTTAGGGAGCTCTGTTGTAATTTGATGGATCAATTATAGTTTTCATTCTCTTCTTCTTTCTTCTCTTTTGATTTAATAGAAAGCTTTCGATCTTAATTCAATTGGTTAGTTTTCTTGGAAAAGAAACTCTCCATAATTGGATCTCCTCTGAGCCTTGGAAAAGGGATGAGGAGATCATGCTAGAAATGCTTTCTCATGTTGGACCAAATTGGGGTCTGGGCGAATATAGTGACATGTAATCCTCCCAACACTTTGATTTGGAAATACATGTGGTATAATCAGTGACCATACTTTATCTCTTCCCATGAGCAATTAAATCAAGGAATTGGGCAATTATTCAAGTTTAGAGAGATTGGACTACCAAGGAATTGGAATCTAATCACCTAAGATTGCCAAGGAGATCAATAGATGCATTAATTGAGGAAGAGATGAAAATGAACTTGATCTGGAGAATACAACATCTCCTGAGTCCAATGAATTCCCCATTTCTGATCTTACCCATTTTCTTTATTTTCTGTCATTTATTTTCTTGCTCATTACCCCAAATCCCCATTTAAGATTCTGTACTTTATTTTCTGCTATTTACTTTTTTGCCATTTAATTTTCTGCAATTCTCAAACTACACTCTGTTTAGCTCAACTAGCATACTCTTCCAACTAAAGTTGCTTGACCAATCAATCCCTGTGGGATTCAACCTCACTCTATTGTGAGTTTTTACTTGACGATAAATTTGGTATACTTGCCAAAGGAAAATTTGTTGTGAGACAAGTTTTCACGCATCAAGTTTATGGCGCCGTTGCCGGGGATTGATTTTGTATCAACAATGATTAAGTTGGAAGCTCACTAGATTGGGCATTTTTCCCTTGTTTGTTTACTTTATTCAGTCATTTATTTTCACTTTGTTTAACTTCTTCCTCATCCTCTATACCTTCTCTGTTTTTCTTTCTTTCTTTGTTATTATCTATAATTCTGCTCACTAACCCACTAACTGTTTGATAATTTGCATCACTCACACTAACAATCACTCTAACAAGAATAACCTCTTCATTTTATCTCTTGCTGCGTGTTTTATTAGTTGTATGACAGGGAGAAGAGGGGGAACCTCAACTTCCTTCGATTCAGAACCTGAGAGAACCCTCTGGAGATTAAGGAGGGAAGCAAGAGGGAAAGGAGTTGTCGGTGCTGAGGAATAGGAAGAGTACTTTGAACCCAACAAGGAAGAGAACTTGAAAAATAATCATGAAGAAGAAGCTCACAACCATGCTAGAGAAGGCCCTGCAAATCATGCTGGGCAAGAAAGGAAAGTTCTAGGCTCCTACATCAATATAAATCCAAGAAACTGTGGAAGTAGCATCCAGAAGTCCACCATACATGCCAACAACTTTGAACTAAAACCCCAACTCATCACCCTTGTTCAGAATAAGTATTAGAGGTTTATTCGAATTTTATGTTATGCATGTATCAATCCATTGACCAATGACAAATCCTTAAATAAAACTTAAATTTGTAATAAATTAATCATTAACACGTTAAATTAGGAGATACAGTAGACTACCAAAAACGCTTATGAGTAGCTGTAGTCCATATTATTGCTTTCAACAATATTCATAGGCAAGGGCTTAACTGAAAAATTATGTGGCACTTATAAAGCTTTATATATATATATATATATATATATATATATATATATATATATATATATATATATATATATATATATATATATATATACTTTTTTATTAATACTAAAGTTTTCAAAATCGAACTATTCCTCGAATCGTTCTAATTATTAGTTCATAAGTTTAGAGATTTAACCAATTTAACTATAATTCAAACAAAATAACTAAACTATAATAAAATAATATATAATATTATAAATAAATATACAAAAATATAAATATATTCTAATTTAAATCTTAGAAAACACAAATTAAAAAAAGAACACCAATCAAAATCATATAATTTCGAGTAAATACAATACATGAGTCAAACACAAAAAAAGGCTAAATATCACATATCAAAATTTACATAGGTATATAATTCATGATATTATATATTATAAAATGATAAAAAATATAAAAAGATTTATCAATTTAATTATTTCTTAATTTTAATCTTTTTTTTAAAGTATATTTTATATTTTTTAATTTTTAATATATTACGTTAAAATCTTAGAAATAGATATAATTTATTATTTAAAAAAAGTAAAATAAATATTAAAAAATTCTAAAAAAATACTACTTGTTGGGCTAAAACTTAGCCCAAATACCAAACTCTTAACAAATCCTAGATGTACATCAACTCACTCACCATAACTAGTAGCACGCACAACAACTTAATTAGTTGCAGGACTTGTGCAGCGACTTACTCTTCTCTTTCATAGCGACTTACTCTTCTCTCTCATAGACTATTCATTCTACTCAATACAGCGTCATCAAGTCACTGTCGTCTCCCCTAACACCAATTCTCTCTCCACTCACGTTGCCATTTCCCATCCGACATCCGCCATCCATCACCACCGTCATCATCCTTCTTCCTTTTTGCTCACCACTTGCTAGGTCAGGTTTTGTTTCTCGTGCTATCCTTGGCCTCACTCTCTCCTCAATTCAATCTAGTTTTGAGAACATTAATGAATAATAATAGTATCATTTGTGATATTGGTTAATTTTATTAGTCTTAACAGAACAACTTTAAAAGTTTTTTGTTATGAAAAAAGTACTAAATTTGGCTTTCTTTGATTTGAATGAAAATTTAATTTGATCTCTCAAAGTTTTAGCATAATTCAATTTCTTAAAATTTAAAGTTATAACTCAATTTGATATTGTTATGAATCCGACCTTCAGGTCTCACACCAAGACGGCTTTAGACTTGGATATCCAAGTATTGGTGGAGACTCGATGATAAGTTGAAGCACAAGCCTCCTTAATAGGAGTTCATTAAAATATCCAACTTAAAGACAATAACTAAAAGTGATAGGTGGAAAACACCCTATCATAGTAACATCCTTCTAACTCTTCTTCTCTTTTAGCATTTGTTTATTAAGTTTTTACTCTTCTTAGTTAGTTTAGTTTGGTAGAATTTTGGTATTGATCTAATGTTTATTTGGTAGAATAAGTTTTGGGAGTTAAAAACCATATTGGTATCATGTTTGGTGACTTTAGAGTCCCAAAATTTTCAAGAAAAACTCAAATCCTCATTCTTACCAGGGAAAGAACTTTGCTTCCCTCTACAGAGAGTAAAGTGACTCATGGGATGATGGGACACAAGCGCTAATAAGATAGCTTTCAGAAACATTTATCTCTTGTTAAAGAAGCTTGAAACTTACTATATCTTTGATCTGTGTGAATCCGAAGTCAATTCATTTTCTTTAGCTGAAGACAAAAACACAGTTCTGTGTGTGGGTGTAAGACCCAAAACTTTTGAAAAGTCTTATTATGAACTAATTTCAATTCATATATTTAATTACTGTTTTAATTTCAGAAATTATTTTCATTGAAGATGATTAAAAAATAGTTTTGATTAATTGGATTTGAAATAAATTAAAGTTTTTGTCTAAATTCTATAATTATTGAATTTTCTATATTTAAATTATAAAGTTAGTAGTTATCAAATAATAAGAATTTTATATGATTAGATTTAAATAATTTATATCTTTATAATTTACTACCTTATATTTTAGGGATAAAAAGATTAATTATATTACCATATATTTTCAATTAGAGTAATTGATTGAGAATTAACTAGTATTTTTATACAACAAATAATATTTTAAAATAATTTAAAGATTTAATTGAATTTCAAATTATTACTCTATGTCCTAATTTAATTAAAATAAACCTAAATTAATCCTAAAATTCCCAAAAAAGCCTAATCTTAACCCAATTACACTCAAAAACACTCCCTTCACCCAAATGAAAATCCTAACCCCAACCCTTCTCATCCCCTTCAGCAAACTCAAAAACATCACATAGCAGCACCTTCAGAAAAAGAAAGAAAGAAAACGTTGAGGGAAAGAGGGAGAAACGGAGTTAGAGAAGAGAAGAGAGGGTAGCGGGGACAGCCAGTGCTGGTGGACTGAGATGCTCGCTGCCATTGTTGCTGGCGCTGACACGGAGGAGGGAGCTAGAGGAGAAGAAGAACGACGCTGTTCTGCCATTCCTCATTGCGGACGAAGCTCGCCCCCACTACTGCTGTTGTCTGCGTTGTCGTTGTCACCCAAGGGAGCCAGCATCGGTGTCGTCTATGGATGAAGCAGAGGAGAGGGTCCCCGGGGAGAGAAGGCTATTCGCGTTCTGCTGCTGCTGTTGGAAGGATGGTCGCCCTCACCGATCTGCCTGTCATCGTTTATGCTTGCTGCTGCGTCACTGGAGCTTGACAAACCCCATTTTGAGGGTTTATCTTGTGCTTAATTTAGGGGATTTTATAACCTTTTACCCACATTTATTCAATGAAATAGCATGGTTTTATAACTTCTCCCTTAATTGTGCTTAAGAGTGAAAACATGCTTTTTAGGACTTAAAATAGCTAAATCTAATTCTCCTTGATTCCATTAGATGCCTTGATATGTTTGTTAAGTGATTTCAGATTTAGGAGGCAAAGATTGGATCAAGGGAATGAAGAAAGAAAGCATGAAAAGTTGGAGAACTCATGAAGAAATGAAAGAACCGGAAAGCTGTCAAGCCGACCTCTTCGCACTTAAACGACTATAACTTGAGCTACATAGGTCCAAATGATGCGGTTCCAGTTGGGTTAGAAAGCTAACATCCGGGGCTTCGAAACAATATAAGATTTGCCATAGTTGCTACAAGTATGGTGGCACGCACGCGCATAGTACGCGCACACGCCGTTGCTGCCACCTAGTCCACTTGAAGCAAAACGTGGCCAGCGATTTTGGAAGCCTTGTGGGCCCAATTCAACTCATTTCTGATGCTATTTAACCCAAGGAGTGAAGAGGGAAACACATGTTAGTTACCATTAGTATAGTTTTAGTTTTAGAAGTAGTTTCTAGAGAGAGAAGCTCTCACTTCTCTCTAGAATTAGGATTAGGATTAGAATTAGTTCTTAGATCTAGGTTTCAATCTTTGTTTTCTTCTACTTCTACATCTCAATTCCTTGTTGTTAGATTCATTCTTCTTCCATTCTTTTATTGTAATTTCCTTTATGTTGTTCTTATACTTTGTTGTAGATCTACTATTGTTCCTTCCATTTTCTTCCAATTCAATAAGAGGTAATTCATAATAATTGTTCTTCTTTGCTTTTCTATTGTTGATCTCTTGCCTTTGTAGTTAGATCTCTCTTTAATTCTTGCATTTAATAATGTTTACTTCTATTGCACTTTATGTGTTTGTTGAAATGCCTCTTCTAGATATAGTGTAGATTTTGTTCCTCTTGGCCTAGGTAGAGTAATTAGTGACACTTGAGTTATCTAATTCCTTTGTTGATTGGTAATTAGAGAGATTGCTAATTGGTTTGGAGTGCACTAAAGCTAGTCTTTCCTTGTGAGTTGGCTAGGACTTGTGGCTCAAGTCAATTCATCCATTTGACTTTCCTTTATTTAGTAAGGGTTAACTAAGTGGTAGCAATGAACAATTCTCATCACAATTGAGAAGGATAACTAGGATAGGACTTCTAGTTTTCATACCTTGACAAGAGCCTTTTATAGTTGTTAGTTTATTTTCATTGCCATTTACTTTCATGCCTCTTATCCAAAACCCCAAAACAACTCAAACCAATAACAAGACACTTTATTACAATTCCTAGGGAGAACGACCCGAGGTTTAAATACTTCGGTTTATAAATTTTAGGGGTTTGTACTAGTGACAAACAACTTTTTGTATGAAAGGATTACTGCTTGGTTTAGAAACTATACTTCGACGAGATTTTATTTGAGAAATTCTAAACCGTCAAAAATCTAATCGTCAAAATGGCGCCGTTGCCGGGGATTGCAATGGTGTTGTGTTATTGGTTATTGTATATATGTGAATAGTGTGAATATGTTTGCTTTTGTTAGCTCTTACTAGTTTTAGGATTTAATTTTCTTGCTTCTTATTTGATTTTGTTTTCATTTTCCTCTTGCTATCATGAATTCTCACCTTGGCTATGAGTTTGGTTATCAACATGTTGTAGGAAACGAGGACTATAATGAAGAAGTGTATCAAGAATGGGATAACCAAAGGTGGGAGGAGCCATATGCATATGATCAATCCTCATGGCAACAACCCCCACCAATGCACTATGAAGAAGAGTCATTCTATGATGCATATCAATCCAAGGGCTATGGTGAATCTCCTTGTGACTTTCAAGAACCACCACCATATGCCTATGATCCATACCCTCAACATAAATCCCAACCATACTCACAAGCCCCTTCTTACTCACCACCTTCATATGACCCTAATCCATATCCACCATTCCAACAACCATATGAGCCATATGAACCACACGTAGAGCCACCACAATTCCAACATCAACATTTTCAAGAGCCACCTCCTCCACATTATTACCAAGATGAACCACCTCCAATATATGAAAATTTTCAACCACAAGATGAATTCTACCTTCCACCACAACTTCCCATGGAAGAATACTCATATCCATTGAACCAAGAGCCACATGATCCTAATCATATTATCCAAGAGGAACAAGAGTCAAGGGATCGTCTCAAGGAAGCATTGGATCAATTTCAAGCAACCATGGAGTGTGTTGTGCAACAAGTGGAAAGAGTGAAAAACATAGAACCACCACAACTCTACCAAGAAGAACCACCTTCCTACTATGAACCCTTCCCCCAAAATGAGGAACCCTTCCACCCACCCCAACCTCTAATGGATGAAGCCCTTGGTGTTCTTGTTCAAGGGCAAGAAGAGATGAAAATGGATGTGCAAAATTTCATGGCCGCCTTGGATGCGGTAACAAATCAATTAGCATCCCAATGCTTGAACACTCAAGAAACTCCCATGGCTACATGTGGAGAATTAAATGAAGAACATAGCATGAATGAGAGATTGGAAATTCCGGTGGGAAATGAAGGAAGTTGCTTTGTATTGGAACAATTGGAGGAAGCTTTAATTGTTGAAGACAAGGAAGAAGTGGTAGAAGACCTAGGAGATGCGGAGCCTCCATGGGAACATAGAGTTGAAGAAAACCCCTCCAAGATGATTGAAATTGATGCTAGGGAGGAAAGTGCACACCTTCCAAGGCATATTCCATATGAAGACTTGGATAGGATAGAGCAAGAATTGAGTTCCCATGGCAATGAAGAGCAAGCATTAAGTCCTAGTGGTGGAGAATCCTTTGAACTTGAAGAACCTTCTCCCGGTGCATTTGAAAATGTTATGGAGGTAAACTTCTTTCACCCTCCCAATTATAGTTTGATTAAGGGAAAAGGCTTAGATAGTATTGATGAACAAAGGATTGAATTAGAGAAATCTTGTGAAGAGGTGGAGATCCTTAGAAAAAGGAGGATGGGGGTGGAATATGCTTTGTCAAGAACCTTGGAATCATCTTTGCCTAGGTTGCCATCTACACCTTCATTTGAGTGGGTGAAGTTCATTTCTATTAGCTTTATTATCCCACTTGAATATGGTTTGCTTGATACGGATGGTCAACTTAGGATGCTTTATGGGATGAAGCGTAAGCGAAAGATGTTTCGTGGTTGGCGTTGCAAATCAAGGCTCATTATGGTTGATGCATCAAACACGAGATATAAAGGTTGGAGTAGTGCTCAAATAGATGGGTCTAGGAGGATTGTTGGGCACTTCATAGAGAATTCTTCTTGTTCACCACCCGGTTGGACCAATAATGATGATCAACTTCAAGACGGGTGTGAAAATAAAGTGTGGGACCCCGGATCACAAGAAGAGGATCAACTTTGGGAGCCCCAAGCTTGTGAAGAACTCCATCAACACTTGGCTCAATCCATAAAGAATCTTGGGGCACAATGGAGAACCAAGCATTGGTGGGAGTTCCAAGATGAATACAAGCACAAGCCACCTTGAGAGGAGCTCCCCATAAGTCCAACTTAAGGACAATAAACAAAAGTGCTAGGTGGGAGACACCCCACCATGGTAACTTCTTTTCATTTTCTCTTTTTGTACATATTGGTAGAACTAGTTTAATTTCATGTTTAGATTAGTTGGTTGAGTTTAATTAGTATTTTAACATGTTAAATAAGGTTTTATGTTGTTTTGGTAGTTGTTTGGAGGTTTGGAATGCTTGGATTGGTGCCAAAAAAAAAATTTTGAAAAACAACGCACCATCCACGCGTATGCGCACCGCGCGCGTACGCGCACATCATGCATTTTGGACCCTCCACGCGTGCGCGCCATGCACGCGTACGCGTGGATTGAGAAGTTCCACATTCCATACATTTTCCAGAGAGTTATGCCTATGCCACGCCAACGTTGTGCCTTTGGCACAACCCCACTTGCGCGCATGCGCACATGACGCGTACGCGCCACTCTCGAAATAAACCATCCGCGCGCGCGCGGCATGCGCGCGTACACGTGGATTTCCTTCCTTCACCACATTTCTTTTCTTCTCTTCTTTCTATTTCTTTCCTCCTCCTTTCTTTTTCCCTCCTCCTACCCCTCATCCAACACTTCCAAACACCATGGATAACCATTTATTTTAGTTAGTTTTAGCATGGTTTTCATTTTATTTTCTCCATTTTCATTATAAGTGTTGGATTATTGACTTTGTTTACTACACATTGTTGCCCCTTATTGCCTAAATGCTAATTTAGCATTAATGTTTTTAGATAATCTTTGTTGGATCCTATGATTGAGGTTATATTTTGCTACTTGGTCTTGAATTTTTCATGCTTATCTTTTGAAAAATACCAAGTGATGAGAATTGCCTTCGAGCTTGTAACTCTTCTTGAATTACATGATTTGGCCACCATGTGATTTGAGCCTTATTTTGTGATTAGGCAACCTCTTGATGATGGATGATGATGTGCATTTACCTTAATGCATGGTATTTCATGATTACATGCATCCATATGTGTTTGGCTTGAATGCTTTCATGCTTCTTTAATGCTTGTTTTACCTTACAAGTTTACTTAAAGCATCTCAAGCATACTAGAATGAGTAAAGTGCATGCTTCTTTGGTGACATAGCTTTCTATGCTAATGTGTGTTCTAAACCGCGCAATTTAGAATTCACACACATATTTGTCATTAATGTCACACTAATTCACTCACTCAATTCTAGTGATTTACCTCATTCCAACAATGTATGCTTCCTTGCTTTTATATCTTCTCATCTTATGGTGTTATATTTTTGTTTTTTTATGATGAATGCACCACAAGCAAACATGGAAGCAAGACCTAGAACACGTAGCAATCCGGAGAGTCGCCGTACCCCCTTGCTCATCTTTGAGTGCACCGAGGACGGTGCAAACTTTTAAGTGTGGGGAGGTCGTCTGACTGGTCGGCAATTTTAGGTGACAAGTTTCTAATTCCAACACTTTTGCATTTCATTCTAGGATTTTAGGATTTTTACTTGCATTTTCTTATTTTTGCATATGTATACACAATAAGCTTAGTCAAAATAATGAAAATTTTCAAGATTTCTATCTATAGGGCACCTTAATTGATTTGAGTGAAAACTTTTCATAAAACTTGCTTGAAATATATATATTGTGGATCATGTTTTTTGAGCTGAGAACACAAGCAAGTGAGTTTTGAGCCTAATGGTGTGGTTACATCTTATAACCACTTATTTTTCCTTCTTGTGTGCATTATTCTCTTTCTATGATTGTAATCTTTGATTTGTTTGATTCTTTATGTCCATTATTTTGTGTATTCATGCATTTATATGATTGAGGCCATCATTTCATTAGCTCACTTACCCAAATAGCCTTACCTTTTGTATTCCATTGTTAGCCAAATTTGAGCCTACGATTAACCTACTTTGTTCTTAATTTAGCGCACTACAAGCCTTAAAGCGAAAAACAATAAATGTCCTTATTTGGATCTTTGATTAGCTTAGGATAGTGTGTGTGAGTATCATTCAAGTGTAGGAACCTTGGGACATTGGGTGAATAAAAGGGTAGTTTTGTATTTTATTGAAAATATTGGGAATTGGGTACATGCTCATGTATTGATCAAATGTATAGACCTTATGCATTGATGCTCTTGTAAAAGAAAGAGAAAAAATGAGAAAAACAAAAGAAAAAAAAGAAAAGAAAAAAATAATATGGAAAAGAAAAAGAAAAAAAATAGAAAAAGAAAGAAAAAGAAGAAAAAGAAAGAAATAAAAAGGGGACAAAATGCCCCAAATCAAAGTATAGTCCAATAAAATCAATGCATAGGTGTTGTGAAATTAAAAAAGGGAATACATGAGTATGTGAAAAAGTGAGGAATGGGTAGTTAGATTAGAACTTAATTGTATAGGATGTCATAGGTTAGGTGGGAAGTTTAAGCTTATCAAAGATTCAAATTTCAAACTCACTTAACCAAATATGCATCCTACCTTGACCCTAGCCCCATTACAACCTAAAGAAAAGACCTCATGATACTTGTATGCATGCATGAAATATTTGTTGATTGTTAGAAGAAAAACAAATCTTAGAAAGCATGATTAGGAGATAATTGAGAGAATCAACCCTAAACACTTGAGCGAATAGAGTGCAAACACTACCGGTGAGGGTTTGATGCTCAATTACATGTTTCCACCCATGATCATAATTTTCATGCAAGTTTGTAAAAAAATATTTAATAACTCTATTCAATTGTGGATTAGACTTGCTAGTCCTTAGCCCTTGTGCATATATGCTTATTGGGAATTGATTTATTTTGACCAAGCAATTGCATTCATTTAGATAGTTGCATATAGGTAGATTGCATTTAGTTAGTTCCATTGAATAAATGCCATACCCTTTACTTCATTCTTGGTTTAAGCATGAGGACATGCTTGGTTTAAGTGTGGGGAGGTTGACAAACCCCATTTTGAGGGTTTATCTTGTGCTTAATTTAGGGGATTTTATAACCTTTTACCCACATTTATTCAATGAAATAGCATGGTTTTATAACTTCTCCCTTAATTGTGCTTAAGAGTGAAAACATGCTTTTTAGGACTTAAAATAGCTAAATCTAATTCTCCTTGATTCCATTAGATGCCTTGATATGTTTGTTAAGTGATTTCAGATTTAGGAGGCAAAGATTGGATCAAGGGAATGAAGAAAGAAAGCATGAAAAGTTGGAGAACTCATGAAGAAATGAAAGAACCGGAAAGCTATCAAGCCAACCTCTTCGCACTTAAACGACTATAACTTGAGCTACAGAGATCCAAATGATGCGGTTCTAGTTGGGTTAGAAAGCTAACATCCGGGGCTTCGAAACGATATAAGATTTGCCATAGTTGCTACAAGTATGGTGGCGCGCACGCGCATAGTATGCGCACGCGCCGTTGCTGCCACCTAGTCCACTTGAAGCAAAACGTGGCCAGCGATTTTGGAAGCCTTGTGGGCCCAATTCAACTCATTTCTGATGCTATTTAACCCAAGGAGTGAAGAGGGAAACACATGTTAGTTACCATTAGTATAGTTTTAGTTTTAGAAGTAGTTTCTAGAGAGAGAAGCTCTCACTTCTCTCTAGAATTAGGATTAGGATTAGAATTAGTTCTTAGATCTAGGTTTCAATCTTTGTTTTCTTCTACTTCTACATCTCAATTCCTTGTTGTTAGATTCATTCTTCTTTCATTCTTTTATTGTAATTTCCTTTATGTTGTTCTTCTACTTTGTTGTAGATCTACTATTGTTCCTTCCATTTTCTTCCAATTCAATAAGAGGTAATTCATAATAATTGTTCTTCTTTGCTTTTCTATTGTTGATCTCTTGCCTTTGTAGTTAGATCTCTCTTTAATTCTTGCATTTAAAAATGTTTACTTCTATTGCACTTTATGTGTTTGTTGAAATGCCTCTTCTAGATATAGTGTAGATTTTGTTCCTCTTGGTCTAGGTAGAGTAATTAGTGACACTTGAGTTATCTAATTCCTTTGTTGATTGATAATTGGAGAGATTGATAATTGGTTTGGAGTGCACTAAATCTAGTCTTTCCTTGGGAGTTGGCTAGGACTTGTGGCTCAAGTCAATTCATCCACTTGACTTTCCTTTCTTTAGTAAGGGTTAACTAAGTGGTAGCAATGAACAATTCTCATCACAATTGAGAAGGATAACTAGGATAGGACTTCTAGTTCTCATATCTTGCCAAGAGCTTTGTTAGTTGTTAGTTTATTTTCTTTGCCATTTATATTTCTTGTCCAAAATCTTAAAAACCCCAAATATGATTCACAACCAATAACAAGACACTTTATTATAATTCCTAGGGAGAACGACCCGAGGTTTCAATACTTCGGTTATTAATTTTAGGGGTTTGTTACTTGTGACAAACAATCTTTTGTATGAAAGGATTAGTGATTGGTTTAGAAACTATACTTGCAACGAGAATTCATTTGTGAAATTCTAAACCATCAAAAATCCAATCGTCAGAGCTCCACGCCACCGCTATTGCCATCGGAAATTGCCACTAAAGCATGTGTCTTTTTGGTAAGCTCTAATCTTGCTTCAACTTCTTTGTCTGTTAAGTTGGTTATTACCGAGAGAATTGTTGTTGAGGTTTCTGTGCCAGGATATATGGTCACCGCAAGTTTTTTTGTCTTGCGCTGCCATCAGAACCACTATCCATTTGCTATCGCTTCTACTCTAATTCATTCTGCCATTCGGCTCAGCTATTCTTCCCTGTTGCAGTAGGTATCTCTGATCTGAAACCCTCTTTGCTAGCGTATAAGTGATGAGCGGATAATTTATACGCTTTTTGGCATTGTTTTTAGGTAGTTTTTAGCATGATCTAGTTACTTTTAGGGATGTTTTCATTAGTTTTTATGCAAAATTCACATTTCTGGACTTTACTATGAGTTTGTGTGTTTTTCTGTGATTTCAGGTATTTTCTGGCTGAAATTGAGGGACCTGAGCAAAACTTTGATAGGAGGCTGACAAAGGACTGCTGATGCTGTTGGAATCTAACCTCCCTAAACTCGAAATGGATTTTTTGGAGCTACAGAACTTCAAATGGCGCACTCTCAACGGCGTTGAAAAGTAGACATCCAGAGCTTTCCAGAAATATATAATAGTCCATACTTTATTCGTGATTAAATGACGTAAATTGGCGCTCAATGCCAGTTCCATGCTGTATTCTGGAGTCAACCGCCAGAAACACGTCACGAACCAGAGTTGAACGCCCAAAACACGTTACAACTTGGCGTTCAACTCCAAGAGAAGCCTCAGCTCATGGATAGATCAAGCTCAGCCCAAGCACACACCAAGTGGGCCCCGGAAGTGGATTTATGCATCAATTACTTACCTCTGTAAACCCTAGTAGCTAGTTTAAGTATAAATAGAACTTTTTACCTTTGTATTATTAATCCTGGATCCTGAATTGTATTTTTTGATCCTGTGATCACGTTTGGGGGCTGGCCATTTGGCCATGCCTGAACCTTCATTACTTATGTATTTCCAACGGTGGAGTTTCTACACACTATAGATTAAGGGTATGGAGCTCTGTTGTACCTCGAGTTTTAATGCAAGTACTTCTTTTTTTTATTCAATTCGACTTATTCTTGTTCTAAGATATTCGTTGCACTTCAACTTGATGAATGTGATGATCCGTGACACTCATCATCATTCTCACCTATGAACGCGCGTGATTGACAAGCACTTCCGTTCTACCTTAGACCGGGCGCATATCTCTTGGATTCCTTAATCAGAATCTTCGTGGTATAAGCTAGAATTGATGGCGGCATTCATGGGAATCCGAAAAGTCTAACCTTGTCTGTGGTATTTCGAGTAGGATTCTGGGATTGAATGACTGTGACAAGCTTCAAACTCCTGAAGGCTGGGCGTTAGTGACAGACGCAAAAGAATCATGGGATTCTATTCCAACCTGATTGAGAATCGACAGATGATTAGCCGTGCTGTGACAGAGCATTTGGACCATTTTCACTGAGAGGATGGGATGTAGCCATTGACAACGATGATGCCCTACACACAGCTTGCCATGGAAAGGAGTAAGAAGGATTGGATGAAAGCAGTAGGAAAACAGAGATTCAACAGGGACAAGCATCTCCATACGCTTATCTGAAATTCCCACCATTAATTTACATAAGTATTTCTATCCTATTTTATTTATCTTTTAATTATCTAATCCAATCACATTTGAATCAGCCTGACTGAGATCTACAAGATGACCATAAATTGCTTCATACCAACAATCTCCGTGGGATCGACCCTTACTCACGTAAGGTATTACTTGGACGACCCAGTGCACTTGCTGGTTAGTTGTGCGGAGTTGTGACTAAGTGTAATTCACGTGTGAGAGCTACCAAATTATTGGAGCCATTGTTAATGATCACAATTTCGTCCACCAAGTTTTTGGCGCCGTTGCCGGGGATTGTTCGAGTATGGACAACTGACGGTTCATCTTGTTGCTCAGATTAGGTAATTTTCTTTTTGTTTTAATTTCAAAATTTTTTTTCAAAAATCTTTCAAAAATTTCTCATCTGTTTTCGAAAATTATTCTAAATTTTTAAGAATGAATTCTAGAGTTTCACAAGTAACATGTTGATGCCTGGTTGGCTATAAAGCCATATCCAAACTCCTTTGGGATTGGTCTTCAACCAATCACCACAATACATGTAATTCCATCCTAAAGTTGACTGGCTATTAAGCCATGTCCAACCCTTTGATTGGAGCTTTGGGCTAATATTGAAAGATTCCTGGAATTCTTCTTAAAGATTTTGAATTTCTTATTTTCTTTTTCCTATATGTTTTTTGAAAAAATAAAATAAAATACAAAAAAATTAGAAAAAAATCAAAAATCTTTTGTGTTTCTTGTTTGAGTCTTGAGTCAATTTTTAAGTTTGGTGTCAATTGCATGTTTTAAAATTATTATGCATTTTTCGAAAATTCATGCATTCATAGTGTTTTTCATGATCTTCAAGTTGTTCTTGGTAAGTCTTCTTGTTTGATCTTGATGTTTTCTTGTTTTGTATCTTTTGTTGTTTTTCATATGCATTTTTTTGTTTGTTAGAGTCCAAGCATTAAAGAATTCTAAGTTTGGTGTCTTGCATGTTTTCTTTGCATAAAAAATTTTTCAAAAATATGTTCTTGATGTTCATCATGATCTTCAAAGTGTTCTTGGTGTTCATCTTGACATTCATAGTGTTCTTGCATGCATCTTGTGTTTTGATCCAAAATTTTTATGTTTTGGGTCATATTTGTGTTTTTCTCTCTCATAATTAAAAATTCAAAAATAAAAAATATCTTTTCCTTAATTTTCTCATAATTTTCGAAATTTTGGGTTGAGTTGGTAAAAAATTTTTAAAAAATTAGTGTTTCTTACAAGTCAAGTCAAATTTTCAATTTTAAAAATCCTATCTTTTCAAAACTTTTTCAAAAATCAAATCTTTTTTCATTTTTATCTTATGATTTCCGAAAATTTAAAAATATTTTTCAAAAATCTTTTTTAATTTTATCTTTATTTTCAAAAAATTATGCTAACAATTAATGTGATTGATTCAAAAATTTAAAGTTTGTTACTTTCTTGTTAAGAAAGGTTCAATCTTTAAATTCTAGAATCATATCTTTTAGTTTCTTGTTAGTCAAGTAATTAATTTTAATTTTAAAAATTAAATCTATCTTATCTTATCTTTTATATCATATCTTTTTCAAAAATTTTGTCTTATCCAAAAATTTGATTTCAAAATGTCTTCTTATCTTATCTTTTCAAAAATGATTTTCAAATCTCTTTCAATCAACTAACTAACTTTTTGTTGGTTTCTTATCTTTTTCAAAACCACCTAACTACTTTTCTATCTCTAATTTTCGAAAATATCTCATTCTTTTTCAAAAATTCTTTTTAATTAATTAATTGTTTCAAATTTTAATTTTAATTTTAATTTCTTATCTTAATTTTCGAAAATCATTAACTCGTCTTCAAAAATATTTTCGAAAATCTCTCTCTCATCTTCTTTTATTTATTTATTTATTTACTAACACTTCTCTTCACCTCTCTTCATCTCAATTCACTACCCCTATCCTCACCCTTCTGTTTGGAGTCTCCTTTCTTTATCCCCTTTCTTCTTCTACTAATAATAAGGAACCTCTTTACTGTGACATAGAGGATTTCTCTTCTTTTCTTGTTTTCTTCTCTTTCATATGAGCAGGAACAAGGAAAAAGGAATTCTTGTTGAAGCTGATCCAAAACCTGGAAGGACTCTGAAGAGGAAACTAAGAGAAGCTAAATTACAACAATCCAGAGACAACCTTACTAAAATTTTCGAACAAGAAAAAGACATGGCAGCCGAACCTAACAACAATAATGCAAGGATGATGCTTGGTGATTATACTACACCTACTTCCAAGTTTGATGGAAGAAGCATCTCAATTCCCACCATTGGAGCAAACAATTTTGAGATGAAACCTCAACTAGTTGCTCTAATGCAACAAAACTGCAAGTTTCATGGACTTCCATCAGAAGATCCCTATCAGTTTTAACTGAGTTCTTGCATATCTGTGAGACTGTAAAGACGAATGGAGTAGATCCTGAAGTCTACAGGCTCATGCTTTTCCCTTTTGCTGTAAGAGACAGAGCTAGAACATGGTTGGATTTACAACCTAAAGATAGCCTGGACTCATGGGATAAGCTGGTCACGGCCTTCTTGGCTAAATTCTTTCTTCCTCAAAAGCTGATCAAGCTTAGATTGGATGTTCAGACATTCAAACAAAAAGATGGTGAATCCCTCTATGAAGCTTAGGAAAGATACAAGCAGCTGACCAAAAGGTGTCCTTCTGACATGCTTTCTGAATGGACCATTCTAGATATATTCTATTATGGTCTATCTGAATTCTCTAAGATGTCACTGGACCATTCTGTAGGTGGATCCATTCACCTAAAGAAAACGCCTGCAGAAGCTCAAGAACTTATTGACATGGTTGCAAATAACCAGTTCATGTACACTTCTGAGAGGAATTCCGTGAATAATGGGACGCCTCAGAGGAAGGGAGTTCTTGAAATTGATGCTCTGAATGCCATATTGGCTCAGAATAAAGTGTTGACTCAGCAAGTCAACATAATTTCCCAAAGTCTGAATGGATGGCAAAATACATCCAACAGCACTAAAGAGGCATCTTCTGAAGAAGAAGCTTATGATCTTGAAAACCCTGCAATGGCAGAGGTAAATTATATGGGTAAACCTTATGGAAACACCTATAATTCATCATGGAGAAATCATCCAAATTTCTCATGGAAGGATCAACAAAAGCCTCAACAAGGCTTTAATAATGGTGGAAGAAACAGGCTAAGCAATAACAAGCGTTTCCTATCATCTTCTCAGCAACAGACAGAGAATTCTGAGCAGAGCCCCTCTAATTTAGCAAATTTAGTCTCTGATCTGTCTAAGGCCACTTTAAGTTTCATGAGTTAAACAAGGTCCTCCATCAGAAATTTGGAGGCACAAGTGGCCCAGCTGAGTAAGAAAGTCATTGAAACTCCTCCCAGTATTCTCCCAAGCAATACAGAAGAGAATTCAGAAGGAGAGTGCAAGGCCATTGATGTAATCAATATGGCCGAATGCACAAGGGAAGAGAAGGACGAAAATCCTAGTGAGGAAGACCTCCTGGGACGTCTCTCAAACAAGAAGGAGTTCCCTATTGAGGACCTAAAAGAATCTAAGGATCATATAGAGACCATAGAGATTCCATTAAATCTCCTTCTGCCATTCATGAGCTCTGAAGATTATTCTTCCTCTGAAGAGGATGAAGATGTAACTAGAGAGTAAGTTGCTCAATATCTAGGAGTCATCATGAAGCTGAATGCCAAGTTATTTGGTAATGAGACTTGGGAAGGTGAACCTCCCTTACTCATTAGTGAACTTGATACATGGGTTCAGCAAACTCTACCTCAAAAGAAACAAGATCCTGGTAAATTCTTAATACCCTGTACCATAGGCACCATGACCTTTAACATGGCTCTGTGTGATCTAGGTTTAGGCATAAACCTTATGCCACTCTCTGTAATGGAGAAACTGGGGATCATTGAGGTACAGCCTGCCTCATTCTCATTACAATTGGCAGACAAGTTAGTAAGACAAGCTTATGGATTAGTAGAGGATGTGTTGGTAAAGGTTAAAGGCCTTTACATTCCTGCTGATTTCATAATCTTAGACACTAGAAAGGAGGAGGATGAATGCATCATCCTTGGAAGACCTTTCCTAGCAACAGCAGAAGCTGTGATAGATGTTAACAGAGGAGAATTAGTCCTTCAATTGAATGGGGACTACCTTGTGTTTAAGGCACACGGCTATCCTTCTGTAACAAGGGAGAGTAACCATGCAGAGCTTCTCTCAATACAGAGTCAAACAGAGCCCCCACAATCAAACTCTAAGTTTGGTGTTGGGAGGCCACAACCAAACTCTAAGTTTGGTGTTGGGACTATACAACATTGACCTGATCACCTGTGAGGCTCCATGAGAGCCCACTGTCAAGCTATTGACATTAAAGAAGTTCTTGTTGGGAGGCAATTTATTTATTTGTTATTTTGTGTTTTAGTAGGTTCATGATCATCTGGAGTCACGAAAAAAATATTAAAATTAAAAACAGAATCAAAAATAGCAGAAGAAAAATCACACCCTGGAGGAAGGACTTACTGGCGTTTAAACGCCAGTAAGGAGCATCTGGCTGGCGTTCAACGCCAGAACAGAGCATGGACCTGGCGCTGAATGCCAGAAACAAGCAACATCCTGGCGTTTGAATGCCAGGAATATGCCCTGAGGAAAGCTGGCGTTGAACGCCAGTAACAAGCATGGAACTGGCGTTCAACGCCAGAAACATGCTACACATGGGCGTTGAACGCCCAGAACGTGCACCACTTCGGCGTTTAAACGCCAGAATGGTATGCTAAGGCATTTTACATGCCTAATTGGTGCAGGGATGTAAATCCTTGACACCTCAGGATCTGTGGACCCCATAGGATCATCTCAGGATCTGTGGACCCCACAGGATCCCCACCTAACATATTCCCACCTTACCTCCTAATTAATCCTATAACACACTTTTCCAAAAACCCTTCACCAATCACCTCAATCTCTCTTCCCAATTACCCTCTTCACCACTCACATCCATCCACTCTTCCCCAAAAACCCCACCTACCTACAAAATTAAAAAATCTTTCCCACCCAAACCCACCCTAAAATGGCCGAATCTACCCTCTCTCACTTCCCTATATAAACCCTTGCATTCTCCTTAATTTTTACACAACACACACCTCTCTTCTCCTTCTTGGCCGAATACACCTCTCCCCCTCTCCTCCATATTTTCTTCTTCTTCTTCTTCTTTTCTTTCTTCTTTTCTTTCTTCTCTTGCTAGAGGGCGAGCAATATTTTAAGTTTGGTGTGGTAAAAGCATAAGCTTTTTGTTTTTCCATTACCATTGATGGCACTTAAGGCCGGAGAATCCTCTAGAAAAGGGAAAGGGAAGACAAAAGCTTCCACCTCCGAGTCATTTGAAATGGAAAGATTCATCTCCAAAGCCCATCAAAACCATTTATATGATGTTGTGGCCAAGAAGAAGGTGATCCCTGAGGTCCCTTTCAAGCTCAAGAAAAATGAGTATCCAGAGATCCGACATGAGATCTAAAGAAGAGGTTGGGAAGTTCTAACCAACCCCATTCAACAAGTCGGAATCTTAATGGTTCAAGAGTTTTATGCCAATGCATGGATCACTAGGAACCATGATCAAAGTGTGAACCCGAGTCCAAAGAATTATCTTACAATGGTTCGGGGGAAATACTTAGATTTTAGTCCGCAAAATATGAGGTTGGCATTCAACTTACCCATGATGCAAGGAGATGCATGCCCCTACACTAGAAGGGTCAACTTTAATCAAAGGTTGGACCAAGTCCTTATGGACATATGTGTGGAAGGAGCTCAATGGAAAAGAGACTTCAAAGGCAAACCGGTTCAACTAAGAAGACTGGACCTCAAGCCTGTGGCTAGAGGATGGTTGGAGTTCATTCAACGCTCCATCATCCCCACTAGCAACCGATCTGAAGTTACTGTGGATCGGGCCATCATGATTCATAGCATCATGATTGGAGAGGAAGTAGAAGTTCATGAAGTCATCTCCCATGAATTCTACAAAATAGCCGATAAGTCCTCTACTTTGGCAAGGCTAGCTTTTCCTCATCTTATTTGCCATCTATGTTACTCAGCTGGAGTTATCATAGAAGGAGACATCCTCATTGAGGAGGACAAGCCCATAACTAAGAAAAGGATGGAGCAAACAAGAGAGCCCACTCATGGAACCCAAGAGACGCATGAGGAAGCTCATCACCAAGAAATCCCGGAGATGCCTGATGAGCGGATAATTTATACGCTTTTTGGCATTGTTTTTTGTACGTTTTTAGTATGTTTTAGTTAGTTTTTATTATATTTTTATTAGTTTTTATTTAAAATTCACTTTTCTGGACTTTACTATGAGTTTGTGTGTTTTTCTGTGATTTCAGGTATTTTCTGGTTGAAATTGAGGGACCTGAGCAAAAATCTGATTCAGAGACTGAAAAGGACTGTAGATGCTGTTGGATTCTGACCTCCCTGCACTCGAAGTGGATTTTCTGGAGCTACAGAAGCCCAATTGGCGCGTTCTCAATTGCGTGAGAAAGTAGACATCCTGGGCTTTCCAGCAATGTATAATAGTCCATACTTTTCTCGAGATTTGATGGCCCAAACAGGCGTTCCAAGTCAGCTCAAGAATTCTGGCGTAAAACGCCGGAACTGGCACAAGAATGGGAGTTAAACGCCCAAACTAGCACAAAAGCTGGCGTTTAACTCCAAGAAAAGTCTCTACACATGAAAGCTTCAATGCTCAGCCCAAGCACACACCAAGTGGGCGCCCAAGCACACACCAAGTGGGCCCGGAAGTGGATTTTTATGTCATTTACTCATCTTTGTAAACCCTAAGCTACTAGTTCTCTACAAATAGGACCTTTTGCTATTGTATTTGACATCTTTTGATCACTTTAGATCTTTAAATCATCTTTGGATGTCTAGTTCTTAGATTATGGGGGCTGGCCTCTCAGCCATGCCTAGACCTTGTTCTTATGTATTTTCAACGGTGGAGTTTCTACACACCATAGATTAAGGTGTGGAGCTCTGCTGTATCTCGAGTATTAATTCAATTACTATTGTTCTTCTATTCAATTCAGCTTATTCTTGTTCTAAGATATTCATTCGTACCCAAGAACATGATGAATGTGATGATTACGTGACGCTCATCATCATTCTCACTTATGAACGCGTGCCTGACAACCACTTCCGTCCTACAAGCAAACAAGGCTTGAATGTTTATCTCTTGGATTCCTTAATCAGAATCTTCGTGGTATAAGCTAGAATTGATAGCGGCATTCAAGAGAATCCAGAAGGTCTAAACCTTGTCTATGGTATTCTGAGTAGGATTCAAGGATTGAATGATTGTGACGAGCTTCAAACTCCTGAAGGCTGGGCGTTAGTGACAGACGCAAAAGAATCACTGGATTCTATTCCAACCTGATTGAGAATCGACAGATGATTAGCCGTGCTGTGATAGAGCGTGTTGAACATTTTCACTGAGAGGACGGGACTGTAGCCATTGACAATAGTGATGCCAAACATACAACTTTCCATGGAAAGGAGTAAGAAGGATTGGATGAAGACAGTAGGAAAGCAGAGAGACAGAAGGGACAGAGCATCTCCATATGCTTATCTGAAATTCTCACCAATGAATTACATAAGTATCTTTATCTTTATTTTATGATTTATTCATAAATCATCTATAACCATTTGAATCTGCCTGACTGATATTTACAAGATGAACATAGCTTGCTTCATGCCAACAATCTCCGTGGGATCGACCCTTACTAGCGTAAGGTTTATTACTTGGATGACCCAGTGCACTTGCTGGTTAGTTGTGCGAAGTTGTGATAAAAAGTTGAGATTGCAATTGAGCGTACCATGTTGATGGCGCCATTGATGATCACAATTTCATGCACCAAGTTTTTGGCGCCGTTGCCGGGGATTGTTTGAGTTTTGACAACCGACGGTTCATCTTGTTGCTTAGATTAGGTATTTTTCAGAATTTTTAAGAATGAATTCTAGAGTTTCAAGGTGATGTTCTTATCATCACCAAAGCTGATTGATTCTCATCAATTTAGCTCTTGAATGCAATGTCCTGCTGAAGCTTGGCTAGCCATGTTTAATTTCTTTAGACTGAAGCTTTAGACTAACATTGCATGATTCCTGGAATTCTTATTAAAAATTTTGAATCTCTTTATTTTCTTCTCCATATAATTTTCGAAAAATCCAAAAAAAAAATTACAAAATCATAAAAAACCAAAAATATTTTATGTTTCTTGTTGAGTCTAGTGTCTCATTTTAAGTTTGGTGTCAATTGCATGCATTCTTTGAATTCAATCATGTGTCTTCATTGATCTTCAAGTTGTTCTTGATGATTTCATTGCTCTGATCTTTAAATTCTCTTGTCTTGAGTGTTTTGTTGTTTTCATAGGCATTCTCAACTTGTTAGTGTCAGTAGTATACAAACTTCTAAGTTTGGTGTCTTGCATGCATTGTTTATTTGATCTTAGTTTCATTTTGATTATTCCTCATTATTAAAAATCCAAAAAATTTTTAATTTGTGTCTTTTCAAGTCAATAATATAGAGAATTGAAGATTCAGAACATACAGCAGAGGAATTACACAGAAAAAGCTGGGCGTTCAAAATGCCCAGTGAGAAAGGAAAACTGGTGTTTAAACGCCAGCCAGGGTGCCTGGCTGGGCGTTTAACGCCCAAAAGGGTAGCATTTTGGGCGTTAAACGCCATAATGGATACCATTCTGGGCGTTTAACGCCAGGATGGCACAAGAAGGAAGATTTTGTTTTTAATTCAATTTTTTTTAAGTTTCCATAATTTTTCAAAATCAAATCTTTTTCAAATCATATCTTTTCAATCATATATTTTCAAAATATATTTCTTTCCATTTTCAAAAATACTTTCTAACAATTAATGATTTGATTCAACATTTCAAGTATGTTGCCTTTTCTGTTGAGAAAGGTTTAATGTCTGAATCATATCTTTCAAATTTCTTGTTAGCCAAGTCATTAATTTTCAAAATCAAATCTTTTTTAAATTGTTTTTCAATCATATCTCTTTAAAACCATAACTTTTCAATCATATCTTTTTAATCATATCTTTTTCAAAATAGTTTTCAATCATATCTCTTTGATTTCCAATTTCAAAATCTTTTTCAAAATCACTTTATTTCTTTCTCAATCTTAGTTTTCAAAAATCAATTACCATTTCTTCAAAATTTCTCTTAATTAATTCACTTTAATTTTCGAAAATTTCTTCCCCTCTTCTCACATCCTTCTATTTATTGACTAACACTCCTCCTCAATGCACAATTCAAACTCTATCTTTCTCAGTTCGAATTCTTCTACCTCTTCCTTCTATTTTTCTTTTCCTCTGACACCTCAAGGAATCTCTATACTGTGACATAGAGGATTCCATATTATCTTGTTCTCTTCTCTTTCATATGAGCAGGAGCAAAGACAAAAGCATTCTTGTTGAGGCTGACCTTGAACCTGAAAGGACCTTGAAGCGAAAGTTAAGAGAAGCTAAAGCACAACTCTCTGTAGAGGACCTAACAGAATTCTTCAAAGAAGAAGACATGGTAGCCGAAAACAACAACAATGCCAACAATGCAAGGAAGGTGCTGGGTGACTTTACTGCACCTACTCCCAACTTCTATGGGAGAAGCATCTCTATCCCTGCCATTGGAGCAAACAACTTTGAGCTTAAGCCTCAATTAGTTTCTCTAATGCAACAGAATTGTAAGTTCCATGGACTTCCATTGGAAGATCCTCATCAGTTTTTAGCTGAATTCTTACAAATCTGTGACATTGTCAAGACCAATGGGGTTGACCCTGAGGTCTACAGACTTATGCTATTCCCTTTTGTTGTAAGAGATAGAGCTAGGATATGGTTGGACTCACAATCCAAACAAAGCCTGAACTCTTGGGAAAAGCTAGTCAATGCCTTCTTGGCAAAGTTCTTTCCACCTCAAAAATTGAGTAAGCTTAGAGTGGAAGTCCAAACCTTCAGACAGAAGGAAGGTGAATCCCTCTATGAAGCTTGGGAAAGATATAAACAATTGATCAGAAAGTGTCCTTCTGACATGCTTTCTAAATGGAGCATCATAGGTATCTTCTATGATGGTCTGTCTGAACTGTCCAAGATGTCATTGGATAGCTCTGCTGGAGGATCTCTTCATCTGAAGAAGACGCCTGCAGAAGCTCAAGAACTCATTGAAATGGTTGCAAATAACCAATTCATGTACACTTCTGAAAGGAATCCTATGAACAATGGGACGAATCAAAAGAAAGGAGTTCTTGAGATTGATACTCTGAATTCCATATTGGCTTAGAATAAAATATTGACTCAGCAAGTCAATATGATTTCTCAAAGTCTGTCTGGAATGCAAGCTGCACCAGGCAGTACTAAGGACGCTTCATCTGAAGAAGAAGCTTATGATCCTGAGAACCCATCAATGGAAGAGGTGAATTACATGGGAGAACCCTATGGAAACACCTATAATCCTTCATGGAGAAATCATCCAAAATCTCTCATGGAAGGATTAACAGAGACCTTAACAAGGTTTCAACAACAATAATGGTGGAAGAAACAGGTTTAGCAATAGCAAGCCTTTTCCATCATCTTCTCAGTAACAGACAGAGAATTCTAAGCAGAGCCACTCTGACTTAGCAACCATGGTCTCTGATCTAATCAAAACCACTCAAAGTTTCATGACTGAAACAAGATCCTCCATTAGAAACTTGGAGGCACAAGTCGGTCAGCTGAGTAAGAAAGTTACTGAACTCCCTCCTAGTACTCTTCCAAGCAATATAGAAGAGAATCCAAAAGGAGAGTGCAAGGTCATCAACATGGCCGAATTTAGAGAGGAGAAAGAGGCAGTGAACGCCACTGAGGAAGACCTCAATGGACGTCCACTGGCCTCCAATGAGTTCCCTAATGAGGAACCATGGGAATCTGAGGCTCACATTGAGACAATAGAGATTCCATTGGATTTACTTCTGCCATTCATGAGCTCTGATGAGTATTCTTCCTCTGAAGAGGACGAAGATGTCACTGAAGAGCAAGTTGCTAAGTACCTTGGAGCAATCATGAAGCTAAATGACAAGTTATTTGGTAATGAGACTTGGGAGGATGAACCCCCTTTGCTCACCAAAGAACTAGATGACTTGACTAGGCAGATATTACCTCAAAAGAGACAGGACCCTGGGAAGTTCTCAATACCTTGTACAGTTGGCACCATGACCTTCAAGAAGGCTCTGTGTGACCTAGGGTCAAGCATAAACCTCATGCCTCTCTCTGTAATGGAGAAGCTAGGGATCTTTGAGGTGCAAGCTGCAAGAATCTCACTAGAGATGGCAGACAATTCAAGAAAACAAGCTTATGGACTTGTAGAGGATGTTCTGGTAAAAGTTGAAGACCATTACATCCCTGCTGATTTTATAGTCCTAGAGACTGGGAAGTGCATGGATGAATCCATCATCCTTGGCAGACCCTTCCTAGCCATAGCAAAGGCTGTGATTGATGTTGACAGAGGAGAATTGATCATTCAAGTGAATGAAGAATCCTTCGTGTTTAAGGCTCAAGGATACCCCTCTGTAACCATGGAGAGGAAGCATGAAGAGCTTCCCTCAAAACAGAGTCAAACAGAGCCCCCACAGTCAAACTCTAAGTTTGGTGTTGGGAGGCCACAACCAACTTCTAAGTTTGGTGTTGAACCCCTACATTCAAATTCTAAGTTTGGTGTTGGGAGGTTCCAGCATTGCTCTGAGTATTTGTGAGGCTCCATGAGAGCCCACTGTCAAGCTACTGACATTAAAGAAGCGCTTATTGGGAGGTAACCCAATGTTATATTTATCTATTTTCCTTTGTTATTTTATGTTTTCTATAGGTTGATGATCATGGGAAGTCACAAAATCAATTGAAAAAGCAAAAACAGCATGAAAAACAGAAAGAAAAATAGCACACCCTGGAGGAAAACTTGTTGGCGTTTAAACGCCAGTAAGGGCAGCAAATGGGCGTTTAACGCCCAGTCTGGCACCATTCTGGGCGTTTAACGCCAGAAAGGGGCAATAGACTGGCGTTAAACGCCAGGAAGGGGCAAGAAGCTGGCGTTAAATGCCAGAAATGGGCACCAGCCCGGCGTTTAACGCCAGAATTGGCAGAAGGAGCATTTTTGCTCGCCACTTGGTGCAAGGATGAATTTTTCTTGACACCTCAGGATCTGTGGACCCCACAGGATCCCCACCTACCCCACTATTCTCTCTCTTCTTCACCCATTCACCAATCACTTCAACACCGCTTCCCCAAAAACCCCTCACCTATCAAATCCCACCATTCTCTTTACCACTCACATCCATCCTTCATAAAACCCCACCTACATCACCATTCAAATTCAAACTACTTTCCCTCCCAACCCACCCATACATGACCGAACCCTACCCCTCTCTCCACTCCTATATAAACCCATTTTCACTCCTTCATTTTCACACAACCTAAACACTACTTCTCCCTTTGGCCAAACCACAAAGCCACCTCCATCTCCTCTATTTCTTCTTCTTCTACTCTCTTCTTCCTTCTTTTGCTCGATGACGAGCAAACCTTCTAAGTTTGGTGTGGTAAAAGCATTGCTTTTTGTTTTTTCATAACCATTTATGGCATCTAAGGCCGGAGAAACCTTTAGAAAGTAGAAAGGGAAGGCAAAAGCTTCCACCTCCGAGTCATGGGAGATGGAGAGATTCATCTCAAGGGTGCATCAAGACCACTTCTATGAAGTTGTGGCCATGAAGAAGGTGATCCCCGAGGTCCCTTTCAAACTCAAAAAGAGTGAATATCTGGAGATCCGACATGAGATCCAAATGAGAGGTTGGGAAGTTCTTACCAACCCCATTCAACAAGTCGAAATCTTAATGGTTCAAGAGTTCTATGCCAATGCATGGATCACCAAGAACCATGATCAAAGTGTAAAGCCGGACCCAAAGAATTGGCTTACAATGGTTCGGGGAAATGCTTAGATTTTAGTCAGGAAAATGTAAGGTTGGAATTCAACTTGCCCATGATGCAAGGAGATGAACACCCTTACACTAGAAGGGTCAACTTTGATCAAAGGTTGGACCAAGTCCTCATAGACATTTGTGAAGAGGGCGCTCAATGGAAGAGAGATTCAAGAGGGAAGCCGGTTCAACTGAGAAGGCATGACCTCAAGCCCGTGGCTAGGGGATGGTTGGAGTTTATCCAACGCTCAATCATTCCCACTAGCAACCGGTCCGATGTTACTATAGATCGGGCTATCATGATTCATAGCATCATGATTGGAGATAGAAGTTCATGAGGTTATATCCCAAGAACTTTATAAGGTGGCAGACAAGTCCTCTACCTTGGCAAGGTTAGCCTTCCCTCATCTCATTTGTCACCTCTGTTATTCAGTCGGAATTGACATAGAGGGAGACATCCTCATTGATGATGACAAGCCCATCACTAAGAAGAGGATGGAGCAAACAAGAGATCCCACTTATGGACATGAGGAGATTCCTCATCATGAAATCCCTGAGATGCCTCAAGGGATGCACTTTCCTCCACAAAACTATTGGGAGCAAATCAACACCTCCCTAGGAGAATTGAGTTCCAACATGGGACAACTAAGGGTGGAGCACCAAGAACATTCCAATCTCCTCCATGAAATTAGAGAAGATCAAAGAATCATGAGAGAGGATCAACAAAGGCAAGGAAGAGACATTGAGGAGCTCAAGAACTCCATAAGATCTTCAAGAGGAAGAACAAGCCACCATCACTAAGGTGGACCTGTTCTTTAATCTCCTTGTCCTTTATTTTTCTGTTTTTCGAATTTTTTATGCTTATGTCTATCTATATTTGTGTCTTATGATCATTAGTGTCTTAGTGTCTATGCCTTAAAGTTATGAATGTCCTATGAATCCATCACGTTTCTTAAATGAAAAATGTTCTTAATTGAAAAAGAGAAGAATTGCATGCATTTTGAATTTTATAATAGATTAATTATTTTGATGTGGTGGCAATACTTTGACTTCTGAATGTATGCTTGAACAGTGCATATGTCTTTTGAATTTGTTGTTCATGAATGTTGGCTCTTGAAAGAATGATGAAAAAAGGAGACATGTTACTGAGGATTTGAAAAATCATAAAAAATGATTCTTGAAGCAAAAAAAAGCAGTGAATTCAAAAAAAAAGGAGAGATTATGTGCGAAAAAAAAAAGAGAGAAAGCAAGCAGAAAAAGCCAATAGCCCTTTAAACCAAAAAGCAAGGGTAAAAATAAAGTCATGATCCAAGGCAAAAAGAGTGCGCTTAAGAACCCTGGACACCTCTAATTGGGGACTCTAGCAAAGCTGAGTCACAATCTGAAAAGGTTCACCCAGTTATGTGTCTGTGGCATGTATGTATCCGGTGGTAATACTGGAAAACAGAGTGCTTTGGGCCACGGCCAAGACTCATAAAGTAGCTGTGTTCAAGAATCATCATACTTAACTAGGAGAATCAATAACACTACCTGGATTCTGAGTTCCTATAGAAGCCAATCATTCTGAATTTCAAAGGATAAAGTGAGATGCCAAAACTGTTCAGAGGCAAAAAGCTACTAGTCCCGCTCATCTAATTGGAGCTAAGTTTCATTGATAATTTGGAGTCTATAGTATATTCTCTTCTTTTTATCCTATTTGATTTTCAGTTGCTTGGGGACAAGCAACAATTTAAGTTTGGTGTTGTGATGAGCAGATAATTTATACGCTTTTTGGCATTGCTTTTAGTATGTTTTTAGTATGTTTTAGTTAGTTTTTATTATATTTTTATTAGTTTTTATTTAAAATTTACTTTTCTAGACTTTACTATGAGTTTGTGTGTTTTTATGTGATTTCAGGTATTTTCTGGCTGAAATTGAGGGACCTGAGCAAAAATCCGATTCAGAGGCTGAAAAGGACTGCAGATGCTATTGGATTCTGACCTCCCTGCACTCGAAGTAAATTTTCTGGAGCTACAGAAGCCCAATTGGCACGCTCTCAATTGCGTTAGAAAGTAGATTTCCTGGGCTTTCCAGCAATATATAATAGTCCATACTTTGCCTGAGATTTGATGGCCCAAACAGGCGTTCCAAGTCAGCTCAAGAATTCTGGCGTAAAACGCCGGAACTGGCACAAGAATGGGAGTTAAACGCCCAAACTGGCACAAAAGCTGGCGTTTAACTCCAAGAAAAGTCTCTACACATGAAAGCTTCAATGCTCAGCCCAAGCACACACCAAGTGGGCCCGGAAGTGGATTTTTATGTCATTTACTCATCTTTGTAAACTCTAAGCTTCTAGTTCTCTACAAATAGGACCTTTCGCTATTGTATTTGACATCTTTTGATAACTTTAGATCTTTAGATCATCTTTGGACGTCTAGTTCTTAGAGTATGGGGGCTGGCCTCTCGGCCATGCCTAGACCTTGTTCTTATGTATTTTCAATGGTGGAGTTTCTACACACCATAGATTAAGGTGTGGAGCTCTGCTGTACCTCGAGTATTAATGCACTTACTATTGTTCTTCTATTCAATTCAGCTTATTCTTGTTCTATGATATTCATTTGTACCCAAGAACATGATGAATGTGATGATTATGTGATGCTCATCATCATTCTCACTTATGAACGCGTTCCTGACAACCACTTCCGTTCTACAAGCAAACAAGGCTTGAATGTTTATCTCTTGGATTCCTTAATCAGAATCTTCGTGGTATAAGCTAGAATTGATGGCAGCATTCAAGAGAATCCGGAAGGTCTAAACCTTGTCTGTGGTATTCTGAGTAGGATTCAAGGATTAAATGACTGTTACGAGCTTCAAACTCCTGAAGGCTGATTAGCCGTGCTGTGACAGAGCGCGTTGAACATTTTCACTGAGAGGACGGGACTGTAGCCATTGACAATGGTGATGTCCAACATACGGCTTGCCTTGGAAAGGAGTAAGAAGGATTGGATGAAGACAGTAGGAAAGCAGAGAGATAGAAGGGACAGAGCATCTCCATACGCTTATCTGAAATTCTCACCAATGAATTACATAAGTATCTCTTTCTTTATTTTATGCTTTATTCATAAATCATCTATAACAATTTGAATCTGCCTGACTAAAATTTACAAGATGACCATAGCTTGCTTCATACCAACAATCTCAGTGGGATCGACCCTTACTCGCGTAAGGTTTATTACTTGGACGACCTAGTGCACTTGCTGGTTAGTTGTGCAAAGTTGTGATAAAAAGTTGAGATTGCAATTGAGCGTACCATGTTGATGGCCCCATTGATGATCACAATTTCATGCACCAATGCCTCAAGGGATGCACTTTCCTCCCAACAACTATTGGGAACAACTCAACACTTCCTTAGAAGATTTGAGTTACAATGTGGATCAATTAAGGGTGGAACATCAAGAGCACTCCATCATTCTCCATGAAATTAGAGAAGATCAAAGGGCAATGAGGGAGGAGCAAGAAAGGCAAGGAAGGGACATAGAAGAGCTTAAGGACATCATTGGCCCTTCAAGAAGAAGACGCCACTAAGGTGGATTCATTCCTTGTTCTTATTTTTTCTGTTTTTCGGTTTTTATGTTATATGTTTATCTATGTTTTGTGTCTCTACTTCATGATCATTAGTAGTTAGTAACTATGTCTTAAAGCTATGAATAATTCCATTAATCCTTCACCTCTCTAAAATGAAAATTGATTTTAATTCAAAAGAACAAGAAGTACATAAATTTCGAAAATTGTCCTTGAATTTAGTTTAATTATATTGATGTGGTGACAAAACTTTTTGTTTTCTGAATGAATGCTTGAACAGTGCATAATTTTGATCTTGTTGTTTATGAATATTAAAATTGTTGGCTCTTGAGAGAATGATGAATAAAGAGAATGTTATTGACAATCTGAAAAATCATGAAAATTGATTCTTGAAGCAAGAAAAAGCAAAAGCTTGCAGAAAAAAATAGAAAGAAAAAGAAAAAGCAAGTAGAAAAAGCCAATAGCCCTTAAAACCAAAAGGCAAGGGTAAAAAGGATCCAAGGCTTTGAGCATCAATGGATAGGAGGGCCCAAGGAAATAAAATCCAAGCCTAAGCGGCTAAATCAAGCTGTCCTTAACCATGTGCTTGTGTCATGAAGGTCCAAGTGAAAAGCTTGAGACTGAGTGGTTAAAATCGTGATCCAAAGCAAAAATAGTGTGCTTAAGAGCTCTGGACACCTCTAACTGGGGACTCTAGCAAAGCTGAGTCACAATCTGAAAAGGCTCACCCAGTCATGTGTCTATGGCATTTATGTATCCGGTGGTAATACTGGAAAAACAAAATGCTTAGGGCCACGGCCGAAACTCATAAAAGTAGCTGTGTTCAAGAATCAACAAACTTAACTAGGAGAATCAATAACACTATCTGAAATTCTAAGTTCCTATAGAAGCCAATCATTCTAAACTTCAAAGGAAAAAGTGAGATGCCAAAACTGTTCAGAAGCAAAAAGCTACAAGTCCAGCTCATCTAATTAGAATTAATATTCATTGATATTTTGGGATTTATAGTATATTCTCTTCTTTTTATCCTATTTGATTTTCAGTTTCTTGGGGACAAGCAACAATTTAAGTTTGGTGTTGTGATGAGCGGATAATTTATACGCTTTTTGGCATTGTTTTTAGGTAGTTTTTAGCATGATCTAGTTACTTTTAGGGGTGTTTTCATTAGTTTTTATGCTAAATTCACATTTCTGGACTTTACTATGAGTTTGTGTATTTTTCTGTGATTTCAGGTATTTTCTGGCTGAAATTGAGGGACCTGAGCAAAACTTTGATAGGAGGCTGAGAAAGGACTGCTGATGCTGTTGGAATCTGACCTCCCTGCACTCAAAATGGATTTTCTGGAGCTGTAGAACTCCACATGGCGCACTCTCAACGGCGTTGGAAAGTAGACATCCAGAGATTTCCAGCAATATATAATAGTCCATACTTTATTCGTGATTAGAGGACGTAAATTGGCGCTCAACGCCAGTTCCATGCTGCATTCTGGAGTCAAATGCCAGAAACACGTCACGAACTAGAGTTGAACGCCCAAAACACGTTAAAACTTGGTGTTCAACTCCAAGAGAAGCCTCAGCTCATGGATAGATCAAGCTCAGCCCAAGAGCGCACCAAGTGGGCCCCGGAATTGGATTTATGCATCAATTACTTACCTTTGTAAACCCTAGTAGCTAGTTTAAGTATAAATAGAACTTTTTACCTTTGTATTATTAATCCTGGATCCTAAATTGTATTTTTTAATCCTGTGATCACGTTTGGGGGCTGGCCATTCGGCCATGCCTGAACCTTCATTACTTATGTATTTTCAACGGTGTAGTTTCTACACACCATAGATTAAGGGTGTGGAGCTCTGCTGTACCTCGAGTTTTAATGCAAGTACTTCTTTTTTTTATTCAGTTCGACTTATTCTTGTTCTAGGATATTCGTTGCACTTCAACTTGATGAATGTGATGATCCGTGACATTCATCATCATTCTCACCTATGAACGCGCATGATTGACAAGCACTTCCGTTCTACCTTAGACCGGACGCATATCTCTTGGATTCCTTAATCAGAATCTTCGTGGTATAAGCTAGAATTGATGGCGGCATTCATGGGAATTCAGAAATTCTAACCTTGTCTGTGGTATTTCGAGTAGGATTCCGGGAAGATATTTGTACATGAAGACATCTGAAGAAGCCTTGGAATTAATTGAGATAGTAAAATCTACCAACTACAAATTGCAACCAAAGATAAAATCACAACTCAAATCAACAATAAAAGAGCATCAAACATTAAATTGCATTAAAAATAAACCAAATCCATCATGGGTGCATGATTACAAAAGAGAGCAAAGAGGAAAATTAACACAACAAACCATGATAATGAAATAACAGAAGCAAGAAATCATAAAGGAAATGAGATGAAAACATGAAATTGGACCTAGATCTAGAAGAAATTAACCTAACCTAACCTAATTCTAGAGAGAAGAGGGAGCTTCTCTCTCTAGAAACTACTCTACATGATGCTCATGCTACAAACAATTGTTCCCCCTTGCCCAAGCTTGAATTCTGCATGAAATAGCACTAGAAATGAGTTGGGTTGGGCCCAAAGTACTTCAGAAATCGCTGGGGGCGATTTTACTTTAGTGGGCCACGAGAAACATCGGCGTGCACACGTACATGGCACGTGCGCGCCCCTGAACGCGAAGCAACATATGGCAAAATTTATATCATTTTGAAGCCCCAAATGTTTGCTTTCCAACGCAACTAGAACCGCCTCATTTGGACCTATGTAGCTCAAGTTATGGTCATTTGAGTGCGAAGAGGTCAGGCTTGATAACTTTACGGTTCCTTCATTTCTTCATGAGTTCTCCCACTTTGCATGCTTTTCTTCTCACTTCTTCCATCCAATACTTGCCTTATGAACCTGAAATTACTCAACAAGCATATCAAGGCATCGAATGGAATTAAAGTGGATTAAAATCACCAATTTTAGGACCTAAAAAGCATGTTTTCATATTTAAGCACAAATCAAGGGAGAATTGCAAAATCATGCTATTTCATTGAATAAATATGGGAAAGGGTGATAAAATCCTCTAAAATAAGCACAAAATAAACCACAAAATCGGGGTTTATCAATACACTTATACTATCTTTCATTACCCACACTCCTCCTCATTGTTGCAAATTCTGCACCATTGATATGCAATGCGCTTATAGTGTTTCCTCACTTGCATGTTGTAGCTACCATGTAATTGAGACCCTTATTATTTGGCATTAACCCACCCATACTTTATTTATTTTCATATCTTTATTTATGGGTTACTTTTCTTCTTTTCCTCTTCTTTCAGGATGGCCACCAAAGAAGGGAAAGGGAAAGCTCTAAATGGGGAGACAAACAAGTCCATCTGCACAATCCTTGGAGAAAAGCGTCAGTTATAGCAACCCGTCCACTTGCACATCTTAGCATGCACCGAGGACGGTGCAATCTTTAAGTGTGGGGAGGTCGATACCGATCTCCATGGGTTAGTTATTCTCTTCTCAACACCAATGTCTTATTTTCTTTATTAGTTCATTGTTGCATTGCATAATAGATTGCATGTGTAGTTGATTGTTTGCATTTAAGTACTACTTGGTTGAAAAATAATAAGTTTCTTTCTAGGAGCCTATTTTTGAAAATTTTCACTAATTTAAATTAAAAATTAAAATTTTTTATGTGTTAAATTTGTTTGAAGTTGTATTTGGAACATAGTTTTTTGAGCCAAAGAACACACAACCTGTGAGATTTTTAGCTTATTTATATGGTTACATTATTTAACGATAAATATTTTATTCTTGTGTATTTTCTTCTCTATGATTGCATTCTTTACTTTGTTCAATTCTATATGTCCACTATTTAGTATATTTACATGCTTGCGTATGATTGATGCCATATTTGATCATTAACTCACTTATCCCAAATAAACCTACCTTTTTATGTCACCCTTGTTAGCCACCTTGAGCTTTTTAATCCCCTTTTGTTCTATAACCACATCACTAGCCTTAAGCAGAAAAATAATAATTACCCCAAATTGAATCTTTGGTTAGCTTAAGATAGAGATTGTGCATCAACTAAGTGTGGGGAAACTGTGGGAACATGGGTTAATAAGGGAATGTATCATGTTTATAATTTATTTTAATATTGGGAATTTTGGAACCTACTCATGTAAAACCGGAAAAATTAAAAAAATCCATGTGCATTGATAAGTTATGTTTCAAAAAAAATAATAATAAAAAAATTTCAATATATTAGTAACTGGAGAAGGGGACAAAAATACCCCAATGTTAAGCTTTAATAGAAAGATCAACGCACATGTGATAAAGAAATATAAAAAATTTGGTCCATGAGTATGTGATACAAAAGTACATGGCACGTGCGTGCCCCTGAACGCGAAGCAACATATGGCAAAATTAATATCATTTCGAAGAACCGGATGTTAGCTTTCCAACGCAACTAGAACCGCCTCATTTGGACCTCTGTAGCTCAAGTTATGGTCATTTGAGTGCGAAGAGGTCAGGCTTGACAGCTTTACGGTTCCTTCATTTCTTCATGAGTTCTCCCACTTTGCATGCTTTTCTTCTCACTTCTTCCATCCAATACTTGCCTTATGAACCTGAAATCACTCAACAAGCATATCAAGGCATCGAATGGAATTAAAGTGGATTAAAATCACCAATTTTAGGGCCTAAAAATCATGTTTTCATATTTAAGCACAAATCAAGGGAGAATTGCAAAATCATGCTATTTCATTGAATAAATGTGGGAAAGGGTGATAAAATCCCCTAAAATAAGCACAAAATAAACCACAAAATCAGAGTTTATCAAATCTCCCCACACTTAAACTAAGCATGTCATCATGCTAAAATCAATAAAGAAGCAAGGGGTATCACATTTATTCAATGGAAACTAACTACATGCAACCTAACTATATGCAATCTATCTACATGAATGCAACTACTTGGTCAAAATGAATCAATCTCCAAGAATACATATGCAAGTACAAGGGCCAAGGCAATAGCAATCAAATCAACCCACAATTGAATTGAATCATTGAAAGATTTTACAAACTTGCAAGAAAAGATGATCATGGGTGGAGACATGTAATTGAGCGATCGAACCCTCACGGGATGTGTATCCGCTCTTGGCACTCAAGTGTATGGGGTTGATTCACTCAATTCTCCCCTAATCATGCTTTCCAAGATTTGTTTTTCATCTAACAATCAACAATTATTCCATGCATGCATACAAATATCATGAGGTCTTTCCCATAGGTTGTAATGGGGCTAGGGTCAAGGTAAGGATGCATATGGTCAAGTAGACTAGAATTTGAATCTTTGATTAACCTAAACTTCCCACCTAACCTATGACAACCTATACAATTCAAAGCTAACCTAACTACCTAACGTTAGGATTTTTGCCAGTAAAGAATTTCATAAAAACAGTCGCGTTGTAGATATAGTCTCTAAACCGACAGAAATCCCTTCGTACAAACGTTTTGGTTGTCACAAGTAACAAACCCCTAAATAAATTGATAACCGAAGTATTTAAACCTCGGGTCATCTTCTCAAGGAATTGCAGGGAAGTATGATCTTATTATTGGTTATGAGTTTGTAAATTGGGGTTTTGGAAGTAAGGGGGAAGTATGTTGCACAAAAAATAATAAGAAAAATAAATAAATAACTATAAAATAAACTCTTGGCAAGGTATGGGAACTGGAAGTCCTATCCTGGTTATCCTTATCAATTGTAATGAGAATTGGATTTTTCTCCCACTCTTTTAACCTCTAACTATGAAGGTAAGTTAAGTGGATGAATTCCAGTTTTCAATTAACAATGAGTTTGATAACTCAAGAGTCACCAGTTATTTAACCAAAGCCAAAAGAAAAACTATCTACTCGAATGAAAATAATTTGGATAAGTACCAACAACATAAATTAAAGAAAGCAATCATAGATCTGAAATATCTCAAATAACATTAATTTAAAAGAGTAATCTATAACATGGAAGAGTTCATAAATTAAATTGGGATAAATAAAAATAAAGAACCTAGGATTGAGAGTCACTCCTAAAACTAAGAGAAGTCCTAAATCCTAATCATAAGAGAAGTCCTAAATCACTAAAAACTACATCTAAAAATATGAAAAGTGAATTATGAGAGCATCCTTATGAATGGATGCATTCCCCCACTTTATAGCCTCTAATCTGTGTTCTCTGGGGCGAAAACTGGGTCAGAAATAGCCCAGAAGTCACTTTCAGTGCTTTCTGGTCCGTACAGGTCGCGGAAAAGTGACGCGGCCGCATGGCTCACGCGGCCGCGCGGGTTGCGTTCCTGCCAGGTCTCGCGTCTGCGTGACTCATGCGTTTGCATCGTTTGGCGTCAGGGCAGCTATGGCAAATTATATATGAAATCGAAGCCCCGGATGTTAGCTTTCCAACGCAACTGGAACGGCGTAGTTTGGACCTCTGTAGCTAAAGTTATAGCCGTTTGAGTGCGAAGAGGTCAGGCTGGACAGCTTAGCAATTTCTCCAACTTATTGTATTCCTTCCACTTTTGCATGCTTCCTTTCCATCCTCTGAGTCATTCCTGCCTTGTAATCTCTGAAATCACTTAACACACATATCAAGGCTTCTAATGGTAATAAGAGAGGATTAAACATAGGGAACTTAAGGCCAAAGAAGCATGTTTTCAATCAAAGCACATAATTAGGAAGGCAAATGTAAAACCATGCAAATAGTATGAATAAGTGGGTAAAGAGTTGATAAAAACCACTCAATTGAGCACAAGATAAACCATGAAATATGGGTTTATCACTACCCATTCTTCACTTTTCACACACCCTCATGCATTCTCTTTTTGATCACCACACATATGCATTGATTATTATCGAACCTTGCTTTGGGGCATTTTTGTCCCCTTCTTATTGCTTTTCTTTTTCTTTCTTTTCTATTTTTTTCTTTTGATATATATATATTTTTTTTCTTTATTTTATATTATTTATTTTTTTCTTTTTGCAATAAAGTATATACAAAAGTATCAATACATATGGTTTTACATTCAATGCATGAGTATGTACCCAATTTCCAAGATTTTTCAACAAACACACTTTTATCTCTACCCCATGTTCGCAACTTCCCAAAACTTGAATGGTAAGCACTCTCACTAGCCTAAACTAATCAAAGATCCAAATTAAGGACATTTATTGTTTTTCACTTTAAGGCTTGTAATGTGCTAAAATTAAGAACAAGTGGGTTAAGCGTAGGCTCAAAGTTGGCTAACAATGGATGATAAAAGGTAGGCTATTTGGGTAACTGAGCTAATGAAATGACGGACTCAATCATATAAATGCATGAATACACAAAATAATGGAAATAGAGAATCAAACAAATCAAAGATTATAATCATAGGAAGAGAATAATGCACACAAGAATGAAAATAAGTGGCTATATGATGTAACCACACAATTAGGCTCAAATCTCACATGCTTGTGTTCTTAGCTCAAAAACATGATCCACAATTGTATAATTCAAGCAAGTTTTAAAAAAAATTTTCAATCAATTGGGGTGCCCTATAGATAAAATTCTTGGAAAATATCATGATTTTGACTAAGTTTAATATATACATATGCAAAACAAGAAAATGCAACTAAAAATCCTAGAATGAAATGCAAAAGTGTTGGGATTAGAAACTTGTTACCCAAAAACACCGATTGGTCGGATGACCTCCCCACATTTAGAAGTTTGCACCATCCTCGGTGCACTCAAAGATGAGCAACGGGGGTACGGCGACCTTCCGAGTTGCTACCTTCAGCTGGTAGATCAACCGATTTCTGCGTGTTCTACTCCCGCTTCCATTTTGCTTGTGATGATTCATCCTGAACAATAGAAAATAGGATAGTAAGAAAAGTGAATATGCAAGCAAGGAAGCGTAAATTGTTGAAATGAGGTAAATCACTAGAATTGAGTGAGTGAATTAGTGTGACATTGATGAAAAATAGGTGTGTGGGTCCTAACTTGCATGCGGTTTTAGAACTCACACCCTAGTAATTAAAAATCATGTCACAATTATACAAAAGAGGTATGCACTTCACTCATTCTAGTGTGCTTGAGATACTTTAAAAGACTTGTAGGTTAAGGCAACCAAACAAGTAGTGAAGAAGCATAAAAGCATTCAAGCAAAAAAATCAAGCAATTGTGAATTGGATAGTGCATGGACATTGATTGATATGTAAGTAACTTAGTGAACAAAATGGTATATATGAAACTTACATAACAAACAATTACACATATTAAAGTTGTTTGCAACGTCTTAGTGAGATAGAGGTGAAACACATGGATGCTATGGAACTTAGGAAAAAGGAATATGGAAGTGGAAATCAATCACATAGCAAACATGATCCACAAAGCTTTACAAAGCTCAAAAATATGTCACTAGGCAAGATTTTGATCCAATTTCATAATTCTACAATCTCAATGCATGAAATAAGTTACGTGAATAGAGGTAAACCACAAACAAGCATCACCTAAAAAAATACAATGATAATATACAATTGCCTAGCAATAGATGATGAATGCATGGTGGCCAAAACATGCAATTCAAAAGAGTTTAGAAACTTAAAAGGCAATGTAACATCCACTTGGTGCTCACAGATGTTAAACATGAAAACTCAAAACCAAGTGACAAAATATAACCTCACCAATTAAATCCAACAATAAAAATTAAAAATAATGATGTTAAAATAACATCTCACCAATAATCAGCAGCAAGAAATAGTAAACAATATTAATAATCCAACACTTATAAAGAAAAATAGAAAACAAAATGAAAATGTACTAATTAAACAATTAACTAACTAACTAAAAGAAGTGGTTATGGATGGTGTTTGGTAGTGTTGGATGATGATTGAAGGGAAGAAGAGAGGAGAAGAAAGAAGGGGGAAAGAAACAGGGCAATCCACGCGTGCGCGCAAGTGGTGCATGCCCGTGGATTGGTGAAATGGCAATGACGCGTACGCGTGCGGTGCGCTCGTGCGTCGGTGGGTTATTTCGAGAGCGGCACGCCCGCGCAAGGTACGCGTTCGTGTGCCTTGAGGCACAAGGTTGGCACACTCCAGGCACAACTCTCGGAAAAATGTATGGAGGGGCAGAAAAATTCAATCCACGCGTACGCGTACATGGCGCGTGCGCGTGGATGGTTGAAAATACTTGGGTTACGCGTATGCGTAGAGTGCACGTGCGCGTGGATGGTGCTCTATTTTTCAAAATTTTTTGTATGTTTTCGCACTAATCCAAGCATTCCAAACCTCCAAACAGCTATCAAAACATCACAAAACCTTATTTAACTTACTAGACTCCCAAATAAACCTAACTAACCAAACAAAACATGAAATTAGACCTAAATTACCAATATTTACAAAAAGAAAATGAAAAGAGTTTACTATGGTGGGGTGTCTCCCACCTAGCACTTTTGTTTATTGTCATTAAGTTGGACTTATGGGGAGCTCTCATCAAGGTGGCTTGTGCTTGAATCCATCCTTGAACATCCACCAATGCTTGGACTTCCAATAAGCTCTATCTTCCAAAGTCAATAACTCCAAGCCTTGATGGAGTTCCTCACAAGCCATGGGCTCCCAAAGTCGATCTTCCTTGTGCGATCCGGGATCCCACACTTTGTTTTCACACCCGTCTTTGAGTTGATCATGGTGATTTCCTCCGAGTGGCAAGAGAGATGAATTCTCATGGAGGCACCAAACTACCCTCCTAGACCCATCCAATTGAGCACTAGTCCAACCCTTGCTCCTTGAAGCTTCAACCATAATGAGCCTAGACTTACAACGCCAACCACTAAACATCCTCCTCTTATGCTTAATTCTGTAAAGCTCCCTAAGTTGGCCATTTGTCTGAAGCAAACCAAATTCAAGTGGGATAATAAAGCTAAGAGTTAGAAGTTTTACCCACTCAAATGAAGGATTAGATGACAACCTAGGTGGAGGAGTTCCCAATGATCTTGACAAGGCGCGCTCTACTCCTGTCCATCCTCTTCTAGAGGCTTCCACCACTTGGAAAGGTTCCTCAAACTCTACCTCTTGCCAAGCTTCCTCAAGTTTACATTCTTCTTCACCAAGTTCTTCAAGCTCTTCCCCATTACTCAAATCATACATAGGAGGTTTAGTGAAGTCCACCTCATCATCAATTCCAAGTAGAGTGGGGAAGGGTTCTTCAAGCTCAAGAGGATCATATGTTGATTCGGAATCATCATAAATAGGAGGACCTATTGCTTGGAATACTTCTTCCAATTCTTCAATCTCATTGTGCCTTGGAGGTTGTGCACTCTCCTCCTCAATATCAACTTCAAACTCCGTGGAAGAAGGCTCTTCAATTTGTGATTCCTCTATGTACTCAACATATCCTAAGGTGCTAACCACTACTTCCTTTGGTTCAATCATCTCTACCTTCTCCTCTTGTTGCATTTCTTGCTTTGACTCCTCTTGTTCACCTTGGAGCTTCAAGTGCACTCCCTTACTTAGCTCTTTGGTTGCCTCTCCACATTCAACAATGGGAGTGCCTTGATCGCACAAGCTTAGGCGGGATGAGACTATGTTACCAATGGCTTCTACCATGATAGCCATTCTTGCTCTTAACTCCGCAAACTTCTTTTCATCCTCCTCTTGTCGCCTTAAAAGATGAGATTCAAGATCTCTCAAGTCTAGCATGGGGGCTTCATCGGGAGGCGATGGTGGAAGAGATGGTTCATTGTTTGAGGGAAGGGTATTGTAGTTGGAAGGTGGTTCATATTGGTGATATTCTTGAGGTGGCGTGTATGGACTTTGTGGTTCATGGGAGTATTGGTGTTGGAATGGTGGTGGCTCTAGATATAGTTCATATGGTGGTTGGTATGGTGGGTATGGGTTGGAATCATACGGAATTGAATGGTGGTATGAGACTTGTGAGTATGGTGAAGGGCTATATTGAGGAGGGGGTTCATATGCATATGATGATTGTGGTTGACAATCATAATGAGGGTCATCACATACATTAGATTGGTATGCATCAAGATTTGAATTATACCCATAAGAAGTCGGAGGAGGTTGTTGCCAAGAAGGTTGTCCATAAGCTTGAGGCTCCTCCCTCCTTTGATCTCAAAATCCTTGATGCATATCCTCATTGAAGCTTCCATTTCCTACAACATAATTGTAACCATGCTCATAGCCAAAAGAATGAGAATTCATAGTAAAAGAGAAAATAAAACAAAATCTAATAAGAAACAAGGAGAACAAAAATTCTACAACTAGCAAAAACTAAAAACAAACCAAAAATCAAGCTATTCACAATATATACGATAGCCAACAACATAGCACCATTGCAATTCCCTGGAAACGGCGCCTTTTTTTGATGTGCGAATTCTTGTGTTGGTATAGAGTTTCCTCAATTGAATGAATTCTCGTTGCAAGTATAGTTCTATACCAACAAGGAATCCTCACATGCAAAAATTTGGTTGTCACTAAGAACAAACCCCAAATAAGAATTAACCGGAGTATTTGGACTCTGGGTCGTCTCCCTAGGAATTGAAATGAAGTGTATGATTATTGGCTATGAAGGAATATTTTTGGGGTTTTTGGAATAATAGACATGAAAGTAAATGATAAGGAAATTCAAATAACAAAAAGGCCTTGGCAAGGATTGGTAGTCAAGGATCTCTATCCTAATCACTAACCACAACATGAGAATTGGCAAGGATCAACCCCATTAAGTCATCCTCTAAATGATAAAGGAAAGTCAAATGAGCTATGTCAATCCAAGTCCATAGGTCCTAGGTCTCCACCAATTCAATTAGTGAGACCTAGAGTCAATGGCTCCCAATCATCAATCACTTAGACATTAGTAACTAGAGAGTTCCTAAGTTACCTCTCCAAGCCAAGAACATAAAATTCTACTCTAACATCCAACCAAGCATTTTGTCAAAAACTTGGAAGGCATAAAAGAGAAGCATAATAAATAACAAGAAATAGTAAAATCTACCAACTACAAATTGCAAGGAAAGATAAAATCACAACTCAAATCAACAATAAAAGAGCATCAAACATTTAATTGTATTAAAAATAAACCAAATCCATCATGGGTGCATGATTACAAAAGAGAGCAAAGAGGAAAATTAACACAACAAACCATGATAATGAAATAATAGAAGCAAGAAATCATAAAGGAAATGAGATGAAAACATGAAATTGGACCTAGATCTAGAAGAAATTAACCTAACCTAACCTAATTCTAGAGAGAAGAGGGAGCTTCTCTCTCTAGAAACTACTCTACATGATGCTCATGCTACAGACAATTGTTCCCCCCTTGCCCAAGCTTGAATTCTACATGAAATAGCATTAGAAATGAGTTGGGTTGGGCCCAAAGTACTTCAGAAATCGCTGGGGGCGATTTTACTTTAGTGGGCCACGAGCAACATCGGCGTGCACATGTACATGGAACGTGCGCGCCCCTGAACGCGAAGCAACATATGGAAAAATTTATATCATTTTGAAGCCCCGAATGTTAGCTTTCCAAGGCAACTAGAACCGCCTCATTTGGACCTCTGTAGCTCAAGTTATGGTCATTTGAGTGCGAAGAGGTCAGGCTTGACAGCTTTACGGTTCCTTCATTTCTTCATGAGTTCTCCCACTTTGCATGCTTTTCTTCTCACTTCTTCCATCCAATACTTGCCTTATGAACCTGAAATCACTCAACAAGCATATCAAGGCATCGAATGGAATTAAAGTGGATTAAAATCACCAATTTTAGGACCTAAAAAGCATGTTTTCATATTTAAGCACAAATCAAGGGAGAATTGCAAAATCATGCTATTTCATTGAATAAATATGGGAAAGGGTGATAAAATCCCCTAAAATAAGCATAAAATAAACCACAAAATCGGGGTTTATCAATACACTTATACTCTCTTTCATTACCCACACTCCTCCTCATTGTTGCAAATTCTGCACCATTGATATGCAACGCGCTTATAGTGTTTCCTCACTTGCATATTGTAGCTACCATGTAATTGAGACCCTTATTATTTGGCATTAACCCACCCATACTTTATTTATTTTCTTATCTTTATTTTTGGGTTACTTTTCTTCTTTTCCTCTTCTTTCAGGATGGCCACCAAAGAAGGGAAAGGGAAAGCTCTAAATGGGGAGACAAACAAGTCCATCTGCACAATCCTTGGAGAAAAGCGTCTGTTATAGCAACCCGTCCACTTGCACATCTTAGCATGCACCGAGGACGGTGCAATCTTTAAGTATGGGGAGGTTGATACTGATCTCCGTGGGTTAGTTATTCTCTTCTCAACACCAATGTCTTATTTTCTTTATTAGTTCATTGTTGCATTGCATAATAGATTGCATGTGTAGTTGATTGTTTGCATTTAAGTACTACTTGGTTGAAAAATAATAAGTTTCTTTCTAGGAACCTATTTTTGAAAATTTTCACTAATTTAAATTAAAAATTAAAATTTTTTATGTGTTAAATTTGTTTGAAGTTGTATTTGGAACATGGTTTTTTGAGCCAAAGAACACACAACCTGTGAGATTTTTAGCTTATTTATATGGTTACATTATTTAACCATAAATAATTTATTCTTGTGTATTTTCTTCTCTATGATTGCGTTCTTTACTTTGTTCAATTCTATATGTCCACTATTTAGTATATTTACATGCTTGCATATGATTGAGGCCATATTTGATCATTAACTCACTTATCCCAAATAAACCTACCTTTTTATATCACCCTTGTTAGCCACCTTGAGCTTTTTAATCCCTTTTTGTTCTATAACCACATCACTAGCCTTAGGCAGAAAAATAATTAATTACCCCAAATTGAATCTTTGGTTAGCTTAAGATAGAGATCGTGCATCAACTAAGTATGGGGAAACTGTAGGAACATGGGTTAATAAGAGAATGTATCATGTTTCTAATTTATTTTAATATTGGGAATTTGGGAACCTACTCATGTAAAACCAGAAAAATTAAAAAAATCCATGTGCATTGATAAGTTATGTTTTAAAAAAAATAATAATAAAAAAAATTTCAATAAATAAGTAAATGGAGAAGGGGACAAAAATACCCCAATGTTAAGCTTTAATAGAAAGATCAATGCACATGTGATAAAGAAATATCAAAATTTTGGTACATGAGTATGTGATACAAAAGTAGGAATTATGGGTAGCTAGGTGTGATTTTTAGAATTACATAGAGTATGTGTGTGTGTTAGGTAAGAGTTTAGGTTAGTTAAAGATTCATATTATAGCTCACTTGGCCATACATATATCCTTACCTTTACCTCAGCCCCATTACAACCCTGAAAAGACCTCATGATGTTTGCATTGGTATACTAAATATCTGTTGATTGGTTAGATGAAGAACAAAGTTTGGAAAGCATGATTAGAGAAGAGTAGAGTGATTGACCCTAGACACTTGAGAGTTAGAGTGATATACACTACCAGTAAGGGTTCAATGCTTGATTCTATGTTCCCTGCTTTCATGAGCTATCTTCTTATAAGTTTAATTGCTTTTTATTGTATAATTTGAATTAGTGGAATTTGGTTTGTATTTGTCTTGGAGAACTTGTTTGCTTTTAACCAAGTAGATAGAAACATCTTAGCATGTAGTTGCATTCACATTCATAGGTTGCATTGCATGAGTCTTGCTTTTCCCTGCTCATTTATTTTATCTCCTTAAGCTAAGCATGAGGACATGCTAATGTTTAAGTGTGGGGAGGTTGATAAACCACTATTTTATGGTTTATATTATGTTTAATTGAGTGGTTTTTATCAAATTATTGCCCACTTATTCATATGATTAGCATGATATTACAATTCCTTCCCAAAGTTATTCTATGGTTGAAAACTTTCTTCCTAGAGATCTTTTTATTGTGTATTTTAATTCTCCTTTATACCATTCGATGCCGTGAATCGTATCTTAAGTGTTTCAGGCTTCATAGGGCAGGAATGGCTTAGAGAATAGAGAGGAAGCTTGCAAAAATCGAAGGAACACAAGAAACTAAGGGGATGACCAGTGAACACCGATGCGGACAAATGGCTCACGCGACCGCGCGAATTGGAGAAAATTGCAGTGACGCGTTCGCGTGCCTGACGCGAACGCGTGGATTAGAGTCTGCAAGAATGACGCGAACGCGTGGACGACGCATACGCATGGCAAGAAAAACGCTGAATGATGCGCACACGTGGATGACGCGTACGTGTGACGTGCGCGATATGCAGAATTAACAGAACACGCTGGGAGCGATTTTGGGCCGCATTTTGACCTAGTTTTTGGTCCAGAAACACAGAATAAAGCCAGGGAAAATGTAGAGACTCAAGGCATACTTACAATTCATAAAAATTCACAATTTTAAGTTTTTAGATGTAGTTTTTAGAGAGAGAGGTTCTCTCCTCTCTCTTAGGATTAGGATTTAGGATTTCTATTATGTTCAGATTACTTCTCTTCATCACAGGTTCAATATTCCTTTAATTTATTTTCTACTTTTATTTATTCAATTACTTTAATTTATGAACTGGTGCATGAAATTGTGATCTCTTATAATGGCATTCAACTTGGTATGCGTGTTTATAACTCAACATTTTCTTCACAACCTCACACAACTAACCAGCAAGTGCACTGGGTCGTCCAAGTAATAAACCTTACGTGAGTAAGGGTCAATTCCACGGAGATTGTTGCTAAGAAGCAAGCTATGGTCATCTTGTAAATCTCAGTCAGACGGATAATAAATGGTTATGGAGTTTTCGAATAATAATAATAATAAATAAACAGAAAATAAAGATAAAAAATACTTATGTAGATCATCGATGGGAATTTCAGATAGGCGTATGAAGATGCTGTGCTCCTTCTGAATCTCTGCTTTCCTACTGCTTTCATCCAATCCTTCTTACTCCTTTCCATGGCAAGCTGTATGTAGGGCATCACCGTTGTCAATGGCTACATCCCATCCTCTTAGTGAAAAAGGTCCAAATGCTCTGTCACGGCACGGCTAATCATCTGTCGGTTCTCGATCATGTTGGAATAGAATCCCTTGATTCTTTTGTGTTTGTCATCACGCCCAACAATCGCGAGTTTGAAGCTCGTCACAGTCATTCAATCCCGGAATCCTACTCGGAATACCACAGACAAGGTTAAGACTTTCCAGATTCTCATGAATGCCACCATCAATTCTAGCTTATACCACGAAGACTCTGATCTCACGGAATGGAAGGCTCGGTTGTCAGGCGAGGGCAACCATGCATCGTGCATCAGGAATCCAAGAGATACACACTCTAGCTTTCGCTTGTAAAACGGAAGTGGTTGTTAGGCACGCGTTCATAGTGACGGATGATGATGAGTGTCACGGATCATCACATCCATCAGGTTAAAGTATGAGTAGTATCTTAGAACAGAAATAAGATTGAATTTGAATAAAAGATAGTAGTAATTGCATTAAAACTCGAGGTACAGCAGAGCTCCACACCCTTAATCTATGGTGTGTAGAAACTCCACTGTTGAAAATACATAAGTGATGAAGGTTCAGGCATGGCTGAATGGCTAGCCCCCAAAACGTGATCACAGGATCAAAAATACAATCCCTGATCCAGGATGTGGTCAAAAAGAGACGTCTCATACAATAGTAAAATGTCCTATTTATACTAGACTAGCTACTAGGGTTTACAGAAATAAGTAATTGATGCAGAAATCCACTTCTGGGGCCCACTTGGTGTGTGCTTGGGCTGAGCTTGAACTTTACACATGCAGAGGCTTCTCTTGGATTTGAACGCCAAGTTGTAACGTGTTTTTGGCTTTCAACTCTGGTTCGTGACGTATTTCTGGCGTTTGACTCTAGAATGCAGCATGGAATTGGCGTTGAACGCCATTTTACATCGTCTAATCTCGAATAAAGTATGGAGTATTATATATTTCTGGAAAGAAAAGGATGTCTACTTTCCAAAGCCATTGAGAGCGCGCCATTTGGAGTTCTGTAGCTCCAGAAAATCCATTTCGAATACATGGAGGTTAGAATCCAATAGCATCAGTAGTCCTTTGTCAGCCTTTTATCAGAGTTTTGCTCAGGTCCCTCAATTTCAGCCAGAAATTACCTGAAATCATAGAAAAACACACAAACTCATAGTAAAGTCTAGAAATGTGAATTTAGCATAAAAACTAATGAAAACATCCCTAAAAGTAGCTAGATCCTACTAAAAACTACTTAAAAACAATGCCAAAAAGCGTATAAATTATCCGCTCATCACAACACCAAACTTAAATTGTTGCTTGTCCCCAAGCAACTGAAAATCAATTAGGATAAAAAAGAAGAGAATATACTATAAATCCCAAAATATCAATGAATATTAATTCTAATTAGATGAGCGGGACTTGTAGCTTTTTGCTTCTGAACAGTTTTGGCATCTCACTTTATCCTTTGAAGTTTAGAATGATTGGCATCTCTTGGAACTTAGAATTTTAGATAGTGTTATTGATTCTCCTAGTTAAGTTTGTGGATTCTTGAACACAGCTACTTTTATGAGTCTTGGCCGTGGCCCTAAGCACTTTGTTTTCCAGTATTACCACCGGATACATAAATGCCACAAACAGATTACTGGGTGAACCTTTTCAGATTGTGACTCAGCTTTGCTAAAGTCCCCAATTAGAGGTGTCCAGAGCTCTTAAGCACACTCTTTTTGCTTTGGATCACAACTTTAACCACTCAGTCTCAAGCTTTTCACTTGGACCTGCATGCCACAAGCACATGGTTAGGGACAACTTGATTTAGCCACTTAGGCCTGGATTTTATTTCCTTGGACCCTCCTATCCATTGATGCTCAAAGCCTTGGATCCTTTTTACCCTTGCCTTTTGGTTTTAAGGGCTATTGGCTTTTTCTGCTTGCTTTTTCTTTTTCTTTCTATTATTATATTTTTTTTCGCAAGCTTTTGCTTTTTCACTACTTTTTCTTGCTTCAAGAATCAATTTTCATGATTTTTCAGATCGTCAATAACATTCTCTTTGTTCATCATTCTTTCAAGAGCCAACAATTTTAACATTCATAAACAACAAGATCAAAATTATGCACTGTTCAAGCATTCATTTAGAAAACAAAAAGTATTGTCACTACATCAATATAATTAAACTAAATTCAAGGATAAATTCGAAACTCATGTACTTCTTGTTCTTTTGAATTAAAAACATTTTTCATTTAAGAAAGGTGCAGGATTCATGGAATTATTCATAACTTTAAGACATAGTTACTACATACTAATGATCATGAAGTAGAGACACAAAACATAAACAAACATATAGCATAAAAATCGAAAAACAGAGAAATAAGAACAAGGAATGAGTCCACCTTAGTGAGGGTGGCACCTTTTTGAAGGATCAATGGTGCTTTTTAAGCTCCTTTATGTCTCTTCCTTGCCTCTGTTGCTTGATCCCTAGTGATTTTGGTGCTCCTATCCTAAGTTGCTCCTAATAGTTGTCTAGAGAAAAATATATCCCCTGAGGTATCTCAGGGATTTCTTGATGAGGGAATTCCTCATGCTCTCTTGATGTGCAGTCAAATACTCTACTACTGAGCTATGGACCCTTGAGATGAATCTCTCCATCTCCCATGACTCGGAGGTGGAAAATTTTTTTTTTGTCTTCCCTTTTTTTTTGAGGTTTCTTTGGCCTTAGGTGCCATCAATGGTTATGGAAAAACAAAAAAGCTATGCTTTTACCATACCAAACTTAGAATATTGCTCGTCCTCGAGCAAAGAGAAGATAGAATAGAAGAAGAAGAGGAAGAGATGGAGGAGAGGGAAAGAGGTTTGTGTTTCGGCCATTTAGGGTGGGTTTGGATGGGAAGGATGGATGGATGTGAGTGGTGAAGAGGTGATGAGGAAAAGAGATTGAGGTGATTGGTGAAGGGTTTTGGGGAAGAGTGTTATTGGATTGTGTGAAGAGGAGAGAATGTGAGTTAAGGTAGGTGGGGATCCTGTGGGGTCCACAGATCCTGAAATGATCCTGTGGGGTCCACAGATCCTGAGGTGTCAAGGATTTTCATCCCTACACCAATAAGGTGTGTAAAACGCCCTTTTCATGCAATCCTGGCATTCAACGCCAGATTGATGCTTGTTTCTGGCGTTGAATGCCAGCTTCATGCTTGTTTTGGGCATTCAACGCCCATTTGCAGCATGTTTCTAGCGTTAAACACCAGTTCCATGCTTGTTTCTGGCATTCAGCGCCAGCTTTCCTCAGGGTGTTGGCATTTAAATGCCAGGATGTTGCTTGTTTCTGGCATTCAACGCCAGATCCATGCTCTGTTCTGGCATTGAACACCAGCCAGATGCTCCTTACTGGCGTTTAAATGCCAGTAAGACCTTCCTCCAGGGTGTGCTTTTTCTTCTGCTATTTTTGATTCTGTTTTTAATTTTTGTATTTATTTTGTGACTCTACATGATCATGATCCTAATAAAACATAAAAGAAAAATAAAAATAAAAATAAAAATAGAATTAGATAAATAAAAATTGGGTTGTCTCCCAATAAGCGCTTCATTAATGTCAATAGCTTGACAGTGGGCTCTCATGGAGCCTCACAGGTGATCAGGTCAATGCTGTAGACTCCCAACACCAAAGTTAGAGTTTAAATGTGAGGATTTAACACCAAACTTAGAGTTTGGCTTTGGCCTCCCAACACCAAACTTAGAGTTTGATGGCGGGGGCTTTGTTTGACTCTGTACTGAGAGAAGCTTTTCATGCTTCCTCTCCATGTTTACAGAAGAACACCCCTGGTCTTAAACACAAGGTAGTCCCCATTCAATTGAAGGACTAATTCTCCTCTGTTAACATCTATCACAGCTCCTGCTGTGGCTAGGAAGGGTCTTCCAAGGATGATGCATTCATCCTCCTCCTTCCTAGTGTCTAAGATTATGAAATCAGCAGGGATGTAAAGGCCTTCAACCTTTACCAACACGTCCTCTACCAATCCTTAAGCTTGTCTTACTAACTTGTCTGCCATTTGCAATAAAAATATGGCAGGCTGTACCTCAATAATCCCCAGCTTCTCCATTACAGAGAGTGGCATAAGATTTATGCCTGACCCTAGGTCACACAGAGCCTTTTCAAAGGTCATGGTGCCTATGGTACAGGGTATTAAGAATCTACCAGGATCTTGTTTCTTTTGAGGTAAAGTTTGCTGAACCCATGTATCTAGTTCACCAATGAGCAAGGGAGGTTCACCTTCTCAAGTCTCATTACCAAATAACTTGGCATTCAGCTTCATGATAGCTCCTAGATATTGAGCAACTTGCTCTCCAGTTACATCTTCATCTTCTTCAGAGGAAGAATAATTTTCAGAGCCCATAAATGGCAGAAGGAGGTTTAATGGGATCTCTATGGTCTCTATATGACCTTCAGATTCCTTTAAATCCGCAATAAGGAACTCCTTCTTGCTTGAGAGACGTCCCTTGAGGTCTTCCTCATTGGGTTTCACGTCCTCTCCTTTCTCTGTAGGTTCGGCCATGTTGATTATGTCAATGGCCTTGCACTCACTTTTTGGATTCTCTTCAGTATTGCTTGGGAGAGTACTAGGAGGAGTTTCAGTGACTTTCTTGCTCAGCTGGCCCACTTATGCCTCCAAATTTCTAATGGAGGACCTTGTTTCACTCATGAAGCTTAAAGTGGTCTTAGACAAATCAGAGACTATATTTGCTAAGTTAGAGGTGCTCTGCTCAGAATTCTCTGTCTGTTGCTGAGAAGATGATAGAAAAGGCTTGCCATTGCTAAACATGTTTCTTCCACCATTATTAAAAACTTGTTGAGGCTTTTGTTGATCCTTCCATGAGAAATTTGGATAATTTCTCCATGAGGGGTTATAGGTGTTGCCAAAGGCTTCCCTCATGTAATTTACCTCTGCCATTGCAGGGTTTTTAGGATCATAGGCCTCTTCCTTAGAAGATGCCTCTTTAGTACTGTTAGATGCATTTTGCCATCCATTCAGACTTTGAGAAATCATGTTGACTTGCTGAGTGAACATTTTGTTCTGAGCCAATATGGCATTCAGAGCATCAATTTCAAGAACTCCCTTCCTTTGAGGCATCCCATTATTCACGGAATTCCTCTCAGAAGTGTACATGAATTGGTTATTTGCAACCATTTCAATTAGTTCCTTAGCTTCTGCAGGAATTTTCTTTAGGTGAATGGATCCACCTGCAGAATGGTCCAGTTACATCTTAGAGAACTCAGACAGACCATAATAGAATATATCTATCATGGTCTATTCTGAAAACATGTCAGAAGGACACTTTTTGGTCATCTGCTTGTATCTTTCCCAAGCTTCATAGAGGGATTCACCATCTTTTTGCTTGAAGGTCTGAACATTCACTCTAAGCTTGCTCAGCTTTTGAGGAGGAAAGAACTTAACCAAGAAAGCCGTGACCAGCTTATCCCAAAAGTCCAAGCTATCCTTAGGTTGTGAGTCCAACCATGTTCTAGCTCTGTCTCTTACAGCAAAAGGAAAAAGCATAAGCCTGTAGAGTTCAGGATCTACTCCATTAGTCTTAACAGTCTCACAGATCTACAATAACTCAGTTAAAAACTGGTAGGGATCTTCTGATGGAAGTCCATGAAACTTGCAGTTTTGTTATATTAGAGCAACTAGTTAAGGTTTCAGCTCAAAATTGTTTGCTCCAACGGCAGGAATTGAGATGCTTCTTCCATCAAACTTGGAAGTAGGTGTAGTATAATCACCAAGTCATCCTCCTTGCATTGTTGTTGTTGGGTTCGGCTGCCATATCCTTTTCTTATTCGAAAATTTCAGTAAGGTTGTCTCTGGATTGTTGTAATTTAGCTTCTCTTAGTTTCCTCTTCAGAGTCCTTTCAGGTTCAGGATCAGCTTCAACAAGAATGCCTTTTTCCTTATTCCTGCTCATATGAGAAAGAAGAGAACAGAAAAGGAAGAGAAATCCTCTATGTCACAGTATAGAGATTCATTTATGTTAGTAGAAGAAGAAAGGGAATAAGAGTGAGGAAGAATGAATAATCCAAACACAAAGGTGAGGATAGGGGCAGTGATTTGAGATGAAGAGAAGTGTTAGTAAATGAATAAATAAATAGAATAAGATGAGAGAGAAGTTTTCGAAAATAATTTTTGAAAAGGAGTTAATGATTTTTGAAAATTAAAGGAAGAATTAAAATTGAAATTAAAATTTAAAATAATTAATTAATTAAACAAAATTTTGAAAAAGAGTGAGATATTTTCGAAAATTTGAGAAGGAAAAGTAGTTAGGTGGTTTTGAAAAAGATAAAAAACAAACAAAAAGTTAATTAGTTAGTTGAAAAAGATATTAAAATCAATTTTGAAAAGATAAGAAGATAAGAAGTTAGATAAGATATTTTGAAATCAAATTTTTGAAAAAGATATGATTTAAAAAGATATGATAAAAAGATATGATTAAAAAGATATGGTTAAAAAAAGATTTAGTTTTTAAAAGTGAAATTGATTATTTGACTAACAAGAAACTAAAAGATATGATTCTATAATTTAAAGATTGAACCTTTCTTAACAAGAAAGTAACAAACTTCAAATTTTTGAATTAATCACATTAATTGTTAGCATAATTTTTGAAAATAAAGATAAAATTAAGAAAAAGATTTTTGAAAAATATTTTAAAGAATTTTCGAAAATTAATAAGAGAAATGAAAAAGATTTGATTTTTGAAAAAGTTTTGAAAAGATAAGATTTTTAAAATTTGAAAATTTGACTTGACTTACAAGAAACAACTCATTTTAAAATTTTTTGACTAAGTCAACCCAAATTTGCGAAATTTTGAGAGAAAAAAGGAAAAGATATATTTTTTTTATTTTTGAATTTTTAATGATGAGAGAGAAAAACACAAATATGACCCAAAACATGAGAATTTTGGATCAAAACCAATGATGCATGCAAGAACACTATGAATGTCAAGATGAACACCAAGAACACTTTGAAGATCACGATGAACATTAAGAACATATTTTTGAAAAATTTTTGATGCAAAGAAAACATGCAAGACCCCAAACTTAGAAATCTTTCATGTTTAGACACTATGAATGCAAAAATGCACATGAAAAACATCATACAACACAAAACAAGAAAATTTAAAGATCAAACAAGAAGACTTACCGAGAACAACTTGAAGATCATGAAGAACACTATGAATGCATGAATTTTCAAAAAATGCAAGAACAAGATGAATATGCAATTGACACCAAACTTAAAACATGACACAAGACTCAAACAAGAATCATAAAATATTTTTTATTTTATGATTTTATTAATTTTTTTGGATTTTATTTTATATTTTTCGAAAAAACATATAGGAAAAAGGAAGTAGTGAATTCAAAGTCCTCAATCAAAATCCCAGGAATCATACCAGGTTAGTCTAAAGCTTGATGGCCAGCCAAGCTTCAGCATACCATTTTGAAACTCTAGAATTCATTCTTAAAAACTTTGAAGGATTTTTCGAAAACAAAGGGAAAATTTTGAAACATATTTTTGAAAACTTTTTGAAAAGAAAATAAACAAAAGGAAATTACCTAATCTGAGCAACAAGATGAACCGTCAGTTGTCCAAACTCGAACAATCCCCGGCAACGGCGCAAAAAACTTGGTGCACGAAATTGTGATCTCTTATAATGGCATTTAACTTGGTATGCGCGTTTATAACTCAGCACTTTCTTCACAACCTCGCACAACTAACCAGCAAGTGCACTGGGTCATCCAAGTAATAAACCTTACGTGAGTAAGGGTCGATCCCACGGAGATTGTTGCTATGAAGCAAGCTATGGTCATCTTGTAAATCTCAGTTAGGCGGATAATAAATGGTTATGGAGTTTTCGAATAATAATAATAAATAAACAGAAAATAAAGATAAAAATACTTATGTAGATCATCGATGGGAATTTCAGATAGGCGTATGAAGATGCTGTGCTCCTTCTGAATCTCTGCTTTCCTACTGCCTTCATTCAATCCTTCTTACTCCTTTCCATGGCAAGCTGTATGTAGGGCATCACCGTTGTCAATGGCTACATCCCATCCTCTCAGTGAAAAAGGTCCAAATGCTCTGTCACGGCACGGCTAATCATCTGTCGGTTCTCGATCATGTTGGAATAGAATCCCTTGATTCTTTTGCGTTTGTCATCACGCCTAACAATCGCGAGTTTGAAGCTCGTCACAGTCATTCAATTCTAGAATCCTACTCGGAATACCACAGACAAGGTTTAGACTTTCCAGATTCTCATGAATGCCGCCATCAATTCTAGCTTATACCACAAAAACTCTGATCTCACGGAATGGAAGGCTCGGTTGTCAGGCGAGGGCAACCATGCGTCGTGCATCAGGAATCCAAGAGATACACACTCTAGCTTTCGCTTGTAAAACGGAAGTGGTTGTCAGGCACGCGTTCATAGGGACGGATGATAATGAGTGTCACGGATCATCACATCCATCAGGTTGAAGTACGAGTATTATCTTAGAACAGAAATAAGATTGAATTTGAATAAAAGATAGTAATAATTGCATTAAAACTCAAGGTACAGCAGAGCTCCACACCCTTAATCTATGGTGTGTAGAAACTCCACCGTTGAAAATACATAAGTGATGAAGGTTCAGACATGGCCGAATGGCCAGCCCCCGAAACGTGATCACAGGATCAAAAATACAATCCCCGATCCAGGATGTTGTCAAAAAGAGACGTCTCATACAATAGTAAAATGTCCTATTTATACTAGACTAGCTACTAGGGTTTACAAAAATAAATAATTGATGCAGAAATCCACTTCCGGGGCCCACTTGGTGTGTGCTTGGGCTGAGCTTGAACTTTACATGTGCAGAGGCTTTTCTTGGAGTTGAACGCCAAGTTGTAACGTGTTTTTGGCGTTCAACTCCAGTTTGTGACGTGTTTCTGGCGTTTGACTCCAGAATGCAGCATGGAACTGGCGTTGAGTGCCATTTTACGTAATCTAATCTCAAATAAAGTATGGACTATTATATATTGATGGAAAGCTCTAGATGTCTACTTGCCAACGCCATTGAGAGATTGCCATTTGGAATTCTGTAACTCCAGAAAATCCATTTCGAGTGCAGGGAGGTCAGAATCCAACAACATCAGCAGTCCTTTGTCAGCCTTTTATCAGAGTTTTGCTCATGTCCCTCAATTTCAGCCAGAAATTACCTGAAATCACAGAAAAATACACAAACTCATAGTAAAGTCTAGAAATGTGAATTTAGCATAAAAACTAATGAAAACATCCCTAAAAGTAGTTAGATCCTACTAAAAACTACTTAAAAATAATGCCAAAAAGCGTATAAATTATCCGCTCATCATGAACCCTTATGTCAGACTTGATTTCTCTTATTTATGCAATTTGAGGTTATTCATATTTATGAATTTAATTTAGCTTTTTACACCCTTTGGCCTTGGTTGAGTAATTAGTAACACTTGAGTTATCAAACTTAGCTGTTGATTGAAATTGGAATTCTTTGCTAATTAATCTGTACTCCAATAACTCTAGTCTTTCCATGGGAGTTGACTAGGACTTGAGGATCAAATTAATTAGTCCACTTGAATTTCCTTTATTTAGTAAGGGCTAACTAAAGTGGGAGTAGAGCCCAATTCTCATCACACTTGATAAGGATAACTAGGATAGGACTTCAATTTCTTATGCCTTGCCAAGATATTTTATAATTATTAATTTATTTTCCTTTCCATTTAAATAACCTGTTCCTTATTTCAAAACCCTAAAAATATATCTTCTTCCATAGCCAATAATAAGAACACCTCCCTGCAATTACTTGAGAGACGGCCTGTGGTTTGAATATTTCGGTTATAAATTTTATTGGGTTTTGTTACTTGTGACAACCAAAACTTTTGCACAAAAGGATTCTCCATTGGTTTAGAAACTATACTTACAACGAGAATATATTTTTAAATTTCTTTACCGATAGAAAATCCAATCATCAGCTACGTCGTATATGAGCCAATTTTCCTCAATTTCTCCTTTAAAAGCTACCCTAGCATTGTATGTGGTAATTTCCATGTACTACATGAAAGTCCACTTGTACGTACGCGTGCTGTAAGCGTACGCGTGCCTGCCAAAAAGTCCATTGTTGCCCGTACGTGTGTTGTAAGCGTACGTGTGATAGATGCATTGTACATGGGATCGTCAGCGTACTACGTAAAAAGTGATGGTCGCACGTACGCGCGGTGCATGCGTACGCGTGACATGTAAAATGTCCCCAACGTAGTACGTGAAAGCTTCAGCGTATTATGTGAAATGATGGCCACGCGTATGCGTCTTCATGCGTACGCGTGACATGTAAAATGTAAGGGACGACGTACGTAAAGGCTCTAGCGTTGCATGCCCTCACCTTTTCTTCTTCTAGGGAGCTTTCTGTATCTTCTAGGGAGCTTTCTATTTCTTTCTTTCCATCATCGTTTCTGTTTTGTTTATTTCTAGCGTCCTTCTAAAATTTCCTGTAATTAATGGATTTCAACTAATTAAAGTAATATCCATTCTAACCTTAAATTCATTGATTATCCATAAAAATTATTAATAAATCAATTAAAATAAAGAAGGAAAAACACTGATGAAAATGATGCAGATGCATCATGGCCGTAACAAAGTCTCCGATAGTCCTCCTAGCATTTCCATTGTTGTTTGCCATACATACTGGCTCAAGCTCCTCTTGAATTTCCTCCTTTTGAATTTTGGATTTATTCCTTAATTGATGAAGAGTTCTCTCAATTTCTGGATCAAACAAGAGGGGTTCCTTGTTTTTGTTTCCCTGCACACAAAAGTAAGGAAAAACAAAGAGAAAAGACGGAATTTTCAACGTCACACTGGAGGGAGTTCCACTGAGTAGTAAAAAATAAAAAAGGTCTAATTTAGAGAATTAATTAATGTGGTAGTTGTTAATCTTAATTAATCTCCAGCAATGGCACCAAAAACTTGATGTAGAATTTTGCAAAACCACAACTCAGTAAGTGCACCAAATCGTATTAAGAAATATCACGGTGAGTGAGTATCGTTCCCACAAGGATTAAAGGACTAACCAACAATGATTAATTGACTATTCTAATTAGATAAATCAAATAAATAGAGGAATGAATGAGAAATTAAGGCAAACATATAATAGAGGCAATAACAATAACAAACAGTGAATGTGAAGACAATGATGGTGAGAATGTTAAGGTTTCAGAGATGTTCACTTTCTAGGAAAACTATCCTTGTGTTCATTTATTTGAGGCATGGAAAGATAAATCATAACAAAAAATGAATAATCAAATTCTAGTTCTTTGGCAATTCAATTTCTCTTTAATCTAATTAATCATTAAATCCTTAGCCAATTATTTAAGAAAGGGTAAAGTACTAAATTGGTCCCCTACGTTTGGGCGTAATCCTGTTTTGGTCCTTAAGGTTTAAAGTGTCCAATTTGAATCCAAAAAGTTTCATTTAGCTTCAATGTAGTCCCACTGTGTGGTCAATGTTAAATAATTAATGGAATGTCCTATATGACAATAGTACAAGAGCAAGGTCGATGATCTGGGAACAAGTACAAGCTCCAGAGGCACAAAATCAACCGTGGATGCATCAATGCATTTATTTATCATTTTTCTTTTCATTTAACTAAAATATTTTCTATAGAATTAAGGAGAATGATAAATAAATATATTGATACATCCATTGTTGATTTTATGCCTTTGGAGCTTGTGCTTGTTCTCTAGATTATCGACCTCATTCTTATACTGCTGTCATGTAGGACATTTTGTTAATTATTTAACTTTGACCTCACGATGGGACTTCATTGAAGCTAAATGAAACTTTTTTGGATTCAAATAGGACACTTCAAAACCTTAAGGACCAAAACAGGATTACTGATGAGCGGATAATTTATACGCTTTTTGGCATTGTTTTTAGGTAGTTTTTAGTAGGATCTAGCTACTTTTAGGAATGTTTTTATTATTTTTTATGCAAAATTCACATTTCTAGACTTTACTATGCGTTTGGGTTTTTTCTGTGATTTCAGGTATTTTCTGGCTGAAATTGAGGGACCTGAGCAAAAATCTGATAGGAGGCTGACAAAGGACTGCTGATGTTGTTGGATTCTAACCTCCCTGCAATCGAAATCGATTTTCTGGAGCTACAGAACTCCAAATGGCGTGCTCTCAGCTGCGTTGGAAAGTATACATCCAGGGCTTTCCATCAATATATAATAGTCCATACTTCATTCTAGTGTAGATGACGCAAACTGGCGTTCAACGCCAGTTCCATGCTGCATTCTGGAGTAAAACGCCAGAAACACGTCACAAACTAGAGTTAAACGCCAAAAACCCGTTACAACTTGGCGTTTAACTCCTAGAGAAGCCTCTGCACGTGTAAAGCTCAAGCTCAGCCCAAGCACACATTATAGTGGGCCCTGAAAGTGGATTTCTGCACTTAGACTTATTTCTGTAAACCCTAGTAGCTGGTTTAGTATAAATAGAACTTTTTACTATTGTATTAGACGTCTTTGACCATATCTTTGATCAGTTTATGCGATCTTAGACATTGGGGACTGGCCTCTCGGCCATGCCTGGACCTTGTTCTTATGTATTTTCAATGGTGGAGTTTCTACACACCATAGATTAAGGTGTGGAGCTCTGCTGTACCTCGAGAATTAATGCAATTACTACTATTTTCTATTCAAGTCAAGCTTATTCTTGTTCTAAGATATCACTCGTACTTCAACGTGATGGATGTGATAATCCGTGATACTCATCATCATCCGTCCTTATGAACGCGTGCCTGACAACCACCTCCGTTCTACAAGCGAGAGCTAGAGTGTGTATCTCTTGGATTCCTTAATCAAAGTCTTCATGGTATAAGCTAGAATTATTGGCAGCCATTCCTAAGATCCGAAAAGTCTAAACCTTGTCTGTGGTATTCCGAGTAGGATCTGAGATGGGATGACTGTGACGAGCTTCAAACTCGCGAGTGTTGGGCGTAGTGACAGACGCAAAAGGATCAATGGATCCTATTCCGACATGATCGAGAACCGACAGATGATTAGCCGTGCTGTGACAGCGCATTTGGACCTTTTTCACTGAGAGGATGGGAAGTAGCCATTGACAACGGTGACGCCCTACATACAGCTTGCCATAGAAAGGAGTAAGAATGACTGGATGAAAGCAGTAGGAAAGCAAAGATTCAGAAGGAACACAGTATCTTCATGCGCTTATCTGAAATTCCCACTAATGAATTACATAAGTATCTCTATCTTTATTTTATGCTTTATTTATCTTTATTTTCGAAAACCATTATAACCATTAGGATCCGGCTGACTGAGATTTATAAGGTGACCATAGCTTGCTTTATACCAACAATCTTCGCGGGATCGACCTTTACTCACGTAAGGTTTATTACTTGAGCGCCATTGTTAGTGATCACAATTTCGTGCACCAAGTTTTTGGCGCCGTTGCCGGGGATTGTTTGAGTTTGGACAACTAACGGTTCATCTTGTTACTTAGATTAGGTAATTTTCTTTTCAAAAAGTTTTCAAAAATCTTTCAAAAAATTTTCTTTTCTTTTTCGTTTTCCAAAATAATTTTTAAAAAAAAAATTAATAAAATCATAAAAACCAAAAATATTTTGTGTTTCTTGTTTGAGTCTAGAGTCAAATTTTAAGTCTGGTGTAAATTGCATGTTTTTATTTTGCTTGCATTTTTTGAAAACTCATGCATGTGTTCTCCATGATCTTCAAGTTGTTCTTGATAAGTCTTCTTGTTTGATCTTCATATTTTCTTGTTTTGTGTCTTTTGTTATTTTTCATATGCATTCTTGCATTCATAGTGTCTAAACATGAAAAATTTCTAAGTTTGGTGTCTTGCATATTTTTCTTTTCTTGAAAATTTTTCAAAATTAAGTTTTTGATGTTCATCATGATCTTCAAAGTGTTCTTGGTGTTCATCTTGACATTCATAGTGTTCTTGCATGCATCATTGGTTTTGATCCAAAATTTTCATGTTTTGGGTCATATTTGTGTTTTTCTCTCTCCTCATTAAAAATTCCAAAATAAAAAAATATCTTTTCCGTATTTTACTCATAATTTTTGAAATCTTTGGGTTGACTTAGTCAAAATTTTTTAAAATAAGTTGTTTCTTGTTAGTCAAGTCAAGATTTCAATTTAAAAAATTTATCTTTTCAAAATCCTTTTCAAAATCAAATCTTTTTCATTTTTTTATATACATTTTCGAAAATTTCTTTTAAATTGATTTTCAAAATCTTTTTCTTAATTTTATTTCATGATTTTCAAATTTACACTAACAATTAATGTGATTGACTCAAAAATTTGAAGTTTGTTACTTTCTTGTTAAGAAAGGTTTAATCTTTGAATTCTAGAATCATACCTTTTAGTTTCTTGTTAGTCAAGTAATCAATTTTAATTTTAAAAATCAAATCGTTTTCAAAATATCTTTTCAATCAAATCTTTTTCAACCATATCTTTTTAAACATATCTTTTTCAAATCATATCTTTTTCAAAATCTTTTCTAAGTTCTTATCTTTCAAAATTGATTTTCAAAACTTTTTCAACTAACTAATCAACTTTTTGTTTGTTTTACTATTTCTTATCTTTTTCAAAACCACCTAACTACTTTCCTCTCTCTAGTTTTTGAAAATTTCTCACCCTTTTTCAAAATTCTTTTTAATTAACTAATTGTTTTAAATTTTAATTTTAATTTTATTTCTTCTCTTATTTTTCGAATACTAACTAATTTTAAAATAAAAACAAAAATATTTTCCTTTTCCTTTTAATTAATTTTTGAAATTACTCCCCTCTCTCATCTTATTCTATTTAATTATTTATCTACTAAGACTTCTCTTCTACTCATAATTCGAACCCTCTTATCTTCTCTTTGTGTTCGAATTTTTCCTCTTCTATTCTTATTTCCTTCTACTCACATAAAGGAATCTCTATACTGTGACATAGAGGATTCCATACTTTCTTTGTTTTCTTCTCTCTCATATGAGCAGGAACAAGGAAAAAGGCATTCTTGTTGAAGTTGATCCTGAACCTGAAAGGACCTTGAAGAGGAAGGTAAGAGCAGCTAAAGCACAACACGCTGAAGAGAACCTAATTGAAATTCTCGAACAGGAAAAAGATATGGCAGCCGAACCCAACAACAATGCAAAGAAGATGCTTGGTGACTTTACTGCACCAAATTCCAACTTACATGGAAGAAGCATCCCAATTCCTGCCATTGGAGCAAACAACTTTGAGCTAAAGCCTCAATTAGTTTCTCTGATGCAACAGAATTGCAAGTTTCATGGACTTCCATCAGAAGATCCTTTTCAGTTCTTAACTGAATTTTTGCAGATCTGTGATACTGTTAAGACCAATGGGGTTGATCCCGAGGTCTACATGCTTATGTTTTTCCCTTTTTCTGTAAGAGGCAGAGCTAGAGTATGGTTGGACTCTCAACCTAAAGACAGCCTGAACTCTTGGGATAAGCTGGCCACGGCTTTCTTAGCTAAGTTCTTTCCTCTTCAAAAGCTGAGCAAGCTTAGAGTGAATGTTCAAACCTTCAGACAAAAAGAACGTGAATCCCTCTATGAAGCTTGGGAGAGATACAAGCAACTGACCAAAAAGTGTCCTTTTGACATGCTTTAAGAATCGACCATCTTGAATATATTCTATGATGGTCTGTCTGAATTGTCTAAGATGTCATTGGACCATTTTGCAGGTGGATCTATTCACCTAAAGAAAATGCCTACAGAAGCTGAGGAACTCATTAACATGGTTGCAAATAACTAGTTCATGTACACTTCTGAAAGGAATCCTGTGAGTAATGGGACGCCTCAGAGGAAGGTAGTTCTTGAAATTGATGCTCTGAATGCCATATTGGCTCAGAACAAATTGTTGACCCAGCAAGTCAACATGATTTCTCAGAGTCTGAATGGATTGCAAAATGTATCCAACAGTACTAAAGAGGCATCTTCTGAAGAAGAAGCCTATGATCCTAGGAACCCTGCAATGGTAGAGGTAAATTATATGGGTGAAGCCTTTGGCAACACCTATAACCCTTCATGAAGAAATCATCCAAATTTTTCATGGAAGGATCCACAGAAGCAAGGCTTCAATAATAACAATGGTGGAAGAAACAGGTTCAGCAATAGCAAGCCTTTTTCATCATCTTTTTAGCAACAGACAGAGAATTCTTAGCAGAGTCCCTCTAACTTAGCAAACATAGTCTCTGATCTATCTAAAGCCACTTTAAGTTTCATGCATGAAACAAGGTCCTCTATTAGAAACTTAGAGGCATAAGTGGGTCAGCAGAGTAAGAAAATCACTGAAACTACTCCTAGTACTCTCCCAAGCAATACAGAAGAGAATCCAAAAAGAGAGTGCAAGGCCATTGATATTATCAAAATGGCCAAATCCACAAAGGAGGATGAGGACGTGAATTCCAATAAGGAAGACCTCATGGGACGTCCTCCAAACAGAAAGGAGTTCCCTATTGAGGACCTAAAGGAGTCTGAGGCTCATATAAAGACCATAGAGATTCCATTAAACATCCTTCTACCATTCATGAGCTCTGAGAACTATTCTTCCTCTGAAGAGGATGAAGATGTAACTGAAGAGCAAGTTGCTCATTATCTAGGAGCCATCATGAAGTTGAATGCCAAGTTTTTTGGTAATGAGACTTGGGAAAATGAACCTCCCTTGCTCATTAGTGAACTAAATACATGGGTTCAGCAAACTTTACCTCAAAAGAAACAAGATCCTGGTAAATTCTTAATACCCTGTACCATAGGCACCATGACCTTTGAGAAGGCTCTGTGTGACTTGGGGTCAGGTATAAATCTTATGCCACTCACTGTAATGGAGAAACTGGGGATCTTTGAGGTACAAGTTGTAAGAATCTCATTAAAGATGGCAGACAAGTCAATAAAATAAGCTTATGGATTGGTAGAGGACGTGTTAGTGAAGGCTAAAGGCCTTTACATCCCTGCTGATTTCATAATCTTAGACACTGGGAAGGAGGAGGATGAATGCATCATCCTTGGAAGACCCTTTCTTGCCACAGAAGAGCTGTAATTGATGTTGACAGAGGAGAGCTAGTCCTTCAATTGAATGGGGACTACCTTGTATTTAAAGCTCAAGGATCTTCCTCTGCAACCATGGAGAGGAAGCATGAACAGCTTCTCTCAATGCAGAGTCAAACAAAGCCCCCACAGTCAAACTTTAAGTTTGGTATTGGGAGGCCACAACCAAACTCTAAGTTTGGTGTTGAACCCCTACATTCAAACTCTAAGTGTGGTGTTGGGAGGTCCCAACAATGCTCTGAATACCTGTGAGGCTCCATGAGAGCCCACTGTCAAGCTATTGACATTAAAGAAGCACTTATTGGGAGGCAACCCAATTTTTTATTTATCTATATTTCTATTGTTCTTTTATGTTTTATTAGGTTTATGATCATATGGAGTCACAAAACAATTACAAAAATTAAAAACAGAATCAAAAATAGCAGAAGAAAAAGCACACCCTGGAGGAAGAGCTTACTGGCATTTAATCGCCAGTAAGGAGCATCTGGCTGGCGTTTAACGCCAGAACAGAGCATGCAGCTGGCGTTGAATGCCAGAAACAAGCAGCAGTCTGGCATTTAAACGCCAGGATTGCACCCTGAAAAAAGCTGGCATTAAATGCCAGATACAAACACTAAAGTGGCGTTTAACGCCAGAAACAAGCATCAATCTGGCGTTAAACGCCAGGATTGCCTATAGAGGGCATTTTACACGCCGAAAGGGTGCAGGGATGAGAAATCCTTGACACCTCAGGATCTGTGGACCCAACAGGATTACCTTAGGATCTGTGGACTGATGAGCGGATAATTTATACGCTTTTTGACATTGTTTTTAGGTAGTTTTTAGTAGGATCTAGTTACTTTCAGGGATGCTTTCATTAGTTTTTATGCTAAATTCACATTTCTGGACTTTACTATGAGTTTTTGTGTTTTTCTATGATTTTAGGTATTTTCTGGCTGAAATTGAGGGACCTGAGCAAAATTCTGATAAAAGGCTGACAAAGGACTGCTGATGTTGTTGGATTCTGACCTCCCTGCACTCAAAATAAAATTTTTGGAGTTACAGAACTCCAAATGGCACGCTGTCAATGGCGTTGGAAAGTAGATATCCAGGGCTTTCTAGCAATATATAATTATCCATGCTTTATTCGAGATTAAACGACGTAAACTGGCGCTCAACGCCAGTTCCATGCTGCATTCTGGAGTCAAACGCTAAAAACACGTCACGAACTAGAGTTGAACGCCAAAAACATGTTACAACTTGGCGTTCAACTTCAAAAGAAGCCTCTGCACGTGTAAAGCTCAAGCTCAGCCCAAGCACACACCAAGTGGGCCCCAGAAGTGGATTTCTGCATCAATTACTTACTTCTGTAAACCCTAGTAGCTAGTCTAGTATAAATAGGACATTTTATTATTGTATTAGAGGTCCAGAATCCTGGATTGTATTTTTGATCCTGTGATCATGTTTTGGGGGCTGGCCATTCGGCCATGCCTGGACCACCATCACTTATGTATTTTCAACGGTGGAGTTTCTACACACCATAGATTAAGGGTGTGGATCTCTGCTGTACCTTAAGTTTTAATGCAATTACTACTATTTTCTATCCAATTCAGTTTATTCCTATTCTAAGATATTCATTGCACTTCAACATGATGAATGTGATGATCCGTGACACTCATCATCATTCTCAACTATGAACGCGTGACTGACAACCACTTCTTTTTTACCTTAGACCGGGTGCATATCTCTTGGATTCCTTGACCAGAATCTTCGTGGTATAAGCAAGAATTGATGGCGGCATTCATGAGAATCCGAAAAGTCTAAACCTTGTCTGTGGTATTCCGAGTAGGATTCAGGGATTGAATGACTGTGACGAGCTTCAAACTTGCGATTATTGGGCGTGATGACAAACGCAAAAGAATAAATGGATTCTATTCCGACTTGATTGAGAACCGACAGATGATTAGTCGTGCTCTGACAGAGCATTTGAACCATTTTCACTGAGAGGATGGGATGTAGCCATTGACAACGGTGACGCCCTACATACAGCTTGCCATGGAAAGGAGTAAGAATGATTGGACGAAGGCAGTAGGAAAGCAGAGATTCAGAAGGAGCACAGCATCTTCATACGCCTGTCAGAAATTCCCACCAATGATTTACATAAGTATTTTTATCTTTATTTTCTATTTATTTATTATTATTATTCGAAAACTCCATAACCATATATTATCCGCCTAACTGAGAATTTCAAGATGACCATAGCTTGCTTCATACAACGATCTCCGTGGGATCGACCCTTACTCACGTAAGGTTTATTACTTGGACGACCCAGTACACTTGCTGGTTAGTTGTGCGAGGTTGTGAAGAAAGTGCTGAGTTATAAACGCGCATACCAAGTTGAATGCTATTATTAGAGATCACAATTTCGCCCACCAAGTTTTTGGCGCTGTTGCCGGGGAATGTTCGAGTTTGGACAACTGACGGTTCATCTTGTTGCTCAGATTAGGTAATTTTTTTTGTTTTATTTTCAAAAAAAAATTTCAAAAAAATTTATCCCTATTTTCAAAAAAAAATATTTTAATTAAAAATAAATTATTCTATGGCTTCAGAATTTTTAAGAATGGATTCTAGAGTTTCATGAAGCATGTTCAATTCTAGCTGGCTATAAAGCCATATCCAAATCCTTTTGGAATGAGACTTCAACTAATCACCTCAATGCATGTAATGCCATCCTAAAGCTGGCTGGCTATTACGCCATGTCCAACCCTTGGATTGGAGCTTTAGGTTAACATTGAAAGATTCCTGGAATTCTTCTTAAAAATTTTGAATTTCTTATTTTTTTTCTTATATGTTTTTTGAAAAAAATAAAAGAAAATACAAAAAAATCATAAAATCATAAAAAAAAAACCAAAAATATTTTGTGATTCTTGTTTGAGTCTTGTGTCATGTTTTAAGTTTGGTGTCAATTGCATTGTTCTTGCATTCTTCGAAAATTCATGCATTCATAGTGTTCATGATCTTCAAGTTGTTCTTGGTAAGTTTTCTTGTTTGATCTTTAAATTTTCTTGTTTTGTGTTGTATGATGTTTTTCATGTGTATTTTTGCATTCATAGTGTCTAAACATGAAAGATTTCTAAGTTTGGTGTCTTACATGTTTTCCTTGCATAAAAAATTTTTCAGTAATATGTTCTTGATGTTCATCATGATCTTCAAAGTGTTCTTGGTGTTCATCTTGACATTCATAGTGTTCTTGCATGCATCATGTGTTTTGATCCAAAATCTCCATGTTTTGGGTCATATTTGTATTTTTCTCTCTCATCATTAAAAATTCATAAAAATAAAAAAAATATCTTTCCCTTTTTTCTCAAAATTTCGAAAATTTGAGTTGACTTAGTCAAAAAATTTTTAAAATTAGTTATTTTTTGTAAGTCAAGTCAAATTTTCAATTTTAAAAATCTTATCTTTTCAAAACTTTTTCAAAAATCAAATCTTTTTCATTTTTCTTATTAATTTTCGAAAATTTTTAAAATATTTTTCAAAATTTTTTTCTTAATTACATTTCAAAATTTCGAAACTTAACTAACAAGTAATGTGATTGATTCAAAAATTTGAAGTTTGTTACTTTCTTGTTAAGAAAGGTTCAATCTTTAAATTCTAGAATCATATCTTTTAGTTTTTTGTTAGTCAAGTAATTAATTTTAATTTTAAAAAATTAAATCTTTTCCAACCATATCTTTTTAATTATATCTTTTTATCATATCTTTTTAAATTTTATCTTTTTCAAAAATTTGATTTCAAAATATCTTCTTACCTTCTTATCCTTTCAAATTTGATTTTCAAATCTTTTTCAAACTAACCAATTAACTGTTGTTTATTTTTTATCTTTTTCAAAACCACCTAACAACTTTTCTCTCTCCAATTTTCGAAAATACCTCCCTCTTTTTCAAAAAAAAAATCTTTTTAATTAATTAATTGTTTTAAATTTTAATTTTAATTTTATTCCCCCTTTAATTTTCGAAAATCATTAACTCCTTTTCAAAAATTATTTTCGAAAACTTCTCTCTCTCATCTTGTTCTATTTAGTTATTCATTTACTAACACTTCTCTTCATCTCAAATCTCAGCTCCTATCCGCACCCTTATGTTTGGATTATTTATTCTTCTTCATTCTTATTCTCTTTCTTCTTCTACTAACATAAAGGAATCTCTATACTGTGACATAGAGGATTCCTCTTCTTTTTCTGTTCTCTTCTTTCTCATACGAGCAGGAACAAGGAAAAAGGCATTCTTGTTGAAGCTGATCCAGAACCTGAAAGGTCTCTGAAGAGGAAACTAAGAGAAGCTAAATTACTACAATCCAGAGATAACCTTGCTGAAATTTTCGAACAAGAAAAGGAGATGGCAGCCAAACCCAACAACAATAATGCAAGAAGGATGCTTGGTGATTATACTGCACCTACGTCCAAGTTTGATGGAAGAAGCATCTCAATTCCTGCCATTGGAGCAAACAATTTTGAGCTGAAACCTCAATTAGTTGCTCTAATACAACAGAACTGCAAGTTTTATGGTCTTCCATCAGAAGATCCCTACCAGTTCTTAACTGAATTCTTGCAGATCTGTGAGACTGTTAAGACTAATAGAGTAGATCCTGAAGTCTACAGGCTCATGCTTTTCCCTTTTGCTGTAAGAGACGGAGCTAGAACATGGTTGGACTCTCAACCTAAAGATAGCCTGGACTCCTGGGATAAGCTGGTCACGGCCTTCTTGGCTAAGTTCTTTCCTCCTCAAAATCTGAGCAAGCTTAGAGTGGATGTTCAAACCTTCAGACAAAAAGATGGTGAATCCCTCTGTGAAGCTTGGGAAAGATACAAGCAGATGATCAAAAGATATCCTTTTGACATGTTTTCAGAGTGGACCATGATAGATATACTCTATTATGGTCTATCTGAGTTCTCTATGATGTCACTGGACCATTCTGCAGGTGGATCCATTCACCTAAAGAAAACACCTGCAGAGGCTCAAGAACTTATTGACATTGTTGCAAATAACCAATTCATGTACACTTTTGAGAGGAATTCCGTGAATAATGGGACGCCTCAGAGGAAGGGAGTTCTTAAGATTGATGCTCTGAATGCCATATTGGCTCAGAACAAAGTGTTGACTCAGCAAGTCAACATGATCTCTCAAAGTCTGAATGGATGGCAAAATGCATCCAACAGTACTAAAGAAGCAGCTTCTGAAGAAGCTTATGATCTTGAGAACCCCGCAATGGCAGAGGTTAATTACATGGGTGCACCTTATGGAAACACCTATAATTCATCATGGAGAAATCATCCAAATTTCTCATGGAAGGATCAACAAAAGCCTCAACAAGGCTTTAATAATGGTGGAAGAAACAGGCTAAGCAATAACAAGCCTTTTCCATCATCTTCTCAGCAACAGATAGAGAATTCTGAACAGAGCCCCTCTAACTTATCAAACATAGTCTCTGATCTGTCTAAGGCCACTTCAAGTTTCATGAATGAAACAAGATCCTCCATTAGAAATTTGGAGGCCCAAGTGGGCCAGCTGAGTAAGAAAATCATTGAAACTCCTCCCAGTATTCTCCCAAGCAATACAGAAGAGAATCCAAAAGGAGAGTGCAAGGCCATTGATGTAATCAATATGGCCGAATGTACAAGGGAGGAGAAGGACGAAAATCCTAGTGAGGAAGACCTCTTGGGACGTCTCTCAAACAAGAAGGAGTTCCCTATTGAGGACCCAAAGGAATCTGAGGCTCATATAGAGATCATAGAGATTCCACTAAACCTCCTTCTGCCATTCATGAGCTCTGAAGACTATTCTTCCTCTGAAGAGGATGAAGATGTAACTGGAGAGCAAGTTGCTCAATATCTAGGAGCAATCATGAAGCTGAATGCCAAGTTATTTGGTAATGAGACTTGGGAAGGTGAACCTCCCTTGCTCATTAGTGAACTTGATACATGGGTTCATCAAACTCTACCTCAAAAGAAACAAGATCCTGGGAAATTCTTAATACCCTGTACCATAGGCACCATGACCTTTGAAAAAGCTCTGTGTGACCTAGGGTCAGGCATAAATCTTATGCCACTCTCTGTAATGGAGAAACTAGGAATCATTGAGGTACAGCCTGCCTTATTCTCATTACAATTGGCGGACAAGTCAATAAGACAAGCTTATGGATTAGTAGAGGACGTATTAGTAAAGGTTGAAGGCCTTTACTTCCCTGCTGATTTCATAATCTTAGACACTGGGAAGGAAGAGGATGAATGCATCATCCTTGGAAGACCTTTCCTAGCCACAGCAGGTGCTGTGATTAATGTTAACAAGGGAGAATTAGTCCTTCAATTGAATGGGGACTACCTTGTGTTTAAGGCACACGTCTATCCTTCTGTAACAAGGGAGAGTAAGCATGTAGAGCTTCTCTCAATACAGAGTCAAACAGAGCCCCCACAATCAAACTCTACGTTTAGTGTTGGGAGGCCACAACCAAACTCTAAGTTTGGTGTTGAACCCCCATATCTAAACTCTAAGTTTGGTGTTGGGAGTCCACAACATTGACCTGACCACCTTTGTGGCTCCATGAGAGCCCACTGTCAAGCTATTGACATTAAAGAAGCGATTCTTGGGAGGCAACCCAATTTTTATCTAATTTTATTTTTATTTTGTGTTTTAGTAGGTTAATGATCATGTGGAGTCACAAAAATATTATTAAAATTAAAAACAGAATCAAAAATAGCAGAAGAAAAATCACACCCGGGAGGAAGGACTTACTGGCGTTTAAACGCCAGTAAGGTGCATCTGGCTGGCGTTCAACGCCAGAACAGAGCATGGATCTGGCGCTGAACGCCAGTAACAAGCATGGAACTGGCATTCAACACCAGAAACATGCTGCACATGGGCGTTGAACGCCCAGAATGAGCATCACTTCGGCGTTTAAACACCAGAATTATATGCAAAGGCATTCTACATGCCTCATTGGTGCAGGAATGTAAATCCTTGACACCTCAGGATCTGTGAACCCCACAGGATCACCTCCGGATCTGTGGACCCCACAGGATCCCCACCTACCTCAACTCACCTTCTCTCTTCTTCACCACTCACATCCATCCATCTCTTCCCCACCCAAACCCACCCTACATAGCCGAATACACACCTCTCTCCCTCTTCTCCATATCTTCTTCTTCTTTTGCTTGAGGGCGAGCAATATTCTATGTTTGGTGTGGTAAAAGCATAGCTTTTTTACTTTTTCATAACCATTGATGGCGCCTAAGGCCAGAGAAACCTTAAAAAAAAAGAAGAAAAGAAAAGGGAAGACAAAAGCTTCCACCTCTGAGTCATGGGAGATGGAGAGATTCATCTCAAGGGTCCATAACTCAGTAGAAGAGCATTTGACTGCACATCAAGAGAGCATGAGAAATTTCCTCATCAAGAAATCCCTGAGATACCTCAAGGGATACATGTTCCTCCACATAATTATTGGAAGCAACTAAGGGTAGGAACACCAAAATCACTAGGGATCATGCAACAAAAGCAAGGAAGAGACATAAAGGAGCTCAAAAAGCACCATTGGACCTTCAAAAGGTGCCATCCTCACTAAGGTGGACTCATTCCTTAATTTCCTTGTTCTTATCTCTCTGTTTTTTGGTTTTTATGTTATATGTTTATCTATGTTTTGTGTCTCTACTTCGTGATCATTAGTATTTAGTAACTATGTCTTAAGGCTATAAATAATTCCATGAATCCTTCACCTCTCTTAAATAAAAAAAAATGTTTCTAATTCAAAAGAATAAGAAAGTACATGAATTTCAAAATTATCTTTGAAATTAGTTTAATTATATTAATGTGGTGACAATACTTTTTGTTTTCTGAATGAAAGATTGAACAGTGCAAATTTTTTATCTTGTTGTTTATGAATGTTAAAATTGTTGGCTCTTGAAAGAATGATGAACAAAGAGAAATGTTATTGATAATCTGAAAAATCATGAAATTGATTCTTGAAGCAAGAAAAAGCAGTGAAAAGCAAAAGCTTGCGAAAAAAAAAGAAAAAAAGGCGAAAAGTTATTTAGAAAGAAAAAGAAAAAGCAAACAGAAAAAGCCAATAGCCCTTAAAACCAAAAGGCAAGGGTAAAAAGGATCCAAGGCTTTGAGCATCAATGGATAGGAGGGCCCAAGTAAATAAAATCTAGGCCTAAGCGGCTAAATCAAGTTGTCCCTAACCATGTGCTTGTGGCATGCAGGTCCACGTGAAAAGCTTGAGACTGAGTGGTTAAAGTCATGATCCAAAGCAAAAAGAGTGTGCTTAAGAGTTCTGGACACCTCTAACTGGGGACTCTAGCAAAGCTGAGTCACAATCTGAAAAGGTTCATCCAGTCATGTGTCTGTGGCATTTATGTATCCGGTGGTAATACTGGAAAACAAAGTGCTTAGGGCCACGGCCAAGACTCATAAAAGTAGCTGTGTTCAAGAATCAACATACTTAACTAGGAAAATCAATAACACTATCCGAAATTCTAAGTTCCTAGAGATGCCAATCTTTCTAAACTTCAAAGGATAAAGTGAGATGCCAAAACTGTTCAGAAGCAAAATGCTACAAGTCCCGCTCATCTAATTAGAATTAATATTCATTGATATTTTGGAATTTATAGTATATTCTCTTCTTTTTATCCTAGTTGATTTTCAGTTGCTTGGGGACAACCAACAATTTAAGTTTGGTGTTGTGATGAGCGGATAATTTATATGCTTTTTGGCATTATATTTGGGTAGTTTTTAGTATGATCTAGTTACTTTTAGGGATGTTTTCATTAGTTTTTATGCTAAATTCACATTTCTGGACTTTACTATAAGTTTGTGTGTTTTTCTGTGATTTCAGGTATTTTCTAGCTGAAATTGAGGGACCTAAGCAAAACTCTGATAGGAGGCTGACAAAGGACTGCTGATGCTGTTAGAATCTGACCTCCCTGCACTCGAAATGGATTTTCTGGAGCTACAAAACTCGAAATGGTGCTCTCTCAACGGTGTTGGAAATTAGACATCCAGAGCGTTCTAGCAATATATAATAGTCTATACTTTATTCGTGATTAGATGACGTAAACTGGCGCTCAACGCCAGCTCCATGTTGCTATATGGAGTCAAACGCCAGAAACACGTCATGAACCGGAGTTGAACGCACAAAACACGTTACAACTTGGCGTTCAACTCCAAAAGAAGCCTCAGCTCGTGGATAGATCAAGCTCAGCCCAAACATACACCAAGTGGGCCCTGGAAGTGGATTTATGCATCAATTACTTACTCCTGTAAACCCTAGTAGCTAGTCTAGTATAAATAGGATAGTTTACTATTGTATTAGACATCTTGGGACGTTTAGTTCTCAGATCATGGGGGCTGGCCATTTGGCCATGCCTGGACCTTTTACTTATGTATTTTCAATGGTGGATTTTTTACACACCATAGATTAAGGGTGTGGAGCTCTGCTGTACCTCAAGTTTCAATGCAATTACTACTATTTTCTATTCAATTCGATTTATTCCTTTTCTAAGATATTTTTGCACTTCAACTTGATGAATGTGATGATCCGTGACACTCATCATCATTCTCACCTATGAACGCGCGTGATTGACAACCACTTCCATTCTATCTTAGGCCGGGCGCATATCTCTTGGATTCCTTAATCAGAATCTTCGTGGTACAAGCTAGAATTGATGGCGGCATTCATGAGAATCCGGAAAGTCTAAACCTTGTCTGTGGTATTCCGAGTAGGATTCTGGGATTGAATGACTGTGACGAGCTTCAAACTCCTGAAGGCTGGGCGTTAGTGATAGACACAAAAGAATCACAGGATTCTATTCCAGCCTGATTGAAAACCGACAGATGATTAGCCGTGCTGTGATAGAGCATTTGGACCATTTTCACTGAGAGGATGGGATGTAGCCATTGACAATGGTGATGCCCTACATACAGCTTGCCATGGAAAGGAGTAAGAAGGATCGGATGAAAGCAGTAGGAAAGCAGAGATTCAACCGGGACAAGCATCTCCATACGCTTATCTGAAATTCCCACCATTAATTTACATAAGTATTTCTATCCTTTATTATTCAAGCAAGTATCTCTTTATATTTCCCATAACCAATTATTATCTGTCTGAATGAGATTTACAAGATGACCATAGCTTGCTTCATACCAACAATCTCCGTGGGATCGACCCTTACTCACGTAAGGTATTACTTAGACGACCCAGTGCACTTGCTGGTTAGTTGTGCGGAGTTGTGACTGAGTGTAATTCACGTTTGAGAGCTACCAAACTATTGGAGCCATAGTTGATGATCACAATTTCGTGCACCAGACCATTTTCACTGAGAGAATGGGATGTAGCCATTGACAACGGTGATGCCCTACATACAACTTGCCATGGAAAGGAGTAAGAAGGATTGGATGAAGGCAGTAGGAAAGCAGAAATTCAGAAGGAGCACAGCATCTTCATACGCCTGTCTGAAATTCCCACCAATGATTTACATAAGTATTTTTATCTTTATTTTCTGTTTATTTATTATTATTACTCGAAAACTCCATAACCATATATTATCCGCCTAACTGAGAATTTGATGACCATAGCTTGCTTCATACCAACAATCTCCGTGGGATCAACCCTTACTCACATAAGGTTGATTACTTGGACGACCCAGTGCACTTGCTGGTTAGTTGTGCGAGGTTGTGAAGAAAGTGTTGAGTTATAAACGCACATACCAAGTTGAATGCCATTATTAGAGATCACAATTTCGCCTACCATGGACCGCTCAGGATCCCTTCCTACCTTATCCCTCTTTCTCACACCTTTTCATAACACTCTTCCCCAAACATCATTCACCAATCACCTCAATCACTCTTCCCCATCACCTCTTCACCACTCACATCCATCCTCTCTTCCCCATAAACCCCACCTACCTTCAAATTCAAAAATCTCTTTCCCACCCAAACCCATCTCCCTCTACTATATAAACCCCTTCATTCTTCTTCATTTTAACACAACACAAACCTAATGGTGTTTTCATGGAAAAACGAATTTCCAACACACAAATCCAACCGGCAAGTGTACCGGGTCGCATCAAGTAGTAATAACTCACAAGAGTGAGGTCGATCCCACAGGGATTGATGGATCAAGCAACTTTAGTGGGTGATTAGTTTAGTCAAGCTAACATTGAGTGAATTGTGTGAAGTGTAGCCAACAGAAAGTAAATGGCAGAAATCTTAAAGATGCAGAAAGTAAATTGGCAAGTAACTTAAAGAGCAAGAAATATAAATTGCAAGAATCTTAAATGACAAGAAATGTAAATTGCATTAAATGTAAAGGGGAGTGGGTGCTGGAAATTAAAGGAAGCAATAGATCAAGCAACTGAAAATTTAAATTGCAGGAAGAATAAAAGGATTTTGGGAGCTGGGATTCAAGAAATCACACAAGAAATTGTAAATGGCAATCAAACAGAGAAGTAAAATATGCAGTAACTTGCAACCGATCTCAAACAGAAAGCAGAATTGCTTGAAGAAGCAAACAGAAATTAAATTTAACTCAATTGGAAAATCAAAATGAAGATCTCAGGAAATCAAATAGACTAGAAAACAAGTCTAGATCTCAATTCCTTCCTTGATCAAAATAGAAAATAATCAGCAGAAGAGAAGTAAATCAAGCAGCAAGTGAAATGTAAATCCAATTCTCAATTATGCAGAAGAGCAAAGCAGAGATGTTGCAGATGGAGAATGAAAACAGAATTCCTTCCAATCTCCACCCAAGATTCAAAGCAGAAATGAAAACTCAAAGAGAGAGCTATCTACTACTACTACTCCCTAATGGAGCAAGCCTTTTCTAATCGAGCCTCCTCCTTTACAAAGATGAAAATGATGCCTTATATAGGCTTTACAAAATAAAATGAAATTGAAATGAAAAACAAATTAAATGAAAATCCTAATTCTAGCTTGTTCTTGTGCCTTTGAGTGATGATGTGGGCTTTAGCTTGCTTTGGATTTGAGGAGAAATGGGTTTGCTTGGCCTTGATTCAATTTGGAGAGGAATTGAATTTAAATGAGATTTTGGTTAAATTTTGGCCCATGATGCTCCCAGGAGGCTGCTCTGCTATTGTGGAGGGTAGAGCAGGGAAGCTTTGTGTGGGCACGCTCCAATTCCTCTTGGTCTGTGTTATGTTGCGTGACATGCTTCCCTGGGCCGTGCCAATTTTGTGTGCCATGCACCAATAAATGCTGCTCTGCCCTTCACAAGGGCAGGGCAGCGCAAGCTTTCCTTGTTCTTGGGTGAGGTCCCAAGTTCGAAAGTTGCTGTAAGCATTTGGGGAGCAATTCTCCTTGATTTTCCATGAAGAGAGCACGACATTGCCCTGCTCTCCAAGAGGGCAGAGCAGAAAAATGAGTGCTACTTTGCTTTGGAGTGAGGCTCCAGCTTCGAACCTTGGTGGAAGCATTTTGGTTTATTTTCGCTTATTTTTTGCCCTTAAAGATGCCTTTCACTCATGCCTCAATTGTTCACCAAATATAGATTGCTATATATCGTTGGAAATCTCTAAATGTCAGCTTTCTAATGCAACTAGAAGCACATCAATTGGACGTCTGTAGCTCAAGTTATAGCCCTTTGAAATAGGCATGGTCATGTTGTGAGCGCCCAGTTTTTACCTTAGCGAAAATTCTTGCTTCCAACCTCAGTTTGCATCACAATATTGCTCTGCCCTTGGCAAGAGCAGGGCAGTGTGTGCTGATTGCCTATTCTCCTTTAATTTGGTCATGGGCCACGCTTTTAAAAGCGTGGCCTAAGGCTCCAAAGTGTGCTCCAACTTCAAAGTGTGTCCCAAAGCTCTTTTTTTCTCCTTTTTTTTGTGCTTCTTTGCTTTTTTTTTCGTTTTATTTCCTACAAGATTTATAAAATTAAAAGATCAAGGAAATATACCAATTAAGTATAAAAGCATTCAATATTTAAGCATAATTCATCAATTTCTTATATGAAAAAGCATAGAAAAATAGGTATATGATTACTTGTCATCAAAACCTCTCTCCCTCTCCTCCATATCTACATCTTCTTCTTCTTCTTCTTCTTCTTCTTCTATTCTTTCTTCTTTTGCTCGAGGGCGAGCAATATTATAAGTTTGGTGTGGTAAAAGCATAGCTTTTTTTGTTTTTCCATAACCATTAATGGCACCTAAGGCCAGAGAAACCTCAAGAAAGAGGAAAGCGAAGGCAATCACTTCCACCTCTGAGTCATGGGAGATGGAGAGATTCATCTCAAGGGTCCGTAGCTCAGTATTAGAGCATTTGACTGCACATCAAGAAAGCCCACTCATGGACCTCAACAAGAGCATGAGGAATTCCCTCATCAAGAAATCCCTGAGATGCCTCAAGGGATACATTTTCCTCCACACAACTATTGGGAGCAACTAAGGACAGGAGGACCAAAATCACTAGGGATGAAGCAACAGAGACAAGGAAGAGACATAGAGGAGCTTGGTGCACGAAATCACAATCACACTTTTGCGATTCCGCACAACTAACCAGCAATTGCACTGGGTCATCCAAGTAATACCTTACGTGAGTAAGGGTCGATCCCACGGAGATTGTCGGCTTGAAGCAAGCTATGGTTATCTTGTAACTCTTAGTCAGGATATCAATAATTCTCATATTTAATTGTAAAAAGTAAAAGAACATGAAATAAATACTTGTTTTGCAGTAATGGAGAACAGGTTGAGGTTTTGAAGATGCTATATCCTTTGAATCTCTACTTTCCTACTGTCTTCTTCTTCATGCATGCAAGGCTCCTTCCATGGCAAGCTGTATATTGGGTTTCACCATTGTCAATGTCTACCTCCCATCCTCTCAGTGAAAATGTTCAACGCGCACTGTCACCGCACGGCTAATCATCTGTCGGTTCTCGATCATGTCAAAATAGAATCCAGTGATTCTTTTGCGTATGTCACTAATGCCCAACACTCGCGAGTTTGAAGCTGGTCACAGTCATTCAATCCTCGAATCCTACTCGGAATACCATAGACAAGGTTTAGACTTTCCGGATTCTCAAGAATGGCCGCCAATGGGTTCTAGCTTATACCACGAAGATTCTGCTTAAGGAATCCAAGAGATACACACTCAAACAAAGGTAGAATGGAGGTGGTTGTCAGACACACGTTCATAGGTGAGAATGGTGATGAGTATCACGGATCATCACATTCTTCAGGTTGAAGAACAAGTGGTATCTTAGAATAGAAGCAAGCGTGATTGAATGAAAAACAGTAGTAATTGCATTAATCCATTAAGACACAGCAGAGCTCCTCACCCCCAACCATGGGGTTTAGATACTCATGCCATAGAAGATACAATATGAAATGTGTAATGTGTCATGAGATGAAGATACAATAGCAAAAAGTCCTATTTATAGTGAACTAGGGACCTATGGTTTACAAGAATGAGTAAATGACGTAAAAATCCACTTTCGGGGTCCACTTGGTGTGTGCTTGGGCTGAGCATTGAAGCTTTCATGTGTAGAGACTTTTCCTGGAGTTAAACGCCAGCTTTTGTACCAGTTTGGGCGTTTAACTCCAACTTTTGTGCCAGTTCCGGCGTTAAACGCCGGGAATTCTGAAGCTGATTTGGAACGCCGGTTTGGGCCATCAATTCTTGGGCAAAGTATGAACTATTATATATTGCTGAAAAGCTCAAGAAAATCCACTTCGAGTGCAGGGAGGTCAGAATCCAACAGCATCTGCAGTCCTTTTTCAGCCTCTGAATCAGATTTTTGCTCAGGTCCCTCAATTTCAGCCAGAAAATACCTGAAATCACAGAAAAATACACAAACTCATAGTAAAGTCCAGAAAAGTGAATTTTAATTAAAAACTAAAAAAATATAATAAAATCTAACTAAAATATACTAAAAACATACTAAAAACAGTGCCAAAAATCATATAAATTATTCGCCCATCACAACACCAAACTTAAATTGTTGCTTGTCCCCAAGAAACTAAAAATCAAATAGGATAAAAAGAAGAGAACATACTATAGACTCCAAAATATCAATGAAACTTAGCTCCAATTAGATGAGCGGGACTAGTAGCTTTTTTCCTCTGAACAGTTTTGGCATCTCACTTTATCCTTTGAAGTTTAGAGTGATTGGCATCTATAGGAACTCAAAATTCAGATAGTGTTATTGATTCTCCTAGTTAAGTATGTTGATTCTTGAATACAGCTACTTTATGAGTCTTGGCCGTGGCCCAAAGCACTCTGTTTTCCAGTATTATCACCGGATACATACATGCCACAGACACATAACTGGGTGAAGCTTTTTAGATTTTGACTTAGCTTTGCTAGAGTCCCCAATTAGAGGTGTCCAGGGTTATTAAGCACACTCTTTTTGCTTTGGATCATGACTTTAACCGCTTAGTCTCAAGCTTTTCACTTGACACCTTCACGCCACAAGCACATGGTTAGGGACAGCTTGGTTTAGCCGCTTAGGCCAGGATTTAATTCCTTTAAGCCCTCCTATCCACTGATGCTCAAAGCCTTGGATCCTTTTTAGTATCCTTGCCTTTTGGTTTTAAGGGCTATTGGCTTTTTCTGCTTGCTCTTTTTTTTTCTTTCTTTTTTTTTGTATTCACTGTTTTTTCTTGCTTCAAGAATCAATTTGATGATTTTTCAGATCCTCAATAACATTTCTCCTTTTCCATCGTTCTTTCAAGAGACAACAAATTTAACATTCTTTAAACAACAAATTCAAAAGACATATGCACTGTTCAAGCATTCATTCAGAAAACAAAAAGTATTGTCACCACATCAAACTAATTCAACTAGTTTCAAAGATGAATTCGAAATCCTGTACTTCTTGTTCTTTTGTGATTAAAGCATTTTTCAATTAAGAGAAGTGATGGATTCATAAGACATTCATAGCTTTAAGACATGAACTTTAAATTTTATTAATCATGGAATAAGAACAAGACTCAAAAATAAATATAAGATAAGACCAATAGTAATAGAAAACAGAAAATTAAAAACAGAAATTTAAATGACTTTAAAATAGATTACTAATGATAAAGGTTATTACAGAGTTAGGACTCAACAACCTTGATTTTGAGAAGTGGATGCTCCCTCAACTTGTGGGGTGTTTGACCCTTCAAGGGAGAGCTTCTGGCGCTTCAGCTCCTGTAGCTCACGCCCCTGCTTCTCTTGTTCCTTCAACAATTTGCAGAGCATGCAGTTTTGATTCTGCTGTTCTTCCTTAATTTGTTCCATAGCTTCTTGCAGCTTAGCAACAGATGCTTCTAGGCGGGCCCAGTAGTCAAATTCAGGAAGTTCAGGGAGGAATTCCTGCGCCCTCCTTTTGATAGAGTTATCTTGCATTTTTCCTTCCATTGACTTCTTGGTGATTGGATGTTCAATTGGGATGAATTCATCTACTCCCATCCTCACCCCAGCATCTTTACATAGCAAAGAGATTAAGCTTGGGTAAGCCAGTTTGGCTTCAGTGGAGTTCTTGTTTGCAATTGTGTAAATCTCACAAGAAATCAGATGATGAATATCCACTTCTTTTCCCAGCATAATGTAATGAATCATCACTGCTCTCTTGACAGTGACCTCAGAACGGTTACTAGTGGGCAATATAGAACGCCCAATGAAGTCTAGCCAACCTCTTGCAACTGGTTTGAAATCTCCCCTCCAGAGTTGGTTTGGGACACCTTTTGAATTGGTTATCCACTTAGTTCCAGGGAGGCATATGTCCTCTAGAACTTGATCCAACCCCTTATCTGCTCTGACCATTCTCCTATTAAAGGATTCAGGATCATCTTGTAGTTGAGGCAGTTTGAAGGCCTCTCTTATTTTGTCCAGATGGAAGTAAATAGTTCTCCCTCTGACCATGGTTCTGTAGGTATGGAAAGCAGTTCCAATCATTCTCTGCTTATCTGTCAGCAACAGATTTGAGTAGAATTCCTGAACCATGTTTCTTCCAACCTTTGTCTCAAGATTGGCTAGAATTTCCCATCGTCTATTTCGAATTTTCTCTTGGACCTCCGGATATTCGTCTTCTTTCAGATCGAATTTAACTTCCGGGATCACTGACCTTAGACCCATTATTTTGTGGTAATGGTCTGCATGTTCTTTGGTTAAGAACCTCTCTTGACTCCAAAGATTCTTCGGAGTATTCTCTTTCTTGTCTCTTGAATTGGTTTGTTTTCCTTTGGGAGCCATGGTCTTGATGAGCCTTAGCTTAGTGATCACGAAAAAGCACAACAAACTTAGAGGTTTGCTTGCCCTCAAGCAAAAGAGAGGAAAGGGGAGGAGAGAGGAGGAGAAGCAAATTTGAATGGTGAACAGAGGGGTATGGCCGAATGTGTATTTATAAGGGAGAGGGAGGGATTTCGAAAGTTTTGAAAGAGATTTGAGAAGATATGGAAAGAATTTGAGAAAATACTTGAGTTTTTGAAGAAGAATTGGAAAGGATTTGAAAGAGATTTGAGAAATAATTTAGAAAATTGTTGGATTTTTGAAATTTGAGGGTGAATGATGAAAATTTGTAACATGTTTATGTAGAAAATTATGGGTCAAAACATGAAAGTGTGAAAAAATTTGAAGTGGAAAGCAAAATCTCCTTCCCCTGCCTTTCTGGCATTAAACGCCCAGAATGGTATCCATTCTGGCGTTTAACGCCCAATTGTTGGCCATTATGGGCGTTTAACGCCCAGCCAGGCACCCTGGCTGGCGTTAAACGCCAGAAACCCCTTTATCACTGGGAGTTTTGCTGAACGCCCAGGATGCTGCAATTCTGGCGTTAAATGCCCAGAACGGTGCCCATTTTGGCGTTTAACGCCCAAAATGGTGCCTTTACTGGCATTAAACGCCCAGAATGGTATCCATTCTGGCGTTTAACGCCCAGAGTGCCCTTTACTGGCGTTTTCTTGCCAGCAAGCTCCTTTTCTCTGCTTTTTTCACTGAATCCTTCTGTAACTCTGTGAATTCCTTCAATTTCGATGATCAACCTTGAAGAATATATATCAAACTTTTATTAAGTAAAACAAATAACCTGCTAATGACTGGGTTGCCTCCCAGCAAGCGCTTCTTTATTGTCTTTAGCTGGACCTTTACTAAGACTCATTCAAGCCTCAGTTTTGAGCATTTCTGCTCAAAATTGCTTTCAAGATAATGTTTGATCCTCTGTCCATTAACAATGAACTTTTTGTTAGAATCAATATCCTAAAGCTCAACATATCCATATAGTGACACTCCTGTAATCACATACGGGCCCCTCCGTCGGAATTTCAGTTTTCCTGGGAATAGTCTGAGCCTAGAGTTAAAGAGCAGAACTTTTTGTCCTAGCTCAAAGACTCTGGATGACAACATCTTTTCATGCCACTTTTTTGCCTTTTCCTTATAAATTTTTGCATTTTCAAAGGCACTGAGTCTGAATTCCTCTAGCTCATTTAGCTGGAGCAATCTTTTTTCACCAGCTAACTTAGCATCCAGGTTTAAGAATCTGGTTGCCCAGTAAGCTTTATGTTCCAATTCCACAGGCAGATGACAGGCCTTGCCATACACAAGTTGGTATGGAGAGGTTCCTATAGGAGTCTTGAAAGCTGTTCTGTATGCCCACAGAGCATCATCCAAGCTCTTTGCCCAATCCTTTCTACGGGCAATTACAGTCCATTCCAGGATTCTTTTTAGCTCTCTATTAGAGACTTCAGCTTGCCCATTTGTCTGTGGATGATACGGAGTTGCTACTTTGTGGCTAATTCCATATCGGACCATAGCAGAGTACAGCTGTTTATTGCAGAAATGAGTGCCCCCATCATTGATTAGTACTCCGAGAACACCAAACCTGCTGAAGATGTGTTTCTGGAGGAATTTTAGCACGGTCTTGGTATCATTATTGGGTGTGGCAATTGCTTCTACCCATTTAGATACATAGTCTACTGCCACCAGAATATAAGTGTTTGAGTATGATCGTGGGAAGGGACTCATGAAGTCAATACCCCGTACATCAAACAATTCAATCTCTAAGATCCCTTGTTGAGGCATAGCGTAACCATGAGGCAAGTTACCAGCTCTTTGGCAACTGTCACAGTTACGCACAAACTCTCGGGCATCCCTATAGAGAGTAGGCCAGTAGAAGCCACATTGGAGGACCTTAGTGGTTGTTTGCTCACTTCCGAAATGTCCCCCATACTGTGATCCATGGCAATTCCATTGGATCCTTTGTGCTTCCTCTCTAGGTACACATCTGCGGATCATTCCGTCTGCACATCTCTTAAAGAGATATGGCTCATCCCATAGGTAGTACTTGGCATCTGAAATTAATTTTTTTCTTTGCACCCTACTATACTCCTGGGGTATGAACCTCACAGCTTTATAGTTTGCAATGTCTGCAAAACATGGTGCTTCCTGAATGGCAAAGAGTTGCTCATCTGGAAAGGTCTCAGAGATCTCAGTAGAGGGGAGGGACGCCCCAGCTACTGGTTCTATCCGGGACAAGTGATCAGCTACCTGGTTCTCTGTCCCTTTTCTGTCTCTTATTTCTATATCAAACTCTTGCAGAAGCAACACCCATCTTATGAGCCTGGGTTTTGAATCCTGCTTTGTGAGTAAGTATTTAAGAACAGCATGGTCAGTGTACACAATCACTTTTGATCCTACTAAATAGGATCTAAACTTGTCAATGGCATAAACCACTGCAAGTAACTCTTTTTCTGTTGTTGTGTAATTCTTCTGTGCGTCATTTAGATCACGGCTAGCATAATAAATGACGTGCAGAAGCTTGTTGTGCCTCTGTCCCAACACTGCACCAATAGCATGGTCACTGGCATCACACATTAGTTCGAATGGTAATGTCCAGTCTGGTGCAGAGATGACTTGTGCTGTGACCAGCTTGGCTTTCAGGATCTCAAATGCCTACAGACACTCTGTGTCAAATACAAATGGTGTGTCAGCAGCTAGCAGGTTGCTTAGCAGTTTTGCAATTTTTTAAAAATCCTTTATAAACCTTTTGTAGAATCCTGCATGCCCCAGAAAGCTTCTGATTGCCTTAACATTGGCAGGTGGTGGTAATTTTTCAATTACCTCTACCTTTGCTTGATCCACCTTTATTCCCTTATTTGAAATTTTGTGCCCAAGGACAATTCCTTCAGTCACCATAAAGTGACATTTCTCCCCGTTTAAGACCAGGTTAGTCTCTTGGCACCTTTTTAGGACAAATGCCAGATGATCAAGACAAGAGCTGAATGAGTCTCCAAATACTGATAATTCATCCATAAAGACTTCCAGGAACTTCTCTACCATATCAGAGAAGATGGATAGCATGCACCTCTAAAAAGTTGCAGGTGCATTGCATAGACCAAAAGGCATTCTTCTGTAAGCAAATACGCCAGCAGGACAGGTGAATGCTGTTTTATCTTGATCTTGAGGGTCCACTGCAATTTGATTGTAGCCTGAATAGCCATCCAAAAAGCAGTAATAATCATGACCCGCTAGTCTTTCTAGCATCTGGTCTATGAATGGTAAAGGAAAATGATCCTTTCTGGTGGCTGTATTGAGCCTTCTGTAGTCAATACACATACGCCACCCTGTAACTGTTCTTGTAGGAACCAGTTCATTCTTTTTATTATGAACTACTGCCATGCCTCCCTTCTTGGGGATAACTTAAACAGGGCTCACCCAGGGGCTATCAGAAATATGATAAATAATCCCAGCCTCTAGTAACTTAGTGACCTCTTTTTGCACCACCTCCTTCATGGCTGGATTTAGCCACCTTTGTGGTTGAACCACTGGCTTGGCATTATCCTCCAATAGGATCTTGTACTTGCGTCTTGCTGGGCTAATGCCCTTAAGATCACTTATGGACCATCCAAGAGCTGTCTTGTGTGTCCTTAGCACTTGAATTAGTGCTTCCTCTTCCTGTGAATTTAAAGCAGAGCTTATGATCACTGGAAAAGTGTCACCTTCTCCCAGAAATGGATACTTCAGGGATGGTGGTAGTGGTTTGAGCTCAGGTTTGGGAGGCTTATCCTCTTCCTGAGGAATTTTCAGAGGTTCTTTTATTTCCTCTGGTTCCTCCTGATCAGGCTGAACATCTTTAAAGATGTCCTCTAGCTCTGATTCGAGACTCTCAGTCATATTGATCTCTTTCACCAAAAAGTCAATAATATCAGCGCTCATGCAGTCATTTGATGTGTCTGGATGCTGCATAGCTTTGACAGCATTCAACTTGAACTCATCCTCATTGACTCTCAGGGTCACTTCCCTTTTTTGTACATCAATAAGAGTGCATCCAATTGCTAGGAAAGGTCTTCCTAGGATGAGAGTTGCACTCTTGTGCTCCTCTATTTCCAGCACTACAAAGTCAGTGGGAAAGGCAAATGGCCCAACCTTGACAATCATGTCTTCAATTATGCCTGATGGATATTTAATGGAGCCATTAGCAAGTTGGAGACATATCCGGGTTGGTTTGACTTCTTCAGTCAACCCAAGCTTTCTGATAGTGGTTGCAGGTATCAGGTTGATACTTGCTCCAAGGTCACATAGGGCTGTCTTGGTACACGCACCTTCTAATGTGCATGGTATCATAAAGCTTCCTCGATCTTGAAGCTTCTCTAGTAAGCTTTTCAGAATGACTGCACTGCATTCTTCAGTGAGAAACACCTTTTCAGTTTCTCTCCAATCCTTCTTATGACTTAAGATCTCTTTCATGAACTTAGCATAAGAGGGTATTTGCTCAAGTGCCTCTGCAAACGAAATCTTTATTTCAAGAGTCTTGAGATAGTCTGCAAAGTGGGCAAATTGTTTATCCTATTCCTCTTGGCGGAGTTTCTGAGGATAAGGCATCTTGGCTTTATATTCTTCAACCTTAGTTGCTGCAGGTTTATTCCCTACAGAGGTGGTTGGAGAAGACTTCTTAGAGGGGTTACTATCAGCACTCTCAGGTGTCTGATTCCTCATTGGCATTTGAACGCCAGGACTGGGTGCAGGATGGGTGTTTAACACCAGCTTTCCACCCTTTTCTGGCGTTTGAACGCCAGAACTGGGCAAGGAATGGGCGTTTAACGCCAACTTTTCCACCTTTTCTGGCGTTTGAACGCCAGAAGTATTCCTCTCTGGGCTCTTACTGTCCTCAGAGGGATTTTGGGCAGTGGTTTGGTTATCCTTTGTCAGTTGTTCCTTTCTTGGCTTTCTGCTGCTTTGAGTTGATACATTCAATGTCTTCCCACTCCTTAATTTAACAGCTTGGCATTCTTCTGTTATCTGTTTAGATAGCTGTTGTCTTGTCTAATTCAATTGTGCTTTCATATTCTGGTCAGCATTTTTAGTTTCTTGGAGCATCTCTTTAAACTCTGCTAATTGTTTTGTCATCAGGAGTAATTATTGATTAAGTTCAACAATCTGTTCTTGAGGATTAGGATCAGTAGTTACTGCCATAGCTTCTTCTTTTATAGAGGACTCACTGCTTGAGTATAAATGTTGATTTCTAGCAACCGTATCTATGAGCTCTTGAGCCTCTTCAATCGTCTTCCTCATGTGTATAGATCCACCAGCTGAGTAGTCTAAAGACATCTGAGCTTTTTCTGTAAGCCCATAGTAGAAGATGTCTAACTGTACCCACTCTGAAAACATTTCAGAGGGGCATTTCCTTAGCATACCTCTATACCTCTCCCAGGCATTATAAAGGGATTCATTATCCTCTTGTTTAAATCCTTGGATGTCCAGCCTTAGCTGTGTCATCCTTTTTGGAGGGTAAAATTGATTCAGGAATTTGTCTGATAACTGTCTCCATGTTTTTGTGCTTGCTGTAGGTTGGTTATTCAACCACCTCTTATCTTGATCTTTTACAGCAAATGGAAACAGTAACAATCTGTAGACATCCTGATCCACTTCTTTATCACGTACTATGTCAGCAATTTATAAGTATTGTGCCAGAAACTCAGTAGGTTCTTCCTGTGGAAGACCAGAATACTGGCAATTTTGCTGCACCTTGATAATGAGTTGAGGATTTAGCTCAAAGCTGCTTGCTTTAATGGGAGGTATACAGATGCTACTCCCATATACAGCTGTAATGGGGTTAGCATATGACCCCAGAGTCCTTCTGGACTACTCAATTCCACTTAGGTCCATAATGGAGAACGGGAGATGATGTGGATATTATTTTATTTTATTATTATATTTTTTAATTAAAGTAACCGAAAATAATAAAATAAAATAAATGGAAAATAAAATAAAAATTTGAAAACCAAAAGAGAATAAAATCAAAGCAAATTAAAAACTAAATTAATTAATTAATTAAAAAGATTTTGGAATTAGCAATTAAAAATATATGATTGAAAATTATTTTTGAAAAAGATTTGAAAAAAAATCAATTTTTTAAATTAGAATTTTGACTTGACTAAAAAAAGATATGATTTTGAAAATTAATGGAAAATTTCGAAAATTATGAGTAAAATAAGGAAAGGATATTTTTTTATTTTTGAATTTTAATGAGGAAAGAGAAAAACAACAAAATGACACTAAACTTTGAATGTCAAGATGAACACCAAGAACACTTTGAAGTTCAAGATGAACACCAAGAAAAAAAAAATTTTTTTTAAAAAATTTTAAGTAAACAAAAGCACAAAAGACATCAAACTTAAAATTTTTAGAAAATCAAACACAAAATTTCGAAAATTTAAAGGAAAACACAAAGAAGACACCAAACTTAGAAATTTTTTAAAAATAAAGAAAGAACTAAGGACATGCAATTTTGAAAATTTTAAAGAAAATAAAAGCATGCAATTGACATCAAACTTAAAATATAAAACTAAACTCAAATAAAAGACTCTAAACCACAAAAATAAAATATTCCTAATCTAAGCAACAAAATAAACCGTCAGTTGTCCAAACTCGAACAATCCCCAGCAACGGCGCCAAAAACTTGGTGCACGAAATCACAATCACACTTTTGCAATTCCGCACAACTAACCAGCAAGTGCACTGGGTCGTCCAAGTAATAACTTACGTGAGTAAGGGTCGATCCCACGGAGATTGTCGGCTTGAAGCAAGCTATGGTTATCTTGTAACTCTTAGTCAGGATATCAATAATTCTCAGATTTAATTGTAAAAAGTAAAAGAACATGAAATAAATACTTGTTTTGCAGTAAATGGAGAACAGGTTGAGGTTTTGGAGATGCTATATCTTTTGAATCTCTACTTTCCTACTGTCTTCTTCTTCATGCACGCAAGGCTCCTTCCATGGCAAGCTGTATGTTGGGTTTCACCGTTGTCAATGGCTACCTCCCATCCTCTCAGTGAAAATGTTCAACGCGCACTGTCACCGCACGGCTAATCATCTGTCGGTTCTCGATCATGTCAGAATAGAATCCAGTGATTCTTTTGTGTCTGTCACTAACGCCCAACACTCACGAGTTTGAAGCTCGTTACAGTCATTTAATCCTTGAATCCTACTCGGAATACCACAGACAAGGTTTAGACTTTCCAGATTCTCAAGAATGGCCACCAATGGGTTCTAGCTTATACTACGAAGATTCTGCTTAAGAAATCCAAGAGATACACACTCAAACGAAGGTAGAACGGAGGTGGTTGTCAGACACACGTTCATAGGTGAGAATGGTGATGAGTGTCACGGATCATCACATTCATCAGGTTGAAGAACAAGTGGTATCTTAGAATAGAAGCAAGCGTGATTGAATGAAAAACAGTAGTAATTGCATTAATCCATCAAGACACAGCAGAGCTCCTCACCCCCAACCATGGGGTTTAGAGACTTATGCTATAGAAGATACAATATAAAACGTGTAATGTGTCAGGAGATGAAGATACAATAGCAAAAAGTCCTATTTATAGTGAACTAGTGACCTAGGGTTTACAAGAATGAGTAAATGACGTAAAAATCCACTTCCGAGGTCCACTTGGTGTGTGCTTGGGCTGAGCATTGAAGCTTTCATGTGTAGAGACTTTTCCTGGAGTTAAACGCTAGCTTTTGTGCCAGTTTGGGCGTTTAACTCCAACTTTTGTGCCAATTCCGGCGTTAAACGCTGGGAATTCTGAAGCTAATTTGGAACGCCGGTTTGGGCCATCAATTCTTGGGAAAAGTATAGACTATTATATATTGCTGAAAAGCCCAGGATGTTTACTTTCCAACGCAATTGAGAGCGCGCCAATTGGGCCTTTGTAGCTCCAGAAATTCTACTTCGAATGCAGGGAGGTCAGAATCCAACAGCATTTGCAGTCCTTTTTCAGCCTCTGAATCAGATTTTTGCTCAGGTCCCTCAATTTCAGCCAAAAAATACTTGAAATCACAGAAAAACACACAAACTCGTAGTAAAGCCTAGAAAAGTGAATTTTAAATAAAAACTAAGAAAAATATAATAAAAAGTAACTAAAATGTACTAAAAACATACTAAAAACAGTGCCAAAAAGCGTATAAATTATCCGCTCATCAGAGCTCAAGAACATCATTGGTTCTTCAAGAAGAAGGTGCCGTCCTTACTAAGAAGGACTCATTCCTTAACTTCCTTGTTCTTATCTCTCTATTTTTCGATTTTATGCTTTATGTTTGTCTATGTTTTGAGTCTTTACTACATGATCATTAGTAGTTAGTAACTATGTCTTAAGGCTATGAATAATTCCATGAATCCTTCACCTTTCTTAAATGAAAAATGTTTTTAAAACAAAAGAACAAGAAGTACATGAGTTTCGAATTTATCCTTGAAATTAGTTTAATTATATTGATGTGGTGACAATACTTTTTGTTTTCTAAATGAATGCTTGAACAGTGCATATTTTTTATCTTGTTGTTTATAAATGTTAAACTTGTTGGCTCTTGAAAGAATGATGAAAAAGAGAAATGTTATTGATGATTTGAAAAATCATAAAATTGATTCTTGAAGGAAGAAAAAGTAGTGAATAAAAAGCTTGCGAAAGAAAAAAAAAGAATAAATATAATAAAAGAAAAAGAAAAAGCAAGCAGAAAAAGCCAATAGCCCTTAAAACCAAAAAGCAAGGGTAAAAAGGATCCAAGGCTTTGAGCATCAATGGATAGGAGGGCCCAAGGAAATAAAATCCAGGCTTAAGCGGCTAAATCAAGTTGTCCCTAACCATGTGCTTGTGGCATGCAGGTCCAAGTGAAAAGCTTGAGACTGAGTGGTTAAAGTCGTGATCCAAAGCAAAAAGAGTGTGCTTAAGAGCTCTGGACACCTCTAACTGGGGACTTTAGAAAAGCTGAGTCACAATCTGAAAAGGTTCACCCAGTCATGTGTCTGTGGCATTTATGTATCCGGTGGTAATACTGGAAAACAAAGTGCTTAGGGCCATGGCCAAGACTCATAAAAGTAGCTGTGTTCAAGAATCAACATACCTAACTAGGAGAATCAATGACACTATCTGAACTCTGAGTTCCTATGGATGCCAATCATTCTAAACTTCAAAGGATAAAGTGAGATGCCAGAACTATTCAGAAGCAAAAAGCTACAAGTCCCGCTCATCTAATTAGAACTAATATCCATTGATATTTCGGGATTTATAATATATTCTCTTATTTTTAACCTATTTGATTTTCAGTTGCTTGGGGACAAGCAACAATTTAAGTTTGGTGTTGTAATGAGCGGATAATTTATATGCTTTTTGGCATTATTTTTAGGTAGTTTTTAGTATGATCTAGCTATTTTAGGGGTGTTTTTTTTAGTTTTTATGCAAAATTCACATTTCTGGACTTTACTATGAGTTTGTGTATTTTTCTATGATTTCAGATATTTTCTGGCTGAAATTGAGGGACCTAAGCAAAAATCTGATAGGAGGCTGACAAAGGACTGCAGATGCTGTTGGATTCTGACCTCCCTACACTCGAAATTGATTTTCTGACGCTACAGAACTCCAAATGGCGCGCTCTAAACGGCGATTGAAAGTAGACATCCAGGGCTTTCCAGCAATATATAATAGTCCATACTTCATTCAAGTTTAGATGATGCAAACTGGCGTTCGACGTCAGTTTCATGCTGCATTCTGGAGTAAAACGCCAGAAACACGTCACAAACCAGAGTTAAACGCCAAAAACACGTTACAACTTGGCGTTTAACTCTGAGAGAAGCCTCTGCACGTGTAAAGCTCAAGCTCGGCCCAAGCACACATCAAAGTGGGCCCCGAAAGTGGATTTCTGCACTTAGACTTATTTCTGTAAACCCTAGTAGCTGGTTTAATATAAATAGAACTTTTTATTATTGTATTAGACGTCTTTGACCATATCTTTGATCAGTTTATGCGATCTTAGACATTGAGGGCTGGCCTCTCGGCCATGCCTGGACCTTGTTCTTATGTATTTTCAACGGTGGAGTTTATACACACCATAGATTAAGGTGTGGAGTTCTGCTGTACCTCGAGAATTAATGCAATTACTACTATTTTCTATTCAATTCAAGCTTATTCTTGTTCTAAGATATCACTCGTACTTCAGCCTGATGGATGTGATGATCTGTGACACTCATCATCATCCATCCTTATGAACGCATGCCTGACAACCACCTCCGTTCTACAAGCGAGAGCTAGAGTGTGTATCTCTTGGATTCCTTAATCAGAGTCTTCGTGGTATAGGCTAGAATTATTGGAAGCCATTCCTAAGATTCGGAAAGTCTAAATCTTGTTTGTGGTATTCCGTGTAGGATCTGAGATGGGATGACTGTGACGAGCTTTAAACTCGTGAGTGTTGGGCGTAGTGACAGACACAAAAGGATCAATGGATCCTATTCCGACATGATCGAGAACCGACAGATGATTAGCCGTGCTCTGACAATGATGACGCCCTACATACAGCTTGCCATGGAAAGAAGTAAGAATGATTGGATGAAAGCAGTAAGAAAGCAGAGATTCAGAAGGAACACAGTATCTTCATGCGCTTATCTGAAATTTCCACCAATGAATTACATAAGTATCTCTATCTTTATTTTATGCTTTATTTATCTTTATTTTTGAAAACCATTATAACCATTAGGATCCGCCTGACTGAGATTTACAAGGTGACCATAGCTTGCTTCATACCAACAATCTCTGTGGGATCGACCCTTACTCACGTAAGGTTTATTACTTGGACGACCCAGTGCACTTGTTGGTTAGTGATGCGAAGTTGTGAAGAAAGTGCTGAGTTTATAAACGTGCATACCAAGTTGAGCGCCATTGTTAGAGATCACAATTTCGTGCACCAATTACGCCCAAACTTAGATGACCAATTTAGCATTTTACCCTTTAAGTAAATAGGTGAAGCACAATGCTGATTTAATTTCAAATAAGATTCAAGAATATTCTTAAACAATTGAAACTTACAAGAAAGAATGATTTCCAAAAGTTTTCTAATCCCAATTTTGTGTCACTTATTCAAACTAGAGCAATTGAAAATCAATACGTGTCACACACTCTTTGAAATACTATTCCTAGTTAAATAAAAAAGTAGTGAGAAAAAGTTTTTTTCCCAAGCTAATTCCAATGTTACTTTTTTGCATAACAATATTTAGAATTTCAAACATAGTTAGAATGTTTTCCAGCAATTCTAAATCTTTAGGGATGAAGATGGAAACTCAATCATGAAATAGATCAAAGCATAAACCTCAATTAAAGTAAAATACTTAGATTAATAATTCATAAAAAGATGAAAGAGTTCCTAACCTTCACAAGGGAGATTAATTGCTCAGGATGTAAAAATAAAACCCTCAATTGAAAAATGGATGCAAGAGAGAGTCTCGAAAAAGGGAGCCACGTGAGTGTCTCCCTCTTTAAAACAAAATCAAATCTAAACTAATTAATGTTCCTTTAATAGTTTTCCATTCCAAGTCAAGCTTGTGGATAATTCTTCATAATTCTTCATCAATGCTTTAAATCATGGGCCTTGTGCTCAAGTTTTAAATACCAACTTAAGTGCCTTAAAGGATTGGAGACTAGTAAAAAATTAGCAAGAGATCACAAGCCTAGGAGTGGCCCATATCGGTTCATGAAGGACATGCAATAGAGGTATGAAGCACAATCCAAAATACAAGGAGTTAGAGGCCATAGTGAAGCATGCGTGAGGTGCATGCAAGGGGACATGAGGCGCAGCTTGCTCATGCGTGAGGTATATGCTTGGAGGGCAGATCTTGGAGGTGAGAATTATCCACATGTGAGGCGCATGGTTGGCTATGTGAGGCGCACCAAGTGTGCATGAGGCACACTAAGTGTGCGTTGATGACAAGTCATCTTAGCCTAGTTTTACTAGTCTTTTTCTTTAATTTTCATTGGGTTTTATGCACTTTCTTGAGCCACAAGTAAGCCATTTGGGTGGAATTTCATGTATTCTTTGATTCAATCAACCATGGATGAATTGATGCATTTTCATGATTATAGCATAGCTTTGATGTAATTGTTGATTGATGATAGGTGGAAAAAGGTTTGGAAGAAGGTTGAAGAAAAGGGGATAGCAAGAGGCAAGAGGAAGGACTCACGTTTGAGCTCAAGTTTGTCTCAAACTTGGACTCAAACGTGAGGAAGAGTGCAATCACACCCTGGAGGCACGCCCACGTTTGCGCCAACGTTTGACCTCAAGTTTGCCTCAAACGTTGGCTAAGAATTTTCATCCAGGGAGGCCAACGTTTGCCTCAAACTTGAGGTCAAACGTTGGCACCACAAGAACAAGGAAGAACACCCTTGGAGCATGGCAACGTTTGCGCCAACGTTTGCCTCAAACTTGAGGTCAAACGTTGGCACCATTTTAGCATGGAAGAGCACCCCTGTTTGACGCCTTGGATGAGCCACGTTTGCGCCAACGTTTTCCTCAAACGTTAGGCCAAACGTTGGCCAAAAGAGTAGCATGGGAGGAGCCACATTTGAGCTCACGTTTGACCTCAAACGTTGGCTCAAACGTGGATGACAGCAGAGTGGCCGAGCTGCATAATGCCACACACGAAGATGTTTGAGTCAACGTTTGCCTCAAACGTTGGCTCAAACGTGAATGGTTCATGGCCCGGTTCACAAGTGGACTTCTCTCCAACACCAAGAGCAATCAACGGAGGCTATTATCAACCCAATTCCATCAAGGCCAAGGCCCAAATTCAAGGCTCCATGATCATTTGAAGAGAGTGTATAAATAGCTTAGGATTTGAAGTTTTAGGGAGCTTTCTTTTTAGAATTTTTAGAGACCCTTTTCCTTTGAGAGAGTTTGATTTAATTTTCAGTTTTCATTGCTGTTAGAGTTTCTGGGAAGAAGAATTGCATTCTCTTCCCCTGGGTTTTCTCATTCTCATTTCATGCACACTTGTTTGAACCTTGGGTTGGAGAATTGAAGGAATTCTATTTCAATCTCACCCTGAGGTCTCTCTGTTTCGATTTACTGCACAATTGAGAAATTGATATTTGAATTCCTTTCTTCTACTGTTTTATCTTTACTTCTCTTGCAATTGTTTTCTGAATTTGGATCTAGGAAGGCATTGAGATCTAGACTTGGTTATCTAGTCTCTTGAGTCCTGAGATCTGGAGTCTTCATTTTAATTTCTCTGTTGAATGCTTCACCTAGCTTATTTTCATTCCCATTTGAGATCCGGTTCAATTGAATTCATCTTCTACTCTTCCGTTTGTTGAATTTTATTTTCCTTGCTTAATTTCTGCAATCCCACATCCCTAACCCATTTAAGATTCAAGCAATTTAGATTTCTTGCACTTTAAGTTTCTGCAATTTACATTACTTGCACTTTAAGATTCAGCTCTTTTTCCTTTTGTTCTCTTTAATTTCCTGTAATTCACCCACTCCCCTTTACAATTCATGCAATTTAGTTTCTGTCAATCACAAATCACTCAAATCAACTCTTGTTTGCTTGACTAAATCAACCACTAAGCTAAAATTGCTCAATCCATCAATCCCTGTGTTATCAACCTTACTCCCGTGAGTTTTATTACTTGATGCGACCCGGTGCACTTGCCGGTGAGTTTTGTGTTGGATCATTTTCTGCACATCAAGTTTTTGGCACCGTTGCCGGGGATTGATTAGATTGACAATGATTAAGTAAGGTGGTAGTTTAGATCAAGCACTTTTTCTTTAATTTTGATTAACCCACTAACTGTTTGAGATTTTGTCTCAACTAACTGCACTCAATTCTCAAGAGTGCTGCTGTTTGTTCCTTGTGATTGTATGTATGTCATAGGTAAGAGGAGAAATTCCTCGCTTCTCTGAGCAAGACGAATGAACTCTCAGGAGGTTGAGAAGAGAAGTTAGAGGAAAGGCTATTGTTGGGGAAGAAGAAAGTTCAGAGGAAGAAGAGTATCACGAGATGGAAGGGAATCCCTCAAATTCGAAACCAACAGGGGGAGTGACCAACAATAACCCTCCTCAAAGAAGAGTTCTAGCTTCTTACACATTTACAAACCCAAGACACTGTGGGAGCAGCATTCTCACTCCCAATGTCAATGCGAACAACTTTGAGCTGAAGCCACAACTCATTACACTTGTCCAAAACAATTGTTCCTATGGAGGAAGCCCATTGGAAGATCCAAATCAGCACCTATCTACCTTTTTGAAAATCTGCGATATTGTTAAATCCATGGTGTGAATCCTGAAACTTACAAGCTTCTGCTGTTTCCATTCTCACTGAGAGACAAGGCTGCACAATGGCTTGAGACTTTTCCCCAAGGAAGTATCACTAGTTGGGATGATTTGGTGACCAAGTTTCTAGCCAAATTCTACCCACCCCAAAGGATCATCAGGCTAAAAACTGAGGTGCAGACATTCACCCAATTAGATGCTGAATCGTTGTACGAAGCATGGGAGAGATACAAAGCTTTGATCAGAAAGTGTCCTCAAAAGATGTTCAACGAATGGGACGTGCTGTAGAATTTCTATGAAGGCTTAACATTGAAATCTCAAGAGGCATTAGATCACTCTGCTGGAGGTTCTTTACAACTGATGAAAACTACTGAAGAGGCCCAGAATCTTGTGGATATGGTGGTCAATAACCAATACTTCTTTGCTCATCAAAGAACCCGTCAACCATCACAGAGGAAGGGAGTGCTAGAACTGGAAGGAGTGGACTCCATTTTGGCTCAAAATAAGATGATACAACAACAAATTCAACAACAGTTTGAGCAGATGGCCAAGAGAATTGACAGTCTTCAGGTAGCAGCTGTGAATACAAGCCAACCATCAATTACATGGGTGCAGAATGAAGAGAGCCAAGAAGAGCAGCAACAGGAGCATGTGCAGTACATGCATAACCAAAGTTCTGGACAGAATGAAGTTTATGGTGATACCTACAATCCTTCCCGGAAGAACCACGCCAACCTTAGATGGGGAGATAACCATAGCCAAAGCCAACAGCCATGGCAAAGAAACACAAACCAAAATAACTCAAGGAATAACCAGCAAAACAACAACCAAAATTCATTCAGAAAACCACAAAACACTTACCCCAACTCTAACCATTATCCAACCCATAACCAGCCCACCAACCAAAATGCTTACCATCTACCACCCACATCTCACAACCAACCACAAGCATCACCAGAATCTCAAAGAATCACCAACCTAGAAACCTTGATAGACAAAATATGGAAACACCAAGAAATGACAGCCAAGAATCAAGAAGCCTCCATAAAGAATATGGAGAGGCAAATTGACCAGCTCTCTAAACAATTGGCAACAGAGAGGCCATCAAGTTCCCTGCCAAGTGACACAATTCCCAATCCTAAGGAAGAGTGCAAGGCGATACAGTTAAGAAGTGGGAGAGCATTGATGAGCAACAATGACACTACAAAGAAGCAAGTGGAGAGCAGCCAAGGGCCAATAGAGGAGGAAAAGCCAACAGACGCAAAAGAAGCCAATGATCAAGATGTGATGCCAAACAAGAACACAGAAAAGCCCAGAAAGAAAGAATACCAGCCAATCAATTTACAAAAGGGAGAGGAAGAATTAATCTAAGGACAACAGAAAAAGGAGAAAGCCTTCACCCCTCCATTGCCATATCCACAGAGGTTCAACAAAGAAACCAAAGATCAACATTTCCGCAAATTCCTGGAAACTTTCAAGAAATTGGAAATCAACATTCCCTTGGCTGAGGCATTGGAGCAGATGCCCCTATATGCCAAGTTTTGAAGGAGCTCATCAACAAGAAAAGAAGTTGGCTGGAGAGAGACTGTGCTTCTCACTGAAAAATGTAGTGTTGTGCTTCAAAAAGGAATCCCACCAAAGCTTAAAGATCCAGGGAGCTTTGTAGTTTCATGCACCATAGGCAAGATGACCTTAGACAAAGCTCTTTGTGATCTTGGAGCTAGTATCAACTTGATGCCCCTATCCATGATGAGGAAGCTTGCCATAGAAGAACTCAAACCCACCAGGATGTCACTAGTCATGGCTGACAGATCAATCAAGACACCCAATGGAATTGTGGAAAATCTGTTGGTGAAGGTTGGGGAGTTTATCTTCCCTACAGACTTTGTAATCTTGGACACCGAAGAAGAAGGAAACAATTCAATCATCTTGGGAAGGTCATTTTTAGCAACTACAAGAGCTATTATTGATGTGGAAAGGGGAGAAATGATCTTCAGAGTACACAATGAGCAAATGGTCATAAATGTCTTCAAGTCAATGCAACACCCTCCAGAGCAAGAGGATTACTTGAGGGTGGACATGATAGAGAATCTGGTGGAGGAAATGTTAGATGCCAATCATCATGGACAAGAAGAGGAAAGTAGTCAAGAGACAACAAAGGAACAAGCAGCTGAAATCTCTATTGACCAAGAGGTGAAGCCAGACAAGAAAGAAGAAGTGCAAAAACAAGAACTGAAGCCATTACCCACCCATCTCAAATATGCATTCCTTGGCACATCAGAGATTTTCCCAGTGATCATCAATTCGTCCCTAACAAAAAAGGAAGAAGGAGAACTTCTTGATGTACTCAAAGCCCACAAGGATGCTCTAGGATGGACCATTGATGACCTGAAAGGCATTAGCCCAGCAGTGTGTATGCACAAGATCCTCTTGGAGGACAATTCCAAAACAGTGGTTCAATCTCAGAGGAGGCTAAATCCCACAATGAAGGAAGTTATCCAGAAGGAAGTAATGAAGTTGTGGAATGCAGGGATAATCTATCCCATCTCTGATAGCTCATGGATAAGCCCAGTTCAAGTGGTACCAAAGAAGAGTGGGATGACAGTCATTGTTAATGAGAAGAATGAACTCATTCCCACAAGAACTGTGACAGGATGGAGGATGTGCATTGACTATAGGAGACTGAATGATGCCACTCGCAAAAACCACTTCCTTCTCCCCTTTATTGACCAGATGCTTGAACGATTAGCCGGCCATGCTTACTATTATTTCCTGGATGGCTACTCTGGGTATAATCAGATAGTGGTAGATCCAAAAGACCAAGAAAAGAGCTCATTCACATGTCTATTTGGAGTTTTTGCCTATAGAAGAATGCCATTTGGGCTATGCAATGCCCCAGCCACCTTTCAAATTAAAGGTGTATGCTTGCCATCTTTTCAGATATGGTCGAAAAGTTCTTAGAGGTCTTCATGGACAACTTTTCTATTTTTGGTGATAATTTCAATGCTTGCTTGCAACATCTAACCCTTGTCTTAAAACGGTACCAAGAAACTAATTTGGTATTGAACTGGGAGAAGTGTCATTTCATGGTGCCTGAGCGGATTGTTCTTGGTCACAAAGTTTCAAGAAAAGGGATAGAGGTTGACAAGGCAAAGGTGGAAATCATAGATAAACTCCCTCGACCAACTAATGTGAAATCGGTTAGAAGTTTCTTAGGGCATGCAGGATTTTATAGAAGGTTTATCAAGGATTTTTCTAAAATAGCCAAACCTTTGAGTAATCTGCTGATGATTGATAATCCTTTTGTTTTTGATGAAAATTGCCAGTGTGCCTTTGAAACATTAAAAAACAGACTCACAACAGCACCAATCATCACACCCCCAGATTGGGAACTACCTTTTGAACTCATGTGTGATGCAAGTGATATTGCAATTGGTGCTGTGCTTGGACAAAAGAAAGGAAACTTGCATCATGTCATATATTATGCAAGTAAGGTGTTGAATGAAGCTCAAAAAAATTACACCACAACAGAGAAGGAGTTATTAGCTGTAGTTTATGCATTAGATAAGTTTAGATCATATTTGATAGGATCCAAAATTGTGGTTTATACTGACCATGCTGCCCTTAAGTATTTGATGTCAAAACAGGATGCTAAACCGAGACTTATCAGGTGGATATTGCTTCTACAAGAGTTTGACATTGAAATAAAGGACAGAAAGGGCACTGAAAACCAAGTTGCTGATCATTTAACAAGGCTACCACAAGAAACAATTCAAGGAGCATCCCAGCCTGTGAATGAAAGCTTTCCAGATGAACATCTTTTGCAGATCCAACAGGCACCTTGGTTTGCTGATATTGCAAACTACAAGGTTGGAAGGAAGATTCCCAAGGAATTCACTAAGCAACAAATAAAGAAGCTAATTAATGAAGCAAGAAAGTTTCTATGGGATGAACCATTTTTATTCAGAAGATGTGCAGATAGAATGATAAGAAAGTGTGTCCCTGAGAGTGAGATGAGCCATATCTTGTGGCACTGCCATGGGTCAGCCTATGAAGGGCACTTTGGACCTGACAAAACAGCAGCAAAGGTGCTCCAAAGTGGGTTTTATTGGCCAACCATCTTCAAGGATGCTAGAGAATTTGTTCATCAATGTATCGAATGCCAAAAAGCTGGAGGATTGACTAAAAGGAATGAGATGCCTCAAAATTACATTTTAGAAGTAGAGCTTTTTGACCTTTGGGGTGCTGATTTTATGGGACCATTTTCTCCCTCCTACTCCTTCAGATACATCTTGGTAGCAGTGGAGTATGTTTCAAAGTGGGTAGAAGCAATAGCCACAACAACATGTGATGCACAAATTGTCCTTCAATTTCTAAAGAAGCACATATTCACGAGGTATGGAGTACCTAAGGGCCTGGTGAGTGATGCTGGAGGACATTTCTGTAATAGACAAATGGAGAAGCTACTTCACAAATATGGGGTAGTACACAAAGTAGCTACACCTTATCACCCGCAGACCAATGGCCAGGCAGAGCTTGCAAACCGAGAGTTAAAGAAAATTCTGGAAAAAACAGTGGGAGCTACCAGAAAGGATTGGGCTAGAAAGCTAGAGGATGCACTCTGGGCATATAGGACAGCATTCAAAACACCCATCGGGAAGTCCCCTTTTCAGTTGGTGTATGGAAAGTCTTGGCACCTCCCGGTTGAGCTTGAACATAAAGCTTTTTGGGCTACAAAACTTCTCAACCTTGATTCTCAAGCTACAGGAGAAAGAAGATTATTACAACTAAATGAGTTGGATGAATTTAGGCTAGAAGCTTATGAAAGTGCTAAAATATACAAGGAGAGAGCCAAGAGGTGGCATGACTAGAGGATCGTGAGGAAAGAATTCAAATCGGGACAGCAAGTGCTCCTCTATAGCTCACGGCTAAAACTCTTCCCTGTCAAGCTTAAGTCTAAGTGGACTGGTCCATATCTGGTAACAAAGGTTTTCCCCTATGGAAGTCTTGAATTGCTAGATGAAGAAACAAAGAACCACTTCATAGTAAATGGTCACAGAGCAAAACCATACTTAGGAGGACAATGGGACAAAGACACAGAGGTTCAGAACCTGAACTAAGCAAGAAGGAACAATGTCAAGCTAATGACAATAAAGAAGCACTTGTTGGGAGGCAACCCAACCTGAGGTAGTTTTCTTTCCTAGCTAGTTCAATAAGAAGGTTAAATAATTTAGCTGTAATGCAAGGAGCTAAGTTTGGTGTTTCACACCAAAACTAATTTAGGAAGAATGAAGGATTCTAAGTTTGGTGTCCCACCAAAATCTATTCAAAAACACATTCTTACCTTCTGCATAATGCCAGCTCCAAGCAACCAGATAAATCATTTAACCATTATGCCGTTTTCCAATTTTTAGTCCATAACCTTTAGCAAGATCAAGAAAATTCATGATGGGTTAAGTTAATGCATGAAAAATAGAAGCAAGGAACTAAGTTTGGTGTTCACACACCAAAATGAATTTAAGAGGCCATAACCAACTGTTGCATACTAACCAGTTACCTAAGGGGCTTGAGAAGCAAGCAACTTTTGAGAATTGTGCAGGGAACTAACCACCATTTGAAGACATTATGCATCATAATGAAAAAGGGGCACAACAGGAGGAAAGACAAAAGAACTGCAACCCAATAGGTTGTATCTATACTTAATTCTTGCTGTTGAGAAATGCTTTGACTTATGTCTTGCTAAAGTGTTCATCTAGTACAGGTAGAATCACTCTTTAAATAAGTAGGCTAGTCTAAGTGTGTGCTTGTGTGTTTACTTTCACTTAACTAAATGCATGCTTTGTCCCCTGTATCTTTTTAATTCAATAAAAGAAATGTTTGAAACATGAAGTAAGATAGTTCTTTGTTAGCCGGAAGTACAATAATAGCAAGTGGTGGTATGTGTGTTTGATTGTGTAAGTAGCTCACTTTTAGTGAATAAAAGGAATAGATTGTTCTCTTCCTAAGTGGAAAATAGCTCACTGTCTATGAATCTCATGAATAAAAGTCCTTGGTTGAAAAAGAAAAACAAAGAGAAAAGCTAAGTATGGCTGCAGAACAAAAGAAAAAAAGAAATAAAGCTAGACACCAATAGCTTGAACCTTAGAATATATGCCTGTGGTGTCTTTGTATTAGGATCTGCTTGGATTATTAAGTTCTTTGGAGTGCATCAACACTTGGTAACTTGGGTTAACTAACCCGGGATTATCAACTGAAAGTCCACTATCAAGAGCAACCTAGCTACAAGACATTTAGTAACCCAAAGAGGTGCTGGGCATCAATGTTCTGAGAAGGAATGTGAGCCAAGTGTCTACAGTGAATAATGTGTTGAGCACAAATAAAGTAAAAGAAAAAGAATTGCTACACACATGACACTGAGCTGAATGTTATAGAAAAGGAAAATAAAGAGAAACAACCATTAAGGACAAGTAAATAATGAGAGGTCATAGTAGTGTGTTAGTTGATGCTTGAAGAAGACTTTCTATGCCTAAATGTCAATAAGAAGTGAGTTGTTGCATATCTGCATAAAACCCCATGAGTTACCAATAATACTCTGCTAGCATGAACATTCTCTTCCATTTCATTCTTTCTTCTTAATAAGTCTTTTCTTGCTTGGGGACAAGCAAGCTTTAAGTTTGGGGTTGTGAAGACAAGTCATCTTAGCCTAGTTTTACTAGTCTTTTTCTTTAATTTTCATTGGGTTTTATGCACTTTCATGAGCCACAAGTAAGCCATTTGGGTGGAATTTCATGTTTTCTTAGATGCAATCAACCATGGATGAATTGATGCATTTTCATGAGTTTTTGTGCTATAATTGCTTATATGTCAATAAGAAGAAGAACTCTCATGATTATTGCATATCTTTGATGCAATTGTTGATTGATGATAGGTGGAAAAAGGCTTGGAAGAAGGTTGAAGAAAAGGGGATAGCAAGAGGCAAGAGGAAGGACTCACATTTGAGCTCAAGTTTGCCTCAAACTTGGACTCAAACGTGAGGAAGAGTGCAATCACACCCTAGAGGCACACCCATGTTTGCGCCAACGTTTGCCTCAAACTTAAGGTCAAATGTTGGCTAAGAATTTTCATCCAGGGAGGCCAACGTTTGCCTCAAACTTGAGGTCAAACGTTGGCACCACAAGAACAAAGAAGAACACCCCTGGAGCATGGTAACGTTTGCGCCAACGTTTGCCTCAAACTTGAGGTCAAACGTTGGCACCATTTTAGCATGGAAGAGCACCCCTGTTTGATGCCTTGGATGAGCCATGTTTGCGCCAACATTTGCCTCAAACGTTAGGCCAAACGTTGGCCAAAACTGTAGCATGGGAAGAGCCACGTTTGAGCTCACGTTTGACCTCAAACGTTGGCTCAAACGTGGATAACAGCAAAGTGGCCGAGCTGCATAATGTCACTCACGAAGACGTTTGAGTCAACGTTTGCCTCAAACGTTGGCTCAAACGTGAATGGTTCATGGCCCGGTTCACAAGTGGACTTCTCCCCAACACCAAGAGCAATCAACAGAGGCTATTATCAACCAAATTCCATCAAGGCCAAGGCCCAAATTCAAGGCTCCATGATCATTTGAAGAGAGTGTATAAATAGCTTAGGATTTGAAGTTTTAGGGAGCTTTCTTTTTAGAATTTTTAGAGAGCCTTTTCCTTTGAGAGAGTTTGATTTAATTTTCAGTTTTCGTTGCTGTTAGAGTTTCTGGGAAGAAGAATTGCATTCTCTTCCCCTGGGTTTTCTCATTCTCATTTCATGCACACTTGTTTGAACCTTGGGTTGGAGAATTGAAGGAATTCTGTTTCAATCTCACCCTGAGGTCTCTCTCTTTTGATTTACTGCACAATTGAGAAATTGATATTTGAATTCCTTTCTTCTACTATTTGATCTTTACTTCTCTTGCAATTGTTTTCTGAATTTGGATCTAGGAAGGCATTGAGATCTAGATTTGGTTATCTAGTCTCTTGAGTCCTGAGATCTGGAGTCTTCATTTTAATTTCTCTATTGAATGCTTCACCAAGCTTATTTTTATTCCCGTTTGAGATCTGGTTCAATTGAATTCATCTTCTACTCTTCCGTTTGTTGAATTTTATTTTTCTTGTTTAATTTCTGCAATCCCACATCCCTAACCCATTTAAGATTCAAGCAATTTAGATTTCTTGCACTTTAAGTTTCTGCAATTTACATTACTTGCACTTTAAGATTCAGCTTTTTTTCCTTTTGTTCTCTTTAATTTCCTGCAATTCACCCACTCCCCTTTACAATTCATGCAATTTAGTTTCTGTCAATCACAAATCACTCAAATCAACTCTTGTTCGCTTGACTAAATCAACCACTAAGCTAAAATTGCTCAATCCTTCAATCCCTGTGGGATCGACCTCACTCCCATGAGTTTTATTACTTGATGCAACCCGGTGCACTTACCGGTGAGTTTTGTGTTGGATCGTTTTTTGCACATCATGCGTGAGGCGCATGGCTATAGGCAGCCCCTAGGAGTGGCGCAGTTTGGTTATCCTAGGAGCTCCTTGTGATGAACATAATTCCTTTGCTTAGCTCCTTCTATCCTTGTCTTGCTTGTTTCTCTTGCTCTTTTTCCATCTTGTTTGTGCTTGATTTCTTTCAAGATCTCCTATAACAAAAGAAATTCACACACTCAAAGTAATATGCACTAAGCCATGAATTGATTACTTAAAATAACAAGAATTATTATCTTATGGACTGAAATTAAGAAGGAAAAACTACTAAAGATGCGGATGCATCATGCACCAAGCGCAGAAATTAAACACTGGCTAGACCAGCACAGACACCGGCACCCACAGCGCTACAACATCAAAACCAGTAGCGAGACCAACATGAGGAGGATGATGATGACAATTTTAGGAACACGTAGGTTTTAGGGTTTTCTTTGGGGTAGTTTGATATTATTATCCTTTATTTTATTAACGATATTACTTTATCCTATTTTTAGCTATTGTTATTTCGAATTATATTGTAGTTTTTATTTTAATAAAATATATTTAGTTTTTATTAATTTTTAAATTCAATGTTAGTTATCATAATATTATTTAGTTTTTTTAGGTTATAATTATGATAATTATAGTTAAAAAATATTAAATAAAAATTAATTTTTAAAAAAATAATATTACAATGGGTTTGTGTGCGATAAATCAGATGGTATCCTTTAATTTTTTAATTTTATTTTATTAAATAATATTACCATCAAAATTTCTAACGGTAAATAGAGTGCCAAAAAATTAAAATGGGACCAATGCTATCGTTTAAAAAATTTTGACAGTAATTAGCGTTGGATTCGTAAAATCTGTCGGTGAACAGTTATCAGCAATATTTTTATCGTCAGATTTGTTCCGACGGTAATATTATTACCTTCAGATTTTTTTGAAAATTCTGCCAGTAAATCTGACGATTTTAAACGTTTTTTTTATTTTTGTAGTTTAACATATAGGACTTAGGCAATTCATGTTAAGAGCCAGAACATAAGTGTAGACACATTTCCTACTCTCTAGCATTGATCACATGATTTATGGAGCAACTTTTCATTCTTAAAAGGAGAGGGCCACAAAAATTCACAATCCAATATCTTCTTTGTTGTTCATTGAGGTCCAAAATGGCCTCAAACTTTCATATTAATGGCAGATGGCCAACATGGATTGTGTCTCCATCTTAGGAATATGACGGCAAATTACTTGGTCACTCCCAAACCTCCATAAATAAAGGGTATCCCAAATATAATATTTGACTTCATTCTTCAATTATCTTTTTGGCTCTTTAAAAAACTAGGAGGGTACACATTGGCAACCAAGTAATTTGTGACTATGATATAACAATGAGATTTTTCATAAACTTCATTTAATATACTGAAAGGGAAGGAGTCACTAATCAAAAGTTGGTCAAGTTTCAAATGTTCAAGCCAACTTAAGTAGTAGGAATGTAAATTTTCAAACCTACTTTGATCATTGATCTCAATGTTGAATTGTCACAACAATAAAATCTATCTAGTTAACCTAGGCTTAGATTCATGCTTTTTAAATAAATATTTCAATGCAATATCTGAATACACTACCACTTTGGAGCCTAGTAAGTAAGAGCAATATTTATCAAGAGCAAACACTATGTCTAGGTGCTCTTTCTCAGTTGTAGTGTAATTAGATTGTGTCAAGTTTAGGATCTTAGATGCTAAGAGATGGCATGAGGAATTTTACTAATGTGGTGTGAAATTGCAATAACTATAACAAAATTTGATGTATCACAAATGATTTCAAATTGATGAGTTCAATCAGAGCTTTCATGTTACAGGCTGTTGTGAGTACTTCCTTCACTGTTTCAAATGCCACTTTAAACTAATCACAAAATTGGAACTCAACATATTTTTGAAGTAGCTTTGAGAAGGGCAATCCAACTTTGCTGAAGTCTTTTTTAAATGCTAGTATAAACCTACATGACCCAAAAAAAGAACGAACCTCCTTCAACTTGTAGAGTGAGGCAAACTCGAAATAACATTCACTTTTGCAGAGTCTACAACTATGCCATCATTAGACACAATGTGTCCTAGTACAATACCTTGCCTCACAATAAAATTTAATTTTCAAAATTTAGGACTAGATTTGTACTAACATATCTCTCTAACACTCTAACCTAATTAGCAAGGCAAATATCAAAAGCGGTGCCATAATAATAAGTCACCGATAAAGATTTTTAGATAATCTTCAAGAAGATCAGAAAAGAGACAGATATGCACCTTTTTGAATGTCACCGATGCATTGCATAAACCAAAGATAGTCCATTATATATGTGTACATTCTAAAGGGGTATGTGAAAGTATTTTTTCATAATCCTTGGGTGATATATGATTTAAAAGTAACCTATGTAACCATCCAATAAGTAATAGTGAGATTTACTTGAAAATCGATCATGCATCTGATCGATGAATAGAAGAGGATAGTGGTCCTTCCAATGTGAGGTTGAGCCTTTGGTAATCAAAACATACCCGCCATGCATTATAAACTTTGGTTGCAACTACTTAATCATTCTTCCCTTTTACCAATGTAATCCAGACTTTTTTTGACACTATTTGTATTAGGTTTATCCATTCACTACCAAAGAACGAGTAAATGATGACCTCTAATAAGCTAGTTGCCCAATTCTTCACTTCAAGAGTAGTTGGATTGTGCCTCCATTGCAGTTGCCAAACGGGTTTGAGACCTTCTTCTAAGAAGATCCTATGCACACATGTTTGCAGAATTATATCTACATTGTCAGCCAAAGTTTATCTACGTGATTTTTATGCTTTCTTAACACTTCAAGGAGTCTTTCCTCTACTTGAGTTGAGAGCTCCCTTCTAATAATCACTAAGAGCTTGTTCTCATTATCTAGGAATATGTACTTCAAGTGGGGAGGAAAGGATTTTAACTCCACAGGTGGAGCTCTAGGAGGTGGTACTTTCTCTTGTGAGGTTATGGAGAATATTAGATCATCCTTGACTTTATTGAGCTCTGATAATGAAATAAAATTACTTATTCGTTAATAACTACCGGCAAGTGCACCGGATCGTATCAAGTAATAAAACTCACAAGAGCGAGGTCGATTCCACAAGGATTAACGGATTAGGCAAGCAATAGTTGATTACTTATTCTAGTTAGACGATTCAATTTTTAGTGATAAGCAAACAAGAAATGTAAATAACATGAAATTAAATGAAAGCAATAAAGTTGCAAGGAAAGTAAATGACAAGAAATTAAAGTGCTAAAAATTAAATTACAAGAATGTAAATTGCAAGGAATGGAAAGTACAAGAAAGTAAAGTGCAAGAAAGTAAATGACTAAAAAGTAAAAGCAAGTGAAGCATTTCAACAAACACTTGGTAGGCATAAATGTGCAAAAGTTAATAAAGCCATAAATGTGCATAAGCAAATGATAAGAATTAAAGACAAGAAGTAAATAACAAGAATTAAGAATGAAATTAACATTAGGATCAAGAGATATTGCATTCTTAGGATCAATAGTTTTTATCTCCTCTTCAAAAATACAACTTATTGACCTCTTGGCAAGCATGAGTGATTGAGTCCCAATTACTTGGTAACTCATTCTCTCTATTCTTGATCAATAGCCAATTCTTTGGTCTAATTGCTCATGAGAAGAGATGAAGAATGGTCCCTAATTATACCACACACTTTCCTAAATCCAAGTATTGGGAAGATTACATGTCACAATATCTAACCCAAAACCCAAATTTACTCAAGTGTGAGAAAGAATTTCAAGCATGATTCTATGATTCCATTTCCAAGAATCTCATAGAACCCATATGAAGTCAATCTCTTTCCCAAGATGATTGAGTTCTTGAATGAAGAATAAAATTCTTTCTAGTAAATCAAAGAGAGACGAAGTGAAGAAGAAGAATAAAAACAAATTAATCCATGAAATAGCAATAGAGCTCTCTTTCCCAATGTTGGAAATTATAAGCTCATAACTAAATATTTACAAAACTGTATATGAAAGAAAATGAAGAAGAGAAGGAAATGAGAGTGAAAGGGGAGTGGAGTCACCTCCACTCCTCCATGGTGGGTGTCAAATGATGAAGCTAGTGTCCTATTTATAAGCTACCTAAATTACAAATTCAAATAAAATTACAATCAAATGTAGATTTTTTAATTACTTCTAGATTATTCTTGTGGCCTTGATTGATTGTTAATTGTGGCTTGACTTGGGCTTGTGAACTTTTAATTTTCTTCATAGAGGCTTGAAATAATGAAGAATAAATGAAGAAATTGGAGTATTAGGAAGTAGCCCAATGTGGATTGTCAATGAAGTGGCATTTTGGACTTTTGAAGGTTTGGGAAACCTTACTTGCTGAATATTGATCTGTTTGGGTCCCCAAATTAAATGTCCACTATAGACTATTATATATCATTGGAAAGCCCTAGATCTCAGCTTTCTAACGCCGCTAGAAGCATATCATTTAAACCTCTTTAGCCTAAGTTATGATCTTCTGAAGGTGAAGAGGTCAATCTGGCATGTTTGCTGGAAATTTGGCCCAGCGTGCCACGCCGAGTATGTAGTGCTGAAAGAATTGCACTTTGCATCCTCAAAACTAGTGTCCCCTGTAAAGTTTTATATATGGTTGGAAAGCTCTAGAAGTCTACTTTCCAATGACACTGAGATCACCTCATTTGGAGCTTTGTAGCTAGAGTTGTTCTTGTTGGAGTGTGAAGAGGTCAGGGTTGCAAATCCTCTTTGCTTCTCTTTGAGTTTGTTTCCAACTCTTTTGCCATCTTGGGAGTTTGCTTCCTCTATTAGTTCTTTTATTGCTTTTTTTTCTATTATTTTCTACAAAATTTATTAACTCAAGCAATCAAAGCAATATTCAACTTAAGCACAACAAATACGCAATAATTGGGCATTATAAACTAATTTTTTATATGAAAAAGCATAGAAAAATATAACATGATGCGCAGTCATCAAGCTCTCCCTAGACTTTGGCCTTTATCAATGATCATTCTCCCTTGACTTATGCCACAAACCTTTTTTTAAAACTTTATCTATGATATCACACTAGAGGATTAAGTATTCCTTTGGTAGGTATTCCATTAACTTAACTAGGTCAAACTGAACTACCTAGTTATCAGCCTCAAAAAAATAAGTTCTCCCACACACATCAAACTTGAACTTGGCCATTTTGAGGAATGGCTTACAAAGCAATAAAAAAGATTTTTTAAAATTATTGAAATCCATCTCCAAAATATAAAAGTCAATTGAAAAAACTAAGTCTTGATGCCTTAAAAGGACGTTTCCATAATCCTTATCATTAGTGTTATGCTTATATGCAAACATGACAAAGGCATGATGCTCACACATGCTTTTATGTCACATATGAAATTCTCTAGGAATATGCCATCCACTGAACAAGACACCAAAAATAGGTCATGATCTCCAAAGAAATTTTGTTTGCTAAGCCCTTGAGTCCCGTTATAGTTGAGAATGAGCTCCTTAGGGAAATCACCTCTGAGTCATTAATCTTGTCCTCGTGCATAGGTAAGTCCTTGAGAAACTTTGCTTACTTCAGGACTTGTTGGATTGCATCAAATAGTGGAATAATAACCTCAATCTTATTGATGATCCACACCATGTCTGGATCCAATCTATGACCTTCTTAGTTTTCTTGGTGGTTAGAGTAAGGATAAATTAAATTGATTTATCCAGGGCTCATTGACCCTTTCCCTCATTTGCCTTCACATGTTCACCCCCATTCTTCGTAATTTCACCCTCTTAAGGATTCACAAGATCTTCCACCTCTACTTCCTCTTCTTCCATTCATTCATTCTCTTCTATGTCCCATGGTATATTTTCCTTGAACGTGGTACCTAACATTAGTATGATGGCATTGATGCTATCCTTAGGATTTGAAAGAGCTTGCGATGTGATACCGGTGGAGCTTAATGGTTTAAGAAACTTTGGGTTAGAGGATGAAAGAAACTTCATTCGGTATACGAGATCTGTGAGAAAATTCATATGCTTCTTTTGATTTTCTAACTCAATCTTGGATTCTTCTTGCTCCTTTTGATTTCTTCTTGTTTTTGGAGGTTCAAGCAAAGTGTTTTCCTTGGGTGTGGTAGTTGGTAATGATTTCGGCTTTGAGGTTGTATGAGGTGAGAGGTTGGTAGGATGCTTGGTGTTGATATATGTTGGTTGAGTGTATTGTGGAGGTTGGTTGTGGTGATATTGTTGAGAGTTTTTCCATCTAAAATTGTGGGTGTCCTTCCATCCTGAATTGTAGAAGTTACCATGTTGATCCGGTGTAGGATGGTTAGCTTGATGGGTGTGGGCTTTCCTAGAAAAACATTTACTGTTATAATTCTGGAATCCTCATGAAGCTAGATCCTAAGATTACTTCTTTTGTTTAACACTTTCTTTTAAATTTTACTGATCACATTTTTATCCAAAATTTTTCTTTCAAGCAAGTTGAGGCCAGATTCAATGTTTGAAAACATATTTTTTCCCTTATCTTATTTCATATAAAATGCCTCATATGCACAAACAAGTCTACAATTTTTGAATTATTTGATATGATTTGTTACATCATATGTGATTTTTAATTTACTCCACATTTCTTTTGCAAGTTAACATATATAAACTTCACGTAATGGTTTTGAGTTACAACACAACAAAAAAAATTTATAGCTTTTGTTCTTGTGTGGATGAACTTCCGAGGTATAGCTTGTCTCCTGCGTTGTTGTAATACACCTTTTCTTTAATAGAGTGAGAATAACTTGGACGTCAAAGAACACAGTGGGTGGGTCCCTTTAAAAGACACTCCGACGCTCAAATTAGTAAGTGTTTTAGAGGTATAAGAATTCTATGATTATAGAATGTTAAACATGAAATAGAACTTATCATGTGTATGTGTTATAATAATTCTATGAATATAGAATATAAGACATAAAATATAGAAATTGGTGCCTTTTATAGGCATAGAATTGATGAATGATATTCATGTTATGACTGTTTGGTAATTAAGTCGATAATAAATGTATCGATTCAAGTAAAGAATAAATGATAATTAAGGCCGAGTTATAACTCATAATGCACAATAAAGACCGAGTTATAAGATGACGGATCACAGCCCCCAAGCTTTGTCTGCCAATCATATGATACAGCTACGCTTAGAAAATAAAATGAGATATTTCTCGGTTGAAAGATAAGTGAATAATGATATCGTGAGCCCCCAAATTTAGTCAGGTTATTATGTTGGCACTTATTCATATATAATTGAGTGGTAAGAGTTATTCAATCAAGATAATTGTGTGGGGGATACTTTTCCGCTTAAGAACAATTATATGTGAACTGAAAAGTTTAGAAATAGATATCCATTGATGGAATCGATTGTATGATCCGAGGATATAATGGTTAATTGTCTTGGAAATTTTTCTGGCCCACAACATTTTATTGATGAATTTTTTGTTCAAAGCAATTAGTTATTGAATATTTACAATTTATAGTGAAGGTTATATGACATGAATAAGATAAATTGAGAAAATGAATATGTACAAAGTCGTAACATATATTGAATAATATACATTGTAAAAGTAAAAGAATTCAAAGTAGAAAAATATACCTTAAAAGTTGATAATTATAGAGAAGAAGACGACACATATATATATATATATATATATATATATATATATATATATATATATATATGTCATATATGTCAAATGTGAATATCTGAATTTTGCTTTGTAGGACGTACTTTACTTTGATAATAAAGCAATAAGATAACAGTCATTGAATGATACATTTCGTATAATGTTTTTAGCAGTTACAGTATGACGAGGGATATTCCTCGTGCAATAATAGTAAATTTTGAATGTTTGCACGTATTTTTTTTTAACTTTTTGTATTAAATCAATAGTAACATAAAATTTAATAGCATAAAATATAGAACATATATTGAGGGTTGAATATAACTAATAAATTAGTAAATATTAATTACAAAAAATATAAATACAAAAGTATGTGTGAATAAAATATATAATTTTACTTGTGTAAGTAGAGAGCTTTGAAAAAGTTAGCGAAATTGATAGGTGAGTTTGTACTTGAATTGGTTGAAAGTCGAGTTTGTTCTCGGATTGGTTCATTGATCAATTATGAGATGTGAAATATTATAATACATAAAAGTGAAGCAATTCGAATGTATAAAGTACAAACTTTATAAAAAGTTATAATAGATTAAAATTTAATAAAAGGTATTAAATAAAATCTTAAACAAGATTGTTGAAATTGGTTCAAAATTTTGAATGTAAATCAAGTTTTATGAACCTGAGGAGCGTAAGAATTATTATATGCCCCACGGTGGGCGCCAATTGTTCTTGTGTGGATGAACTTCCGAGGTATAACTCGTCTCTTGCACTGTTGTAATATGCCTTTTCTTTAATGGAGTGAGAATAACTCGGACGTCAAAGAACACATTGGGTGGGTACCTGAAAAGACTCTCTGACGCTCAAATCAGTAAGTGTTTTAGAGGTATAAGAATTTTATGATTATAAAATGTTAAAAATTACATAGAATTTATGATGTGTATGTGTTATAATAATGCTATGAATATAGAATGTAAGATATAAAAAATAGAAATTGGTGTCATTTACAGGCATAGAATTGATGAATGGTATTCATGTTATGATCGTTTGGTCATTAAGTCGATAATAAATGTGTCGGTTACAAGTAAAGAATGAATGATAATTAAGGCCGAATTATAACTCATAATGCACAATAAAGACAGAGTTATTACACTAAAAGAAAATAAGCTTTCTGCCACGCTTTTAAAGCGTGCCGAAAAGAGCTTAAAAGCGTACCAATAGCTTTTCACCACGCTTTTTGAGCTATCGGTACGCTTTTAAAAGGGTCACATCCGCGAGCGTGTCGGTTGCTCTATCGCCACGCTTTTGGTGATCTATCGCCACGCTTTATTTTTTGCCACGCTTTTAAAGATTGTTACGCTTTAAAAGCGTGGGCATATGTGCCAGATATGGCTACACTTTTAAAGCATGTCAATAGCATGATATGGGTACGCTTTAAAAGCATGCCAACACAGAGATAAATGGCTACGCTTTTAAAGCGTGCCAATAGCGAGACATATGGCTATGCTTTTAAAGCATGCCAATAGCGAGATGTAGGCACGCTTTTTAAGTCGTGTGCCTAGATATGAACCTATTGCCACGCTTTTAACGTGTGGCTATAGCTAAATCAAATTTTAAAAAAAAATCTGGTAAAAGCCTACATGTGAACACTCAAATTTATGTTCCTACATTCAATACTTGGTAAAAGCCTACAATAATGTCATCTGTATACATGCAATGATTGCGTACATGAAATTTACAAACATTAACAAAAATGAATTTCTAAGAAGAGAATTAAGAATTATACAAGACACAATTTTTACAAATTGACTCTAATGGCTTCATTTTCTTTAGATATTTCCTTCGCTCCTCGGTTCTATCACCTAGTTGACCAAAGCCATTAGCCACTGGAAAATATCATAAGCAGAGCGTTAGACTCTTATTGCTTCTATATTTTTTGAACATTTAAAGTACAAAACATTGCAAATAGCAAACCAACATTGTGATAGTGTGAAGATACAAGTTGCTTGGTAAAAATACACATAATCATGATACATAACTCAAGTACCAGATCATCAAGAGAGCATATATAGTAACTTAATTAGCTTCTCTCGTTAATTATCTCTTGTAATCAATTGATAATAGGGGATAGTAATGAGGATTCTATACAGCCTCAAGAATGAGAAAAATGCTTAAAAGATGTGCAAGTCTTAAGAATAATAAGAATTCAAAAGGAGATAAAAGTTCCTTTAAAGTTCACCTGTATAATGACATCTTGCGTGGGAGCTTTACATCCATTGATGGTTTCAATTCAATCATATTGTCCTCAACCTGAATTGCTCTACCTTTTGGCTGAGTTACCAAATGCTAATCAGTACCAATTTCCAGCTTCATATATTGAGAAAATAACTTGAAACCAACAAAATATCGTGGCATAAATATAAGTGCAGCTGTTTAAAATTTTAAGTTATAGAGAATAGATAAAAATGGGAGGAAAAATGGAAAAAAAAAAGCTCTGCATCGGAATAGGGAGATGATTTTCAAACCATTGATCCAATGCTCCTCTTTATGTTAATAATGCACTAGCGCAAACTGTGTAGTACAACACAAGACACCTCATACATGGCTCCTATCACTTGGATAACCTTAAAATTCTAACAATGGTCAAGTAATTATCACAAGCATACCAATTCAAATTCGGATGAAGGGGAAAGTGCACTCACAGACACAACTTCATCAATTTGTTGACTCATGGCTTCCTGAAATATGTTCTAGTCAACAAGAATGTCCAAAAGCAACAAAAATTCCATAAAAAATTGCTACAAAATTAACGAGGCACACATGAATTACATGTCAAAATGCATAATACACTGACAAGTACCAACCTTAGACTTAGAGGAGTGCTTGGAACGTTTCTTCTTGAGTGAAGCGGAGGATTTCTTCCCCATTTCAAGCGACCTGCAAAATCACGTTTTCAAAAACAAGAGAGGAAAAAACAAGAAAGAAAAAAGGAGAAGTTGTTAAATAGGCAAAAGAGGAATCGATGGAACAAATAATTGAAGGGAGAAAGCAAAAGGATAAAAGAAAGTTTGATGCTTTTTGCGGATGTGTGCATTCAATTAGCAGAAAAGACGTTTTTTTCTCTGAAACCTTTTTCGCTTCTCAAACCTATTTATACCAATAAAGCCATTTCTTTGATCGAGATCAACTAACTCTCTGACACAGACTGGGAAGTGTGAACAAGTAATTCATTTTTTCTTATTTTTTTAACTTTTACAAAAGCAAAATATGACGCAAAACTAGGATCTGTAGACTTATGAGGCAAATTCTGATGCTTGACATTCAGAATCTGGATAGTTTTGAAGAAGAAAGAAAAAAAGGATACAGTCAAGATAAGACCAAAAAAAAATTTAAACAGTGAAAATGTGGAAGAAAAATGGCAAAATTTACCTGTCTACTCTTTCCTCCTTCCAATTTTTGCCTTTTTATAGCTTGATTCTCTTGGGCCAAATGGGGAGTCCCGACAGTGTTGGTTTACATGGATGATGACTGTAACTGTGGTTTTTTTACTGGTGCCTATCATTTTAGCTGTCTCTTGCTTCTTGGAGGTGATGGTTGTCAATCTTTTCTACAATGTTGGTTTGGGAATGCAACCATCTTTTCCTACTTCAGCAGAGCCATCTCCAGATGATGAAATCCCTAAGCATGAGCTCTCTCCTTTGCAAACATCTTCACTTCTTTCCGTATCAACAGCAACCTGATATCCATTAATCATAATTGTTATATGAGAACTTAAGTCAATAACGAGGGAACAAATTTTTTAGATTGCAGCAATAATTACCAAGCCTAAGGGGTGTTTTGGGTTGGAGTTGCGGTGGAACAATATCTTGTGCTTCATCTAAGAGTGGAAACAGAGTCGCTATTTTGCTATTTTCTAATATTGCACATTAGTTATAACAGCAAAAAATAGCAGAAATCATTAAGCAAGAGCTAACCACTAATCAATTCAATAAAACATCAGAAAACATTATTTAATAATCATCCAATTTTCTTGATTACAAATTAAAATAGCAGCACAGCAAGAGCTCATCACTAATCAATAAAATAGCATTACAAATTAAGTCATGTCTTAAGTTAAAATCTTGGCCCCATAAATCTAATCTGCAACCCAAATCTTTCTTCCTCTAGGTGTGCCATATGCTAAATCGTAAAGAAACTAATATTATAAGTTTGAAGAGCTTCTCAAGAGGCCAGCATTATTGGCATTCACTGAAGACTTCATAATTCAAATAAAATATTGATATTGGTGAACAGTTGTATTATTAAATTTTAAACCTAAATCACAAGATGCAGAAAACTTAAATTAATAATAGTATTTGTAAAATATAACATGACACTAATATATAGCCAGACTATGAGTACATTGACCAAATTACGACTCCAGAAAGAGAATGATTAGACTCTTAACAGTCAACTATACTATAGGAACCAATTAGTATCACATTTTCAGATAAAAAAAGTATATGGGAACATTATGCACCAAAATCAAACAATATAGATTTGTACAAACCCATTGTTCCAGTGATAACATGGAGCCATTCACCCGAACACTTGTTCTCCAATTTCTCGATTTAGAACCTGTGTGGCGTTCCCATTCGCTAAGCCGTTGCTTTTCTGTCTCACAAAAACCACACTTGCAAACAACTCTGTAAGAGAACATGAAAAACAAACCATTAACAAACAATTCTTCCTATCATAGCCAAAAGGAAGAAATGAATCCTTCGGAAGTCAGACAACATCGTCCAATTTACGATTTACATCAATTAATTTCAAATGTGAAATATAATTGGATACTAGATAACCATCTTATATGATTTATTGCAGTCATGAATCTGGATTTCATATAAATGCCAAATCATAATAAATTAGGATATAAGAAAATTATATTTTAGAGAAACCTTGAAATAGTGCGCTGTTTAGGTGAGCTTAGTTTTAGCTTATTTATGCCCCTACATTATTTTCACCTTAATATTTCATGACTAACAAATTGAGTTATCAGAATAAGGCCTTAGTTATAGGTTGATACCCTAAACAACATGTAGCTATGTTACCCCCCCCCCCCTCCCACCCAAAAAAAACCCCAAAAAAAGGGAACTCTTTTTATAACCACATTCTTTTTAAAGTAACTATCCAGAAGCTATCATTTTCTACTTTAAACAATTTTCTTATGACAGTAGAGCTTATCTAACTAGTAAGAAGTTCATTTGCAATACAGAACTAGTTTGGGTGTTTACACAAAGAAGAACTAAGACTAAACTAAAGTTTCCTCAACATTGCCGGAGAGTATTGGCGCAAATTTGGTTAACTTACAAATTGCTAAAACTAGAATCATTCATCTGAAGCATAGAGGACACACAACCATTTAACTGTTAAGGAACATAAGATCTACCACCAAAAAGTAATAAATAACCATAGAATCAAAAGTGATGATGATAGTGATAAACCTAAAATAGAATAGGAAACAAATTGTGAAAAAAAAAAATACTTACAAGTGAAGGCTTGAATGATAGATTCCTTCCACACCAATGCATAGAACATTGACCCTTTTTGGAAGCACTAGCTGCCCATTGTTTTTGCTCCATCTAGAACATAAGCTTCCACCATAGTCAAAAATCCAAATAATAATTGTAAAATGACATATTTTCTAAAAGAGCTAAAATATATATATATATATATATATATATATATATATATATATATATATATATATATATATATATATATATATATAATAAATCAGTAGATGAACACCACTCCATTCAATAATCATCTATTTTACAAATTAAAACAGCAGCACAGCAAGAGCTAATCACTAATCAATTCAATAAAAAGTTAACAACAGAAAACATTCCATTAATCATCCAATTTTCTTGATTGATTTCTAAATGGAGCATTTTAAAAAAACAAAGATGGAGCACAGCTGGTGCACGAAATTGTGATCTCAATGGCGCCAACAACTTGATACGCACAATTGTAATCTCAACTCTTGAACCATTAAGATTTCGACTTGTTGAATGAGGTTGGTGAGAACTTTCCAACCTCTTCTTCGGATCTCATGTCGGATCTCCGGATACTCATTCTTCTTGAGCATGAAAGGGACCTCAGGGATCACCTTCTTTTTTGCCACAAATTTATAGAAGTGGTCTTGATGGACCTTTGAGATGAATCTCTCCATCTCTCATGACTTAGAGGTGGAAGCTTTTGCCTTTCCTTTCCTCTTTCTAGAGGTTTCTCTGACCTTAGGTGCCATAAATGGTTATGGAAAAACAAAAAGCAATGCTTTTACCACACCAAACTTAAAAGGTTTGCTCGTCCTCGAGCAAAAGAAGAAAGAAAGAAGGGGAAGAAGAGGAAAATGGAGGAGATGGAGGGAGAGATAGGTTCAACCAAGGGGGTAGGAGAGGGTTTGTGATATGTGAAAATGAAAGTGTGAAGAGGGGTATTTATAGGGAAAGAAAGGGAGAGTGGCCAAATGGAATTGGGTGGGTTTGGGAGGGAAAAGTGTTTGAATTTGAAAGTGAGGTAGGTGGGGTTTTTGGGAAAGAGGGATGGAGGTGATTGGTGAAGAGAATATAAGGAAGAGAATAAGATTTGATAGGTGAGTGGTGTTTTGGGTAGAGTGTTATAGAGATGTGTGAGGGGGAAAGAGAGAGGTGGGGTAGGTGGGGATCTGGTGGGGTCCACAGATCCTGAGGGGTCAAGGACTTCTCATCCCTACTCCATTTAGGCGTGCAAAAATGCCCTTATTGTGCAATCCTGGTGTTTAACGCAGACTGCTGCTTGTTTTTGGCGTTAAACACCAGCTTTTATACCTTTCCTAGCGTTTAACACCAGGTTGGTGCCCTATTCTGACATTAAATGTCAGTCTGGTGCCCATTTCTGGCGTTAAACGCCCAGAATGGTGCCAGACTGGGCATTTAACGCCCATTCTGCTACTCTTACTGGCATTTATCCTCCAGGGTGTGCTGTTTTTAATGCTGTTTTTGAATTTGCTTTGATTTTTGCAGTTATTTTTGTGACTCCACATGATCATCAACCTAAAGAAAACATAAAATAACATAGATAAATAAAAATTGGGTTGCCTCCCTATAAGTGCTTCTTTAATGTCAATAGCTTGACAGTGGGCTCTCAGGGAGCCTCACAGATGATCAGAGCATGGTTGTGGCCTCTCAACACCAAACTTAGAGTTTGGGTGTGGCCTCTCAACACCAAACTTAGAGTTTGGTTGTGGCCTCCCAACACCAAACTTAGAGTTTGAATGTGGGGGCTTTGTTTGACTCTGTATTGAGAGAAGCTTTTCATGCTTCCTCTCCATGTGTACAGAAGGAGAACCTTGAGTCTTGAATACAAGGTAGTCCTCATTCAATTGAAGGACCAACTCTCCTCTGTCAACATCAATCACAACTTTTGATGTGGCTAGGAAAGGTCTGCCAAGGATGATGGATTCATCCTCATCCTTCCCAGTGTCTAGGATTATGAAATCAGCAGGTATGTAAAGGCCTTCAACCTTCACTAGCACATCCTCTACTAGTCCATAAGCTTTTTTCATGGATTTATCTGCCATCTCTAGTGAGATTCTTGCAGCTTGAACCTCAAAGATTCTCAGTTTCTCCATGACAGAGAGTGGCATGAGGTTTATGCCTGACCCCAGGTCACACAGAGCCTTCTCAAAGGTCATGGTGCCTTTGGTACAAGGTATTAAGAACCTTCCAGTATCCTCTTTCTTTTGAGGTAATATCTGCCTAATCAAGTTATTCAGTTCATTGGTGAGCAATGGGGTTCATCCTCCCAAGTCTCATTACCAAATAACATGGCATTCAGCTTCATGATTTCTCTAAGGTACTTAGCAACTTGCTCTTCAGTAATATCTTCATCCTCTTCAGAGGAGGAATACTCTCAGAGCTCATGAATGGCAGAAGTAGGTTCAATAGAATCTCTATGGTCTCTAGATGAGCCTCAGATTCCTTAGGTTTCCTCAAATAGGAACTCCTTTTTGTCCAGAGAACGTCTCATGAGGTCTTCCTCACTGGGATTAACGTCCTCCTCCTCCTCTCTAGGTTCCGCCACACCAAGTAAGGTTATGGCCTTGCACTCTCTTTTTGGATTCTCTTCTGTATTGCTTGGGAGAGTACTAGGAGGAGTTTCAGTGACTCTTTTACTCAGCTACCCACTTGTGCCTCCAAATTTCAAATGGAGGACCTTGTTTCATTCATGAAACTTAGAGTGGCCTTAGATAGATCAAAGACTATGTTTGCTAAGCTAGAAGGGCTCTGCTCAAAATTCTCTGTCTGTTGCTGAGAGGATGATGGAAAAGGCTTGCTATTGCAAAACCTATTTCTTCCACTATTATTAAAGCCTTGTTGAGGCCTTTGTTGATCCTTCCATGAGAAATTTGGATGATTTCTCCACGAGGGATTATAGGTGTTTCCATAGGCTTCAACCATGTAATTCACTTCTGCCATTGCAGGGTTCTCATGATCATAAGCTTCTTCTTCAGAAGATGCTTCTTTAGTACTGTTGGATGCATTTTACAATCCATTCAGACTCTGAAAAATCATATTGACTTGCTGAGTCAACATTTTGTTCTGAGCCAATATAGCATTCAGAGCATCAATTTCAAGAACTCCCTTCCTCTGAGGCGTCCCATTACTCACAGGATTCCTTTTAGAGGTGTACATGAACTGGTTATTTGCAACCATTTCAATGAGTTCCTGAGTTTCTGCAGGCATTTTCTTCAGGTGAATAGATCCACCTGCAGAATGGTCCAATGATATTTTAGACAATTCAGACAGACCATCATAGAATATATCCAGGATGGTCCATTTTGAAAGCATGTCAGAAGAACACTTTTTGGTCAGTTGCTTGTATCTTTCCCAAGCTTCATAGAGGAATTCACCTTCTTTCTACCTGAAGGTTTGAACATCCACTCTAAGCTTGCTCAGCTTTTGAGGAGGAAAGAATTTGGCTAAGAAAGTCGTGACCAGCTTATCCCAAGAGTTTAGGCTATCTCTAGGTTGAGAGTCCAACCATGTTCTAGCTTTGTCTCTTACAGCAAAAAGGGAAAAGCATAAGCTTATAGACCTCGGGATCAACTCCATTGGTCTTAATAGTATCACAGATCTGCAAGAATTCAGTTAAGAACTGAAAAGAATCTTCTGATGGAAGTCCATAAAACTTGCAATTCTGTTGCATCAGAGAAACTAATTGAGGCTTTTGCTTAAAATTATTTGCTGCAATGGCAGGGATTGAGATGCTTCCATGAAAGTTGGAATTTGGTGCAGTGAAGTCACCAAGCATCTTCCTTGCATTGTTGTTGGGTTCGGCCATTACTTTTTTTCGAGATTCTCTGTAAGGTTTTCTCTGGATTGTTGTGCTTTAGCTTCTCTTAGCTTCTTCTTCAGAGTCCTTTTAGGTTCAGGATCTGCTTCAACAAGAATGCCCTTGTCCTTGCTCTTGCTCATATGAAAAAGAAGAGGACAGAAAAGGAAGAGAAATCCTCTATGTCACAGTATAGAGATTCCTTTATGTGAGTAGAAGAGAAGAAGAATAAGAATGAGGAAAGAAAGAGGAAAATTCGAACTCAGAGAGAGGGAGAGGGTTCGAATTTTTGATGAGTGGAGGAGAAGTGTTAGTAAATAAATAAAATAAATAGAAGGAGAGATGGGGGAGTTTTCGAAAATAATTAAAAGGAAAAGGAAAATATTTTTGTTTTTATTTTAAAATTTAGTTAGAATTCAAAAATTAAGAGAGAAAATAAAATTAAAAGTTAAAACAATTAGTTAGGTAGTTTTGAAAAAGATAAGAATTTTAAAAATCAAACAAAAAGTTAAGTGGTTAATTGAAAAAGATTTGAAAATCAATTTTGAAAAGATAAGAAGTTAGAAAACATTTTGAAATTGATTTTGAAAAAGATATGAATTGAAAAAGATATGTTTGAAAAGATATGATTGAAATTTATTTTGAAAAAGATTTGAAAAAGAAGTTTTAAAAAGATTTGACTTTGAAAATCGAAGTTGATGACTTGACAAACAAGAAACTAAAAGATATGATTCTAGAGTTTAAAGATTGAACCTTTCTTAACAAGAAAGTAACAAACTTGAAATTTTTGGATCAAAACATTAATTGTTAGTAATAATTTCGAAAATTATGAAATAAAGAGTTAAGAAAAAGATTTTTGAAAATTAATTTTAAAGAATTTTCGAAAATAATAAAAGGAAAAAGAAAAGATTTGATTTTGAAAAAGATTTTGAAATTGAAATCTTGACTTGACTAACAAGAAACAACTAATTTTAAAAATTTTTGACTAAGTCAACCCAAAGATTTCAAAATTTATGAGTGAAATAAGGAAAAAGATATTTTTTGATTTTTTTGAATTTAATGAGAAAAGAGAAAATCACAAAATGACTCAACACATAAAAATTTTGGATTAAAACAAATGATGCATGCAAGAACACCATGAATGTCAAGATGAACACCAAGAACACTTTAAAGATCATGATGAACATCAAAAACTTATTTTTGAAAAATTTTCAAGAAAAGAAAAACATGCAAGACACCAAACTTAGAAATTTTCAATGTTTAAACTCTAAGGATTCTAAAATGCATATGAAAAACAAGAAAAGACATAAAACAAGAAAATCACAAGAAACATAAAATATTTTTTATTTTTTTGATTTTATAATTTTTTTGGATTTTTTTCGAAAATTATTTTGGAAAAACGAAAAAGAAGAAAAATTTTGAAAGATTTTTGAAAACTTTTTGAAAATAAAATAAAGGCTGAAACAAGAAGAAAATTACCTAATCTGAGCAACAAGATGAACCGTCAGTTGTCCAAACTCGAACAATCCCCGGCAACGACGCCAAAAACTTGGAGCACGAAATTGTGATCTCAATGGCGCCAACAACTTGGTACGCACCATTGTAATCGCAACTCTTTTTCACAACTTTGCACAACTAACCAGCAAGTGCACTAGGTCGTCTACGTAATAAACCTTACGTGAGTAAGGGTCGATCCCACGGAGATTGTCGGCTTGAAGCAAGCTATGGCCATCTTGTAAATCTCAGTCAGGCGGATTCAAATGGTTATGGAGTTTTGATAATTGATAAACCACTATTTTATGGTTTATCTTATGCTCAATTGAGTGGTTTTTATCAACTCTTTACTCACTTATTCATACAATTCGCATGTTTTACATTTTCCTTCCTGATTTTGTGCTATGATTGAAAACATGCTTCTTTGATCTTATATTTGCTTATTATTAATCCTCTCTTATTACCATTAGATGCCTTGATATGTGTGTTAAGTGTTTTCAGATATTAAAAGGCAGGAATGGCTTGAAGGATGGGAAGGAAGCATGCAAAACTGGAAGGAATACAATAAGTTGGAGAAATTGCTAAGCTGTCCAGCCTGACCTCTTCGTACTCAAACGGCTATAACTTTAGCTACAGAGGTCCAAACGATGCGGTTCTAGTTGCATTGGAAAGCTAACGTCTGGGGCTTCGATTTGATATATAATTTGCCATAGCTGCTCTGACGCCAGGCGACGCGAAGCGTGAGTCACGCGGACGCGCGAGTCACGCGGACTCGTGACCTGGCAGGAACGCAACCTGCGCGGACGCATGAGCCATGCGGCCGCGTCACTTTTCCATGACCTGTACGGACCAGAAAGCGCTGGAAGTGACTTCTGGGCTGTTTCTGAACCAGTTTTCGACCCAGAGAACACAGATTAGAGGCTATAAAGTGGGGGAATGCATCCATTCATAATTCACTTTTCATATTTTAGATGTAGTTTTTAGTGAGAGAGGTTCTCTCCTCTCTCTCTCTTTAGGATTAGGATTTAGGATTTAGGACTTCTCTTGGTTTTAGGAGTGACTCTCAATCCCAGGTTCAATGTTCTCTGTATTTATTTATTTTCAATGTTCCATGTTTGGATTGATTTTCTTAATTAATGTTATTTGAGGTATTTCAGTTTATGATTGTTTTATTTATGAATGCTTTTTAATTTAATCCAGATTTTTTCCCCTTTTGGCTTGGGTCAAGTAATTGGTAACGCTTGAGCTGTCAAATAAATAGTGATTGAAATGGGCAGATTCTGATTGCACTAGGATTGCTCTAAAGCTAGTCTCTCCATAAGAGTTGACTAGGACTTGAGAATCAAGCTAATCAGTCCACTTAACTTTCCTTTGTTTAGTAAAGGTTAACAAAGTGGGATTAAAAATCCAATTCTCATCACAATTGATAAGGATAGGACTTCCAGTTCTTCATACCCGGCCAAGAGATTTTATTATTGTTAATTTATTTTACTTGTCCAACTAACCTTTTACCTTAATCCAAAACCCCAAAACATACCTTTCCATAACCAATAATAAGAATATACCTCCCTGCAATTCCTTGAGAAGACGACCCGAGGTTTAAATACTCGGTTATCAATTTTAAAGGGGTTTGTTATTTGTGACAACCAAATCGTTTGTATGAAAGGACTTTTGTTGGTTTAGAAGCTATACTTGCAACGGGAATTTATTCTGAATTCTAGACCATGCAAAAGTTCTCTCATCAAAATGGCGCCGTTGCCGGGGAATTGCAAACGTGTGCCTTATTATTGGTTATTGTAAATATTTTTCAAAAAAAAAAGGAGATTTTTAAAAAAAAAATTTCCTATCTTTTTCAAAAATTATACCTTTTTCAAAATATTTTCTTTTTATTAATTTTTGTTTTTATTTTCTCTTACTACTATGAACTCTCACCCCTTTGGCTATGAGTTTGGTTATAATTATGTTGCAGGAAGAGGAGATTATAATGATAATAGGCATCAAGGTTGGAAGAATCAAAGATGGGAGGAGCCACAAGGATTTGATCAACCCTCTTGGCAACAACCCCCTCCAATGCACTACAACCAACAACCATTCTGTGATGCATACCAAAATGATGACTATGGCAGACCCCCTTGTAGTTACCAACAAGTCCCGCCATATGCTTATGAACCATCTCCTCAACATAACTTTGGACCACCAAACTCACAAGCCCCTTTCCACCATTCACCTCCATACGACCCTAACCCTCATCCACCATACCAACCACCTTATGAGCTAAATGAACCATACACAGAACCACCACCTTTCCAACACAACTACTCTCATGAACCACCACCTCAATATTCCCCATCTCCATATAATTATCAAGATGAACCATCTTCCTATTATGAACCCTCTCTCCCAACCAATGAATCCTCAGATCCACCCCAACCTCCAATGGATGACAGACTTCGTGTTTTTCTTCAAAGCTCTTTAGAAAGGCAAGAAAGGATGAATACGAGTGTGCTAAATTTTGCGGCCGCCTTAGGCGAGTTTATAAATATAATAGCTTCCCAATATCTGAGCACTCAAAGAACTCCCATGGCTACATGTGGAGAATCAGAAGAAGAGCAAAGCATGAAAGAGACACTAGAAACTTCGGTGGACAATGAGGAACATGGCTTTGTATTGGAACAAGTGGAGGAAGCCATAATAGTTGCAAAGGAAGAAATGGTTGAAGACTTTGGAGATGCTGAACCTCCATGGGAAAGTCAAGACATAGAGCCTCCTTCCAAGACGGTTGCAATTGATGTTGAGGAGGGTGTACAACCTCCAAGGCATATCATAGCTAAAGACTTTGAAGAGGTTGATCAAGAGATAGAGATTCAAGAAGAAGAAGCACACCCTCCTATGCCCTTGGTAAGCAATGAAGAGGAGATTGAATTGGAAGAAAGCTACCAAGAGGAAGAGGTTGAAATTGAAGAAACTTGCAAATAGGTGGTAGTTATCAGAGAAGAGCACAAGAGAGTGGAGCTTGCAATTTCATTAAAAATACCTCCCCCTAAGTTGCCATCATCCTTCACAACATTCAAGTGGGTAAAATTCATATCACTGAGCTTTCTAATTCCACTTGAATATGGGCTACTGCAGACGAATGGTCAACTTAGAACTCTTTGTGACATTAAGAGTAAGCGGAAGATGGCCAGTGGTAAGAATTGTCCTGCAAGGTTCATTATGGATGGAAGCTTTAAGTTTAAGAGAAAAGGTTGGTATAGAGCTCAACTGAATGGGTCTAGGAAGTTGTTTGGCCACTTACGTGAGAATTCAGACTGCTTGCCACCCGGATGGAACAATATTGCTCAACCAAAAGACAGGTGCAAAGGCAAGGTCTGGGACCCCGGAATCCATTCTACTAATCACCACTATTGGGGCCTTGTCACTTGCTTTAACTTACTTGAAGGCTTTCTGCGCCTAGTTTGGGATCCCGGAGGACACTGGAAGCACAAACATTGGTGGGGATTCCTGGATCAGTACAAGCACAAGCCACCATAGCAGGAAGCTCATCAAATGTCCAGCTTAAGGACTTTAACTAAAAGTGCTAGGTGGGAGACAACCCACCATGGTATGATCTTTCCTTTTTTTCAATTATAATTTTATTTAGTTTTGTTTAATTTTGAATTTTATTTTATTTCATTGAACCTGGAGTTTTGCATAACATTCATATTAATATTGCATTCTGCATATTGCATATAAAATAAAAAAAATGGCACGCGACGCGATCGCATCAGCGACGCATCCGCGTAGCAAGGAGAGGGGAGAAAATAAAAACGAACAGAGAGTCACGCTGGAGCGTGGCTGGAGGCGTGCCAATGGCATAAATCAACCCGCGCGACCGCGTCGCTGACGCGTCCGCGTCGCATGGGAATAATGGCCTCCCACGCGACCGTGTGACCTACGCGGCCGCCTGACCAAGATTTCGACGTCAAAGTGGTGCACACCCGAAAGTTGTGCGAGAGTGGTGCTGGATTGGTGCTGAACGCATAATCCCTCCCATGCGGCCGCGTGACCCACGCGACCGTGTCATATTCCTTTAAAGCCCACTCACGCAATCGCATGACCCATGCGATCGCGTCACTTAAAATTTGGCACTAATAAGATTTTGAACAGAGAGCTGCGCGAACGCAAGGCTGCACTCGCGCCAATCGCACAAATCAGGCCACGCGTTCGCGTGCCCCATGCGTCCGCGTTGCCTGAACTTATTACGCCCCACGCGGTCACGTCACCCACGCGACCGCGTCACCAGCATCGCTCAACCTATCCAGATTAGTGCCAATTTTCTTATCTTTTCTTCTCTAATCCTAATTTTTTCTATCTTTTCTTATTCTATCTTCCTCCTCTCTTCTTTACTTCTTCTTCCCTTCTTTCTCTTCTCATTCTTTTTATCTTTCATTTTATTTTACTTAATTTATCTACATACTTTATTCCATTGCATTTTAATTTTGTGCATCTTTTTATTTTCTTTTCTAAATTTATTAGTTTTTCCATTGGTGTTACTTGTTCATATTCAACTGTTGTGTCTTTTCTGGTATTATTTTGGTACTCAGTGACTTGTTTTACACTGTTGGGTAATATTGTTTAAGTCAATGCTATTCTTTTATGATATTTGTATTAATTTTGCATTGACATGAATTTATATGATCTTGCACTCTCTTTCCCATTGTTGCAAATTTTTACACTCTTGCTTTGCCATGTACTTCTACTGTTTTCTCACTTGCATGTTGTAGCGACCATGTAATTGAGACCCTTATTATCTGGCATTAATACCCATATTTTATTTATTTTCTATCTTTATTTTTGGGTTATTTTTCTTCTTTTTCCTCTTCTTTCAGGATGGCCACCACGAAGAGAGAAGAAAAGCTTCTTAATGGGAAGACAAACAAGTCCACCTGCATAATCTTTGGAGAAAGGCATCAGTTGGAGCAGCCCATCCACTTGTACATCCTAGCATGCACCGAGGATGGTGCAATCTTTAAGTGTGGGGAGGTCGACACCGATCTCCATGGAATAGTACTTTCTTGTCTCAACACCAATGTTTAAATTTTCTTTGTAGCTAGTTGTTGCATTTGCATATTTATTTGATTTTTTGCATATTCTAGCACTTGATTGAAGTAATAATTTCTTTTCCAAGAAACTTTTTATAACATTTCACTAATTTGAATAAAATTTAATGTTACACTTGTTTGAAGAAATATTATTTTGGAACATGGTTTAGAGTTTGAACACACTAAACTTATGAGATTTTTGAGCCTATTTGAATTGGTTGCATTTTATCAACCAAAAATTTTGCTTTAGTGTGTATTTTTCTCTCTAAAATTGTGATCTTTGTCTTGCTTAATTCTATATTTCCATTTATTTGATGTATGCATGCACTTATATGATTGAAGCCTTTGTTTCACTGATCTTACATACCCATATGGCCTTACCCTTCATTATCCCTTGCAAACCAATGTTGAGCCTATTATACCCCTTTATTCTTTACTTTAGCACATCATTAACTCTAAGCGAAAAACAATAATGTCCTTAATTTGAATCCTTGGTTAGCTTAGACTAGTGAGAATGCTTATGAATTAAGTATGGGGAAAAGTGGGTTTGGAAACATCTGGTTTGAGAATTGAGTATGTTAGAATTTTTTGAAAATGTGAAAGAAATGTTTAGGACATGTTCATGCATTCAATAAATTAATCATATGCATTGAAAAAAAAAAGAAAGAGCAAATTAAGTGAAAGGGGACAAATGCCCCAAAGTAAGTGGTGAAAGCAATGCATATGAGTTGTACTTGAAATTAGAATGCATGAATATGTGGAAAACATGGTTAATGGATGGTTAGATGTTGTATTATGATTACATGGATTGTTTAAGTGGGAAAGTTTCAGTTAATTAAGGATTCAGATTTTAGTCCACTTGACCAAATACAATCCTACCTTGACCCTAACCCCATTACAACCCTTAAAAGACCTCTTGATATGTGTATTTATGCATTAAATTTTTGTTGATTGGTAGAAGAAAAACAAGCCTTAGAAAGCAATGTTAGTAGAGAATTGAGAGAATCGAACCTTAAACACTTGAGTGATTAGAGTGTATACACTACCAATGAGGGTTCGATGCTCAATTCCTTGTTCCCGGCTTTCATGAGCTATTTTCTTCTTGCAAGTCTATTTGTACTTCATTTTTATGATTTGAATTAGTGAAATCCAGTTCATGTATGTTCTTAAAAGATTTATTTACTTTTTAACCAAGTAGGTAGAAACATTTTTGCATGTAGTTCCATTCATATAGATAGGTTGCATTTCATACATCCTACCATTCCTCTTCATCTCTTTATAGTTTCTCTTGAGCTTAGCATGAGGACATGCTATTGTTTAAGTGTGGGGAGGTTGATAAACCACTATTTTATGGTTTATCTTATGCTCAATTGAGTGGTTTTTATCAACTCTTTACTCACTTATTCATACAATTCGCATGTTTTACATTTTCCTTCATGATTTTGTGCTATGATTGAAAACATGCTTCTTTGATCTTATATTTGCGTATTATTAATCCTCTCTTATTACCATTAGATGCCTTGATATGTGTGTTAAGTGTTTTTAGATATTATAAGGCAGGAATGGCTTGAAGGATGGGAAGGAAGCATGCAAAAGTGGAAGGAATACAATAAGTTGGAGAAATTGCTAAGCTGTCTAGCCTGACCTCTTCGTACTCAAACGGCTATAACTTTAGCTACAGAGGTCCAAACGATGCGGTTCCAGTTGCGTCGGAAAGCAAATGTCCGGGGCTTCGATTTGATATATAAATTGCCATAGCTGCTTCGACGCCAGGCGACGCGAACACATGAGTCACGCGGACGTGTGACCTAGCAGGAACGCAACCCGCGCGGCCGCATGAGCCATGCGGCCGCGTCACTTTTCCGTGACCTGTACGGACCAAAAAGCGCTGGAAGTGACTTCTGGGCTGTTTCTGACCTAGTTTTCTGCCCAGAGAACACAGATTAGAGGCTATGAAGTGGGGGAATGCATCCATTCATAAGTAAGGCTATTCATAATTCACTTTTCATATTTTAGATGTAGTTTTTAGTGAGAGAGGTTCTCTCCTCTCTCTCTCTTTAGGATTAGGATTTAGGATTTAGGACTTTTCTTAGTTTTAGGAGTGACTCTCAATCCCAGGTTCAATGTTCTCTGTATTTATTTATTTTCAATGTTCCATGTTTGGATTGATTTTCTTAATTAATGTTATTTGAGGTATTTCAGTTTATGATTGTTTTATTTATGAATGCTTTTTAATTTAATCCAGATTTTTCCCCTTTTGGCTTGGGTCAAGTAATTGGTAACGCTTGAGCTGTCAAATAAATAGTGATTGAAATGGGTAGATTCTGATTGCACTGGGATTGCTCTAAAGCTAGTCTCTCCATAAGAGTTGACTAGGACTTGAGAATCAAGCTAATCAGTCCACTTAACTTTCCTTTGTTTAGTAAAGGTTAACAAAATGGGATTAAAAATCCAATTCTCATCACAATTGATAAGGATAGGACTTCCAGTTCTTCATACCCGGCCAAGAGATTTTATTATTGTTAATTTATTTTACTTGTCCAACTAACCTTTTACCTTAATCCAAAACCCCAAAACATACCTTTCCATAACCAATAATAAGAACATACCTCCCTGCAATTCCTTGAGAAGACAACCCGAGGTTTAAATACTCGGTTATCAATTTTAAAGGGGTTTGTTATTTGTGACAACCAAATAGTTTGTATGAAAGGACTTTTGTTGGTTTAGAAGCTATACTTGCAATGAGAATTTATTCTGAATTCTATACCACGCAAAAGTTCTCTCATCAATAATTAAAAGATAAATAAACATAAAATAAAGATAGAGATACTTATGTAATTCATTGGTGGGAATTTCAGATAAGCATATGGAGATGCGTTGTTCCTTCTAAATCTCTGCTTTCCTACTGCCTTCATCCAATCATTCATATTCCATTCCATGGCAAGCTGTATGTAGGGGGATCACCGTTGTCAATGGCTACCCGCCCATCCTCTCAGTGAAAATGGTCCAGCTACGGGTTATGAAGGGCTAATCATCTGTCGGTTCTCACTTGTATTGGAATAAGATCCAATGATCCTTTTGCGTCTGTCACCACGCCCAACAGTCATGAGTTTGAAGCTCGACACAGTCATTCCATCCCAGATCTTACTTGGAATACCACAGACAAGGTTTAGTTTTTCGGATCTCAAGAATGCTGCTGATGAGCGGATATTTTATACACTTTTTGGGGGTAATTTCATGTAGATTTAAGTATGTTTTAGTTAGTTTTTAGTATATTTCTATTAGTTTTTAGGCAAAATTCATATTTCTGGACTTTACTATGAGTTTGTGTGTTTTTCTATGATTTCAGGTATTTTCTGGCTGAAATTGAGGGAGCTGAGCAAAAATCTGATTCAGGCTGAAAAAGGACTACTGATGTTGTTGGATTCTGACCTCTCTGCACTCGGAATGGATTTTTTGGAGCTAGAAGAGTCCAATTGGAACGCTCTTAATTGGGTTGGAAAGTAGACATCCAGGGCTTTCCAGAAATATATAATAGTCCATACTTTGCGAGAAGATAAATGACGTAAATGGGCATTTAACGCCAGTTCTATGTTGCATTCTGGTGTTGAACGCCAGAAACAGGTTGCAAGTTGGAGTTAAACGCGAGAAACAGGTTACAACCTGACGTTTAACTCTAGAAACAGCCCAGGCATGTGAGAAGCTCAAGTCTCAGTCCTAGGACACACCAAGTGAGCCCCAGAAGTGGATTTCTGCACTATCTATCTTAGTTTACTCATTTTCTGTAAACCTAGGTTACTAGTTTAGTATTTAAACAACTTTTAGAGACTTATTTGGTATCTCATGACATTTTAGATCTGAACTTTGTACTTTTTGATGGCATGAGTCTCTAAACTCCATTGTTGGGGGTGAGGAGCTCTACAGCGTCTCGATGAATTAATGCAATTATTTCTATTTTCTATTCAAACACGCTTGTTCCTATCTAAGATGTTCATTCGCACTTCAATATGAAGAAGGTGATGATCCGTGACACTCATCACCATTCTCAACCTATAAACGCGTGCCTGACAACCACCTCCGTTCTACATTCGATTGTATGAATATCTCTTGGATTTTTTAATCAGAGTCTTCGTGGTATAAGTTGGAATCCATTGGCAGCATCCTTGAGAATCCGGAAAGTCTAAACCTTGTCTGTGGTATTCCGAGTAGGATTCAGGGATTGGATGACTGTGACGAGCTTCAAACTCGCGAGTGTTGGGCGTAGTGACAGACGCAAAAGGATCAATGGATCCTATTCCGACATGATCGAGAACCAACAGATAATTAGTCGTGCTGTGACAGAGCATTTGGACCATTTTCACTGAGATGATGGGAAGTAGCCATTGACAATGGTGACGCCCTACATACAGCTTCCCATGGAAGGAGCCTTGCATGTTTGAAAGTAAGAAAGCATTATGTTGCAGGGATTCAGAAGACAAAGCATCTCTAAAACTCCAACATATTCTCCATTTTTGCGTAACAATTACTTATTCTATGCCCTTTCACTTTTTACAACTGAAACTAAAGAACCCTATTGGTATCCTAACTAAGAATAATAAGATAACCATAGCTTGCTTCAAGCCAACAATCTCCGTGGGATTTGACCCTTACTCACGTAAGGTATTACTTGGACGACCCAGTGCACTTGCTGGTTAGTTGTGCGGAATTACATAGTGTGAGTGTAATTTTCGTGCACCATGTTTTTGGCGCCATTGCCGGGGATTGTTTGAATTTGAACAACTGACGGTGAATCTTGTTGCTTAGATTAGGAAAATTGTCTTTTGGGTCAGAGTCTTTTATTTTCTTTTCAAAAATTTTTCAAAAATATTATTTTTCTTTATTAATTTTTAGTTTTTATGTGAGTTTAGTGTCATGTTTTTATGTTTGGTGTCAATTGCATGCTTTTCTTTGTCTTTCAATTTTCGAATTGCATGTTCTTTGTTCTTCTTTGATCTTCAAATTGTTCTTGTCAATTTTTCTTGTTTGATCTTGGGTTTGTCTTATTTTGTTTCTTTTCTTGTTTTTATTGTGCATTTTCAAATTTTTGGTTTTCAAAAAAAATTTATTTATTAAATAAACCTTATTAAAACACGTTAAATTTATAGCTCAGTTGGCTAGAGAGTTGGCTTATGTTCTTGGCAATTGGGTATCTTCCTTTTAAAACTTTTTCAAAAATAATTTTTCTTTAATTAAATCTTGTGCCAAAATTTAAGTTTGGTGTTCTTTTGTTAATTTTCTTTAATTTTCGAAAATTCATTTTGGTTTTCTAAAAATTTTAAGTTTGGTGTTCTTTCTTTTGTTCTTGGTGTTCTTGTGAGTCTTCAAGGTGTTCTTGAGTCTTCTTTGTGTTTTCATCTTAAAATTTTTAAATTTGGTGTGCCTTGGTGTTTTCCCTCCAAAATTTTCGAAAACAAGGAGCATTGGATTTAAAAATTTCAAGTCTTGTGTCTTTTGTGTGTTTTTCTCTTTCATAATAAAATTCAAAAAAAAATATCTTTTCCTTTAATTTCTCATAATTTTCGAATTACTTGGGTTGACTTGGTCAAAATTTTTCAAATCATATCTTTTTCAAAAATATCCTAACCACTTTTTCTCTCCTCACTTTTTCAAAAATCTTCATAAAATATTTTCAAATTTCTTTTATTTTTATTTTAGTTTTTATTTTATTTTATTTTATTATTTGAAAAATTAATTTATTTTAATATAATAAAATAAATACACATCATCTCCCTTTCTCCATCATGGACCTAAGTGGAAATAAACAGTCCAGAAAGACTCTGGGGTCATATGCTAACCCCACTACTGCTTCATATGGGAATAGTATCTGTATACCCTTTATTGGAGTCAGTAGTTTTGAGTTGAATCCTCAGCTCATTATCATGGTGCAGCAAAATTGTCAGTATTCCGGTCTTCCACGGGAAGAACCTACAGAGTTTCTGACACAGTTTTTACAACTTGCTGACACAGTACATGATAAAGAAGTAGATCAGGATGTCTACAGATTATTACTCTTTCCATTTGCTATAAAAGACCAAGCTAAGAGGTGGTTAAATAACCAACCTAAGGCTAGCATAAGAACATGGAAACAGCTGTCAGAAAAATTCCTGAATCAATATTTCCCTCCAAAATGGATGACACAGCTAAGGCTGAGCATCCAAGGCTTTAAACAAGGAGATAATGAATCCCTTTATGATGCCTGGGAGAGATACAGAGAGATGCTAAGAAAATGCCCCTCTGAAATATTTTCAGAGTGTGTGCAATTAGACATCTTCTATTATGGGCTTACAGAGAAAGCTCAGATTTTTCTAGACCACTCAGCTGGTGGATCTATCCACATGAGAAAGACAATTTAAGAAGCTCAAGAGCTCATTGATACAGTTGCCAGAAATCAGCATTTGTACCTAAGTAGTGAACCTTCCATGAAAGAAGAGGCTAAAACAGTAACTGCTGAACTCAATCCTGCAGAACAAGTTACTGAATTCAATCAGCAATTAGATTTTCTAACAAAACAGCTAGCCGAATTCAAGGAGATACTACAAGACACAAGAATGGCTAATAGGAACATGGAAATACAGTTGAAGCAAATAGAACAGCAGTTATCAAAACAAATAATAGAAGAGTGCCAAGCAGTTCAATTAAGAAGTGGGAAGACATTAAATACCTCACTTCAAGGCAGCAAGAAGCCAAGAAATGAACAAACTGCTACCCAAAATCCCTCTGAGGATAGTAAGAGCCCAAGGAGGAATAATGCTGGCGTTTAAACACCAGAAAAGGGTGAAGAACTGGTTTTAAAGAGGTGGATCAAAAGAGCTCCTGTCTTGACCATCTAGCACTTGTTCTAAAGAGGTGCCAAGAGACTAACCTGGTTTTAAACTGGGAGAAATGTCACTTTATGGTAACTGAAGGAATTGTCCTTGGGCACAAAATTTTGAACAAGGGAATAGAGGTGGATCAAGCTAAGGTAAAGGTAATTGAAAAATTACCACAACCTGCCAATGTTAAGGCAATCAGAAGCTTTCTGGGGCATGCAGGATTCTATAGGAGGTTTATAAAAGATTTTTCAAAAATCGCCAAACCTCTGAGTAATCTGCTAGCTGCTGACACGCCATTTATCTTTGATAAGGAGTGTCTGCAAGCATTTGAGACTCTGAAAGCTAAGCTGGTTACAGCACCAGTCATCTCTGCACCAGACTGGACATTACCATTTGAATTAATGTGTGATGCCAGTGATCATGCCATTGGTGCAATGTTGGGACAGAGGCATGACAAGCTTTTGCTCGTCATTTATTATGCCAGTCGTGTTCTAAATGATGCGCAGAAGAACTACACAACCACAGAAAAGGAATTGCTTGCAATGGTTTATGCCATTGACAAGTTCAGATCCTATTTAGTAGGATCAAAAGTGATTGTATACACTGACCATGCTGCTCTTAAATATCTACTCACAAAGCAGGATTCAAAACCCTGACTCATAAGATGGGTGTTACTTCTGCAAGAGTTTGATATAGAAATAAGAGACAGAAAAGGGACAGAGAATCCAGTAGCAGATCACCTGTCCCGAATAGAACCAGTAGAAGGGGCGTCCCTCCCTCTTACTGAGATCTCTAAAACTTTTCTAGATGAGCAACTCTTTGCCATCCCGGAAGTACCATGGTTTGCAGACATTGCAAATTATAAGGTTGTGAGATTCATACCCAAAGAGTATAGTAGGCAGCAATCAAAGAAATTGATCACAGATGCAAAGTACTATCTTTGGGATGAACCATATCTCTTCAAGAGATGTGCAGACGGGGTAATCCGTAGATGTGTGCCTAAAGAAGAAGCACAGAAGATCTTATGGCATTGCCATGGATCACAATATGGAGGACATTTTGGAAGTGAGCAAACAGCCACAAGAGTCCTCCAATGTGGCTTCTACTGGCCTACTCTCTATAAAGACTCCCGAGTGTTCATACTTAATTGTGACAGTTGCCAAAGATCTGGCAATCTGCCTCACAATTATGCCATGCCTCAACAAGAGATCTTGGAGATTGAGTTGTTTGATGTATGGGGTATTGACTTCATGGGGCCTTTCCCACCATCATACTCAAACACTTATATTCTGGTGGCAGTAGATTATGTATCCAAATAGGTGGAAGCTATTGCAACACCCACTAATGATACTAAGACAGTGCTGAAATTCCTCCAGAAACACATCTTCAGCAGATTTGGTATCCCTAAAGTACTAATCAGTGATGGGGGCACTCATTTCTGCAATAAACAGCTTTACTCTGCTTTGGTTCGATATGGAGTTAGCCACAGGGTGGCCACTCCATATCATCCATAGACAAATGGGCAAGCTGAAGTCTCTAATAGAGAACTTAAAAGAATCTTGGAACGGACTGTGATTAACCGAAGAACGGATTGGGCAAGAGGCTTGGATGATGCTCTGTGGGCATACAGAACAGCATTCAAGACTCCTATAGGGACCTCTCCATACCATCTTGTGTATGGAAAAGCCTGTCACTTGCCAGTGGAACTGGAACATAAGGCCTATTGGGCAACCAGATTCCTAAACCTCAATGCTAAGTTAGCTGGAGAAAAATGATTGCTCCAATTAAATGAGTTAGAGGAATTCAGACTCAATGCTTTTGAAAATGCAAAAATTTACAAAGAGAAAGCAAAAAGATGGCATGACAAGAAGTTGTCATCCAGAGTCTTTGAGCCAGGGCAGAGAGTTCTGCTATTTAATTCTAGGCTCAGATTATTCCCCGAGAAATTGAAATCCCGGTGGAGAGGACCATATGTGATTACAGGTGTGTCACCATATGGCTACGTAGAGCTTCAAGATAATGATTCTAACAAAAAGTTGATTGTTAATGGACAGAGAGTCAAACATTATCTTGAAAGCAATTTTGAGCAAGAATGCTCAAAACTGAGACTTGATTAAAGCTCAGTAATAGTCCAGCTAAAGACAATAAAGAAGTGCTTGCTGGGAGGCAACCCAGTCATGAGTTTATTTTATTTGTAATCTTAATTTTAAATTAGATAATACATTTCAGTGAATGATACAGAGTTACAGAAGGATTCAGAGGATAAAACAGCAAAAAGATGCTCACTGGTGCGAAAAAGCCAGTAAGAGCTGTTTTGGGCGTTGAACGCCCAAAAGAAGCATCTACTGGGCGTTCAACGCCAGTAGAGATAGCCATCTGGGCGTTAAACGCCAGAAAGAAGCATCTTCTGGGTGTTTAACGCCAGATTTATAGCGTCCTGGGCATTCAGAAAAATGCCCAGTGACAAAGGAGTTCCTGGCGTTTAACGCCAGCCAGAAGCAACAGCTGGGCGTTAAACGCCTAGGAGAAGCTACAAATGGGCGTTAAATGCCCAAAACATGCAGTGTTTGGGCATTTAACGCCAAGATTATGGGGAAGAGGTAAATCCGTTTTCAATTCAAATTTTTCCATTTTTTATGTTTCAATTCATGATTTCTTGCATAAACATGTTACAAACTCTCATATTCCAAACATCAATTCTAAAAATTTTTAATCCTAATTTTTCAAATCCTTTTTCAAAGATATCAAATGTATCTTAATTCGTAAACACAAATCCTTTTCAAATCCTCTCCAACTTCTTTTCAAATCTTTTTCAAAAATCAATTATCTTTTTAAATTCTTCTCAAATCTTTTCTTTTAAATTCATCATATCCTCTTTTCAAAATTCAGATTTATCTTTTTTTTAATACCTTTCATATCTTTTCAATTTTAGATTGCATCTTTTTCCTATCATACTTATCTTTTACAAATTATATCTTCTATCATATCTCCATATCTTTTAAATTTTAGATTGCATCTTTTTCCTATCATACTTATCTTTTACAAATTATATCTTCTATCATATCTCCTTCAAAATTTTCGAAAAACCCACCCCTTCCCTTTAAATCCTAGTTCGGCCTCCCTCTTCTCCTCCACAATTCGAAAAAAATTGGCTCTCCTTCTATCCCTCTCCTTTCCTTTCCTTTTCATGAGGACAAGCAAACCTCTAAGTTTGGGGTGTTTATCTGTGATCACTAAACCAATACCCATAAAGATCATGGATCCTAAGGGAAAATAAACCACTCCAAGAGATAAGAAAGAGAATATTCCAAAACCACTTTAGAATCAAGGGAAGTTCTTAACCAAAGAACATTTAGACCATTACTACAAAATAATGGGTCTAAGGTCAGTGATCCCGGAAGTTAAATTCGATCTGAAAGAAGACGAATATCCGGAGATCCAAGAGCAAATTCGAAACAGGAGCTGGGAAATCCTAGCTAATCCTGAAACAAAGGTGGAAAGAAACATGGTTCAGGAATTCTACTCTAATCTGTGGCAAACAGACCGGCAGAGAATAGATGGAACCGCCTTCTATGATTATCGGACCTTAGTCAAAGGGAAGATTGTTCACCCTCACCCTGATAAAATCAGGGAAATCATTAAGCTACCTCAGTTGAAAGATGACCCAGACTCCTTTAATAGGAGAATGATGAGAACAAATAAGGGCTTGGACGAAATTCTAGAGGACATATGCCTCCTTGGAACCAAGTGGATAACCAGCACCAAGGGTGTCCCAAATCAACTCAAGAGAGAAGATCTCAAACCAGTCGCCAGAGGCTGGCTGGACTTCATTGGGTGTTCTATACTGCCCACTAGCAACCGCTCTGAAGTCACCATCAAAAGAGCAGTAATGATCCATTGCATTATGTTGGGAAAAGAAGTGGAAGTTCATCAGCTGATTTCTTGTGAATTTTACATAATTACAAACAAGAACTCCAAAGATGCCAAATTGGCTTATCCAAGGTTAATTTCTATGCTATGTAAAGATACTGGGGTGAAGATGGGAGTAACTGAGTATATCTCAGTTGAGCGACCAATCACCAAAAAGTCAATGGAAGGACAACAAGCGCAGAACGACCCCATCAAGAGGAAAGCACATGAGTTCCTCCTGGAAATCCCTCAAATTGAATACTGAGAGCGCCTTGAAGCATCTGTCACCAAATTGCAAGAAGCTATGGAGCAACTAAAGGAAGAATAGCAAAATCAAAATAGCATACTTTGCAAACTGCTTAAGGAACAAGAAGTGCAAGGGCGTGAACTGAGGGAACTGAAGCGTCAGAAGCTGTCTCTTGAAGGGCCAAGCACCCCACAGATTAAAGGAGCATCCACCTCCCAAAATAAAGGTTGTTGAGTCCTAATCTTTGCCTTAACTCTGTGATAATTGTTCTTATTAGGAATTTACCTTAGAAGTTATATATTAGTAGTAGTAATTAGTATATCTATTTTGATTTTATCTCCAATTAATCTATAAATTATTTTTCTCATCATCATCAAACATAAATAAAATAGTAGATTTTTAGAATAAAGAGGCAATATTTTTTCAAGTTTTTAATAAGGAAAATTCTAATTATTTAGATGTGGTGGCAATACTTTTTGTCTTCTGAATGAATGCCTGAACAGTGCATATTTTTTATATTGAATTTTATGAATGTTAAAATTGTTGGCTCTTGAATGAATGATGAACAAGAGAAATATTATTGTTCATCTGAAAAATCATGAAATTGATTCTTGAAGCAGGAAAAAGCAGTGAAAAAAAAGAGAAGAAGCAGTAGAAAAAGCCAATAGCCCTTTAAACCAAAAGGCAAGGGTGAAAATGATCCAAGGCTTTGAGCATCAATGGATAGGAGGGCCCTAGGAAATAAATCTAGGCCTAAGCGGCTAAATCAAGCTGTTCCTAACCATGTGCTTGTGGCATGTAGGTCCAAGTGAAAAGCTTGAGTGTGAGTGGTTAAAGTCATGATCCAAGGCAAAAGAGTGTGCTTAAGAACTCTGGACACCTCTAATTGGGGACTTTAGCAAAGCTAAGTCACAATCTAAAAAGTTTCACCCAGTTATGTGTTTGTGGCATTTATGTATCCGGTGGTAACACTGGAAAACAAAGTGCTTAGGGCCACGGCCAAGACTCATAAAGTAGCTGTGTTCAAGAATCAACATACTAAACTAGGAGAATCAATAATACTATTTGAATTTTGAATTCCTATGGATGCCAATCATTCTGAATTTCAAAGTATAAAGTGAGTTGCCAAAACTGTTCGGAAGCAAAAAGCTACTAATCCCGCTCATCTAATTAGAATCTGAGCTTCACTTAAAACTCTGAGATATTATTGCTTCTTGATTTCTTTTTATCCTATTTTATTTATCTAGTTGCTTGGGGACAAGCAATAATTTAAGTTTGGTGTTGTGATGAGCGGATATTTTATACGCTTTTTGGGGGTAATTTCATGTAGATTTTAGTATGTTTTAATCAGTTTTTAGTATATTTCTATTAGTTTTTAGCCAAAATTCATATTTCTGGACTTTACTAAGAGTTTGTGTGTTTTTCTTTGATTTCACATATTTTCTAGCTGAAATTGAGGGAGCTGCGCAAAAATCTGATTCAGGCTGAAAAAGGACTGCTGATGCTGTTGGATTCTGACCTCCCTGCACTCGGAATAGATTTTTTGGAGCTACAAGAATCCAATTGGCGCGCTCTCAATTGGGTTGGAAAGTAGACATCCAGGTCTTTCCAGAAATATATAATAGTTCATACTTTGCGCGAAGATAAATGACGTAAACAGGCGTTTAACGCCAGTTCCATGTTGCATTCTGGCATTGAACGCCAGAAATAGGTTGCAAGTTGGAGTTAAACACCAGAAACAGGTTACAACCTGATGTTTAACTCCAGAAACAGCCCAGGCACGTGACAAGCTCAAGTCTCAGCCCCAGCACACACCAAGTGGGCCCCAGAAGTGGATTTCTGCACTATCTATCTTAGTTTACTCATTTTCTGTAAACCTAGGTTACTAGTTTAGTATTTAAACAACTTTTAGAGACTTATTTTGTATCTCATGACATTTTAGATCTGAACTTTGTACTTCTTGACGGCATGAGTCTCTAAACTCTATTGTTGGGGGTGAGGAGCTCTGTAGCGTCTCGATGAATTAATGCAATTATTTCTGTTTTCTATTCAAACACACTTGTTCCTATCTAAGATGTTCATTCGCACTTCAATATGAAGAAGGTGATGATCCGTGACACTCATCACCATTCTCAACCTATGAACGCGTGCCTGACAACCACCTCTGTTCTACCTTCGATTGTATGAATATCTCTTAGATTTTTTAATCAGAGTCTTCGTGATTTAAGCTAGAATCCATTGGCAGCATCCTTGAGAATCCGGAAAGTCTAAACCTTGTCTGTGGTATTCTGAGTAGGATTCAGGGATTGGATGACTGTGACGAGCTTCAAATTCGCGAGTGTTGGGCGTAGTGACAGACGCAAAAGGATCAATGGATCCTATTCCGACATGATCGAGAACCGATAGATGATAGCCATGCTGTGACAGAGCATTTGGACCATTTTCACTGAGAGGATGTGAAGTAGCCATTGACAACGGTGACGCCCTACATACAGCTTGCCATGGAAGGAGCCTTGCATGTTTGAAAGTAAGAAAGCATTATGTTACAGGGATTCAGAAGACAAAGCATCTCCAAAACTCCAACATATTCTCCATTATTGCGTAACAATTACTTATTTTATGCCCTTTCACTTTTTACAACTGAAACTAAAGAACCCTATTGGTATCCTGACTAAGAATAATAAAATAACCATAGCTTGCTTCAAGCCAACAATCTCCCTGGGATTCGACCCTTACTCACGTAAAGTATTACTTGGACGACCCAGTGCACTTGCTGGTTAGTTGTGCGGAATTACATAGTGTGAGTGTAATTTTCGTGCACCAGCTGCCAATTGATTCTAGCTTATACCACAAAGACTCTGATCTCACGGAATGGAAGGCTCTGTTGTCAAGAGAGGCAACCATGCGTCGCGAACTAGAAATCCAAGAGATATACATTCAAGTTTTCGCAGGTAGAACGGAAGTGTTTGTCAGGAACGCGTTCATAAGTGAGAATGGTAATGAGTGTCACGGATCATCACATTCATCAGGTTGAAGTGTGAATGAATATCTTAGAATAATAATAAGCTTGAATTGAATAGAAGAATAATAGTACTTTGCATTAATACTCGAGGAACAGCAAAGCTCCACACCTTAATCTATGGTGTGTAGAAACTCCACCGTTAAAAATACATAAGAATAAGGTATAGGCATGGCCGAATGGCCAGCCTCCCAAAAGTGATCAAAAGATCGTCCTAGGACTAAACGTCCAAAGATGTTCCCAAAGCTCCAAAAAAAATGTGAATACAATAGTAAAAATTTCTATTTATACTAAACTAGTTACTAGGGTTATAGAAATAAGTAAATGATGCAGAAATCCACTACCGGACCCACTTGGTGTGTGCTTGGACTGAGCATTAAAGCTTTCATGTGTAGAGTCTTTTCTTGGAGTTAAATGCCAGTTTTTATGCTAGTTTGGGCGTTTAACTGCAGCTTCTATCCTGTTTCTGGCGTTTAACGCCAGAATAGGGCAGGAAGTTGGCGTTTGAACGCCAGTTTGCGTCATCAAAACTCGAGCAAAGTATGGACTATTATATATTGCTGGAAAGCCCAGGATGTCTACTTTCCAATGCAATTGAGAGCACGCCAATTGGGTTTCTGTAGCTCCAAAAAATCCATTTCGAATGCAGAGAGGTTAGAATCTGTTCATACCCAGGGTCAAGCTGTCCGACCCGGGATGTTCTACAGACAAAATGACCGACCTCTTCAGGACAGGACAATCTGACCTCTTCTAAAGGAGCTCGGCCAAGTCACCAAGAAAGCCCAAAGAAGGGCACAAATGAAGGACCGCACACCAAAGCCCAAGGCAGTCCTAGCCTACAGGGAGAAGGGTGGATCCCTCGAAGATAAGGTGACCTCACTCCAAAGATAAAGATAAGATAGGATAACTAACTTATCTTATCTATGAAGGTCACCCTACACCATTATAAATACGCTGGAGCACCCAGGTATAACTCATACTCTGATTCTACTCAATACCTACTTAATACCCTTGCTAACTTAAGCATCGGAGTCCCTTGCAGGTACCCCCCACCCTCCGGGGATGAAGGAATCAGCACCATCACCATGTCCAACAAGTCGGATATAACCGTTCTGACCAGCACAGGAGATCTCATCCGAGATCGACCTACAGTTTCAGGTAACCCTGGGAACATTGGCACCGTTGTCGGGAAACCTAGAAGTCATCCCATCTTCATAGCGGACGACCATGACAACGACGACAACTCAGATCTAGAAGATAGAACGTCGCACAAAAACGCGGACACTACCCCAAAGGATACTCCTCAACCTAAAAAGAATTCAAACGCGGGAGCCATAGAGATGCTTCAAGACCGTTTAAAACAACTTGAGGAAGATGCCCTACGTCAACGAGAAGCTGAGAAAGTCCTAAGAAGGAAATAATACGACGCTGGGAATTGGAGGACAAACTCCTAAAACTCGAAGGCGATCTCAAGACCAATGCCAACCGATCCCTTCATGAGGACAGCTCCCGCAAGGAACAAGATCCATTCACCAAGGAGATCATGAAGACCAAAATCCCTAAAGACTTTAAACTCCCAGATATGACTCTGTACGACGGCACTACAGAACCTGGCTATCATCTCAGCAGTTTCAGAAGTAGAATGTACCTCACCGACGCCTCAGATGCAGTTTGTTGCAAAGCCTTTCCGCCTACTTTAACAAAGACAGCGATTAGATGGTTCGACAATCTACCTTCTAGGTCCATCTCGAGCTTCGACGACTTGGCCACGAAGTTCTTGGCCAGATTCTCCATCCAAAAAGATAAGGCTAAGTACGCTCCAAGTCTATTAGGAATCAGGCAAGGAGAACGGGAAACTCTCCGCAACTACATGGAAAGATTCAACAAAATATGCCTGGACATACAGAACCTACCAACAAAGGCTGCATCAATGGCTTGTAAGAAGGACCTTTTAGCCAGTCTATATCGAGAAAACACCCCGCATCTCTGAATGAAGTACAAGAACGAGCAGAAAAGTACATTAACATGGAGGAAAACTCTCGACTATGAGAGATCTCGAAATCCGGATTCACCTCCCGGGATAAGGACAAAGAATCCAAAAAGAAAGAAGATCGACATGGCGAAAAAATTAAAAAATATCACAATTACACCCCCATTCGGGTGTCTCTCATGGATGTCTACAGAGAGGTATGTAACACTGAAAAAATACCCCTAGCTCGACCACTCAAAGGCAAAAAAGGAGGAGGAAATCGGGCTGAATATTGTGAATATCACCGAATCCGTGGACATTCCACCAATGAATGTTTTGACTTAAAAAATGTCATAGAAAAGCTAGTAAAAGAAGGGAAGCTAGATCGGTATCTGGCCACCCGGAACGATGAGCAAAGAAAAAGAAGAAGGGAAGAAGACGTCGGACGAACCGAGAGATCACCTCGAACACCAGAAAGACACATCCACATGATACACGGCGGATTTGCGGGAGGAGAGTCTCCAAATCATCTCGCAAAAGATATCTTAAAGAGGTATATCATGTCGAAGGGAAGGAGGTAACACCCGACATCCCCGAGATTACCTTCACCAAAGAAGATGCATCCGGTATAATCTCAGGACACGAGGATCCTATGGTCATCACTGTTATACTGGCAAATGCAAACCTCCACCGCACACTGATAGACCAGGGGAGCTCCACTGACATCTTGTTCAAAACTGCCTTCCACAAGCTCGGTTTGGAAGAAAAAGAACTCCGAGCATATCTGAACAGCCTGTTCGGACTAGGAGACACCCCGGTCCAACCACTTGGATATATCTCATTGCACACAACCTTTGGAAAAGAAAACCAATCAAGAACACTCAAGATAGATTACATCGTGGTCGACGTAGGATCAGCCTATAACGCTTTAATAGGCCGGACAACATTAAATCAGCTCGGTGCAATAGTCTCAACTCCACATTTATGCATGAAATTCCCAACTCCATAAGGGATAGCTACAATAACAGCAGATCAAAAGACGGCATGCCGCTGTTACAACGAAAGTCTAGACCTCAGAAGCAGAGGAGAAGAATTTCACACAATCGAGCTCGGTAGAGTTCAGAGGTGGGAAGAACTCCGCCCACAACCTGAAGGCGGAATAGAGAAAGTCCAGATTTGGAATACCCCGGACCAAACGACCAGTATCGGTACAATCCTACAAGAAGATACAAAAGAATCGCTCATACAGTTCTTACGAGATAACGCCGACCTCTTCGCATGGAAAGCCTCAGACATGCTAGGCATAGACCCCAAGTTAATGTGCCACAAATCAGCAGTCTACCCTGGATCTCGGCCAGTACAACAGAGGCGCAGAGAGCTCAGACCGGAATACTCCCATGCTGTGGAAGAGCAGGTACAAGCTCTATTGGAGGTAGGATTCATAAGAGAAGTAAAATACCCACTATGGCTAGCTAACGTCGTCTTGGTAAAAAAATCAAACGGGAAGTGGCGAATGTGCACCAACTACACTGATCTCAACAAAGCCTGCCCAAAAGATCCTTATCCACTCCCAAGTATTGACGTAGTGGTCGATATTGCCTCCGGATATAAATACCTCTCATTCATGGACGCATATTCGGGATACAATCAAATCCCAATGTATCCACCTGACCAAGAAAAAACTTCCTTCTTAACCCCAAAAGCAAACTACTACTACATCGTCATGCCTTTCAGCCTTAAAAATGCGGGAGCTACTTATCAGATATTAATGAATAAGGTCTTTTCAGACCACATCAGAAAAATCATGGAAGTCTACGTAGACGACATGCTAATAAAGACACAAAATGAAGAAACGCTATTGTCCAACCTGACCCAGGTGTTCAACACTATAAGATAGCATGGCATGCGACTCAATCCCGCAAAATGCACCTTTGCAGTAGAAGCCGGCAAATTCTTGGGTTTTATGCTCACACAGAGAGGAATCGAATCAAACCCAGATAAATGTCGGGCCATACTCGACATGAAGAGTCCAACTTGTGTCAAAGTGGTACAACAACTCAATGGGAGGCTAGCAGCCTTGTCCAGATTTTTAGCTGGATCGGCAATAAGATCTCTTCCCTTCTACGCTACTCTAAGGAAAGTAAAAAAGTTTGAATGGACAATGGATTACGAGCAGGCCTTCCAAGATTTTATAAGGTTCCTGGGACAGCCATCTATCCTAACTCGGCCACGGGAAGGAGAACCACTCATATTGTACCTCGCAGTAGCCTTAGCACTAGTCCGAGAAGACGACAACGGGCAGCAACCCGTATACTTCATCAGTAAAGCGCTACAGGGAGCCGAGCTAAACTACTAAAATATAGAGAAGTTTGCCTACGCTCTCATACTAACATCTCGGCGACTTCGCCCATACTTCCAAGCCCACACCATCAGGGTCCGGACCAACCAGCCCATAAAAGGGATCTTACAGAAAACGGACCTGGCAGGCAGAATTGTACAATGGGTAGTTGAGTTATCCGAATTCGATCTTCAATACGAAGCTTGGACAGCCATCAAATCACAATACCTGGCCGACTTTATTGTAGAATTTACAAATACACCGAAAACCCCCATAGAATGCAATCTCTACGTGGACGAATCCTCAAACAAAGCTGGAAGCGGTGCGGATATGATAATTGAAAGCGACCAAGGGACCCAAATCAAACTTTCCCTCAAATTTGGGTTCCCTGCCTCAAACAACCAAGCAGAATATAAGGTACTGCTAGCTGGTTTAAAGCTGGCTAGGGAGGTTAGAGCTCAAAAGCTTATCATCTTCAGCGACTCACAGGTAGTCACTTTGCAAATAGCAGGAAGCTATCAAGCCAAAGACCCCACTATGAAAAATACTTGGACAGAACCAGGGAACAGCTCGGATAACTCGGAGAATATGAGATCCATCACATACCCCGAGAACAGAACGCCTGAGCTGACGCACTCTCAAAACTAGCCAGCACCAAACCAGGGGGCAACAATAGAAGCCTTATCCAAGAAATTCTACAAAATCCATCAATCTCTAAAGAAGAAAAATTCCTGACCATAACAGTTCAGGATTAAGGATGGATGACTCCCATAATTAACTACCTCAAAACAGAAGCACTCCCCACAGAAGAAAAGGAAGCAAAGAGGTTGAAACGGGAGGCACAATACTACACTATCATAAATAATACTCTATACAAAAGGGGGATTTCAATACCATTGTTAAACTGCGTACCAACTTCTAACACAAAGGAAGTCCTAGAAGAAGTACACAGTGGCATTTGCGGCAATCACCTAGGAGCACAGGCACTTACCAAAAAAGTACTTCGCACAGGATTTTACTGGCCAACTCTACAAAAGGAAGCCACAGAGTTCGTAAAGACATGTCCATCATGTCAGAAACATGCCAACTTTCACATCGCCCCACCAGAGGAGCTCATCAGTGTAACCTCACCTTGGCCATTCGCAAAATGGGGACACGACCTTCTCGGACCCTTCCCGTAGAGATCAGGACAAGTCAAATTCCTCATAGTGGGGATAGATTAATTCACAAAATGGATCGAGGCAAAACCCCTAGCTAATGCCACTGCTCAAAGAAGTAGAAAATTCCTATATAGGATCATCGTCACGAGGTTCGGGGTTCCATACTCCATCACCACAGACAATGGTACCCAGTTCACAGATGCAGGCTTTAGAAAGCTAGCATCTAACTTGAATATAAAACAGCAATTCACTTCCATAGAACATCCCCAAGCCAATGAACAAGAAGAAGCTGCCAACAAAGTCATACTGGCTGGGCTGAAACAGAGATTATAGGACACAAAGGGAGCTTAGGCCGATGAGCTCCCACAAGTCCTATGGGCATATAGAACAACGCCACATTCCACCACAAAGGAATCACCCTTCCGATTAGCGTACGGAATAGAGGCAATGATCCCAGTGGAGATCGAAGAAGGGTCGCTTAGATTGGTCCACTATAGTGAAGAAGCCAACTCCCAACTTTAAAAGGAAGAACTCGACCTACTTCCAGAAGTTCGGAAAAGAGCTCAGATCAGGGAGGAAGCATTAAAATGATGAATGGCTGCAAGATACAATCAAAAGGTAGTACAGCGAGTTTTCACTAAGAACGACCTCATCCTAATCCGAAATGATATCAGAACAACTCGACCTGGAGAAGGAAAGCTGGCAGCAAACTGGAAAGGACCCTACCGAGTCATAGAAGTACTTGGAAAGGGCTACTACAGACTGTCCGAACTCGATGGGCGAGAGCTTCCTAGGTCATGGCACGCCTGCAACCTAAGAAGGTACTATAGTTAGGGATGATAAAGGATCTTAGGATAAGGCGCACTCTTTTTCCTAAAAAGGTTTTTTAATGAGGTGCCAGGCCAAGACCTACGAATCACCCAACTTATAGGATTAACTCCCTGCATGTATATATTTGTATTTTCTTTTTTAATAAAATCTGTTCAGATCTTCTACAAATGCTCAAGCCGCATTAATCTGAAACATTCATCGTCCGATTATAAAGCTACAGATCGACAGAAAGTAAAAGTCAAATTCACTACGCAATCACGATAAAGACCAAAGATGAAAACCAAATTCATCAAAAGGTCGACCAAAAGAGGGTTAAAACCCAATCTCTACAAAATCGGCAAAGATGAAAACAAAACAATGTAAGAAGTTATAAAAAGTGATCCATAGAAAGGACCTGACGAGGTCCTAATAAAATGGATTGCTATAAAATAACTTAAAGACTGGCCGACGTAAAGAAGTCGGACCAGTCGCAAAAACCCAAGTTATAGGTAAAGCCCTGGAAAGAGGTCTGGCCAACCCTATAAAAGAAGATTACTATAACTTAGAAGAGCCCGACATGATGAAGTCGGACTCCCACAAAACAAAGTTATAAAAGTAATCCCTGAAAGAGACCTGAACAAAGGTCCAAGAAAGAGGATTACAAAAATAACTTTGAAGAGCCCGACATGATGAAGTCGGACTCCCACAAACAAGTTATAAAAGTAATCCTTGAAAGAGACCTGAACAAGTTCCAAGGAAGAGGATTACAAAAATAACTTTGAAGAGCCCGACATGATGAAGTCGGACTCCCACAAAACAAAGTTATAAAGGTAATCCCTGAAAGAGACCTGAACAAAGGTCCAAGAAAGAGGATTACAAAAATAACTTTGAAGAACCCGACCTGATGAAATCGGACTCCCACAAACAAGTTATAAAAGTAATCCCTGAAAGAAACATGAGCAAGGACCAAGAAAGAGGATTACAAAAATAACTTCGAAAGACCCGACGTAAGGAAGTCAGCCTAAAGCACAAAGTTATAGAAGTAATCCCTGAAAGAGATCTGAACAAGATCCAAGAAAAAGGATTACAAAATAACTTGGAAGGGGCTGACATGATGAAGTCAGCCCAAAACATAAAGCTACAAAAGTAACCCCTGAAAGAGACCTAAATCAGGTCCAAAAAAGAGGGTTACAAACAACAACCAGAGCAAAAAGCCGACCTGACAAAACCGGCAACCACAGCCTAATTCCTTACAAAGACCTGAACAAAATTCAAAACAAAATAAATTGCTGAAAATAATATCAGGCAAAGGAATCAAGCCAAACAGGTTAGACAAAGTTCCAACAAAGCCTACAAAGGTACCAAGACGAGTGCAGACAGACATGATATAAAAGCACAGAGTTATAATAATAAGCAAGCTTCGGAGGCCACCAAGGTCAGCCTAAAAAGCCTGGACACGACTTTGTTTTTCAAAATAAAGTTGCTAAACAAGCAACTAAGAAAATATCAACAGTCAACAAATACCATTTACAACAGCAAAAGTTCAAAAGCCCACAAGTCGGGCCAACTGCACACAATATCAAAGATAACTAAAGAGAATCCAGAGGCTTCCCAGTAGCTGCATCAACAATTCAACATGGGGCGAAGGAGGGCGAGTTTGTAAAGGCACAGCATCCACTGTCCCATCCTCTTGGTTCAAGATTTGACAGTCGGGTTCTGACTCAGTTCCGGCAACAGGAACTGAAGAAGTCGGCACGACAGAAGCCTTGGTGGAAGGAGCAGGAGGAGGCTCAGCATCATCATCATCAGGGTCGTTAGGGACAATCTTACCGTCCCTCACAACATTGTCAAGACTAAAGAGGGTGAGGTCGAGCTTGGGTGCATGAACCCGAACCTGCTCCTTTAAGTTATCATAAGCAGCAGTCACACTACCCACAAGGTAACCCTGGAGCTCGGCATAATCATCTCGGGAAATTCTCAATTCACCCTGGAGACGCACCACTTCTTTGTAAGTCGAAACATAACTCTCATTGTGCTTCAGTGCAGTGTCTTCGGACAACTTCACAGAAGCCGCCAAAGCCACAGAACTAGCCTTTTCATTCTCCAATTATTTCTCCACCTGCGCCAACTTTACCTCCAACTCCTCCTTCAAACCTTTTATCCTATCAAACTCCGACTTAGCATCCATCATGAAAGATTTGGTAGCATGGACCGGGATACCCTGAGCAGTTTGAAAAAGAGCTGCACCCATATGAGCCAACTTCACACTACTCTTAGTTATGAACTCCAAGTGATGAAGAATGGACACATCATCCATTGAAAGACCTCCATAGGGGGCAATTTACTGGTCAACAAACTCGACAGCATCAAAATCAGGGGTATCAAGGTTAAAGGGCTCAGATGTTTTTTGCTTTTTCGGAGGTGGAGCGCCAGAAGCAGCAGCTGAAGTTTGGGGAGGGTCAACCAGACGAACCCAAGGACTAGGGGTCACCCTCCTTGGCCCGGGTAAACTCGACACGGACGGCTTCACCTGAACTTGAGAAGACCCCTCTCCTGTCGCCATGGCCGATATGTTTTGAGCAGCAGCAACCTTCCTGGCCTTTTGAAGGCCTTCATGGAGTCGTTATTTTTCGACATCTCTGAAAAATAGAATCAACCACAGTAAAGCATTACAATCGCAGAATAAGAGGAAGCAAAGCTAAAGAAACAAAGGATAAAAAAACAAGTCGGACAGTACCTAACATAGTCTGGACTAGGGACGGTTCCCCCAGAAACTTTTTGGTATCAAGATGGGGGGGTTCCCCCCATATGTCCTCTAGAACAACCACAAAAGCCCACTCAACCTCGTCAAGCATCTCCCAGGTATAACGAGACACTGTCACATTCTTTTGCCATTCCAAAGGAAAAGCAAGCTCATCATTCTTGTCAAGGAAAAAGGGGCGGGGCCCCTCAACAGCTCGAACTTTAAAGAAATAGTTTTTAAAATCCTTAAAGGGCTCATCGTACATGGCAAAAACTGTGTCCTTGGGCAGATCTAAAAGAAACCTAAGAAGCTTTCTTTTTAGAAGTAGCCACAGGCTTGGCCGAGACAAAGAGATAGAGGAAAAGAGTCTGAGAAGGTTTGACGCCTAATTCTTGACATAGCAACTGAAAGATTTTTATAAAACCCCAGGAATTTGGGTGAAGTTGGGATGGGGCAACATTACATGACCACAACAAGTTGGTCTCAAAAGCAGTAAAGGGAAAAGTAATGTTCAACTGGCTAAAGAAATATTCATAAGCATAGAAAAAGGGACGCTCCCTCTCGACTGAGGTGGGAAAACAAACCCTCTCGTCAGGGACAGGCGTTACAAGCTCATAGTCCCTCTCCTGGGCACTGTTACCACAAACCCTATGATGTTTTCGCAGCTCTACACAAAACTCAGTATTCACCACAGAAACACACAGAAGAACCATAGAATCCACCCAATCAGCCCTTCCCTCAGGGACTTGGGAAGACGTCTCAAAAATAATTTTGCGAGAAGACATGAGGCCAACTAGTCCTACAATAAGAAGAGAATATTGGATTACTAAAAAACATCTCAGACGAAAGCAAAACAACTCGGCTAAAGATAATCCAGTACAGTACGAGCAACAAAAGGAAATCCCAGGACCCACACCACAGATCCAAGGGCATCCTTTGGAGGCAGCCACAGAACAGGGACTCAAGGGGATCTACAGACCCACACCCCGATAACGACCCCCTTTTCAACCAAAACAACACTCGGAACAGAAGGCCACAAGTCACAGAAATATAAAAGAAGAAACCTTTTGAAAGCAAGGGGATTCATGAAGATCGCAAAGAGGAAAAATAAACAGCACAAACCCTAAAGAGACAGAAAGTTCATATCAAAAAGCAAGAAACCCCCAGCAACAGTAAACAAGTAGATGTACGGCAATACAAAGGTTTAAACCTTCTAAAAAACAAAAGGGCACAGTGCAAGCAACGAAGAAAGTAAGAGAGAACCAACCTGGAAAAAAAAGGAGAAAACTCGGGAGAGAGCTGACGAGCGGAAACGGTAGGGATCAGAATCACCTCTCGAACAAGAAAATACTCACAGGAGTTGAAAAGGGAAAATGGAATCCAGAAGCCGTTCTTCACAGAAAGCAACAACGTCGCAGGGAGAAAAACGCGAGAATGCGGGAGAAAACAGAAAGTGAGAAAGAAAAGGGAAGTTACGAAGAGAAACCGTTTCAACTTCAGAAAAGAATAAAGAAAAGGAGCATTAAAACTAATTAATGAGGGTATTAAACCCTCGCACATTCCCAAGACCAAAAGCGCTAATACAAAAGCGCGCGTTTTTAAGGAGCAGAGGAAAACATTCCACAGTCAAAAAGAAGAAAATCCTACAAAGAAGAAGTCGACAAAATGCTCGAGTTTGACTTTATCTAAAGAAGGTCCGAAGTCTCAATACTAAGACTCAACCTCAAGAAAAAGACCGAGCTCAAGAAGGGGCACTGTTCATACCCAGGGTCGAGCTGTCCGACCTGGGATGTTCTACAGACAAAACGACCGACCTCTTCAGGACAGGACAATCCGACCTCTTCTAAAGGAGCTCGGCCAAGTCACCAGGAAAGCCCAAAGAAGGGCCCAAATGAAGGACCGCGCACCAAAGCCCAAGGCAGTCCAAGCCTACAGAGAGAAGGGCGGTTCCCTCGAAGATAAGGTGACCTCACTCCAAAGATAAAGATAAGATAGGATAACTAACTTATCTTATCTATGAAGGTCGTCCTACACCATTATAAATACGCTAAAGCACCCAGGTATAACTCATACTCTGATTCTACTCAATACCTGCTTAATACCCTTGCTAACTTAAGCATCGGAGTCCCTTGTAAATACCCTCCACCCTCTGGGGACGAAGGAATCAACACCATCACCAAGTCCAACAAGTCAGATACAACCGTTCCGACCAGCACAGGAGATCTCGTTCGAGATCGACCTACAGTTTCAGGTAACCCTCGGAACAGAATCCAATAGCATCTGCAGTCCTTTTTCAGCCTCTAGATCAGATTTTTGCTCAGGTCCCTCAATTTCAGCCAGAAAATACCTGAAATCACAAAAAAACACACAAACTCAAAGTAAAGTCCAGAAAAGTGAATTTTGCTTAAAAACTAATAAAAATATACTAAAAAGTAGCTAGATCCTACTAAAAACTATCTAAAAACAATGCCAAAAATCGTATAAATTATCCGCTCATCAACAGTTGAGCAATAACCTTGGAGCAGCACGATGAGCAGAACCATGACAGAAAAGCGAACAAAACCGCGAGAGAGAGAGAGAGAGAGAGAGAGAGAGAGAGGCGAGCAGCACGACAACCAGAATGGTGAGAGGGATGACAAGCAAAACAGCAAGAGGAATGGCAAGCTGGATAACAATGAACCTGGTTGCAATCTTGAGCGTGAAGGGTGGCGACAGTGAGATAGATGGCAGCATGATGGAGGTTAGGGTTTACTGAATCTTTCAAGGAAAAGCCACTCAAAACCCTTTTAAAGCAGCGTCGAGGAAGACAACGACCACTGATAATGACGGTGACGGCAAGCTCGAGGAAGACCATTGTAATGAACGATGAAGGTGACGATGAAGGCTAGCTCGAGAAGATGAAGATGAACGATGAAGATGGATGAACGACGAAGGCTGGGTTTGAGAAGATGAAGCTGAGCGATGAAGATGGATGAAGATGGATGAAGCTGACGGGCTAAGCGATGAAGATGGATGAAGATGGATGAAGCTGATGGCGCCTTTTAGGGTTTTAAAGTGAATTTTAGGGTTAAAAGTGAATTTGGTAACAATGTAAAGTTAGTGTGTTGTTATTATTTTTAGGGTTAAATTTGGTAACTTAAAAAAAAGGTTAAGAGTGGGAAAAAATAGGTGGGAAACTAAATTTTAGGCGAGGAAACTCTATCGGCACATTTTTTTACGGTGCCAAAATAAACAAGGTATAGCCACGCTTTTCAAGCGTGCCGGTTTCCCTCAGTGGCCACTCTCGTAAAAGCGTGCCGATTTTTCTCTATGGCAAATCACAAATCAATGGCCACCATTGCAAAAGCGTGGTTATAGACCACTTTTGGGCACGCTTTAAAAGCATGGCAAGAAAAAAATGTGTCGATAGGCCTTTTTTCTTATAATATTATATTAATCGTTATTTGTACATTCACTTTTTGATTTCTTGATATTAGCATCTTTTTCTTTGCCACCAATTTTTTGCTTCATGGTTTTTATTGAAGGAAAGTTCTATGGTGTGGATAGGTAAAAAAATCCACAGTGTGGCAAGCCTCATACGTTAACACGTTTTGCTTGGCATAGTGAGAAGTTTAGTTGATGGGACAGTTGGACAGGGAGTTGCAGTGGGTTTGCAGCGGTACTACACAGTGCAGCAAAGTTAATAAGTTTAATTAGATGATAATTTTTTTGGCATGTTGGGACTATTGGGCAAGTTTAATTTTTTTTCTGTCTATGTGGCCAGGAGTGGGTTTTGGGCTTGGATCATATTTTTGTATTTGCAAGTGTGCAGAACAAAATTTGTTGTTGATAAAAGTTAGAGAAATATAACATTAAAAAGGAAGTGGGCTAAGCTTATTTAACTGCCAAAAATCTTTTGGGGACGGTGATATGTGGAAGACCGTCGAATTAAAAACCATTAAGAAACTTACCAAAAAAAAACCATTAAGAACTGTCGAACCGAACCAGAAAATCGGACCGGATATAAAGGAAACGGTTCAGAGAAGACGACGTCGTTACTTTGAAAGGGGGAAAAGGGATTGCACGCGTTATCCCCCCTTCTCCAATTCTTTCCTGAAGAAAATTGCTACTTTCACTAGCCTCCGACGCAGTAAGCAAACCCTAGCCTCCCGCAGAACTTGTCGCCGTAAGCGGGAGTGGTCAACTGCACCTGCCGTTCGTCGCACCCAAGGAATTCCGCTGTGGTGCTCTGATGCCTATCCATGTATCCTCCGCGTCTGCTGCTCGCCTGTCCGACCTGTGCTAGGCAGCTCGCGGATCCGTTAGGCAGTGAGTGGTCTGCATGGTGGTTCCTGCACGCAGTCCGTGCCTGTACTTTTCGATTCTGCCTGCAAGTGTCACTTGAGTGTCGTCGCAGTTACTGCGTTCTCGTGTTTCGGCTTTCTTGTCGCTGCCGGCAGAAGGAAGTCGCGGGAAATCCTGAATGCTTGCGTTTGGAGGGGAGGTCGCGGAGTCGCAGTCACCCGTTGGTGAGTCTCTGCACCATGCCTACTCTGTTTCGTATTGTTCAGATTTACCTTCTCGTCGTATATATGTATGTTGCTGAAAATGTATTCAATAAATAAGCTTAGCCCACCTCCTTTTTAATGTTATATTTCTCTAATTTTTATCAACAAAAAATTTTGTTCTGCACACTTGCAAATACAAAAATATGATCCAAGCCCAAAATCCACTCCTGGCCACATAGACAAAAAAAAAAATTAAACTTGCCCAATAGTCCCAACATGCCAAAAAAATTAACATCTAATTAAACTTATTAACTTTGTTGCACTGTGCAGTACCACTGCAAACCCACTGCACCTCCCTATCCAACTGTCCCATCAACTAAACTTCTCACTATGCCAAGCAAAACGTGTTAACATATGAGACTTGCCATATAATATCCACAGGTGTAGATTTTTTTATCCATCCACACCATAGAACTTCCCTTTATTGAAATGGTTTCTTTTTCTTTGATGACCTTCCAAATTGTATGATCGTGTGATCGAATTCAAATTCTCATCCTATTTTTTCAATAAGCATTATTTATCCTATCAAAAAGAGGAGGATGATTTGTGGATAATTCTTCAATTTGGTCCTAGTTTGTTGTTGTTAGTATGTACGTAAGCTATTATGCCACTTGTTAGTATATAAGCACCAAAACTTAATTAAGAGTATTAAGAATTTTCACAATTTTTGCACAACTAATGATAAAAACAAATGAAGTAACTGAAATTTAAAAAAGAAGTACTTAAGAAATAAAGTTAAAAAGATTGAAAATACGTATGTTATTCTCATTTTGCCACACCACCTGTACTCATCATGTCCAATCCTCCTAACAACTATGTTGGAGATTTATAGACGATCTATATAGTTTAAAATGAGTACTTGACAAATCACTAAAACAACAAGCAAATGATACACTTACAAAATTCTCGTTGGTTGTGTATTAAGTGTTAAACCGTTAGAGATGTCAATTCTAAGTACATCTTAGAGTAGTCGTAACTTTAAGAACAAGAAAGAGCTATAAAAGTCTAAATTTACAATCACAAGAATAAAAATTGAAAGCTCTTTTGGAAAAATATACGATTACAAATTAAGCTCTATGAACCAAACTTTATATATCTCTTAAATTTGTTTAAAATGACTTTGTAATTAAATATGTGGAAATTAATATAAATTAATTTAATATCTTAAAAATGTACTTAGTTGTGATATATGGCTCAATTATCACCTATATTTGTAAGCATCCCAGAATTTGCATCTATTGCAAGGTAGGTCAGTTTGAATCATTTTGTTAAAGCTTAAAACTAGCGAGAGCAAACTTTTCTTCACTAAAAAAAAAAAGAAAATCGATTTTGCTAACTTTTAGAAAAATATATTTGAATTTTTTAGCAAAACAAAAGATTATTTGGTCTAAAAAATTCGGTAAATTTCCAACAGAATCAACAACCGTTCTATTCTTACACTTAAGAAATCAATTGTAGAATCAATTGTTAGTTTTACTTAAACAAACGATTCTTTCACTGAAAAATGTCTGGTTTTTAATAAAACAATCCAACACTATCTTTTGTCTTGTTTGCAAATTTCTTTATATTTTTAAACGTTTAGACTAGTGTTAACGTTACGTTTTTGAATTTTTGTTTATTAAATGATTTCTAACATATTTTTTCATAAAAAACTTATACTTTCAAAATATTTTCACACATATGAGAGAAACCTTTAAGGTATGATTCTTAATAGAAATTACCTAAGTCTTATATACTCAAATTCTTTATAATCTTGGTATTGACTATTTTTCAGTATTTTTTAGTTGTTATATGATTTTCAAACTCTTATGTTTGTCAGTTATCAGAATTATGTATTCCTGAAATTTGAGTCCAGGCATATACACAGTTATATTTATTTAAATCTGTTAAAATAAATTAAAATTTATTCCCCATATAAATATTATGGTAATATGCAACTTCTCGTATTTTTAAAAATCTAAATATAAATAAATTATAATTTATTTTATTTAAATTTAAATTTTATATTTTTAAAATTATTTTATTAAAAATAATTAAACTGATTAAAAAATAAGATAATTTTAAATTAATCAAAATTCTTACATAATTTTATTATATAATTAAATATTTTACATAATAAAAATTAGAATTTAATAATAAAAGAATTATACAATTTAATTTAAATAATTTTTATTATAAATAAGTTATGATTTATATTATATATTAATTTAAATTTTTTATTTTTAAAATTTAATTTACTAAAAATAATTAAATTAATTTTTATTAATATTTTTATATAATTTTATTATAATCGATTATTTTATATAATTACAATTAAAATTTTAATGATAAAAAATAATAAAAAATTATATAATTTAATTTAAATTATTAATATTTTGAAATTAAACTATATTTTATAAAAAATAATTAATATATTCATTTTATAATTTAAATTAAAAATAATTATTTAATCTCATTGATATTGATATGTTAATAAATAAAATTATATAAATTTCTAAAGTACAGTATTATATTTAAATCTCAAGTTATTCTTTTATCTCGAATATTTTATAAAATATCTATATTACTCGTGTATAGCTTACCCTAGTTCCAGCCCGGAATTTCATATTTTATGCACACCGTTATTATCTAGCTCGTATGCCTCCCTTACCAATCACACTAACACACGCACAGGACACTAATCACACTCTCAACACTCATCAAACCACGTGTAAGGTGTAACCTTCTCTTTACTCACACCCGCATCAATATCAAAGAGAGAACGAAACAGAGTTTTCAAAAGAGAACGCACAGAGGAGGATGAAAAAGAAGAAGAGGGAAATAGAGGGGGTGACGATAGAGGAAACTGTGGCCATCGCTGTCGCTGGTGAGCTCGAAAGGGGGAGGACACAGAGGCGTGGAATGCGTTAGAGAGAGAGAAAGTCAGAGAGATAGAGAGCAAAGAAGAGAAGACGATGATGGCGCCGACGAAGTAAGGGAAGCCGTCACTGCCGTCGAACTAAAGAGGAACAGAGAGAGGTGCAATTCGCAGAGATAGGCGTTGAGAGATGTGACAAGGAGAAGGTGAAGGTCGTATCCATCATTGTCGCTGCTAGGGCTCGTCGTGGGATGCCATGACTGTCGCTGTCAATGGAGCTTGCCGTCGTCGTTTGGTCACCGTCGAGCTTGAAGGGCGCCACTGCTGTTGTCCCCGACAGCACCCTCCTCTACGTTCTAATTCCATTCTTGAGACTGTAGCACTTTTACTCTTTTTCTGCTTCCAGATTTAGTTCTCTGTCATATTCGTGTTCTGATTACAATAGTATATGTCTCTACTTAGTACTACCATCCTTGTCCGGAACCACTGATGTCGCTGTTGCAAGCCGTGATTGTTGATGCTCTGAAGGAATTGCTGCTGCGGGAGTGATCGGAGTTTATGCTACTGCTGTTGTTCCGGCTGCATTCGGGTTGTTGCCGCTGTTGTAAATTAGAAAAGCAAAGCGATTTGTCACGATTAGAAATTTCAGCGAAATTCGGCTGATTCTGGTAGGGGATATGCTTTTGAAATTAAGGATTTTAATTCAACAGTACCAAAAAAGTTTGGTAAATAATTGCAGATAGGTTTATTAATTGTCTTGTGCGATTAGTTTGTATGATTGAATTGAGCTTGGATTGTGGTTGCAAATTTGTAATTGGTTTGATTAGTTTCTTGAATCTTGAATTGTTTGTTGATTGCTGCTATGTTGTATTGAATGGTTTGGATGAATTGATTTGATTGCTTGAAATAAAGTATGTTAGTTTCTTGATATTAAATTTGATAAATGAAGAACTAGGAGGAAAATTGAGTTAGGACCATCATTAACTACTTTTGAATATTAAGAAAGAATTTAAAATTGAATAAGAAAAGTGATCTAGGGATGGAATTAAAGTGGGAGCAACTTTTAATTGATAGATTATGATTAATAAACTACGTTTGATTCTTTAAAAGTGGCTAAAATAAATTTGAGTATGAAGTTCATGTTTTTGCTCAAAACTAGTTATCCAGAAAATTCTGCAAAAAAATCAGTGACTTGATCGGGTTGCTACTCATAGCTCAAAATTTCTCTTTGTCTAGAACTAATGTTAAATGAAACTTTGGTATTTGTAGTTTATTGACATAAACATTTTGGATTGTTGGAGTTGTGATTTAAGAGAGATGAATTTTTGAATTATGATGTATTATGCAATAAAAATCCGATTCTCAGTTTTAAATCAGTAACTTTGTAAGTTTATAACTCTCAATTCTGGATGGATATTGAGTTACAACTAATTGCAAGTGAAATTGAGTGTGTCTAGTATGTGTAAATTAAACTTTAGAACTATCCAAATTTTAATGAGTGAATTATAGAGCGTGGAAGAAGATGTGTTTGCTGATTTTTAAAATAGAACCTTGCAGGAAATTACCCAACTTTCAAGCTACATAACTTTCTCATTAAGAGTGGTATTGACCAGAACATAACTTTCTCATTAAGAGTGGTATTGACCAGAAATTAGATGAGTCTAGTTGAACCATGTTAATTTTGAGGGTTATTGGATTTAAGTTGGGTTTTATATAAATTTTTAAAATTAGACCACTACTATTGTTTTTCAGGGTTTCGGAACTACAGAATCATCTTTTGTGAAAATCATGTAAAATCCAATTTGAATCAGATTGAGTTGGGACTAAAAAGTGGTGAGCAATGGTTGCGTCTAGCATTATAGTGTGAAGTTTAAGAAAGTTTAGGGGAAAGAAAGTAATTACATAAAAGTTAAGGATTAAAGTGCATACATATATATAAAAGGCTGAAGGACCCAGATGTAAACACAAGAAAGTCTAGGGGTTTAAAGGTAAATATGAAAGAGTAACAGAAAGAAAATGTCATTTAATAAAAGCTAAGGAGACATAAAGGTTAAAGGAAAAGGTTTAGGGTATAAGCAAAGAAAAGATAAAGTTAAGAAAAAAGGTTAAAGAAAATGTCAAGAAGGGTTTGAAGGTTAAGGTTTGAGATTTAAGGATTAAAATTTAAAGTTTAAAGAAATAAGATTTGCAGTCTGAGGAATAAAGATCGATGAAAATCTAAAACAATAAATTAAAGAATTTGATTTTGAGCACAATTTTGTGAGGATAGCAAAATATATTGTTCATTTGAGATATTATGCATGAGGTTTAGTGAGAATGGCAATACGTAACACCCACTTGAGGACCTGAAGGATGAAGCTCAGTGGGAACTACATAACACCCACTTGAGACACGTAGGATAAGGTTTAGTAGCGATAGTGATACGTATCTCCTACTTGAGACTGGAAGGATGGTTTTTCTATGAGGATAGTGGTATATAACACCAATGTTAAAAATGTTGTCAGGCTACGAGCAATCAACTGATACGTAAGTTCATGGTCTGTCTAGGAATAGATATTCATCATATGCATTTGTATGAATTTTTTGAGTATCTCTTTTATTGCTGTGTTATGTTATCTGTAAAATTTTCTGCTATTTGATTTGTGTGAATTATTTGTGTGTTTGTATTATGTATCTTGTGCTTGTTGGTTTATAAGTGATTGAGAATTAATGTAACTGAAAATTGATTAATCTAACTAAAAACTGTTTTAAAGTAACGTAATTTAAAAGAAACTACTAAATCGTTTTTAGAAGATTTAGAGAATTTCAAAGGTTTAATGAAAAAACTTACTTCTGACAAATAAGAGAGTTATGTACATTTATTCTTTACTTTTACAGTATTTTCATTTTCTACTAAAAATTTGTGATTTAGTTTTTACCCAAAAAATTTTAACCTTTTTAGTTACAGATGCAAAGATTTATTAACAAAGTTGCAAATGTATAGAAGAATTTAACTGCGAGTTAAGTTATTGTTAGAATTTATTTTTCTCTTGCTCTTTTTATTAAAAAGTTTTTATTTTTTCTTCAGAGGGGTATAAATTTGTATTTATTGTTCATTTAAATAACTATAATATATTACTAGTCATTATGTGAATAATATTGTTTAGAAATCTTTAATGAACAAATTTAAATGATTAAAATACAAAATGCTATTGTCTTTTTCTCTAAATTGGGAACGAGTTAGCAATGTAAAAATTTAGTATTAAGTAATTAATATTAAGAAAGCTCATGTAATATTCTTTAGTAAAAATATCATAACTTAAACAAGGTGTTTTGCTGGAAGAGACGCGACATAATACATAGCTAGCTAGATACAGTTAGTTGATTAGTCCCATAATAGAATTCTTTTGTTTAAAAAAAGGAATGAGTGAGATGAAAACCAAATCTATCGTTATATATATAGTAGAAGTTGAAACAATGGTAATGGAAGAAGAGAAGAACAGAGATCTATGTTGCTTCTTTCAAGCAGCACCACGTCTCTACATTTATTTATAAATATGAGAATATGATTGTATTGTGTTCCTATCCACAAAAGAAAAAGTTATTGCATCTTTATGGAACATTTAAATAAATTGTAATTCATTTATTTATAAAGTTATATACTTTATAAATTAATAAAGTACAATTTACTGAAATATTTCGTAATCATACAATTACTTCTCTAGTGAGATGATGTTGTTTTATTAATCTTCACAATTGACAAAGTGATAGTTAACATTAAGATGACCCTTTTGGTGTCCGACTCCGTTGGTGTCTAATTGTTTGAACACATTCACGTCCAAGTCAAGGCCTCCATTTCCGCACAGGTCCACTACTCTCACTATTGTTGAAGCTTCTGTTGCCGTGTTCGTTACTTGGATAAGAATAATGTTAAATTTTATGTTTAATTAATTTGAAAGTTATTATAATTTTGCCAAATTCGTAAATAATAATTCTCATACTTTTTAAAAGTTTATAATTGAATTCTTACTTATAAAAAAATATTAAAAGAAGCAGAATACTTTTAGGTATATTTTCATAGGGACTTAATTGAAAAGTTTTATAAATAATAATAAAGACTAAATTACAAATAAAACAAGTTACAATTGGATAAAGATAAAACATTTCCATTTATTTTGTAATTTTTAAATTGAATATATTTTTTATTTAATTCATGGATATATTTAAGAAAAAATAATTCAAAATCCTAAAGTATATATAGACCTCGGATCTTAATTTCTAAATAAAAAACTTTAATTTTTTTTATCTATTTTTATATTTTCAGAAGTTATAAGAGAGTTAGTACGTACATGTGAATGACGACTTAGGATTTTTAATCAATATTCTATAATTAAATTCATATAAAATATTTGTTCCAAAATATTTGTTTAGAAACAATAATTATATATCTTCTATCCTAATGCAAATACCATTTTGTAATTGCTTTATCATGAGAATAAAAAACTGAATTTGATAAACTTTAAAGTAAATACATATACTAATATTAAAAAAAAAAAATTTGCATGCAGTTTTTTTCTAACCCAATTTGCATAAGGAGGCCACTCAGATAAAGATGGCTAAAATATTTTTTTTTAAAGTATGTTTTTATATTATATTTTAATTGATTTCTATATAATTTATTCGGTGTTCCTCATCACATATTATTAAATTCCTCAAAATATTTTCTTTCCAAAAACAATAAAAAATATTTAATTTGGATTAAAACAAAAAAAGTAATAGATTAACTATTAGATTTTTTTAAAAATATTATTTACATAAAAAATATATCACATTCATCAATATATATATATAAAACAAGCTCTTAAAATTTTTATAAATAAAAAATAATTAATTTTTATTCGTATAATATATAAAACAATTACTATATTATTATTATATTATAGATTAAAATTTACTAATTTAAATTTTGTTTTTATTTTTAATATAAGCATTAGAAATAAATAATTTTTTTTATAACAAGATGTAATGTAACAAAATATATATAATATTAATTAGTTTTTAAAAATTCTAAAAAGATGGTTTTTCTAATAATGTGTTATTAAAAAATTAATATTATAAAAACTAATTTCAACCAATATGATATAATAGGTTATTAAATATATTTAATACAAAACACATTGAATATAAATTTTTGTTGAGTTTAAATTTTAAATAATTTTTAATTGAATTTCGAATATTTTTATTTTAAAGAGTTAGAATATTTTAACATTATTTTTTTCGTATCTTTTTAATTGAGTCTTTGATTTTTTAAATTATAAACCTTATTTATAATTAAGAGTAATATTTTAACACCACCAATTAGTCACACATATAAAAATACAAGAACAATTCTATTGTCATAATTATAATCTAACTTTATAAGCAATACAATACAATGAAACTATATATAAGTAATATAACTAAATTTTATCTACATCTATAGTCACATTTCATAAATAATATAATGAAATTATATTTATGTTTATAATTAAAATATGAATAAAAATACAAAAAATTATCAGGATGGTTAATTTTTTTCATTCATAATTTTTTTATTAATTTTATTGTGAAAAGTTTAATTATTTTAATAATTAATTATTTTTTGAAAAAGATAATTGAATAACACAAAAAATCTTATTAAGAGTAATTTATTTATATATAATTAAAAAATAATTGAATAATTATATACGGTAAAAAATTAATATTCTTAAAAAATAAAATTAAAAATCATGGTTTTTTTCTTTTTTTCAAAATTTATCTACGAGTAATTCTATAAATATTTTATGATGAATAAAAATATTAAACTCGTACTAAAATTTATTCTAATAAAATTTATTTTTATTCTACTAAACGTTAAATAAACTATTGAAAAGAATTTTGTTTCCTTCATTAGAGAAGAATGATAAACTTCCATACTTCTATTATGTTATGGCAATAATTTGGCCTGTTATTTTTTAATAATAATAATAATAATAATAATAATAATAATAATAATAATAATAATAATAATAATAATAAAAATAAACAAGTATATCACAGTAAAAAAGGAAGCACGTCACCAAATAATTTATCATCCGAATTATATATGAATCAAATTGATAATATGAGGGCTAACACTACAAAAACTGATAACAAGATTAGGGACTTACAAAACCTTTCTTAAGATCATAGAAAAAAATGTTTATATTTGTGTGATATATAAAGCAATTATCATATTATTATTATTATTACATTATATATATATATATATATATATATATATATATATATATATATATATATATATATATATATATATGAGCAAAAAAAGTCCAGCTGTTTTAAAGTAAAATTTTCTTTCAATATTTGATTAAATGTTCTTGTATTTAGTACTTTTTTTTTTTGCACTTCTTCTTAGTTAAAAATATAATTATAATTTTTTAGTTATTATTGCTATGAGTGTTTACAGATGGGATATGCCTGAAATTTCAATCCGATCCGCACTAAACTCATTAGATCAAATTCAATATTCGCACTTTTTATTTTTGGATCAGATATCAAATATATCCATAAAATAAAAAATATTAAAAAATTTTATTTTTATAAAAAAAGTCAATAATTTTTTTGTTTACTTTTTTAAACATATTTACTTCTATCTGAGTAGAGTGTGGATCCGATTCGATCCAATCCGATCATCTTACAGATCAAATCATATCCTCAAATTACATATCAGATACGGATAAATACTGTGGATTTATATAGATATGATCTAATCTATGAACACCCCTAACTACTACTATAGGTTCATTATTGCAAAAGAATGCTTCTTTTATTATAAACCATTATTAGATCTTAATTACTGGATCGGCTGGTTCGACCGAAAAACTAGTGAACCGGACTAGGTCCGGTTCGATTTACTCCTTAGACCGTTTAAGGAATAAAACAGATATGAACCGGTAAGAACCGGTACAAACCGATTTAACCGAACTGGTCTGCTTGAAAAATTTTTTAAAATGTCTCCACAAGGTCTCGAACCAAGAACCTTGGAGCAAAAACAACCTTTACTTGCCACTTAGCCATTGCACTTCTAAGTACTATTTTTGACAAATACTAATTATATAGTATACATAAATATCTAATTTAATTTAATTTTTATTTTTTCTATTTTTAAAATTAATTATATTTTAATTATATACCATTATTAATATAAATATAAATTTCACTAAAAATTTATTAATTTACTTGATCTATTTTATTGCTAGTATTGTGATTAAGGTTATTTCTTTTGATGTTAGTGTTAAAATCTACTGATATTATAGTTAGATGATAGGCTTTGTGAATTAATTATTTTTTTATTGTGACAAAATAAGATACTATTGTAGTATTAAAATTTTATGGTTTTTTTATATTAGTTATTTTTAGAAGTTGAGACTTGATTCTTCATAAAATGTTAGTATAGATATGTATTTCAAATTTTAATTTTAAGTTTTTAACTATTTTATATTTTATATTTATGTGAGACCAGTTTTATCGGTTCAACCAGTGATTTATCGGTTGAACCAATAAACCAGTGAACTAGTAGTTTGACCGATTCGATCACTGATTCGGTTCTAACAACTATGTTTTAATCCAATTTCAAAAATTTCGATTTACTCAATTTAGTCTCCCAACTTAATAGTTATGACTCACATTGGTTCCTAATCTTATTTTTGTTACTGTCTCACAAAATCGTTAACGACATGCTGAGATGGACTAACGACTGCTACATTATACATTCTAGCGACTATTTGATGTGACAATTGAAATTTTTTACCTTATTTTTTTCAACTAAACACTTAAAACCCTAATATGAGTCACGGATACCTAAGTTAAAAAATCAAACTAAATAAATTGAAACTTTAAAAATCATATTAAAGCTCGAATATAACTTCAAAACAGAACTTTAACTTATGTAGTGATTAATTTAAATGAGAATCAAATAAATCAAAATTTAACATAATTTTTATCAATGTTTTCAAATTCGAAATTTCTATACCAAAATTAACTAGGATTTTTCTTTAAATTAAAAATTTAATGAAATAGTGACTTTAATAATCTTAACCAATGTCCTAATTAATTACTTTTATATCTTAAAAAAATTGTATATGAGAAGAAAATAATTAATTTGTCTACTTTAATAAATAGTTATTTTACTAAAATGAAAGAAACTATTTTTTTAGAATTTTTTAAGAACTAATTAATATTATATATATTTGTTACACTATATTTAGTTATAAAAATTTTATTTATTTCTAATTCTTATATTAAAAATAAAAAATTTAAATTAGTGAATCTTAATCTATAATATAATAATAATATAGTAATTATTTTATATATTGTACGAATATAAATTAATTATTTTTTTATTTATAAAAATTTTAAGAGACTTGAGCTTGTTATATATATATTTATATATATATATATATATATATATATATATATATTGATGAATGTGATATATTTTTTTATGTAAATAATCTTTTAAAAAAATCTAATAGTTAATCTATTACCTTTTTTGTTTTAGTCCAAATTAAATATTTTTTATTGTTTTTGGAAAGAAAATATTTTGAGAAATTTAATAATATGTGATGAGGAACACTAAATAAATTATACAGAAACCAATTAAAACACAACATGAAAATATCTTTAAAAAAAGACGTTTTAGGCGCCTTTATCCGAATAGCCTCCTTTCCGTAAACGTGCATTTATAATTTTACTTTACCTTTTCTTTAAATATTTATTTTAAAATTTTTTAAATAAATTAATCAGTAAAATGTTGGTTTGGCGGATATGAAGTGTTTAGAAATTAAAGCATATAAATGACATAAAAAATATTCGAAAGACAGTTGAAAATTAATCAAAAACAATTTAAAGTTATTTTATTTAATATTTTTTAATTATTACCCAAATAATTAAATAATATTAGATGTAGTAAATATTTAGTTATAAATGTTTATTTAATATATAGAATCATTGATGTTAAGTTAAATAAAATAATTTTAATTTATTATCTTCTTAGTATTATGGAGTGTGATGATAGGTTTTAGGCATGAGTTAAGAAAAGAAAATTACACATGAAATCATCTAAGTTATAAATATAAAGAGATCATACATGGATACATTTGCCGCAAGAAGGTTTGCCATGGGTGCCAGCAGGTCCACAGAAGGCGGTCCAGCCGTATTTCTGGCGCCATTCAAGGGGCTTCATAGCGTCCCAAGTGGAGCAGTAGCCCTTAGCAGTCTTCAAATCCCAACCGATTTTATGAGGTTTGTACAAATGATATGTTGCTCTCACGTTGTTGGCACTTTGACCATTCACCACAATGGCTACCACCATGCACCACACATAGCAAACCAACGCTAATAACATCAAGCTCCAATGGGTACTTCTTCCATCCATTCTCTAACACAACCAAGTTTTAGTGCTTATTATAATTTTTTTTTTTATTAAGTTAGACGAATGTTGTGCCCGCATACTACTACTATTTATAATCACAAACATTGCAAAAATATTTTTTTTTTCTTCTATATTTCTCATTTTGATTTTGCCTTTTGGTAGCATGCATTGTTTATCACCTATTTTTTTATTCCCCTTCTTAATAAACCACCGTTCAGTTAATCGATTTTTTTTTTCTTTTTAACCATTGTTGATGCTCAAACCTTCAATGAGTAATATTTACATGATTGTGTAAATTATTTAGGAAATTATGACACATGCTCCATGCAATGATATTTACATAATTATATACATTTATTTTATTCATATATCGTAAAAGCGTTATTAACAAAATCAGGATTGTGTGACTATAATATTTTTGGAATATTTATATATTTAAATATATTTAATTAATTAGTGCTCCAAAAGCAATTATTGACATACAACCATCCATTCTTAATTTGTTCTCTAATAAGATTTTAAATGTTATAAATAAAAATAAATTGCTATAAATATTTTTTAATAACACATTTGATATGGCCTCCGACTATATAAATATTTCTAAGTGATAAACCTCCAAATCATAAATTAGAAAATTTAAACAATCCTACTCATTAGTATCTAATTAGTTAGTTCTAATTCTCTATTATATTATATAATATATATTACAATTTTGGATTAATCTGCAAAAATAATTTTATAATCCAAATAATTTATATTAAATAATTAAAAATATATTATAAAACGGAAGCGCATATGTATTTATGAAAATGATTGAAGAGTTATATTACAAGAAAAAGCTATGTTACGTTGCCCCAATTTTTTCTTACCACGCTTAAAAAACGTGGTCAAAAAGGGTCAATAGTCACGTTTTATAATAGGTAGTGATTGATTAGAGATTTGACCACGTTTTTTTTTGCCACGTTTCAAAAGTGTGGTTAAAAGATGATAAGTGGTCAGGAGGGCATTTTGGTTATTTTAGAGACAAAAGGCAGAATGGTAATCTTGTCATATTCAAGGATCTGAATATTAGAAGAGTTATACTATATCTGTCTACTACAAAAAAAAGCTTTCTGCCACGCTTTTAAAGCGTGCCAAAAAGTGTAAAAAAGCATGCCAATAGCTTTTCGCCATGCTTTTTGAGCTATCGGCACGCTTTTGAAAGGGTCACATCCGCAAGCGTGCTGGTTGCTCTATCGCCACGCTTTTGCGGATCTATCGGCACTGATAAACCACTATTTTATGGTTTATCTTGTGCTTAATTGAGTGGATTTTATCAATTTTTCATACATTTATTCATATGATTTGTATGTTTTACAATTCCTTCCCAGAATTTGTTCTATGATTGAAAAGATGCTTCTTTGGCTTTTATTTTCTTTTATTTAATCCTCTCTTATTACCATTAGATGCCTTGATACGTGTGTTAAGTGATTTCAGGGATTACAGGGCAAGAATGGCTTAGAGGATGGAAAGGAAGCATGCAAAAGTGGAAGGAATACAAGAAGTTGAAGAAACTGCAAAGCTGTCAGCCTGACCCTCTCGCACTAAAACGACCATAACTTGAGTTATAGAGGTCCAAATGATGCGGTTCCACTTGCGTTGCAAAGCTAACGTCTGGGGCTTCGATTTGATATATAATTTGTCATAGTAGCCGTATAGATAGGCGACGCGAATGCATCATCTACGCGGACGCATTGCATCTGCGAAAATCAGCGTGGCAGAATTCGCAAACAGCGAATCCTTGGCTATTTCCGGCCAGTTTCAAGCCCAAAAAACACGGATTAAAGGCTGCAAAGTGGAGGAATAAAGGAGACTGGAGATTAGGCTTTCATAATTCACAATTTTAGTTTTAGATGTAGTTTTTAGTGAGAGAGGTTCTCTCCTCTCTCTTAGGTTTTAGGATTAGGATTTCTTTTCAATTCAGGATTATTTTATCTTCATCAGGTTCAATAATTTATGTTTCCCTTCTACTTTTATTTACTCTGATGCTTTCATTTGTATTTGATTTATGTTGTCCCATTGGCTTATGAACTTTTCATGTTAGGATTATACATTATTGAGATGTTTTCAGATTTATGATTTTAATTTAGCTTTTTACATTCTTGGCTTTGGTTAAGAAATTAGTAACTCTTGAGTCATCAAACTCAACATGATCGATAACCGCTATCTTTGCCAATTAGCTTGAACTTCTATGATCCCAATCTTTTTCTAGGAATTAACTAGGATTTGAAGATCAATCTATTTAGCCACTTGACCTTCCTTTGCACCAGCAGAGGTTAACTAAGTGGAATTAAGATTCAATTTTCATCATCATTGATAAGGATAACTAGGATAGGACTTCCAATTTCTCATACCTTGCCAAGAGTTTATTTTACAGTCAATTATTTATTTTACTTGTCATTCATCATAATTGTTCCTCATTCTTAAAACCCCCAATTTACAAACTCATAACCAATAATAAGAACATACCTCCCTGCGATTCCTTGAGAAGACGACCTGAGGTTTAAATACTCGGTTATCAATTTTAAAGGGGTTTGTTACTTGTGACAACCAAAACGTTTGCACGAAGGGATTTCTGTTGGTTTAGAATCTATATCTACAATGCGACTATTTTTATAAAATTCTTTACTAGCAAAAACCCTAACGTCAGGCACGCTTTGATCTCTTGCCATGCTTTAAAAGCGTGGCCATAGGTCTTAACCTATAGCTACGCTTGAGAAGCGTACCAAAAAGTGTACATATCGCCACGCTTTTAAAGCGTCCCAGGATGTTTGTTTTGGGTACTCTTTAAAAGTGTGCCGGTAGGGGAAGATATGGCTACACTTTTTAAACATGCTAATAGGGTAAACATATGACTATGCTTCAAAAGCGTGGCTATTTATAAATACAAAAAAGATACGGCTACGCTTAAAAAACGTGCCAATAGATGAAGACATGGGTACACTTTTAAAGCATGGCCATAAGTTTGGTCAGAAATTTTTTTTATTAATCTTCTTAATATTTCGTGCAAAATTCATATATAATTTTAAAATCATAAAACAAAATAATTATGTATATTGAACTAATCCAACATATACATAAACTTCCCCATAAAAAAAGACATATATATCCACAAAAGTAGACTTTGAAAACAAAGTACCAAAAAGTAAAGACATAACAAGTAAATAAGAATTGCAATTCCAACAAGTGTCACATATCTACTTTTTTTATATACTTAGTTACAAAATATCAAATTTCATGAGTAGTGTGATCATCCATTATGAGCTCCATTGTTTTTACCACTGCCTTGCAGAATTTTAAATAATCTTGTGTTAGTGCATGTTATAAAGGCTACTTTAATTAGGTCTCTCAATAATGCATATTTAGCCATTAAAACAAAAAACACAAATCAAAAATAAAAGAAATAGTCCCTATACAAGGTCACAACCATATGCTCCCCTTGGTACCTTTGTATCTAGCACCATTGATAAGATACCTATCCTAATTCAACACATACTTTATTTTTGTAGAAAAGAAAAATAAAAAGGTCAGCTAGTGCGCGAAATTGAACTCCGCACAACAGAACTAACAAGTGCACTTGGTCATTCAAGTAATACCTCAAGTGAGTGAGGGTCGAATCCCACAGAGATTGTCGGATTGAACAAGCAATGGCTACCTTGTAGATCTTAGTCAAGTGATTTGAAAAGATGGTTGTTTGTTTGAAAGCATAAACGAAATAGTAAAGAACGAAATACCAGATTAGTGTAAATGCAGTGATGGATAATTAGTTAAGGCTTCGGAGACGCGTATTCTTTCCGGATTAACTTTTCTTACTGTCTACTTCAACAACGAATGACTCATTCAATGGCAGCTGTAATTGACTAACTCATGTAGCATCCTCATCAAGTTAGCCTCTTCTAAACCATAGCAGTCCACCATATCCGAGCAACTCATGTAACATCCTCATCAAGTTAACTCATAGCTTCCCACTATAGTCGAAGGTGAAGACCTGAGCAATCCACTCCCCTTCGCGATCCTACTCAAAACGCCACATACAAGGTCGGATCTTCTGGATCAGGAAACGCTACTTCTCATACTCTAGCCTTAACGCTACAGAAACCTCAGTAACCCACGGTCAACGGGATTATATGTTACATATCCAAAGTTACCCAGGCACGCTCTTAGAATCCGCAGTGCACTCTTTAGCTGTAGTTCAATACTCTCCGGGTCAGGACTCACACAGAACCCATGTAGAACAAGAATGATTGTGACTAGTAATCCTCAATTCATGAGATGAAGAACGAAAGAGCACAAGAGAATCACTACAACAAAAAGGCTTTTGCAACGGTCAAAAACCATTGCCGTAGATTGAAAAACCGTTCCTAAAACTTTAGGCAACATTTTGGCAACAGTTTTTGACCTGTGGTATATGCGTCCGTTGCCAATGATCAAAGGCAACGGTTTTTTACCTAAGGCAACGGTAACAAAAAAATTGTTGCCAAAGTTACTGGAATAGACAACGATTTTGAAAGAAAATTTTAAACAACGGTTTCGAACCGTTACTCGATAAGCAACAGTTTTAAACTGTTCTCTTTCATGATCCAACGGTTTAAAACCATAACTAGATAGGCAACAGTTTTAAACTGTTGTAGTTTTATTATTTACAAAGCCAACGGTTTTAAAGTGTTACTGTTGGTGTCATTTTTTGGCAACGGTTTTAATACCATTGCCATTTTATAGTCTTCTAAAACAACGATTTTAAAGCGTTACCATTGGTGTCGGTTTTTGACAACAGTTTTAATTTCAGTTTTTTTTTTAATTATTTCGTATCAATAAATAATCTAAACTATTTGAGTAAAGTCACTAAAGAAAATTAATTGAACATTTCCATCAAATTTGACTTATAAAAATTGTTGTAAGATCCACAATCACATATTATTTGCTAGTAAGAATAAAATATGTGTACATTTTCTTAAGTTTCTAAAAGAAACAAGACTAATATTCTCACTTGAACATATTCCCAAATAACTCCTTTATCTTTAATCCCTTTCCAGTTTGGGAAAATTAATGAACAAACATTTGAATTCCTTGCCACTGTGCCCAATTTGCTCAAGTTGTTTACATCTTCATTAGTAGGACCAAATCCCTCTCCTTCAATATCTAGAGTAATTTCTTCTCTATCTTCCAACTATCTTGCATGAATATTCAACCATTGTGTAGGTCCTCATGTTTTCTTCACTGTTGTCTCTATACAAAGAGACTAATTAAAATTACCATAATATATTCAAAGAGACTAAAACATTAATATTTTTAACATTATATACCATCCTTCTTATCGATTTATATATATTTAATTGAAAAAAAAAACAGCTTCATCCATTTAGCTAGATGAATAAAATTTCATAATTTCACTATTGCTAATAATTTATTCCAGTTGCGTAGAGAGAGTTATTTATAAAAAAATCATAGCAATTACAACTCAATGACATAGAGAGAGAGAGAGAGTTATTTATAGCCTAGTGCACCAAGTAAAAGTCACAGACTCTCACAACTGCTATAAGAAAACTAACTATTTAACACTTGAGTCTTGATTTTTTTATTGGGGTTTTGCTATTTAACTTGAGTCTTGATTTTATTGAAAGCCTAGCTCAAATTAATCAATTCAAGTAAATTAATCATGTTTATCAATGAAAATAACAAAAAGCCATGTCCTCACATACAACCATTTTCATCATCATGCTCACCGAACACTCTTTTTCAACCCCCGCGCTGCCGCCCCTACCAATTAATAGATCTAATAAATTATTTATTAAAATATATCCCTATTATACAAAGAAGTCATCATATATAAATCTTTCACAGCAGTAAATTTAAAGAGAAATGATGTCATAAAATGTTTTTAAGGAGACAAAAAATTTACCTTTCACAGTATTGTCTATGACCTTAGCCTCAGTTGGATTAATATAATTCTCTTCTATGTTATCTCTTTCATTCTCATCCAATTGCTCTTTACCTGTAGTATAACTCAATTGTAGAAGATTTAAATTTTGGATTCATTGTGATTCAATATGATTAAAAAAAAAGTTAAATAGTAAAGACTATGATAGAGAATATAAAAAAATAAATAAATACGTTAAAACTTATAATATAAATGCTAGAAGAAGCTATGAAAGTACTAGTTTTTGAAGAAGATAAAAACTATATACCAAGTCAATTTATGACTATTAAAGCCAAGACTTATTACGTACTCATCTTTTCATATATTATTGAGTGTGGTATCTATATCCTTCTCACAGTAAATAATCCAAAAGAAAAAAGATACCGTTTGGTTTCTCTGCAACACTCATCAAGAACTAACAGTTAGTTATAGCATTTCCCAAGGCATCTCTTGCACACTGCTACCTCTGATATCAAGGTAACACAAGCTTATCAAATCACATATGAATCTGGTAGTGTCTACAATGGAGTGTTAGAAAGGTCAAGAAAACACAAATGAATCAGCTTTCCAATACTCTTATCCTATTCTGACCAAAATCAGAATAGCACTATACCAAATCAATATTAAAATCAAAATAGCATTTCCAGAAAACCAATTTCAAAATCAAAATCAAACAACATTATACTAAATCAATATAACATTAATATTAAAATAAAAACGAAACTAGAACAACATTTTTAGAGACCTAATTACCAAACCAAATTCATAACAGTATTATAACAAACTAATATTAAAATTAAAACAAAATTAGAGCAGCATTGACAGAGAACCAGTTACATACTAAATCAATATTAAAATCAAAATAAAATCACAATAGCATTTCCAAATAATAATTTAGTGAACAAAAGCAACAACAAAAGATTAGCAAATCCCACATTCCCATACTTTATTCCACTCCCTTATCGCAACACCATAATCAGTTAATTATGTTTCATCTCATAATCCAAACTCTAATCACTATTCAAAGGACTGAAACAAGCACAAAAGCAGAAACTCACACACCGCTTTCCTTTCTTCTTCATAACTCCAACAAAAATGGCCAACAGCTAAACACACCCTAACTAAACAAAAGAAAATCAGAAAAAGACCACTTACCACAGATGACAACCTACAATCAGCCAAGGCGGTGAAGCAGAAGCAGAAGCAGCGAGGTAGAAGCATTGAAGCAGAATTAAATATAATACTAAGTTCTCCCTCACCTACATAATGATTTTCTAGTGAACAAAAAAGTTAGCAAGTTAAATATAATACTAAGCCTAATGCTAATAATGTTTACTAATAGAGAGCGGGGACAAGGAAAACAAAAGATAACTATTAGGATAAAATTTGTGGAAAGAAGACTAAATAAAACATTTAAACAATTCGTCTACCTGGTATTTCTCAAAACAGTACTGCACTTGTTTACAACTACTGCAGAGTTTATCTCCTTTCCATGTTTCACACCAATTGCAAAAAGTAGCTAAAAGAAAAAAAGATTCCCATCTTTTAATAAGATGTGCCTAATCAATAGAAGTACTAATACACCGATCTTAATGTGAAAATGTGTCATATATTAGTCATATACAAAGCAAAAGTAATAGTAGAAATAATGCACAGTATAGCAACAATAAAAATACAATGTAAGAGCAGATTGTTCAGGGTATCAAATTAAGTATGAAATTGAAATATAGCAAAAGCATAGTGCCACAAAATAAAAAAGATGGATTGCATGTACTCATGAACTCTATAACTCATGCAATAACTCTAGAATGCTACTCCTCATAAGGAAATAGTCACCAGTTATAATCCATCTCCATGTTTACAGTATCTTTAGGGTGGTGAAGTGTGATAATCCATCTCTATGTTTAGAGGGAGTGTCATAAATCTTAATTTACATAAAAGTTGCATCACTCAATCACCTAGAATATTATCACAGAGAACCCATCATTTAAACTTAAAGAAGCAGTAACCAAAACAGGCAGCATTATACCAAATCAAAATTCAAATCAAAACAGAAAGCAAATCAATTAAACTCCAACAAGAGTGGCCATGGTTGCAGCAAAATGGCGAATTCAAACTCAATGGAATCAAAAACAGAAATGAATTAAATGCAATTCAAAATAGAGATGGCTTACAATAAAAGAACGAAGCAGTAGAAACATGAGAGGCAGTCCCCTTCTCTCCGGTCCGTGATTCCAGTGACCAGAGGCACAATGGTACGGTGTGTTCTCCAGTGACAATCGACGGTGGCAGCAACTCCTCTTTTAGTGGCGACAAGCATGAACGGTAGCTCCTCTCCATGGCCTTGACGACGGACCTTCGACGGCAACAGTGGAGATCAGATGCGACAGAGCTGGCAGCACAAGCGGCATCCTTTTTCTCCCCTACGAGCTTTCTTCCTCACGCATCTCTTCTCCCTCGCGACAGTAATGACATCACGGCAGCGACGGTGTGACGGGTTTGACGGAGGCACCGCGACGGTGACGCGTGATAAACCACTAATTTGTGATTCATATTGTGTTTAATTGTGTGGTTTTATCAGGTCTTCGCCTACTTATTCATATGATTTGCATGTATTTATAATTCCTTCCTAAAAATATTCTATGATTAAAAACTTGCTTCCTAAAGACCTTTTAGTTGTATATTTTTATCTTCCTTCATACCATTCGATGCTGTGATCTGTGTGTTAAGTGTTTCAGGCTTCATAGGGCAGGAATGGCGTAAGGAATGAAGAGGAAGCGTGCAAAAATGGAAGGAACATAAGAAATTGAGGAGGTGACCAGCGAGAAGTCACGCGGTCGCATGGCTCACGCGACCACGCGAAATGGAAGAAATTAGAGTGACGCGCTCGCGTGCCTGACGCGAACGCGCGGATTGGAAGCTACACGAACGACGCGAATGCGTAGATGACGCGCACGCGTGGTACGAGAAACGCTGAGTGATGCGACTGCGTGGACGACGCGGCCGCGTGACGTGCGCGATCTGCAGAATTTCAGAAGTCATTGGCACAGATTCTGGGCCGCATTTCAACCCAGTTTTTGGCCCAGAAACACAGATTAGAGCCAGGGAACATGCAGAGACAAAACAACAATTCATTCCACACAATTTCAAGTTTTTAGATCTGAATTTACTCCTCCCCTAGGTTTCTGACTTGAACATTCATAAATTAGGATTTTGAAGAATTTTGGCTTGAGCTTTTGAGAAGAGTCTACTTCCGGTACTAGTCATTATAGCTTGTCATTTTACTTTTCATTTACTCTTCCATATTCTTAATTTATCCAGAGTTGACATTGGATTATTTTTCATAGTTTATTAATATAAGACTATTTTTACTTTTAATTAATCTCTTTTATTATTATTTATTATGTCTTCCGCTACTTCCCCTATTGATTTGGTAAAGTCTACAATTATGATTATGGAGTAGTCCCCTAACTTGATTGGGAGATGATTAAAAGGAGAACCTTGAGTTAGAATACTCAAGAGTTCAATTGTAATTGGTTCATTGTTGGTTGGCTTGTTAGTCACTAACTCTAATCCTTCCCAAGGGAGAGGATTAGGACTTGTGAATAGAAGTTGACTTTTAATTTGACTTTCCTTCATTCGTTGAGGGTTAACTAAATGTAAACAATGACTAATTATTAATTTCTCTTAATAAAATTCTAACAAGGATAGAACTTCCAATTAATCTTCTCCCGGTCAAGATTTTATTTAAGTCATATAAATTCTCTAATTTAATTTTCCGTTCATCAAATTCAAAACCCCTTTTGAAAACCTCTGATTGATAAAATAGCACATCTTCCTGCAACTCGTTGGGAGATGACATGGGACTCATACTCCCAGTATTTTATTTCTAAAATTTGTGACAACCCTTTTCTAAATTGACGAGTGGATTTTTGCCGACTAAGAACTGTACTCGCAATGCCATTTTTCTAATTAATTCTTAATCTACCAATTTCCGCTCACGTCAACGCGACGGTGCGACTTTGATGGCGTTCGGCTCCTCGGCGGCTTCAGATCTGACGGTGGCGTGACCTCTCTTCTCTTCCTCTGCTGTATGTGCATGGGTTGAAAAAGAAAAGGGGGTGAAGGGCTGTGTATTTCAGAGTCTGGGAAAAGGGGGAAATTAGGGTTTTTTTTTTGTTTAAGGTGGGAATTTAGGGTAAAATGAAATTGAGAGTTTAGAGTTAGGAATAATTAAAATTTAATTTAGGGTAAATCTTAATTTATTTTAAATTTAATTTATCAAAAATTATTTTAATTATCTTTAATAAAATAATTTCTTAAATCAAAGTCTCTAATAAATAAATAAATTAAAATTACCATATAATAAGAATTTTCAAAAATTAGTTCATAATACTTGTTATTTATTTATAACAATAATTTTTTAGTATTCTACTAATTTAATATTTATAGAGAACTATTTTTATATGTATCTTTCAATTTGTATAATTATTTAAATATTAAAAAATTGTTGCTTACTAAAAAAGTTATTGTAATAGTTATAAAACCGTTCATTCAAATAGTCAAAGACAACGATTTTATTTTGTTGCTACAACTTAATGAAAAATTTAATTTCAATAGCAACGCTATAAAAATTGTTGTCTAAAATCATCTAAGAGAACGGTTTTAAAGTGTAGCAACTTTGGCAACGGTTTTTAAAGCGTATCTTTTGTATAATTATTTAAACAACATTAAAAAACCGTTGCTTAAAAATAAATTCTAGTAACGGTTATAAAACCATTCTTTAAAATATTCAAAAAGAATAGTTTTATTTTGTTGCTATAAAATAATGAAAACTAAACTTCAACAGTAACACTGTAAAAAACCGTTGCCTAAAACTATCTAAGAGAACGGTTTTAAGGCGTTGCAGATTTTGGCATTGCTAAAACCCATATTTGTTGTAGTGAATGGAATCAAACGTGTATGAAAATAGAACAGTAATATTATTAATCCATGAGAATCAGTAGAGCTCCAAACCCTAACTTAGGAGGTTTAGTTGCTCATAGCTTACAGAAAGTAATAGTAAAACGTGCAAATGGGCAAAGATCTCTAACAAAGGCGATCTATGAAAACATATGAAAAAATGTAGAATTTTGCACTAAAACCTATGAAAACATAATAAAACTTAAACAAAACATAACTAAAACAATATGAAAATGATGCCAAAAAGTATATAAAATATCTGCTCATCATCAGCTCTAGCAATAATTGAATTGAACACATATACTTGTTTCTTTCTATTTATCATTGGAAATTGAAAGAAAAACTCATGACAAAGCAGTAAATTAAGCAATCAGCAGTACATATTCAGCCTAAAAGTAGAAATGAGTCAGGAAACTTGCCATGGCCAACAAATAGACGAGAAGATAAAGCATAGAAAAAATTATAGTTAAGCAATCAACGGTACATATTCAACCAACAGTACACTAAAAGAAAATTCAACAACCAACAGTACATATTCAGCCAGCAACATAAATTCAACATGAAAAATAAAATTCTATAATCTAAATCAGGGGAATGACAATAATACGAGGATATGATAGTTACTTACATCATCGGTTGGTGGAATGTGAGTTGATTCGGAGGAGCGGGGAGTATTTCTTGGTTTACTACATGAGACATCCAAAGGAGAGTTTTGGGTAACTTGTAGTAAGGCTGCTATCTCTTCGTCACTCATTCCAGGATTGAGTTGGTGCAACATCACCTTTAATAGACCACAAACACCATCCATCTTCTTCTCTAACAATAAGACCTTATCGCTGTATTCAACTTTGACTTGGCGAATCTCCTCATCCTTTTTAAGAGAGTGATGTGGGATATTTGTCGGTCTAGAATTTACCAATAAAATGTCGTCATGAGTATAGTCTAAACATGATCAATAACTAGGAAATTTCTAGACCGATAAATATAGTCTAAACAAATATGTGGTGACAAATCTCCTCATCCTTTTCTAAATTTGGTGCAGGATAGCTTGGCGAATCTCCCAGTTATTAATTTTTAACTGTGGTGACACATTTTCGTCGTGAGTATAGTCTAAATTTACCAATGCATTAATAGAAATCAATCTAAACATGATCCAAATCCAAGATCCAAAATAGCTACAATAACAAGAAAACTAAATGAGAGTAGGAGAATGAGATCTACAAATTAAAGAAATGTAAAATGGAATTAAAACAGATCTAACCAAAGGATCAAAGTGAAATTGGAGTTGAGAAGGCTAAAACCTAGAGAGAAGTGAGACTTTCTCTCTCTAGCAATAACAAGAACAAAAAGCTAGCTAAAATTGTGTCTCCTCTCCAAAATGAGTGAGACCTCCTTTCCCCCTTGGTTCCTTGGGTCTTTTCTTTATAGAATTGAGCTCAGATTGTGCCTGAAGCCTCTTAGAAATCGCCAGCCACAATTTCACTAATGATTTCACGTGTTAGGCATCATGCGTGTGCGTTAGCCACACATGCACATCATATAAACTTCTCAGGCCACGCGTACGCATCGATCACGCGTACGCATCAGTGTGAATTTGCATCACCATGCGAATGCGCCAGCTTTTGCACACGATTCCCAGTTGCATGCGTCCACGCGTGCAAGTTGGCGACGCTGCGTGTCTCCACCAATTCTCCAAAGCTCGATTCTTCATGTCCCTTTCACTTGTGTATACTTCCTTTCCATCTTCTATGCCATTCCTACCCTATAAACTCTGAAATCACTTAACAAACGTATCACGGCATCTTGTAACCGACTGATCGAGGAAAATCGTCGGTAAAGAATTTCTTAAAATAGTCGTGTTGCAAGTACAGTTCTAAACCGACAATTAAACCTCAATCAAATTTAATTTGTTTGTCACTAAAGCAAACCCAATAAAATTAACCAAAGTATTAAACCTCGGTTCGTCTCTCAGGGAATTGAAGGGAAGTGTTTTTACTATTGGTTATGGAAAAGTATCTTTTTGGGTTTTTGAAATAAGGAACGAGGAAATAAAATGGCAAGAAATTAAATTAATAACTAAGAAAACTCTTAACTAGGATTGAGAATTAGAAGTCATGTCCTCGTTATCGTCATCAATTGTGATGGTAATCGTATTTCACTTTTACTTAGTTAACCCTCTACAACGAAGGTAAGTCAAGTGAGCAAAATCAACTTAGGTTCACAAGTCCTAATCAAAGACTAGATTTAGTGAAGCCTAAGCCAATAAGCTATTTTCAATTACCCTTCAACAAGAGAATTTGATGATTCTATAGTCTCAACTAATCAATCCAAGTCAAGAATATAAAAGCTAATTTAAAATCCTCCCAAGCATTTTATCAAACACTTGGAAGGCATAAAATAAAAGTATAGAAAAATAATAAGAGAATATCAAATTAAAAACCGACAATTGTAAGAGGAAACAATAACAATAAATTGAAGAAAGAAGCAATAAATATGAAATAGCTCAACTTGCATTAATAAGAAATTGAATCTAACATAGAGTTCATAAACCAAATTAGGGAAATAAACAAATCAAAAAGAGAAATAAATAAACCAAAGTACTAGAACAATTAAAGTAGAAGAAACCTAAATTAAAGCAACGTAAAATTCTGAAATTGAGAAGAAATAATCCTAAAAAAACCTAAAACCTAGAGAGAGGAGAGAGCCTCTCTCTCTCTAGAGAACTACATCTAAAACCTAAAAATTGTGTGAATGAGAAGTGACACCCTGATTCCCCACCCTGCAGCCTCTAATCTGTGTTTTCGGGCTTGGAACTGGACCAAAAACAGACCAAAAATTGCCCCCGGCAATTTCTGATACGTTCAACATGTGGCTCTGTCACGCGTACGCGTTGTCCACGCGTACTCGTCGTTGAACTTTCGCAAGGTCACGCGTACGCGTGATCCACGCGTACGCGTGATCCACGCGTGTGCGTCACCTAAATGCATGGCAACTATGGAAAATTGCATATTATTTCGAAGCCCCGGATGTTAACTTTCCAACGCAACTAGAACCGCCTCATTCGGACCTCTGTAGCTCAAGTTATGGTCGATTTAGTACGAAGAGGTCAGGGTTGACAACTTAGCAATTCCTTCAATTTCTTTATATTTCTTCCACTTTTACATGCTTCCTTTCCATTCTCTAAGTCATTCCTGCCCTATAAATCCTAAAATCACTTAACACACATATCAAGGCATCGAATGGTAATAAGAGAGGATTAAAATTAGCAAATTTAGGGACAAAGAAGCATGTTTTCAATCATAGCACAAAATTAGGAAGGAAAATGTAAAACATGCAAATTCAATGAATAAGTGTGAGAATAATGGATAAAATCCACTAAATTAAGCCCAAGATAAACCGTAAAATAGCGGTTTATCATCGACGCCCTATAAAAATGAACTCGACTTGGTTGGTCCTTTCCTAACACTGCTATAAATGCATTCTCATGATTTTCCCCTGCCTCTATGCGGTTTTGAAGTTCATTCTACCAAAAGTGACAACAACAAAAAATACAAAGTCAGATTAATGTAATATAAATACAAATCTATTTAGCATTTATATTGTACAAATCCAAATACAAATACAATATAACTCACAATTGTTGTTTGTGTTTTAGCATCAATTTCTTTTCCATTTTTACTTGTGTGAGTTGCTGTGAAAATTAAGCTCTTGATGGTTCTTCATTGTTCTCTTTAGAGTCACGCTAGAGTATGAAGAGAAAAACTTACATGAATAATGCTAACTAGACAATATAACATTGATATTAATGAGAAATCACAAAAAAAAGTTATGTTACCAATTGCTTGCGCACTATTGCAAAATTTGTGGATTCCATTCGGTAAGGACATGGAAAAATTAGCATTACAAGTAATTAGGTCTATTAAAAGTAACATTTCAAGTCAAATTCAAATCCTTCCCTAGGCAATCAACTCTCTATTTCTTACAATTTTCTACCCACATTATTCATTTATAGATTTAACGACCAACAAATCAATAATCAACAAAAATAAACCACCTCCAGTAAAGGCAGACTAGATAGTAAATTAAGAACTTCTAAGCATAAATTGCATATTATTTTACAATGGAATTTGAAACTAGCATGAATGATAAATTTAATCCAAATATAATATTTCAAGATATGTCAAAACAATTTATATTCTCAAGGAAATAGCAACGGCAATGTTATTCAGTTACCTGGTGCGCGAAATTGAACTCACACAACTTCACCGACAAGTGCACCGGGTTGTCCAAGTATTACCTCAGGTAAGTGAGGGTCGATCCCACGAGAATTGTTGGATTGAGCAAGCAGTCGTTATTGGTGCGGGATTTATAACCCACAAACTAATCGGCAAGTGCACTAGGTCGTACCAAGTAATACCTCAGGTGAGTGAGGGTGGATCCCATGAGGATTGATGGACTAAGCAACAATGGTTAAATGATTTACTTAGTTAGGCAAGCAGAAAATGCTTTTGAGATGTTCAAAAGGTTTAAAAAGTGACTTCAAAATATCAGAAGGCAGGCACACAAGTAATTAAGTTAAAAATAAAATATGGGAGAAAGCAGTTAAGACTTCAGAGATATTTATGTTTTGGATTGACTTTTCTTATTAATTTATTATAAGAGGATTATATGTCACGTATCCCGTTAAATCCAGATAATTAGAATTTAGGAGAAATTGTTTTCAAGCTATTGTTCAAGTAAAGAGCTTTTCCAAGTTATACAAAAACTCAATTAGAACATGGGTCATACTTCCGTTCCACCCAAATTCATAAAGTAAAGAACAAAAACAATTCTTGAATTATAAATTAAAACATGAATTACAATAGAAAAATAATAGTATCAATCCGTACAATAGATAGAGCTTCTAACATTAACAGTGGAGGTTTAGTTGCTCATGGCTCAGAGAGAAAATAAGGATTCAGGTAAATTTTCTTGAGGTGGAATCCATAGTTAACTAATTAACGTTGTCTTTTATATCTAATCCTAACAAATTTAAATCCTAATTTTTTTAAAACTAAATAATATCTTTTTCTATCTTAAAATTAAATTTAAATTTAAATCAGAATTAATCATGGCAATCAACAAGTCTTCAATTGATGGATGGGGACCACTTGATTCCTTCACTTTGCAGCCTCTGATCTTTGCTTTCTAGGCTAAGAACTGGGTCAAAAGCAGCCCAAAAATCGTTGGGGGCGAATTCTGAGTTTGTAGTACGTCGCGCATGTCGCGCGTACGCGCCAGGTGCGCGTGCGCGCCGATAGACTTTTTGCCAATGTGCGCGTGCGCGCCCTTAAACGCCAGGTCGATGATGAGCGAATATTTTATATGCTTTTTGGTGGTATTTTCATGTAGTTTTTAGTATGCTTTAGTCACTTTTTAGTATATTTTTATTAGTTTTTATGAATAAAATCACATTTCTGGACTTTACTATGAGTTTGTGTATTTTTCTGTGATTTCGGGTATTTTCTGGCTGAGATTGAGAGACCTGAGCAAAAATTTGATTCAGAGGCTGAGAAAAGATTGCAGAAATCTGACCTCCCTGCACTCGGAATGGATTTTCTGGAGCTACAAAAGTCCAATTGACGCGCTCCCAATTGTGTTAGAAAGTAGACATCTTGGGCTCTCTATCAATATATAATAAGCCATACTTGGCCCGAGATTTGATAGTGCAAACTGGCGTTTAAACGACAGCTTAATACCCTTTTCTGGCGTTCAACGCCAGAACTGGCATAAAAGTTGGAGTTAAATGCCCAAACTGGCACCAAAGCTGGCGTTTAATGCCAGGAATAGCCTATGCACGTGAAAGCTTCAATGCTCAGCCCAAACACACACCAAGTGGGACCCGGAAGTGGATTTCTGCACAATCTATCTTAGTTTACCCATTTTCTATAAACCTAGGTTACTAGTTTAGTATAAAAACTACTTTTAGAGATGCATTTTGTACCTCATGACATTTTACATCTGAATTTTGTATCTTCTACAGCATGAGTCTCTAAACTCCATGATTGGGGGTGAGGAGCTCTGCTGTGTCTCAATGGATTAATGCAATTACTACTATTTTTCATTAAATCACGCTTGTTTCTATTCTAAGATATTCATTCGCATTTCAACATGATAAATGTGATGATCCGTGACACTCATCACCATTCTCAACCTATGAACGTGTGCCTGACAACCACTTCCATTCTACCTTAGATTGAATGGGTATCTCTTGGGCTCCTGGTTCATGAGTTTGATTGCTTCTCCTGACAACAGAGCATTCAAATCCGTGAGATCATAGTCTTCGTGGTATAAGCTAGAATCAATTGGCAGCATTCCTGAGATCCGGAAAGTCTAAACCTTGTCTGTGGTATTCTGAGTAGGATGGGAAGGGATGACTGTGATGTGCTTCAAACTTATAAATGTTGGGCGTAGTGACAGTGTGCAAAAGAATCAACGGATTTTATTCCAACACAAATGTGAACCGACAGATGATTAGCCATGTACATGGACCATTTTCACTGAGAGGACGGCGGGTAGCCATTGACAATGGTGATCCACCATCATACAGCTTGCCATGGAAGGAGCCTTGCGTGCGTGAAGAAGAAGATAGTAGGAAAGCAGAGATTCAGAAGACAAAGTATCTCTAAAACCCCAATATGTTCTCCATTACTGCATAACAAGTACTCTTTATTTCATGTTCTTTTACTTTCTGCAATTAAAACTAAGAATCATTATTGATATCCTGACTAAGAGTTACAAGATAACCATAGCTTGCTTCAAGCCGACAATCTCTGTGGGATCGACCCTTACTCACGTAAGGTATTACTTGGACGACCCAGTGCACTTGCTGGTTAGTTGTGCGGAATTGCAAAAGTGTGATTGTAATTTCATGCACCAAGTTTTTGGCACCGTTGTCGGGGATTGTTCGAGTTTGGACAACTGAAGGTTCATCTTGTTGCTTAGATTAGGAAAAAAAATTTTCTTTTTGGTTTATAGTCACTAAATTTGAGTCTTCTATTTTCTTTTCAAAAATTTTATTTTTCTTTACTAATTTTTCATTTTTTCTTTGAGTTTAGTTTCATGTTTTAAGTTTGGTGTCTTTTGCGTTTTTATCTTATATATTTTTGAATTATTAGGGTCCAAGGTATAAAAATTTTTAAGTTTGGTGTCCTTTATTGTTTTTATTTTTCTTAAAAATTTTCAAAATTTGTTCTTGGTATTCATCTTGATCTTCAAAGTGTTCTTAGTATCCATCTTGACATTCAAAGTTTTCTTGTTTGCTTTCCTTGTTTTAATCTAAAAAAATTCTAAGTTTGGTGTCACTTTGTTGTTTTTCTCTTTCCTTATTAAATTCAAAGAAAAAAATAAAAAATATCATTTCCTTTAATTGGTCATAATTTTCGAATAAATTCGGATTGATTTAGTCAAAGTTTCAATTTTAAAAATTCTATCTTCTTAAATATTTTTCAAAATAAAATCCTTTTATTTATTTATTTTTATTTTTTAATTTTTTTGAAAATCTTTTAAAATCTTTTTTTAATTAATTAATTATTTTACTTTTCAAATTTTCTTTTATTTACTTTTCTAATTTTCAAAAATTTTATTTGATTTTTTTCTATTTTATTTTATTTTAATTTTGTCTCACATCATCTCCCTTTCTCCATCATGGACCTAAGTGAGAATGAACAGCCCAGAAGGACTCTGGGGTCATATGCTAACCCCACTGCTACTTCATATGGGTGTAGTATCTCTATACCCCCCATCAAAGCTATCAATTTTGATCTAAACCCCCAACTCATTATCATGGTGCAACAAAATTGCGAGTATTCTGGTCTTCCACAGGAAGAACCTACTGAGTTTTTGTCACAGTTCTTACAAATTGCTGACATAGTACGTGATAAGGAAGTAGATCAGGATGTCTACAGATTATTACTATTTCCATTTGCTGTAAAAGATCAAGCTAAGAGGTGGCTAAATAACCAACTTACAGAAAGCATAAGAACATGGAAACAGTTATCAGACAAATTCCTAAATCAATATTTCCCTCCAAAAAGGATGACACAGCTAAGGCTGGACATCCAAGGCTTTAAACAAGAGGATCATGAATTCCTTTATGATGCCTGGGAGAGGTACAGAGAGATGCTAAGGAAATGCCCCTCTGAAATATTTTCAGAGTGGGTGCAGTTAGACATCTTCTACTATGGGTTTACAAAAAAAGCCCAGATATCTCCAGACCACTCAGCTGGTAGATCTATACACATGAGAAAAATAATTGAAGAAGCTCAAGAGCTCATAGATACAGTTGCTAGAAATCAGCATCTGTACTTAAATAGTGAGTCCTCCATGAAAGAAGAGGCTAAGGCAGTATCCACTGAACTTAGTCCTTCAGAACAAGTTGCTAAATTCAATCAGCAATTATGTTATCTAATAGAACAACTAGCAGAAGTTAAGGAAATGCTACAAGAAACTAAGGATGCTAACCAAAGTACGGAAAAATAATTGAATCAAACAAAACAGCAGTTATCTAGACAAATAACAGAAGAATGCCAAGCTGTTCAATTAAGGAGTGGGAAGACATTAAATGTCTCAACTCAAGGCAACAGAAAGTCATTAAAGGAACAACTAATAGAGGATGAGCAAACCACTACCCAAAATCCCTCTGAGGACAGTAAGAGCCCAAAGAGGAATAATTCTGGCGTTCAAATGCTAGAAAAGGGTGAAAAATTGGCGTTAAACACCCAATGGATGCCCACTTCTGGCGTTTCAAACGCCAGAAAAGGGTGAAAAACTGTCGTTAAATGCCCAGTCCATGTCCAGTTCTGGCATTGAAATGCCAGAAAAGGGTGGAAATTTGGTGTTAAACTCCCATCCAACCCCTAATCCTGGCGTTCAAACGCCAATGAGGGATCAGACACCTGCAAGTGCTGATAGTAACCCTCCTAAGAAGGCTTATTCAACCACCTCTATAGGAAATAAACCTGCAGCAACTAAGGTTGAGGAATATAAAGCCAAGATGCCTTATCCTCAGAAACGCCGCCAAGCGGAACAGGATAAACAATTTGCCCGCTTTGTAGACTATCTCAGGACTCTTGAAATAATGATCCCGTTTGCAGAGGCACTTGAGCAAATACCCTCTTATGCTAAGTTCATGAAAGAGATCTTAAGTCATAAGAAGGATTGGAGAGAAACTAAAAAGGTTTTCCTCACTGAAGAATGCAGTGCAGTCATTCTGAAAAGCTTACCAGAGAAGCTTAAAGTTTCCGAAAGCTTTATGATACTATGCACATTAGAGGGTACTTGTACCAAGACAGCTCTATGTGATCTTGGGGCAAGTATCAACCTAATACCTGCATCCACTATCAGAAAGCTTGGCTTGACTGAAGAAGTCAAACCAACCCGAATATGCCTTCAATTTGCTGATGGCTCCATTAAATATCCATCAGGCGTAATTGAGGACATGATTGTCAAGGTTGGGCCATTTGTCTTTCCCACTGACTTTGTAGTGCTGGAAATGGAGGAGCATAAGAGTACAACTCTCATTCTAGGAAGACCTTTCCTAGCAACTGGACGAACCCTCATTGATATTCAAAAAGGGGAGGTGACCCTGAGAGTTAATGAGGATGAGTTTAAGTTGAATGCTGTCAAAGCTATGCAGCATCCAGACACATCAAAAGACTGCATAAGAGTTGATATTATTGACTCCCTGGTGGAAGAAGTCAATATGACTGAGAGTCTCGAATCAGAGCTAGAGGACATCTTTAAAGATGTTCAGCCTGATTTGGAAGAACCAGAGAAAACAGAAGAACCCCTGAAAACTCCTCAGGAAGAAGATAAGCCTCCTAAACCCGAGCTCAAACCACTACCACCATCCCTGAAATATGCATTTCTGGGAGAGGATGCAACTTTTCCTGTAATCATAAGCTATGCCTTAGAACCACAGGAAGAGAAAGCACTACTTCAGGTGCTAAAGACACACAAGACAGCTCTTGGGTGATTCATAAGTGATCTTAAGGGCATTAGCCCAACCAGATGCATGCACAAGATCCTATTGGAGGATGATGCTAAGCCAGTGGTTCAACCACAGAGATGGCTAAATCCGGCCATGAAGGAAGTGGTGCAGAAAGAGGTCACTAAATTACTAGAGGCTGGGATTATTTATCCTATTTCTGATAGCCCCTGGGTGAACCCTGTCCAAGTCATCCCAAAAAAGGGAGGTATGATAGTGATTCATAATGAAAAAAATGAACTGGTTCCTACAAGAACAGTTACAGGGTGGCGTATGTGTATTGACTACAGAAGGCTCAATACAGCCACCAGAAAGGATCATTTTCCTTTACCATTCATAGACCAGATGCTAGAAAGACTAGCAGGTCATGACTATTACTGCTTTTTAGATGGTTATTCAGGCTATAACCAAATTGCAGTAGATCCTCAGGATCAAGAGAAAACAGCATTCACATGTCTATCTGGAGTATTTGCCTACAGAAGGATGCCATTTGGTCAGTGCAATGCACCTGCAACCTTTCAGAGATGCATGCTCTCTATTTTCTCTGATATGGTAGAAAAATTTCTGGAAGTCTTCATGGATGACTTCTCAGTATTTGGAGACTCATTCAACTCCTGTCTAGATCATCTAGCACTTGTTCTAAAAAGGTGCCAAGAGACTAACCTAGTTTTAAACTAGAAAAAATGTCACTTTATGGTGACTGAAGGAATTGTCCTTGGGCATAAAATTTCGAACAAAGAAATAGAGGTGGATCAAGCTAAGATAGAGGTAATTGAAAAATTACCACCACCCACCAATGTTAAGGCAATCAGAAGCTTTATGGGACATACAGGATTCTACAGGAGGTTTATAAAGAATTTTTCAAAAATCGCAAAACCTCTGAGTAATCTGCTAGCTGCTGATACACCATTTGTCTTTGACACAGAGTGTTTGCAGGTATTTGAGACTCTGAAGGCTAAGTTGGTCATAGCACCTGTCATTTCTGCACCAGACTTGACATTACCATTCGAATTAATGTGTGATGCCAGTGACCATGCTATTGATGCAGTATTAGGACAAAGGCATAACAAGATTTTGCACGTCATTTACTATGCTAACCGTGTTCTACATGACGCATAGAAGAATTACACAACCACAGAAAAAGAGCTACTTGTAGTGGTTTATTCCATTGACATGTTTAGATCCTATTTAGTAGGATCAAAAGTGATTGTGTACACTGACAATGCTGCTTTCAAATATCTACTCACAAAGCAGGATTCAAAACCTAGCTCATAATATGGGTGTTGCTTCTACAAGAGTTTGATATAGAAATAAGAGACAGAAAAGGGACAGAGAACCAAGTAGCTGATCACTTGTCCCGGAAAGAACCAGTAGTAGGGGCATCTCTTCCCCTGACTGAGATCTCTGAAACCTTTCCAGATGAGCAACTCTTTGCCATTCAGGAAATACCATGGTTTACAAACATTGCAAACTATAAGGCTGTAAGATTCATACCCAAAGAGTATAGTAGAAAGCAAACGAAAAAATTAATTTCTGATGCAAAGTACTACTTGTGGGATGAACCATATCTCTTTAAGAGATGTGCAGACGGAATGATCCATAGATGCATGCCTAGAGAAGAAGCACAGAAGATCCTATGGCATTGTTATGGATCATAATATGGAGGACATTTCGGAGGTGAGCGAACAGCCACAAAAGTCCTCCAATGTGGCTTCTACTGGTCTACCTTCTATAGAGACTCCCGAGAGTTTGTACGTAACTGTGACAGTTGCCAGAGAACTGGTAATTTGCCTCACGGTTACGCCATGCCTCAGCAAGGGATCTTAGAAATTGAGTTGTTTGATGTATGGGGTATTGATTTCATGTGGCCTTTCCCACCATCATACTCAAACACTTACATTCTGGTGGTAGTAGATTATGTATCTAAATGGGTAGAGACAATTGCCACACCCACTAATAATACTAAGACAGTGCTGAAGTTCCTCCAGAAGCATATCTTCAGCAGATTTGGTGTCCCCAGAATACTAATTAGTGATGGAGGAACTCATTTATCCATTAAACAGCATGACTCTGCTCTGATCCGATATAGAATTAACCACAAAATGGTAACTCCATATCATCCACAGACAAATGGGCAGGCTGAAGTCTCAAATAAAGAACTAAAATGAATCCTGGAACGGACTGTAAGTACCTATAGAAAGGATTGGGCAAGGAGTCTGGATGATGCTCTGTGGGCATACAGAACTGCATTCAAAACTCCTATAGGGACCTCTCCATACCAGCTTGTGTATGGAAAAGCTTGTCACCTGCCAGTGGAATTGAAACACAAGGCCTACTAGGCAACCAGATTCCTAAACCTTGATACCAAGTTAGTTGGAGAGAAAAGATTGCTCTAGTTGAATGAGCTAGAGGAATTCAGACTCAATGCTTTCGAAAATGCAAAAATTTACAAAGAGAAAGCAAAAAGGTGGCATGACAAGAAACTGTCATCCAGAGTCTTTGAGCCAGGACAGAAGGTTCTGCTGTTTAACTTTAGGCTCAGATTGTTCCCTGGAAAATTAAAATCCCGGTGGAAGGGACCATATGTGATCACAAGTGTGTCACCATATGGATATGTAGAGTTTCAGGATATTGACAAAAAGTTCATTGTTAATGGACAGAGAGTCAAACATTATCTTGAAAGCAATGTTGAGCAAGAATGCTCAAAACTGAGACTAGACTAAAGCTCAGTAAAAGTCCAGCTAAAGATAATAAAGAAGCGCTTGCTGGGAGGCAACCCAGTCATTAGCAAGGGTTCTTGTTATTTAAATAATAATTATAGGAGTTTGATATAAATTATCTTTAAGGTTAATTGTCAAATGCAGAAGTTTACAGAGTTACAGAAGGATTCAGAACACAAAGTAGAGAAAAGGAGCTCACTGGCTCGAAAATGCCAGTAACAGGCATTTTGGGCGTTAAACGCCAGTAAAGATACCATTCTGAGTGTTAAGCGCCAGAATGGGTACCATTATGGGCGTTTAATGCCAGAGTTGCAGCATCCTGGGCGTCCAAAAAAATGCCCAGTGACAAAGGATTCCTGGCGTTTAACGCCAGCCAAGGTACCTGGCTGGCTGGGCGTTAAATGCCCAAATTGGCCAACAAATGGGCGTTAAACGCTACAATGGATACCATTCTGGGCGTTTAACGCTAGAACTGACATGGGGAGGTGATTCTGTTTTCTCTTCAATTTTTTTTCAAATTTTCTTGTTTTAATTCATAATTTTCTGCATAAACATGTTACAAATTTTCATCTCTCAAATTCAATTTTCAAAAATTTATTAATCTTCTAAATTCTTTTTAATTTTCTTTCAAAATCCCTTTAAAATATTTTTCAAAAACTCATTTATCTTTTCAATTTCTTTCCAAATCTTTTCCAACTCATCATATCATCTTTTAATTCTTAGATGCATCAACAAAAATTTAGATTTAACTTCTTTATATCTTTTGCATATCTTTTGAATTTTGAAATCTCATCTTTTTCATATCATGATTCATCTTTTACAAATCATATCTTTCTATCATATCTTTTTCAAAATTTTTGAAACCCACCCCCTCCCTTTTAAATACACGTTCGGCCATCCCCATACCTCCCTCATTCGAATCTGTCTCCCCCTCTATTCCTCTCCTTTCCTTTTTTTTTGCTTGAGGACAAGCAAACCTCTAAGTTTGGTGTGTTTTTCCGTGATCACTGAGCAAAACATCACCAAGATCATGGCCCCTAAAGGAAAACAAACCACTTTAAGAGGCAAGAAAGAGAATAATCCAAAACCACTTTGGAATCATGAGAGGTTCTTAACCAAAGAACATGCAGACCATTACCACAAAATAATGGGTTTGAGGTCAGTGATCCCGGAAGTTAAGTTTGATCTGAAAGAAGACGAATATCCGGAGATCCAAGAACAGATTCGAAATAGAGGTTGCGAAATCCTAGCTAATCCGGAGACAAAGGTAGGAAGAAACATGGTCCAAGAATTCTACTCAAATCTGTGGCTAACAGATAAACAGAGAATGACATGAACTGCCTTTCATACCTCTCGAACTATGGTCAGAGGGAAGACTATTTTCTTCCACCTTGACAAAATAAGAGAGGACTTCAAGCTGCCTCAACTACAAGATGATCTAGAATCCTTTAATAGGAGAATGGTGAGAGTAGATAAGTGTTTGGACCAAGTTCTAGAGGACATATGCCTCCCTGGAACTAAGTGGATAACTAACTCAAAAGGTTTCCCAAACCAACTCAAGAGAGGAGATCTCAAACCAGTCGCTAGGGGCTGGTTGGACTTCATTGGGCAATCTATACCGCCCACTAGCAACCGCTCTGAGGTCACTGTCAAAAGAGCAGTGATGATTCATTGCATTATGCTAGGAAACGAAGTGGAGATTCATCATCTGATTTCTTGTGAGATTTACACAATTGCAAATAAAAACTCCACTGAAGCCAAATTGGCTTACCCAAGCTTAATCTTTCTGCTATGTAAAGATGCTGGGGTAAAGATGGGAGTGGATGAGTTCATCTCAGTCGAGCATCCAATCACTAAAAAGTCAATGGAGGGACAACAAGTACATGACAACTCCATCAAGAGGAGGGCGCAGGAGTTCCTCCCAGAAATCCCTCAAATTGACTACTGGGCCCGCCTAGAAGCATCTGTCACCAAGCTGCAAGAAGCTATGGATCAACTTAAGGAATAACAGCAAAATCAAAATAGCATGCTCTGCAAGCTGCTTAAGGAACAAGAAAAGCAAGGGCGTGAGCTACATGAGCTGAAGCCCCAGAAGCTCTCCCTTGAGGGACTAGACACCCCATAGATTGAAGGAGCATCCATCTCCCAAAATAAAGGTTGTTGAGTCCTAATCTTAAATCTGTAATAACTTTTATTATTAGAAACCTATCTTAGGAATTACATAAGTATTAGTAATTAGGGTCTTTATTTTTATTTTTATTTTTATTATCTCCAAGTAAGCTATAATTTATTCTTCTCATCATCACTAAACATGAATAAAATAGTAGATTTTTTTTAGAGTAAGGAGGCAATTATTTCAAGTTTTCAATAAGAAAAATTCTAATTATTTTTATGTGATGGCAACACTTTTTGTCTTCTGAATGAATGCTTGAACAGTGCATATTTTTGATAGTGAAGTTTATGAATGTTAAAATTGTTGGCTCTTGAAAGAATGACGAAAAGAAAGAGAAATGTTGTTGATAATATGAAAAATCATAAAATTGATTCTTGAAGCAAGAAAAAGTAGTGAAAAATACAAAGCTTGCAAAAAAAAAAAAACAAAAAATAAAGAAAAAGCAAGCAGAAAAAGCCAATAGCCCTTTAAATCAAAAGGCAAGGGTAAAAAGGATCCAAGGCTTTGAGCATTAATGGATAGGAGGGCCCAAGGGAATAAAATCCTGGCCTAAGCGGATAAATCAAGCTGTCCCTAACCATGTGCTTGTGTCATGAAGGTCCAAGTGAAACGCTTGAGACTGAGTGCTTAAAGTCATGATCCAAAGCAAAAGAGTGTGCCTAAGAACTCTGGGCACCTCTAACTGGGGACTCTAGCAAAGCTGAGTCACAGTCTGAAAGGTTCACCCAGTTATGTGTCTGTGGCATTTATGTATCCTGTAGTACTACTGGAAAACAAGATGCTTAGGGTCACAACCAAGACTCATAAGGTAGCCGTGTTCAAGAATCAACATATTAAACTAGGAGAATCAACATATTAAACTAGGAGAATCAATAACACTATCCTAATTCTGTGTTCCTATGGGTGCCAATCATTCTGAACTTCAAAGGATAAATTGAGATGCCAAAACTGTTCAGGAGCAAAAGCTACTAGTTTCGCTCATCTAATTAGAATCTGAGCTTCACTTAAAACTCTGATATGTATTGCCTCTTGATTTTCTTTCTACCCTATTTTACTTATCTAGTTGCTTGGGGACAAGCAACAGTTTAAGTTTGGTGTTGTGATGAGCGGATATTTTATACGCTTTTTGGTGGTATTTTCATGTAGTTTTTAGTATGCTTTAGTCACTTTTTAGTATATTTTTATTAGTTTTTATACAAACAATCACATTTCTGGACTTTACTATGAGTTTGTGTGTTTTTCTTTGATTTTAGGTATTTTCTGGATGAGATTGAGGGACCTGAGCAAAAATCTGATTCAGAGGCTGAGAAAGGACTGCAGATGTTGTTGGATTCTGAACTCCCTACACTCGGAATGGATTTTCTGAAGCTACAGAAGTCCAATTGACGCGCTTCTAATTGCGTTGGAAAGTAGACATCTTGGGCTTTCTAGAAATATATAATACGCCATACTTGGCCCGCTATTTGTTAGTACAAACTGGCGTTTAAACGCCAGCTTAATACCCTTTTTTGGCGTGCAACGCCATAACTAGCATAAAAGTTGGAGTTAAATGCCCAAACTGGTACCAAAGCTGGCGTTTAATGCCAAGAATAGCCTATGCATGTGAAAGCTTCAATGCTCAGCCCAAACATACACCAAGTGGGCCCCGTAAGTGGATTTATGCACTATTTATCTTAGTTTACCCATTTTCTGTAAACCTAGGTTACTAGTTTAGTATAAAAACTACTTTTAGAGATGCATTTTGTACTTCATGACATTTTACATCTGAATCTTGTATCTTCTACAGCATGAGTCTCTAAACTCCATGATTGGGGGTGAGGAGCTCTGCTGTGTCTCAATGGATTAATGCAATTACTACTGTTTTTCATTCAATCACGCTTATTTCTATTCTAAGATATTCAGTCGCATTTCAACATGATAAATGTGATGATCCGTGACACTCATCACCATTCTCAACCTATGAACACGTGCCTGACAACCACTTCTATTCTACCTTAGATTGAGTGGGTATCTCTTGGGCTCCTAGTTCATGAGTTTGATTGCTTCTCCTGACAACAGAGCATTCAAATCCGTGAGATCAGAGTCTTCGTGGTATAAGCTAGAATCAATTGGCAACATTCCTGAGATCCAGAAAGTCTAAACCTTGTCTTTAGTATTCTGCGTAGAATCTGGAAAGAGATGACTGTGATGAGCTTCAAACTCATAAATGTTGGACGCAGTGACAGTGTGCAAAAGAATTAATGGATTCAATTCCAACACAAATGAGAACTGACAGATGATTAGCCATGTACATGGACCATTTTCACTGAGAAGATCGCGGGTAGCCATTGATAACGGTGATCCACCATCATACAGCTTGCCATGGAAGGAGCTGTGCGTGCGTGAAGAAGAAGATATTAGGAAAACAGAGATTCAGAAGACAAAGCATCTCTAAAACCTAAATCTGATCTCCATTACTACATAACAAGTACTCTTTATTTCATGTTCTTTTACTTTCTACAATTAAAACAAAGAATCATTATTGATATCCTGACTAAGAGTTACAAGATAACCATAGCTTTCTTCAAGCCACAATCTCTGTGGGATCAACCCTTACTCACGTAAGGTATTACTTGGACGACCCAGTGCACTTGCTGGTTAGTTGTGCGGAATTGCAAAAGGGTGATTGTGATTTCGTGCACTAGTCAACTATAACAAATTATATATCTTTGTGAAGCCCCGGATATTAGCTTTTCAATGCAACTGAAACTGCCTCATTTGGACCTTTTTAGCTCAAGTTATGATTGATTGAATGCAAAGAGGTCAGGCTTGACAGCTTTGCGATTCCTTCCACTTTTGCATGCTTCCTTTCCATCAAATCCAGCCAAATGCTACCTAAAATAAACAGAATTGCACAAGACTCAAAGTAGCATTCATAGTGGCTAAAAGATAATTGATTCTTGATTAAACTCAACAATTTAAGTACAAATTCACTAGGAAAAGATAGAAAAGATGCTCACGCATCACAACACCAAACTTGAATTGTTGCTTGTCCTCAAGCAACCAAACTAATATAGGCTTAGAATGTGAATTTGCATGAGAATTAGAGTTCGATTAAACTCAAGTCTATTCTTAAAATGGGGTTTATTCATTGTAATTTTGAACAATTTTGGCATCTCACTCTCCTTTGAATCAGAGGAACGTCAGTGTCATTCGAAATTAGAATCCGGATTATATTATGAATTATCTGATCTTTATACTCCAGTTTAATCCTTGAACACAACATAATTTTCTTTAATTTATTTTTCTTTGGTGCTTTGTACGTTGAGCCTAGCTGTGACTTTAAATATTTTATCTCAAGGTTACTTGACACAGAATCACCACAAGCACTTAACTAGGGAACTCTCTTTAAGTTCTGATTTTTCTTTCAGTTACTCCCAGACAGTGGTGCTCAAAGCCTTTGGCATACTCTATTAAATGTACTTGGTCTCGACTTTAAGTGTTCTGTCTCAATGATTACTTGACACAATCACACCACAAGCATATGACTAGGGAAATAACTCTTTGAGCTTTTAATCATGTCTAACCTCCCTAGTCATTGAAGCTCAAAGCCTTGGACCTTGCTTTTATAGTTTTTTTTTTTCTTTTTTTTTCTTTTGCTATTTCTTTTGCTTCAAGGATTAAATTTTTGTTTATTTCAGAGAAGTCATAATAATTCTCTAAATTCTTGTTCCTTATATATCAACATCCTTTGATTCAAATTCAAATACGCACTATTCATGTCATGCATTCAAAATCAGAAATAATACCACCATATTTAAGTAAATAAGACTACTCTAAAAATTAAACTCAATCTCTTATGCAATACATCACTTCTTTTTCTTTTGAATTCAAGCTTAGTGAGCAATACATGAGATAATATATATATATATAGTAATAAAGATCATGCAGGAATCAAAGCAACAAAGAACAGAAGACAACACAATAAGAACGGAAGAGAAATAGAATGAAAGTAACTCAACCACCTCAGTTATGCTAGTGGCCATCTCATTGCTCTATGAAGAACGTTCATCTCCCTTTGGTGCTAAACAGAAAAGTTATAAGTGAAGCGTCAACACCAAACTTAAAGGTTGTGCTCCCAATGGTACATGGAATTTGAAAGCTCCCTGGATCTGGCATCTTCCTTGGCAAGTTATTCTGAATTACGGCACTGCATTCCTTAGTCAGGACTACTGTCTCATCTCCATTTAAACGCTTCTTCTTTGACAATAGCTCCTTCATAAACTTCACATAGATAGGCATTTGCTCCAAAACCTCAGCAAAAGGAATATTGATTTGTAACTTTCTAAAGACTTCCAAGAACTTTGAAAACTGCTTGTCCTTGGTCTCCTTTTGAAGTCTCTGAGGATATGGCATCTTAGGCTTGTACTTAGGAGCCTTTGGCAATGTAGGATAAGTGTCAAGAGAGTTTGGGAATGGATTGTCCGCACGCTTTGGAGGGGCGTGCTCTACTTCTTCCTTCTTCTCCTCTGGAGCATCATTTTCAACTAACTCTTCATTGGCCTTGGTCTCAGAGCCAACCATTTTACCATTTCTCAATTGAATACCTTTGCAATCTTTTTCAACTGGCTCCTCATTAACTTGTACTTTAATACTTGCCACTTGTCCACTTATCAAGGTGATAGCCTTGCATTCCTCTCTTGGATTTGAAATTGTGTTACCAAGAAGGCTATTAGTGGTTCTCTGATCAATTTCATTAACTCTGGTGGCTATTTGACCCATCTGAATCTCCAAATACTTGATTGATGCTCTAGTTTCCTGCACAGAACTCCTCATCATTTTCCAATTAGAATCTTCTTGGGATTTAGAATTTGCCTGTGGAGGTGGTTGTTGTTGATGAGACTGAAATTGGCAGTTATTGTAATTGTTCTATTGGAAGCCGCCCTGAGAATTATTATTGAAGTTCTGATGTCTCTGAGGTTGGTCTTTCCACCCAAAATTTGGATGATTTCTCCACCCTTGATTGTAGGTCTGAGAATATGGATCATTATTGGAATTTCTAGGAGCACTCCCCATGTAATTGACCTGTTCAGAAAAGAATTGAGCATAATCATAAGTATCATTCTGCACAAAATTATCTGTCATGTCATAAGAGATCTCTTGGGGTGGATTTTGGGTGTTGATAGCTGAGACTTGCATGCCACCCATCTGCTGAGTAAGTAGATTTATTTGCTGAGACATAAGCTTGTTTTGAGCAAGAAGAGCATTAACAGCTTCCACTTATAACATGCTTCTCTTCTGAGAGGTCTCAGAGTTCACAGGATTCCTGTTAGATGAGTATAAGTATTGGTTGCTAGCAACCAATTCAATAAGCTCAATAGTCTCCTCCGGTGTCTTCTTCTTGTGCAGTGAACCACCAGCAGAATTATCTAAGCACATCTTGGACTTTTCACCCAAGCCTTCATAAAAGATATCTAGTTGGGTCCATTTGGAGAACATGTCCGGAGGGCATTGCCTAGTCAATAGCTTGTATCTCTCCCAAGCTTCATAAAGAGTTTTACCATCCTTCTACCTGAAGATCTAAACCTCCAGCCTAAGCTTAGGCAGCTTCTTTGGTGGGAAAAATTTAGTAAGAAACTCAGTGACAACCTTGTTCCAAGTATCCAAGCTCTCCTTGGGTTGGGAATCTAGCCATAACTTTGCTCCCTCCTTCAGAGAAAATGAGAAGAGCATGAGTTTGCACACCTCTGGGTTTACTCCATTTTTCTTCACAGTATCACAGATCTACAGAAAATTAGAAATAAATTGATTTGGGTCTTCGTGGGAAAGACCATGATACTGGCAGTTTTATTGCACCAGGGTGACCAGTTGTGGCTTCAGCTCAATGTTGTTCGCAGCTATAGGAGGCACCACAATGCTCTTTCCATAAAGATCTGCAGTAGGAGCAGAGTAAGAGCCAAGTACTCTCCTTTGTTACTCATTCCCATTCGGATTTGCCACATTGGCATTATCAGCATTTTTAGGATCCATAGTGGATTTCGCAAACTTGTAAAGTCTAGCTTGTTGTAAACGCCACCTCAAAGTCCTTTCAGGTTCAGGATCAAAGTCTAAGAGATGTTCTTTGTCTCTGTTCCTGCGCATAGACAAACAGAAGACAAGAAAAAATAGAACTCTCTACATCAGAGTGCAGAGAATTCCCAGTGAGGTAACCTGAACTAGGAAACACCAAACTCTCTACGTCAAAAGGTTTAAAAAGTGACTTCAAAATATCAGAAGGCAGGCACGCAAGTAATTAAGTTGAAAATAAAATATGGGAGAAAACAGTTAAGACTTCAAAGATATCAATTTTCTGGATTGACTTTTTTTATTAATTTATTTTAATCATGCAAGATTTAATTCATGGCAAACTATATGTGACTAGACCCTAATTCCTTAGACCTACCTAGTCTCCATAAAATTCATTAACTGCCAATTCCTTGGTCAATTAATTCCAGTTAGAGGGTGATGATCAAATTCCAGTTTATATGCCACAAAAGTCCTAATTATCCAAAAATAAGAGGATTATATGTCACGTATCCCATTAAAACCAGAAAATTAGAATTTAGGAGAAATTATTTTCAAGCTGTTGTTCAAGTAAAGAGCTTTTTCAAGTTATACAAGAACTCAATTAGAACATGGGTCATACTTCCGTTCCACCCAAATTCATAAAGTAAAGAACGAAAACAATTCTTGATTTATAAATCAAAACATGAATTAAAATAGAAAAATAATAGTATCAATCCATACAATAGACAGAGCACCTAACCTTAACAGTGGAGGTTTAGTTGCTCATGGCTCAGAGAGAAAATAAGGATTCAGGTAAATTGTCTTGAGGTGGAATCCATAGTTAACTAATTAATATTGTATTTTATATCTAATCCTAATAAATTTAAATCCTAATTTTTTTAAAACTAAATAATATCTTTTTTTATCTTAAAATAATATTTAAATTTAAATCAGAATTAATCATGGCAATCAAAAAGTCTTCAATTGATGGATGGGGACTACTTGATTACTTCACTTTGCAGCCTCTGATATGTGCTTTCTGGGCTGAAAACTGGGTCAAAAGTAGCCCAGGAATCATTGGGGGCAAATTCTGAGTTTGCAGTACGTCGCGCATGTCGCGTGTACGCGCCAGGTACGTGTGCGTGCCGATAGACTTTTTGCCATTGTGTGCATGTGCGTGATGTGCTCGTGCACGCCCTTAAATGCCAGGTCAACTATAACAAATTTTATATCTTTGCAAAGCCCCAGATGTTAGCTTTCTAACGCAACTAGAACCACCTCATTTGGACCTCTGTAGCTCAAGTTATGATTGATTGAATGCAAAGAGGTCAGGCTTGATAGCTTTGCGATTCCTTCCACTTTTGCATGCTTCCTTTCCATCAAATCCAGCCAAATGCTACCTAAAATAAACAGAATTGCACAAGACTCAAAGTAGAATTCATAGTGGCTAAAAGATAATTAATTCTTGATTAAACTCAATAATTTAAGTGCAAATTTACTAGAAAAAGATAGAAAAGATGCTCACGCATCAGTTATCCTGCAGATCTTAGTCAGGCGAAAAGAAATATAGTGGTTGTTGTTGTAGGTGCATAAAACAAAAGAATAAAGAAAGCAATAAGGAATTAATGAAGAAACAATAATAAGAAAATAGTTAAGCCTTTAGAGATGCTTTATCTTTTTGGATTAATACTTCTTACAGACTACTTCAACAATGAATGATTCATTCTATGACAAAGATGTAAGTGATTAACTCATGTCCTCTCATCAAGTTAATCTCCACTATTTCATATCAAATGCCATTGTCAATGGTCATTAATATGAACAAAGATGAAGCCCGCGCAATTTACTCTCCTTTGTTGATTCTACTTAAAGTGCCACAGACAAGGTCAGATCTTTCGGATCAGAGAATGAAGCTCAATGATTCTAGCCTTAGCACCACAAGAACCTCATCACCCATAACTAACCAGATTATATGTCACATATCCTCAATTAGCCCAGATGAATTCTTGGTTCATGTGATGTATGATTCTCTCAAAAACTGTCTCTCAACAATTTCCTACCGGCAAGTGCACCTGATTTGTCGTCAAGTAAAAACTCACTGTAGAGTGAGGTCGAATCCCATAAGGATTGGTTGGTTGATCAATGTTAATTGGAGAATCGTTCTAGTTGAGCAAAATCAGAATTGAATTGGGATTTCAGAAAGTAAAATTGGCGGGAAACTTAAATTGCAAGAAATTAAATGACAGAAATTAAATTGCGGGAATTAAATGACAGAAGCTTAAATTGTAAGAAATTAAATGGGAATGAGGATTAAGCATGAAATTAAGGAAGCATAATATAAACAGAATGGGTAAGATCAGAGTAGGGGATTCATTGGGTTTTAGGAGATATTGAATTCTCCGGATAAAATCATTTTCATCTCTTCCTCAATCAATGCATTTATTGACATTGCTTGGCAATCTTAGATGATTGGATCCTAATGTCTTGGCTCACCAATCTTTCTAAGCATGAACAATTGCCCAATGTCTTGATTTAACTGCTCATAGGAAGAGATGAAGTTCGGTCACTGATTATGCCACACAAATTCATAGATCAAAGTATTGGTAGGATTAAATGTCACAATATCCATCCAACTCCCAATCTAATCCAATGTGAGAAAGCAATTCTAGCATGAACTCTTCATCCCTCTCTCAAGGATCTGAAGAATTCCAATTATGGATAGCTTCTCTGTTAAGACAACTATCCAATTGAATTAATATCGAAAGCTTTCTAACAAAAATAAAGAGAAAAGAAAGAAGAAGAAGATGAAAACTACTATTGAACCATTGAATTACAATAGAGCTCCCTTACCCAATGAAATGAGTTTAACTGTTCATAGCTCAATTCAATTTACAGAAAAAGAAAAGTGCAGAAAGAAATAAAGAAAGTACAAAAGAAACTAAAAGAAAAGTGCAGGAAATGAAAATCAGGGAATTGAACTCCCAGAGCCCCCCCTCAGGGCCTCCCAAAGCTCCTCTCAATCTTCAACAATTCTTCTATTTATACCCATCTTCAATTGGATCTGGTACTTGGATGTGGGCCTTGGCCTTGATTGAAGCAATGAGGAATCACTCTAGCTGACGTTGACCTTGGCTAAACGTTCATAACTTGCAGGGTGCCATTTTGTAACTGAAATTGGCCTTAACGTTGGTGGTAACGTTTGTATTAAAACATTGAGCCCAACGTTTCTGGATGCTGCTAGCAACGGTTGACTCAACGTTGGTGCACCAACGTTCGCTCATCCGTGCGTGCGCGTATACCACGTGTACGTGTGAAGGCTATGTTTTTGCCCTTCCACGCGTGCGCGCACACCACGCTTACGCGTGCATTTCCATCTTTCCATTCCACGCGTATGCGTCGATTCAAGTTTCTCAATTCCAATTTTTTGGCTTCTCATCGCAGATGTTGGAGGCAACATTTGAGACAATGTTGGACCTCCAATGTTTGTTCAGTCACGCATATGCGTGACCTTCGCGTACACGTGAACGGTAAATTTTGCCATTTCTCGCGGGCGCGTAGACCACGCTTGCGCGTGGATTTAAAAACTTTCTTCTTTTACGCGTACGCGTCGCCCAAATTTTTTTTATCCCAAGAATTGAACACTCTCGAGGATGTTGGAGGTAACGTTGGTTTGGCAACGTTACCTCCAACGTTGACACCCTTTTTTTGCATAATGTTGCTCATCAAGTCTTGGGACGTTACTTTGTCCTCTTGTCAACGTTTCCAATTTTATGCCCACTATAGACTATTATATATGGTTGGAAAGCTCTGAATGTCTTCTTTCCAACCCAACTAGAATTCCCTTCAATTGGACATCTTCAACTCAAGTTATGCTCTTTTGAAGAGGACAGGGTCGTTGGCATCGGTGTGCAACGTTGGAGGCAACGTTGGCACACAAACGTTTACACCAACATTGGTAACCATGCCAGATTCGGAAGCTCAAACGTGTTGTCCACCCCATAATATTATATATTGTTGGAAAGCCCTGAATATATACTTTCTAATGCCGTTGGAAGTGCATCATTTGAAGCTCCATAGCTTGAGTTATACTCCATCGAAAATGCAGAGGTCAGCTGGCCTTACTATAGGTTGGTATCATGTTCGTCTATGCACTTTTCGGGGCAGTTTTCTCCCTTAATTTTAGTGTCCACCATGTAGTGCCATATATTCTTGGAAAGCTCTGGATTCATACTTTCTAATGCTATTAGAATCACCTCATTTGGAGCTCTGTCACTCATGTTATTCTTGCTTGAAGTAGACCCCTTAAGGCTGTGAGGAGCAACGTTTGTATCAACATTGGTGAGCCAACTTTGGCCACCAACGTTGCTTGCTCTTCTTCTTCTCTGTCCTTCCTTTGCTTCTTCTTACCTATCATCAACCAAACAAAATGCATCATAGTATTGCCTTAATCACAAGATAATGCATCATTCATAGCATCAAACAATTCTTTGCATAAATCTCATGAAAATGTACAAGATTAACAATGTTTGATTGAATCAAGACAAGTATGAATTTCACATCCAAATACTTACCTATTGCCTAAGAAATGCATGAAACTACTCTAAAACAAACTAAAATGGCTTGTGAAACTAGCCAAGATGCCCTGGCATCAATGTATTCTTAAGCTTTAGCTCAAGTGAACTTTTCCTGGTATCACAAGAACTCATGTAGAAAAAGGGAGATACACAATCTCATTTGGATGAAGAACGACAATATATCATAGAATGGAATCAAACATATATTGAAATAGAAAAAGTAATATCATTAATCCATAGGAATTAGCAGAGCTCCTAACCTTAACTTAGGAGGTTTAGTTGCTTATAATTTATGGAGAAAACTAAGGTTTGAAAATAATATTCTGTACGTCCCTTAGACCTAGGTGATCTCCTCTTTTTATAGGAGATGCAAACCCTAAAAGATGTTAATTTAAAATTAAAATATACAGAGATAATCAAAACTAATCTAAGGAGTGCTAAAATCCACTTTGGTCCAACTTTGGTCTTGTACTCGTCCAAGCCTGGCGTTCAACTTGGAGAATGGGCGTTGAATGCTAGTTAGGGGGTGAATGTGCTGCTCATGATGAGCAGATATTTTATACGCTTTTTGGCATTATTTTCATATAGTTTTTATTATGTTTTGTATAAGTTTTATTATGTTTTCATAGGTTTTAGTGCAAAATTCACATTTTTGGATTCTACTTTGAGTTTGTGTGTTTTATGGTGATTTTATGTATTTTCTGGCTGAAATTGAGGAGCTTGAGCAAAAGTCTGATTCAGAGACAGAGAAAGGACTGCAGATACTGTCAAGATCTGACCTCCGTGCACTCGAAGGAGCTTTTCTGGAGCTATAGGAGTCCAAATAACACGCTATCAATGACTATGGAAAGCTAACATCCAAGGCTTTCCCGAAATATATAATAGTATATACTTTTCTTTGGAAATAAAGGCCAAAACTGACAATCAACGCCAGCCACCAGCCCTATTCCTGGCGTCCAGCGCCCACAAGGGAGAAGCTGGCATCCAATGCCCAAAAGGCAGTCCCAAGCCAGCATTCAATGCCCCTAAGGAGTACCAGCACGTGGAGAACCCTTTGCTCAGCCCAAACACTCACCAAGTGGGCTCGGAAAGTGGATTTTTGCAGTACAAGACTAGTTTATCTTATTTTAGTAATTCTTAGTTAGCATATTAGTATATATAGGAGGAGATCACCCTTGCTTGACTCGCTTCTCTTCTCCTTCCCCCATTTTCTATTTTCAAATATTATGTATAGTTTGAGTCACTAACCTCCTTAGGTCAAGGTTAGGAGCTCTGTTGAGTTTCATGGATCAATAATATTACTGTTATTGTTCAATATGTCTGATTCTATTCTCTTATGCATTCTTGTTCTTTATCTTATGAATTGAGGGTGACCCGTGAGAATCCCCCTTGTTTTACATGGGTTCCGTGTGAGTCTTGACCCAGATAGAGTTGAACCAATGTAGAGATTGCATTGCAGATTCCAATAGAGTACCTGTGCAACTTTGGATACGTGACATAAAATCTCGTTGACCATGGGTAAGTGAGGTCTCTGAGGCGTTAAGGCTAGAGTCTGAGAAGCAGCGTTTCCTGATTTGGAAGATCTGCCTTGTCTCTGGCACCTTGAGTAGGATCAGGAAGGGGAGTGGATTGCTTAAAGCTTCATCTTCTACTACGGTGAGAAACCTAGAGGTGGCTTGATGAGAGGACATGAGTCACTTGCAACATAGTGGATTGCTCCAGTGGAGGAGGTTAACTTGATGAGAGGACATGAGTTAATCACTTATGGCTGCCATTAAAGGAATCAGAAAGTTATTAAAGTGGACAGAAAGAAAAGTAAATCCAGAAAGACAAAGCATCTCCGAAGCTTCAACGTTCTCATACAATTGATTTCCCACCTATCTAGTAACATTTTATTTATTTATTCTGTTTTATGCATTTTCCTTGACAAACTATAATTTCTATCCGCCTAACTAAGATCTGCAAGGTAACCACTGCTTGATCAAACCAACAATCTCCGTGGGATCGACCCTCACTCACCTGAGGTATTACTTGGACGACTCGGTATACTTGCCGGTCTATCTGTGCAAATTCTGCGGCGCTAGTTTTGTACACCAAGTTTTTTGCGCTGTTGCCGGGTATTGTTCGGATTTGACAAACTATCGGATTATCTTGTTGCTTAGATTAGGTATTCTTTATGGTTTATTTGCTCTTTTGTTTGTATCTTTTGTTTTCTTTTTCAAAAATTTTTCAAAACCTTTTCTTTTCTTTAGTATTCTTTATCTTTTGTTTGAGTCTTGTGTCAGTTTTTAAGTTTAGTGTCCCCTCTGTTTTTATCTTTTTCTTTAAATTTTTGAAGGTGTTCTTAGTGAATATTCTTTAAATTGTTCTTAGTGAATTTTCTTGGTTGATTTTAAAAATTTTAAGTTTGGTGTCTTTTAGTATTTCTTCCTCTAATTTTCAAAAATTAGTGTCTTTAATTATAAAATTTGTAAGTTTGGTGTCTTTTTGGTGTTTCTTGGTTTTTCTTTCCTTGAGTGTTCTTCATAGTATTCGAACTGTTTGGTGCACAAAATTGTGATCTCAATGGCGCCAACAACTTGGTACGCACAATTGTAATCTCAACTCTTTTTTCACAACTTCGCACAACTAACCAACAAGTGCACTGGGTAGTCCAAGTAATAAACCTTACGTGAGTAAGGGTCGATCCCACGGAGATTGTCAGCTTGAAGCAAGCTATGGTCATCTTGTAAATCTCAGTCAGGCGGATTCAAATGGTTATGGAGTTTTGATAATTAAAAGATAAATAAACTTAAAATAAAGATATAGATATTTATGTAATTCATTGGTGGGAATTTCAGATATGCGTATGGAGATGCGTTATTCCTTCTGAATCTCTGCTTTCCTACTGTCTTCATTCAATCATTCATACTCCTTTCCATGGCAAGCTGTATGTTGGGTATCACCGTTGTCAATGGCTACCTCCCATCCTCTCAGTGAAAATGGTCCAGCTACGGGTTACGTAGGGCTAATCATCTGTCGGTTCTCACTTGTGTTAGAATAGGATCCAGTGATCCTTTTGCATCTGTCACTAAGCCCAACAGTCATGAGTTTTAAGCTCGTCACAGTTATCCCATCCCAGATCCTACTCGGAATACCATAGACAAGGTTTAGACTTTCCGGATATCAAGAATGCTGCCAATTGATTCTAGCTTATACCACGAAGACTCTGATCTCAAGGAATTGAAGACTCTGTTGTTAGGAGAGGCAATCAAACGCATGGACAAAGAATCCAAGAGATATGCATTCAAGCTTGTTTTCATGTAGAACAGAATTGTTTGTCAGGCACGCGTTCATAAGTTGAGAATGGTGATGAGTGTCACATAATCATCACATTCATCATGTTCTTGTGTGCGAATGGATATCTTAGAACCAAAATAAGCTTGTATTGAATAGAAGAACAATAGTACTTTGCATTAATACTCGAGGAACAACAGAGCTCCACACCTTAATCTATGGTGTGTAGAAACTCCACCGATGAAAATACATAAGTGATAATGGTGTTCATTGGCTTCAGCCCCAGAGGGGGAACCAGAATAACCAAGACCAAGGACTAAGGACTAAACATCCAAAGTTGTCGAATACATTAGTAAAAAGTCCTATTTATACTAAACTAGTTACTAGGGTTTACAGAGATAAGTAAATGATGCAGAAATCCACTTCCGAGGCTCACTTGGTGTGTGCTTGAGCTGAGCATTGAAGCTTTCATGTGTAGAGACTTTTCTTGGAGTTAAACGCTAGTTTTTATGCCAGTTTGGGCATTTAACTGCAGCATCTATCCTGTTTCCGGTGTTTAACGCCAGAATAGGGCAGGAAGTTGGCATTTGAACGCCAGTTTGCGTCGTCAAAACTCGAGCAAAGTATGGACTATTATGTATTGCTAGAAATCCCAGGATGTCTAATTTCCAACGCAATTGAGAGCGTGCCAATTGGTCTTCTGTAGCTCCAGAAAATCCATTTTGAGTGCAGGGAGGTCAGAATCCAACAGCATCTGCAGTCCTTTTTCAGCCTCTGAATCAGATTTTTGCTCAGGTCCCTCAATTTCAGCTAGAAAATACCTGAAATCACAAGAAAACACACAAACTCATAGTAAAGTCCAGAAATGTGAATTTTGCTTAAAAACAAATAAGAATGTACTAAAAAGTAGCTAGATCCTACTAAAAACTACCTAAAAATAATGCCAAAAAGCGTATAAATTATCCGCTCATCACAACACCAAACTTAAATTGTTCCTTGTCCCTAAGCAACTGAAAATCAAATAGAATAAAAAGAAGAGAACATACAATGAATCTCACAGTATCAATGAAACTTAGTTCCAATTAGATGAGCGGGGCTAGTAGCTTTTTACTTCTGAATAGTTTTGGCATCTCACTTTATCCTTTGAAATTCAGAATGATTGGCATCTATAGGAACTCAGAATTTTAGATAGTGTTATTGATTCTCCTAGTTCAGTATGTTGATTATTGAACACAACTACTTTATGAGTCTTGGTCGTGGCCCTAAGCACTTTGTTTTCCAGTATTACCACCGGATACATAAATGCCACAGACCCAAAACTGGGTGAACCTTTTAAGATTGTGACTCAGCTTTGCTAAAGTCCCCAGTTAGAGGTGTCCAGAGTTCATAAGCACACTCTTTTTTGCTTTGGATCATGACTTTAACCACTCAGTCTCAAGCTTTTCACTTGGACCTTCATGCCACAAGCACATGGTTAGGGACAGCTTGATTTAGCTGCCTAGGCCAGGATTTTATTCCTTTAGGCCCTCCTATCCATTAATGCTCAAATCCGTGGATCTCTTTTTACCTTTGCCTTTTGGTTTAAAGGGCTATTGACTTTTTCTGCTTGCTTTTTCTTTCTCTTTTTCTTTTTCGCCAATTTTTTTTGCAAGCTTTGTTATTCACTGCTTTTTCTTGCTTCAATAATCAATTTCATGATTTTTCAGATTATCAATAACATTCTCTTTGTTCATCATTCTTTCAAGAGCCAACAATTTTAACATTTATAAACTTCACTATAAAAAATATGCACTGTTCAAGCATTCACTCAGAAAATAAAAAGTGTTGCCACCACATCAAAATAATTAAACTAATTTCAAGATAAAATTTGAAATTCAAGTACTTCTTGTTCTTTTGTAGTTAGGCACATTTTTCATTTAAGAGAGGTGAAGAATTCATGGAGTTATTCATAGCTTTAAGACATAGACACTAGATACTAATGATCATGTTATGAAGACACAAACATAGATAAACATAAAGCATCAAATTCAAAAAACAGAAAAATAAGCACAAAGAAATCAAAGAACGGGTCCACCTTAGTGATGGCGGCTAGTTCTTCCTCTTGAAGATCCAATGGAATGCCTAAGCTCCTCTATGTTTCTTCCTTGCCTTTGTTGCTCCTCCCTTATAGCTCTTTGATCTTCTATAATCTCATGGAGAATGATGGAGTGCTCTTGGTGCTCCACCCTTAGTTGGTCCATCTTGTAACTCAAGCCTTCCAAAGAGGTGTTGAGTTGCTCCCAATAGTTTTGTGGAGGAAATTGCATCCCTTGAGGCATCTTAGGGATTTCTTGATGAGGAATTTCCTCATGCTCTTGTTGAGGTCCATGAGTGGGCTCTCTTGTTTGCTCCATCATTTTCTTAGTGATGGGCTTATCCTCTTCAACAAGGATGTCTCCTTCTATGTCAATCACAGCCGCATTACATAGGTGACAAATGAGATGAGGAAAGGCTAACCTTGCCAAAGTGGAGGACTTGTCAGCCACCTTGTAGAGTTCTAGAGGTATGATCTCATGAACTTCCACTTCCTTCCCAATCATGATACTATGGACCATGATGGCCCGATCCACAGTTACTTCGGATCGGTTGCTAGTAGGAATGATGGAGCATTGGATGAATTCCAACCATCCTCTAGCCACAGGCTTAAGGTCCGGTCTTCTAATTTAATCGGCTTGCCTCTTGAGTCTCTTTTCTATTGAGCTCCTTCCACACATTTGTCCATGAGGACTTGGTCCAACCTTTGATCAAAGTTGACTCTTCTAGTGTAGGGGCGTGCATTTTCTTGCATAATTGGCAAGTTGAACGCCAACCTTAAATTTTCCGGACTGAAATCTAAGTATTTCCCCCGAACCATTGTAAGCCAATTCTTTGGATTTGGGTTCATATTTTGATCATGGTTCCTAGTGATCCATGCATTGGCATAGAACTCTTGAACCATTAAGATTGCGACTTGTTGAATGGGGTTGGTGAGAACTTCCCAACCTCTTCTTCGGATCTCATGTCGGATCTCCAGATACTCATTCCTTTTGAGCATGAAAGGGACCTCAGGGATCACCTTCTTCTTGGCAACAACTTCATAGAAGTGGTCTTGATGGACCTTTGAGATGAATCTCTCCATCTCCCATGACTCGGAGGTGGAAGCTTTTGCCTTCTCTTTCCTCATTCTAGAGGTTTCTCTGGCCTTAGGTGCCATAAATGGTTATGAAAAAACAAAAAGTAATGCTTTTACCACACCAAACTTAAAAGGTTTGCTCGTCCTCGAGCAAAAGAAGAAAGAAAGAAGTAGAAGAAGAAGAAAATAGAGGAGATGGAGGGAGAGATAGGTTCGGCTAAGGGGGTAGGAGAGTGTTTGTGATGTGTGAAAATGAAGGAGTGAAGAGGGATATTTATAGGGAAAGAGAGGGAGAGTGGCCAAATGGAATTAGGTGGGTTTGGGAGGGAAAAATGTTTGAATTTGAAAGTGAGGTAGGTGGGGTTTCTGGGGAAGAGGGATGGAGGTAATTGGTGAAGAGAATATAGGGAAGATAATATAGGGAAGAGAATAGGATTTGATAGGTGAGTGGTGTTTTGGGTAGAGTGTTATAGAGATGTATAAGGGAGAGAGAGAGAGAGGTGTGGTAGGTAGGGATCCTGTAGGGTCCACAGATCTTGAGGGGTCAAGGACTTCTCATCCATGCTCCATTTAGGCGTGCAAAAAGCCCTTATTGTGCAATCATGGTGTTTAATGCCAGACTGCTGCTTGTTTCTGGCGTTAAACACCAGCTTTTATACCTTTCCTGGCGTTTAACGCCAGGTTGGTGCCTTGTTCAGGCGTTAAACGCCAGTCTGGTGCCCATTTCTAGCGTTAAACGCCCAGAATGGTGCCAGACTGGGCGTTTAACGCCCATTCTGCTACTCTTATGCAGTAAGCTTATCCTCCAAGGGGTGCTGTTTTTAATGCTATTTTTGAATTTGCTTTGATTTTTGTTTTTGTGACTCCACATGATCATCAACCTAAAGAAAACATGAAATAACATAGATAAATAAAAATTGGGTTGCCTCCTAATAAGTGCTTCTTTAATGTCAATAGCTTGACTGTGGGCTCTCATGGAGCGTCACAGATAATCAGAGCATGGTTGTGGCCTCTCAACACCAAACTTAGAGTTTGGTTGTGGCCTCTCAACACCAAACTTAGAGTTTGGTTGTGGCCTCCCAACACTAAACTTAGAGTTTGAATGTGGGGGCTTTGTTTGACTCTGTATTGAGAGAAGCTTTTCATGCTTCCTCTCCATGTGTACAGAAGGAGAACCTTGAGTCTTGAATACAAGGTAGTCCTCATTCAATTGAAGGACCAACTCTCCTCTGTCAACATCAATAACAGCTTTTGCTGTGGTTAGGAAAGGTCTGTCAAGGATGATGGGATCATTCTCATCCTTCCCAATGTCTAGGAATATAAAATCAGCAGGGATGTAAAGGCCTTCAACCTTCATTAGCACGTCCTCTACAAGTCCATAAGCCTTTTCCATGGATTTGTCTGCCATCTCTAGTGAGATTCTTGCAGCTTGAACCTCAAAGATTCCCAGTTTTTCCGTGACAGAGAGTGGCATGAGGTTTATGCCTGACCCCAGGTCACACAGAGCCTTCTCAAAGGTCATGGTGCCTATAGTACAAGGTATTAAGAACCTTCTGGGATCCTCTTTCTTTTGAGGTAATGTCTGCCTAATCAAGTTATTCGGTCCATTGATGAGCATGGGGGTTCATCCTCCTAAGTCTTATTACCAAATAACTTGGCATTCAGCTTTATGATTGCTCCAAGGTGTTTAGCAACTTGCTCTTTAGTAATATCTTCATCCTCTTCAGAGGAGGAATACTCATCAAAGCTCATGAATGGCGGAAGTCGGTTCAATGAAATTGCTATAGTCTCTAGATGAGCCTCAGATTCCTTAGGTTCCTCAAATGAGAACTCCTTTTTGTCCAGAGGACATCCCATGAGGTCTTCCTCACTAGGATTCACATTCTCCTCCTCCTCCGCTCTAGGTTCGGCCACGCCAAGTAAGGTTATGGCCTTGCACTCTCTTTTTGGATTCTCTTATGTATTGCTTGGGGGAGTACTAGGAGGAGTTTCAGTGACTCTTTTACTCAGCTGGCCCGCTTGTGCCTCCAAATTTCTAATGGAGGACCTTGTTTCATTCATGAAACTGAGAGTGGCCTTGGATAGATCAGAGACTATATTTGCTAAGCTAGATGGGTTCTCCTCAGAGTTCTCTCTCTATTGATGAGAGGATGATGGAAAAGCCTTGCCATTGCTAAACCTGTTTCTTCCACCATTATTATTGTTAAAGCCTTGTTGAGGCTTTTGTTGATCCTTCCATGAGAAATTTGGATGATTTTTCCATGAGGGATTATAGGTGTTTCGATAGGCTTCACCCATGTAATTCACTTCTGCCATTGCAGGGTTCTCAGGATCATAAGCTTCTTCCTCAGAAGATGTTTCTTTAGTACTGTTGGATGCATTTTGTATCCATTCAGACTCTGAGAAATCATATTGACTTGCTGAGTCAACATTTTGTTCTGAGCCAATATGGCATTTAGAGCATCAATTTCAAGAACTCCCTTCCTCTGACGCGTCCCATTACTCACAAGATTCCTTTCAGAGGTGTACATGAACTGGTTATTTGCAACCATTTCAATAAGTTCCTGAGCTTCTGCAGGTATTTTCTTCAGGTGAATAGATCCACCTACAGAATGGTCCAATGACATCTTAGACAATTCAGACAGACCATCCTAGAATATATCCAAGATGGTCCATTCTGAAAGCATGTCAGAAGGACACTTTTTGGTCAGTTGCTTGTATCTTTCCCAAGCTTCATAGAGGGATTTACCTTCTTTCTGCCTGAAAGTTTGAACATCCACTCTAAGCTTACTCAGCTTTTGAGGAGGAAAGAACTTGGCTAAGAAAGCCGTGACCAGCTTATCCTAAGAGTTTAGGCTATCTCTGTGTTGAGAGTCTAACCATGTTCTACCTCTGTCTCTTACAGAAAAAGGGAAAAACATAAGCTTGTAGACCTCGGGATCAACCCCATTGGTCTTAACAGTATCACAGATCTGCAAGAATTCAGTTAAGAACTGAAAAAGATCTTCTGATGGAAGTCCATAAAACTTGCAATTTTGTTGCATTAGAGAAACTATTTGAGGCTTTAGCTCAAAATTGTTTGCTCCAATGGCAGGGATTGAGATGCTTCTTCCATGGAAGTTAGAATTTGATGCAGTGAAGTCACCAAGCATCTTCCTTGCATTGTTGTTGGGTTCGGCCATTACTTTTTTTCGAGATTCTCTGTAAGGTTTTCTCTGGATTGTTGTGCTTTAGCTTCTCTTAGCTTCTTCTTTAGAGTCCTTTCAGGTTCAGGGTCAGCTTCAATAAGAATGTCCTTGTCCTTGCTCTTGCTCATATGAAAAAGAAGAGGACAGAAAAGGAAGAGGAATCCTCTATGTCACAGTATATAGATTCCTTTATGTGAGTAGAAGAGAAGAATAAAAATGATGAAAGAAAGAGAAAAATTCGAACTCAGAGAGAGGGAGAGGGTTCGAATTTTCGATGAGTGGAGGAGAAGTGTTAATGACTAAATAAAATAAATAGAAGGAGAGATGGGGGAGTTTTCGAAAATAATAAAAAGGAAAAGGAAAATATTTTTTGTTTTTATTTTAAAATTTAGTTAGAATTCAAAAATTAAGAAAAGGAATAAAATTAAAAGTTAAAACAATTAGTTAAATAAAAAGATTTTTGAAAAAGAGGAAGGTGATTTTCGAAAATTAGAGAGAGAAAATTAGTTAGGTTGTTTTGAAAAAGATTTTGAAATTAATTTTGAAAAGATAAGAAGTTAGAAAAGATTTTGAAATTGATTTTGAAAAAGATATGATTTGAAAAAGATATGTTTGAAAAGATATGATTAAAAAGATATGATTGAAATTTATTTTGAAAAAGATTAATTTTTAAAATCGGAATTAATGACCTGACTCACAAGAAATCAAAAGATATGATTTTAAAATTTAAAGTTTGAATCTTTCTTAACAAGAAAGTAACAAACTTAAAATTTTTGAATCAAACATTAATTGTTAGCATTAATTTCGAAAATAAAAGAAAAAGTTAAGAAAAAGATTTTTGAAAATTAATTTTAAAGAATTTTCGAAAATAACAAAAAGGAAAAAGAAAAGATTTGATTTTGAAAAAGATTTTGAAATTGAAATCTTGACTTGCCTAACAAGAAACAACTAATTTTAAAATTTTTTGACTAAGTCAACCCAAAGATTTCGAAATTCATGAGTGAAATGAGAAAAATATATTTTTTTATTTTTTTGAATTTAATGAGGAAAGAGAAAAACCACAAAATGACTCAAAACATGAAAATTTTGTATTAAAACGAATGATGCATGCAAGAACACTTTGAATGTCAAGATGAACACCAAGAACACTTTGAAGATCATGATCAACATCAAGAACTTATTTTTGAAAAACTTTCAAGAAAAGAAAACATCCAAGACACCAAACTTAGAAATTTTTAATATTTAGACACTAAGAATTCAAAAATGCATATGAAAAACAACAAAAGACACAAAACAAGAAAATATGAAGATCAAACAAAGAAAATCCTCAAGAACAACTTGAAGATCATGAAGAACACATGCATGAATTTTCAAAAATATTTTTTTAGAAAAATTAAAACATGCAATTGACACCAAACTTAAAAATTGACTCTAGACTCAAACAAAAAACACCAAAAAATATTTTTGATTTTATGTTTTGATAAAAAAAAATTTTTGGTTTTTTTTTTCAAAAATTATTTTGGAAAAACGAAAAAGAAGAAGAAATTTTTTTTTTGAAAGATTTTTGAAAACTTTTTGAAAATAAAATAAAGGTTGAAACAAGAAGAAAAGTACCTAATCTAAGCAACAAGATGAACCATCAGTTGTCCAAACTTGAACAATCCCTGGCAACGGCGCCAAAAACTTGGTGCACGAAATTGTGATCTCAATGGCGCCAATAACTTGGTACGCACAATTGTAATCTTAACTCTTTTCACAACTTCGCACAACTAACCAGCAAGTGCACTGGGTCGTCCAAGTAATAAACCTTACGTGAGTAAGGGTCGATCCCACGGAGATTGTCGGCTTGAAGCAAGCTATGGTCATCTTGTAAATCTCAGTCAGGCAGATTCAAATGGTTATGGAGTTTTGATAATTAAAAGATAAATAAACATAAAATAAAGATAGAGATATTTATGTAATTCATTGGTGGGAATTTCAGATAAGCGTATGGAGATGCGTTATTCCTTCTGAATCTCTGCTTTCCTACTGTCTTCATTCAATCATTCATACTCCTTTCCATGGCAAGCTGTATGTTGGGTATCACTGTTGTCAATGGCTACCTCCCATCTTCTTAGTGAAAATGGTCCAGCTACAGGTTACGTAGGGCTAATCATCTGTCGGTTCTCACTTGTGTTGGAATAGGATCCAGTGATCCTTTTGCGTCTGTCACTATGCCCAACAGTCATGAGTTTTAAGCTCGTCACAGTCATCCCATCCCAGATCCTACTCGGAATACCACAGACAAGGTTTAGACTTTTCGGATCTCAAGAATGCTGTCAATTGATTCTAGCTTATACCACGAAGACTCTAATCTCAAGGAATTGAAGGTCTGTTGTCAGGAGAGGCAATCAAACGCATGGACCAGGAATCCAAGAGATATGCATTCAAGCTTGTTTTCATGTAGAACGGAAGTGTTTGTCAGGCACGCGTTCATAAGTTGAGAATGGTGATGAGTGTCACATAATCATCACATTCATCATGTTCTTGTGTGCGAATGGATATCTTAGAACCAAAATAAGCTTGTATTGAATAGAAGAACAATAGTACTTTGCATTAATACTCGAGGAACAACAGAGCTCCACACCTTAATCTATGGTGTGTAGAAACTCCACCGATGAAAATACATAAGTGATAATGGTGTTCATTGGCTTCAGCCCCAGAGGGGGAACCAGAATAACCAAGACCAAGGTCTAAGGACTAAACGTCCAAAGATGTCGAATACATTAGTAAAAAGTCCTATTTATACTAAACTAGTTACTAAGGTTTACAGAGATAAGTAAATGATGCAGAAATCCACTTCCGGGGCCCACTTGGTGTGTGCTTGGGCTAAGCATTGAAGCTTTCATGTGTAGAGACTTTTCTTGGAGTTAAACGCCGGTTTTTATTCCAGTTTGGGCGTTTAACTGCAGCTTCTATCCTGTTTCTAGCGTTTAACGCCAGAATAGGGTAGGAAGTTGGCTTTTGAACGCCAGTTTACATCATCAAAACTCAAGCAAAGTATGAACTATTATATATTGCTAGAAAGCCTAGGATGTCTACTTTCCAAAGAAATTAAGAGCACGCGAATTAGGCTTCTGTAGCTCCGGAAAATCCATTTCGAGTGCAGGGAGGTCAGAATCCAATAGCATCTGCAGTCCTTTTTCAGCCTCTAAATCTGATTTTTGCTCAGGTCCCTTAATTTCAGCCAGAAAATACCCGAAATCATAGAAAAATACACAAACTCATAGTAAAGTCCAGAAATATGAATTTTACTTAAAAACCAATAAAAATGTACTAAAAAGTAGCTAGATCCTACTAAAAACTACCTAAAAACAATGTCAAAAAGCGTATAAATTATCCGCTCATCACTGTTCTTGTTATTTTCTTTTGTTTGATCTTAAAATTTTAAGTTTGGTGTCCTTTTATATTTTTTGTCAAAAAATTTTGAAAATTATAACCTTTGATTTCAAAAATTTTAAGTTTGGTGTCTTTTTGTGTTTGCCTTTTTAAATTTTTCAATATTAAAAATTCAATTTTCAAGTTTTCTTGTTATCTTTTTCAAATCTTTATCTTAACTTTTTTTATCTTTCTTCAAATTTCAAAAATCCTATCTTATCTTATTTTAAATTCAAATTTTAAAATTCAATTTCAAAATCCAAAACTTAAAAATTCAAATTTCAAATTTCAAAATCAAATCTTTTTCAAAATTCGAATTTCAATTTCTTATCATATGTTAATTCAAATTCAATTTTCAAGTTTCAAGGTTTCAAAATTCAAAATTTCAAAAATCAAGTTTTCAAAATTCAATTTTCATATTTTAAATTTCAAATTTCAAATTTCAAATTTTAAAATCAAATCGTTTCAAATCTTTTCAAATCTTTTACATTTTAAATTTTTGAATCTTATCTTATCTTGTTTGATTCTTTCCTTTTAAATTAAAATTTAAAATCTTTTGTTTGACTTTCTCTTCTTAAATTCAAAACTTTTCAAAATCAAATCTCTTATCTTAATTTCGAATCTTCTTTCAAATTTGGATTTCAAAACCTTTAAATTTTTAAATCTTATCTTATTTTGTTTCTCTCTCTTGATTCTTTCTTTCAAATTTTCAAATTTCCAAATCTTTATTTTACTTTGTCTTTCCCCTTTTTGAAAATGTGCTCTTTAATTTTAAATCTTGTTAGTTAATTGGTTGTTCATATCTTGGTGGAGTGCCTGAAGGATATCTTGGGCCAACTTATACGGGGTCCGAGGTGTAGGTGTGGGAACTGAAGGTGCAGAAGGTGCTGAGGGTGCGGATGATGATGGTGGCTCGGTAGTCTTCCTCTTCTTCTGTGGTGGTCCATCATACTCTCTATATGGCAAATATGGGTGGTTGTTGATATAGACAGACGTTCGGTCTGTCGGACGTCTCTCCACCCTAGATAAAGCGGCCAATCGGGTGATCATCGATGGGATGGAAACGTTGTATTTCTGCTATTGGTTCACCTTCCACAACGACTCTCTGATATGGAGAAGAACAGAGATCCTCTTTCCTTCCAAAATGGCCCAAAGTAGTACTGCCAAACGGACCTGAATGTGTGTAGCATGCGTGCTCGGCAAGATGTAATCAGCAATGATCTACTGCCAGATCCTCACCTCTGGATGGAGATGAGTTCACGTAATACTTTGTGGGACCGTGTTCTCCCCTCTGCTGTATTCCCATTGGGCCCCAGGTAGGCCAATTCTCTTCAGAACCACGTCCAAGAAAAGCTTGCCCGTAGTCAAGTCCGCCACTATCTTAGGGTAAGCATCGCGGGCCGGAGGAATATGAGGAATGTGCAAGAGGGCCTCTAAAACATGGTCGGAGATTTCTAAGGTGACTCCCCAAAGAAAAACAGTGGTAGCCTCTCGCTTCAGCAAATTTCCATAGAATTCTTTAACCATGTGTTCATTGATCTCCACAAGGTTGAATTCTACGAACTTCCACTGTTAGAAATCGAGTCTGTTATGTGTGACTTCCGCATATTTCTCTGGTACACTGAGCTTCCTCTCATAGTGGAAGGCTTTCTTTTTCAACTTTTTATATTACTCTTGGGCTTCCTCAGTAAGAAAAGTGTTCTGCTGAGTGCTCGGACGTGCAGGAGGAGGAGCAAAAGGGATGGCTTTCTCCTAACCCTTGCGACGCAACCTGAAAAGAGCAAAAATGGAATACAACTTATGAGAAATAGATAAAAATCACAAAAGCAAAGAGGAAATAGTCAAACAATGCAAATTGGAGCCAATTAGGTAAACAGAGACTTAATTGAGGAAAACATATTCAAAATAGGTTATATCCTCAAAGGAGAATGTAGTTTTCCACAATCAAGAAACCTAAGTAGAAATTAAAGGAAATGATCAATAATTAAAGCACACATAACTTAGGTATAGCAATGGAAGTGAATTGAATCAAGAAAATTGGCTATTGCAATTGTGCATTAAAATTGGAAGAATTAGCAAAAATTGGCACAAAGGCAATAATCAAATCAACAATTGAAGAGCTTGCTTATTGATGCCAGGGCATCTAGGTCAGTTTCACTTACCTTTTTTTTACTGTTTTAAGGTAGTTTCATGCATTTTCTTAGAGAATAAGGCAAGTTTTGGATGAAAATACACTCACACCTTGATTCAAGCAACTATTGTGAATTTCACATGATTTCATGAGGTTTTTGCAAGAATTGAATGACAAATTGATGATGCATAATCTCATAACTTTGACTAGAGCTCTGATGAACTTTATTTGCTTGATTTCAGGACAAAGGAAGCAAGGAAGAGCAACGTTAGTAGCCACGTTAACCTAGTTAACGTGACCACTAACGTGGAATGGGGAAGAGCTTGCAACGTTAATGAGAAAAGTGATCACCAATAACGCTTGCAAAGCCATCATAAGCCCACGTTAATTGCCACGTTAACTAGGTTAACGTAGTAGTTAACGTGGAGAAGAAGAAAGCTCCAATGTTAGTGGTAAATGTGAACACCACTAACTCTCCATGATTTGGAAATGAGCCACGTTAAGAGTCACGTTAACTTAGTTAACGTGAACTCTAACGTGGAAGAAAGGAACAATGCCAACGTTAGTGACACTCACCTTTGTCACTAACGTTGGATCAAACTAGCATTGCCCACGTTAGTGGTCACGTTAAGACCACTAACGTGAAAGTTAACATGGAGCTAAGATTGATAAGCCAATATTAGTGACACTCACCTTTGTCACTAACGTTGGAGATGGCATTCACTACCACGTTAGTGGCCACGTTAACTTAGTTAACGTGAGATCTAACGTGGAGAGTAGGGGCACTTGGAGCGTTAGTGACAAAGGTGAGTGCCACAAATGCTCTCGAAGGTGAGGCATACCCATGTTAAGAGCCACGTTAGTTACACTAACGTGAACTCTAACGTAGGGACAAGGGGCACAAGGCAACGTTATTGGGAAAGGTGAGTCCCTATAATGCTTGCAAAGGTTTATAAGGCAACGTTAGTGGTCACGTTAGTGCCACTAACGTTGGAGTTAACATGGGTTATATGGGGTTGGAACGTTAGTGAAAAAGGTGATTGCCACTAACGTTCTCGAACCCACAATGTCACTTAACGTTAACTTCACTAACGCCCATGCCTAATTCATACTTTTCTGCAAGCTGAGCTCACTAAAGATTGTAACTGCTTCAACTCAAGATCTAAGGCCCACATCCAAGACTTGAAGAACTCACTAGAAGATCAAGAGAAGTAGTATATATAGGAGTAGTTTTGAACTATAGAGGAGGTTGGCACTTTGGAGAACTACCCTCTGTATATTTACTTTTCTGCACTTTTAGCTAAGGATGTATTCTTTTCTGCCATTTTCCATTTCTAGAGCTATGAACAACTAAACCCCTTTCATTGGGTTAGGGAGCTCTGTTGTAATTTGATGGATCAATTATAGTTTTCATTCTCTTCTTCTTTCCTCTCTTTTGATTTACTAGAAAGCTTTCAATCTTAATTGAATTGGTTAGTTGTCTTGGAAAAGAAACTCTCCATAATTGGATCTCCTCTGAGCCTTGGAAAAGGGATGAGGAGATCATGCTAGAAATTCTTTCTCATGTTGGACCAAATTGGGGTCGGGGCGGATATAGTGACATGTAATCCTCCCAACACTTTGATTTGGAAATACATGTGGTATAATCAGTGACCACACTTCATCTCTTCCCATAAGCAATTAAATCAAGGAATTGGGCAATTGTTCAAGCTTAGAGAGATTGGGTTGCCAAGGAATCGGAACCTAATCACTTAAGATTGCCAAGGAGATCAATAGATGCTTTGATTGAAGAAGAGATGAAAATGAATTTGATCCGGAGAATACAATATCTCCTGAGCCCAATGAATTCCCCATTTATGATCTTACCCATTCTCTTTACTTTCTGCCATTTATTTACATGCTCATTTCCCCAAATCCCCATCTAGGATTCTGCACTTTATTTTTTGCTATTTACTTTCTCACCATTTAATTTTCTGTAATTCTCAAACTACATTTTGTTTAGCTCAACTAGCATACTCTTCCAACTAAAGTTGCTTAACCAATCAATCCCTGTGGGATTCGACCTCACTCTATTGTGAGTTTTTACTTGACGATAATTCGGTATACTTGCCACAGGGAAATTTGTTGAGAGACAAGTTTTCATGCATCAAGTTTATAGTGTCGTTGCCGGGGATTGATTTTGTATCAACAATGATTAAGTTGGAAGTTCACTAGATTGAGCAATTTTCTTTTGTTTGTTTACTTTATTCAGTTGTTTACCTTCAGTTTGTTTCGTTTCTTCCTTACCCCCTATACCCCCTCTGTTTTCTTTCTTTCTTTATTATTATTTATAATTCTGCTCACTAACCCACTGACTATTTGATAATTTGCACCACTCACACTAACAATCACTCCAACAAGAATAATCTCTTCATTTCATCTCTTGCTGTGTGTTTTGTTAGTTGTATGACAGGGAGAAGAGGGGGAGCTTTAACTTTCTTTGGTTCAGAACCTGAAAGAACCCTCCAGAGACTAAGGAGGGAAGCAAGAGGGAAAGGAGTTGTTGGTGCTGAGGAAGAGGAAGAGTATTTTGAAACCAACATGGAGGAGAACTTGGAAAACAATCATGAAGGAGAAGCTCACAACCATGCTAGAGAAGGCCCTGCAAACCATGCTAGGCAAGAAAAGAGAGTTCTAGGCTCCTACATCAATCCAAATCCAAGAAACTGTGAAAGTAGCATCCAAAAGCCCACCATACATGCCAACAACTTTGAATTAAAATCCCAGCTAATCACCCTTGTTCAAAACAATTGCTCATTTGGAGGAAGTGCTCAAGAAGACCCCAATCAACATCTAACCACCTTCCTGAGAATTTGTGACACTGTGAAGTCTAATGGAGTCCACCCAGATGTCTATAGGCTGCTTTTGTTCCCTTTTTCACTCAGGGACAAAGCATCCAAGTGGCTTGAATCCTTCCCAAGGAGAGCTTGACAAATTGGGAAGATGTGGTGAACAAGTTTTTGGCAAGATTCTATCCTCCTCAAAGAATTAACAGGCTGAGAGCTGAGGTACAAACCTTCAGGCAATAAGATGGTGAGACTCTCTATGAGGCATGGGAGAGGTTCAAGGACTTAACAAGAAGATGCCAACCAGATATGTTCAATGAATGGGTTAAACTTTACATTTTCTATGAAGGTCTTTCTTATAAATCAAAGAAGGCTGTAGACCATTCATCAGGGGGCTCTCTAAACAAGAAGAAAACCGTTGAGGAAGCCATAGATGTCATTGAAACAGTAGCTGAGAATGACTACTTCTATGCCTATGAAAGAAGCAATACTCGAGGAGTAAGGAAGCTGAACCACATGGATGCATTGCTAGCTCAAAATAAGATGATCACCAAGCAGCTACCAGATCTTACCAAGAAGGTGGAGGAAAACTAAGTTGCAGCATTCATCACTTCATCACCAGCTTAAGTAGGAGTGAATATAGGAGAAGGTGACTGGAAACAAGCCAACTATGTTGGAAACTCACCTAGACAAATCCATGATCCATACTCCAAAACTTACAACTCTGGATGGAGAAATCACCCCAACTTTAGGTGGAAAAATCAACAAGACCAAGGCCAAGACCAGAGACGCCACAACCACAACCCCAACAACAATGCAACTCACCAACATCCCTCACAGAGGTCCTATCAACAACCACCTAATCCCAACCCACCATCACTAACCAAGGATGGACTTTCAAAGATTGAGACCCTACTGGGAAGCATATGTAAGGAAATTCAAGATAGCAAAGCTTTCCGGGAAGAAGTGCAATCCAACATGCAGAATCAAGATGCTGCCATCAAGAAACTTGAAACACAGATTGATTACTTATTCAAGCAAGCCCCTGGACACAACATTGGCAGCAACACTAACTCAGCACCAAGGGAGGAATGTCAAGCTATCACCCTCAAAAATGGAAAGGAATTGAAGAAGACCCATAAGAAACCACCAGAGAAGAATTCGGATGAAGAAGGCAAGGGACAAAAGGGAACTCGAATCTCCACCCCTAAGTTACATCAAGAAGGAGAAGCGCTCAAACCATGCCTCTCAAAAGCTCCATACCCCCAGCAGCTGCAGTTAAAGAAGAAGGGAGAGGATAACCAATTCTCAAGATTCTTGGAAATCTTCAAGAAACTACAAATCAACATACCCTTTGCTGAAGCAATAGAGCAAATGCCACTTTACGCCAAGTTGTTGAAGGAATTGATGACCAAGAAGAGAGGCTGGAAGAACAATGAGACTGTGGTACTCACCGAAGAATGCAGTGCCATCATCCAACACAAATTACCCCAGAAATTGAAGGATCCTGGTTGCTTCCAAATCCCTTGTATCACAGGGGAAATCACAGTGGAAAAGGCTTTATGCAATCTAGGAGCTAGCATAAATCTGATGTCCTTAGCAATGATGAAAAAAATGAAGATTGAGAAAGTCAAACCAACAAGAATGGCCCTGCAACTAGCAGACAGATCATTCAAGTTTCCTCATGAAATAGTAGAAGACTTGTTGGTAAAGGTGGGAGACTTCATCTTTCCAGCAGATTTTGTAGTATTAGACATGGAGGAAGGAGCTAAGACTTCCATCATCCTGGGAAGGTCATTCTTGGCCACTACCGGAGCCATCATTGATGTCCAAAAGGGTGAACTTGTCCTTAGATTACATAAGGAGAAAATGATATTCAATGTGTTTAAGGCCATGAGTTACCCACGCAACTCATTAGGAGAATGTATGAGGTTGGACTCGGTGGAGGCTTTAGTGCAAGAAACTTTTGAAAAAGAACTTAAGGAGTTAACAGAAGAAGAAGAATTAGCATCAAGCGAAGAGGTTGAAGCCACTGAAATGCATGTTCAAAGCACAATAGAAGGGAAGGATGAAAGAAAAGAAGTACCCAAACTTGAGCTGAAGGCACTGCCACCCACTCTCAAGTATGCATACTTGGGAGAAAATAAAAGTTATCCAGTGATCATAAACTCATCCCTCAGCCAAGAACAAGAGGAAAAGTTGCTTCAAGTTTTGCAAAATCATAAGGATGCCATTGGATGGACACTTGCTGACTTGAAGAGAATCAGTTCAGCAATATGCATGCATAAGATACTTTTGAAAGAGGATGCTAAACCTTCCATTCAGCCCCAAAGAAGGTTGGATCTAGCTATGAAGGAAGTAGTACAAAAAGAAGTCATGAAGTTGTGGCAGGGAGGAGTAATCTACCCAATTTCAGATAGCCCATGGGTCAGTCCAGTTCAAGTAGTCCCCAAGAAAGGAGGAATAACTGTGGTACCTAACGAAAGAAATGAGCTAATCCCTACAAGAACCGTCACAGGATGGAGGATGTGTATTGACTACAGAAAGCTCAATGAAGCCACAAGAAAAGATCATTTCCCACTTCCTTCCATGGATCAGATGCTGGAAAGACTCACAGGACATGCATATTATTGTTTTCTAGATGGTTATTCAGGATATAACCAAATAGTGGTTGATCCAAGAGACCAAGAGAAAACATCATTCACCTGCCCATATGGAGTGTTTGCCTACAGGCGCATGCCATTTGGGCTATGTAATGCACCTGCAACTTTTCAACGCTGCATGCTTTCCATATTCTCAGATATGATAGAGAAGTTCATTGAAGTTTTCATGGATGACTTCTCAGTATTCGGAGACTCCTTTCTTAATTGCCTAAAGCATCTTGCCTTGGTATTAAAAAGATGTCAAGAGACCAACTTGGTCTTGAATTGGGAAAAATGTCACTTCATGGTGACAGATGGAATAGTCCTTGGCCATAAAGTTTCTAACCAAGTGGTGCACGAAATTGTGATCATCAATGGCGCCATCAACATGGTACGCACAATTGTAATCTCAACTTTTTATCACAACTTCGCACAACTAACCAGCAAGTGCACTGGGTCGTCCAAGTAATAAACCTTACGCGAATAAGGGTCGATCCCACGGAGATTGTTGGTATGAAGCAAGCTATGGTCATCTTGTAAATCTCAGTCAGGCAGAATCAAATGGTTATGGATGATTTATGAATAAAGCATAAAGATAAAGATAGAGATACTTATGTAATTCATTGGTAAGAATTTCAGACAAGCGTATGGAGATGCTTTGTCCCTTCCGTCTCTCTGCTTTCCTACTGTCTTCATCCAATCCTTTTTACTCCTTTCCATGGCAAGCTGTATGTAGGGTTTCATCGTTGTCAGTGGCTACCTCCCATCCTCTCAGTGAAAATGTTCTACGCACCCTGTCACGGCACGGCTAATCATCTGTCGGTTCTCAATCAGGTTGGAATAGAATCCAGCGATTCTTTTGCGTCTGTCACTAACGCCCAGCCTTCAGGAGTTTGAAGCTCATCACAGTCATTCAATCATTGAATCCTACTCAGAATACCACAGACAAGGTTTAGACCTTCCAGATTCTCTTGAATGCCACCATCAATTCTAGCTTATACCACGAAGATTCCGATTAAGGGATCCAAGAGATATCCACTCAATCTAAGGTAGAACGGAGGTGGTTGTCAGGCACACGTTCATAGGTGAGAATAAAGATGAGTGTCACGGATCATCACATTCATCAAGTTGAAGAACAAGTGATATCTTAGAATAAGAACAAGCTGAATTGAATAGAAGAATAATAGTAATTGCATTAATACTCGAGGTACAGCAGAGCTCCACACCTTAATCTATGGTGTGTAGAAACTCCACCATTGAAAATACATAAGAACAAGGTCTAGGCATGGCCGTGAGGCCAGCCCCCATGATCTAAGATAGCATAAGACTAAAGATAGCTACCCCGATAAGAATACAATAGTAAAAGGTCCTATTTGTAGAGAACTAATAGCCTAGGGTTTACAAGGATGAGTAAATGACATAAAAATCCACTTCCGGGACCCACTTGGTGTGTGCTTGGGCTGAGCATTGAAGCATTTTCGTGTAGAGACTTCTCTTGGAGTTAAACGCCAGCTTTTGTGCCAGTTTGGGCGTTTAAATCCCATTCTTGTGCCAGTTCCGGCGTTTAACGCCGGTCAGTTTTGAGCTAATTTGGAACGCCGGTTTGGGCCATCAAATCTCGGGCAAAGTATGAACTATTATATATTGCTGGAAAGCCCAGGATGTCTACTTTTCAACGCAGTTGAGAGCGCGCCAATTGGGTTTCTGTAGCTCCAAAAAATATACTTCGAGTGCAGGGAGGTCAGAATCCAACAGCATCTGCTGTCCTTTTCAGCCTCTGAATCAGATTTTTTGCTCGGGTCCCTCAATTTCAGCCAGAAAATACCTAAAATCACAGAAAAACACACAAACTCATAGTAAAGTCCAGAAAAGTGAATTTTAACTAAAAACTAATAAAAGTATACTAAAAACTAACTAAAACATACTAAAAACATACTAAAAACAATGCCAAAAAGTGTATAAATTATCCGCTCATCACAACACCAAACTTAAATTGTTGCTTGTCCCCAAGCAACTGAAACTCAAATAAGATAAAAAGAAGAGAATATGCAATGAACTCCAAAAACATCTATGAAGATCAGTATTAATTAGATGAGCGGGGCTTTAGCTTTTTGCCTTTGAATAGTTTTGGCATCTCACTCTATCCTTTGAAATTCAGAATGATTGGCTTCTATAGGAACTCAGAATCCAGATAGTGTTATTGATTCTCCTAGTTAAGTATGATGATTCTTGAACGCAGCTACTTTATGAGTCTCGGCCGTGGCCTAAAGCACTCTGTCTTCTAGTATTACCACCGGATACATACATGCCACAGACACAAAACTGGGTGAACCTTTTCAGATTGTGACTCAGCTTTGCTAGAGTCCCCAATTAGAGGTGTCCAGGGTTCTTAAGCACACTCTTTTTGCTTTGGATCACAACTTTATTTTTTTCTTTTCTCTCTCTTTTTTTTCGTTTTTCTCTCTCTTTCTTTTTTTTTTGTATTCACTGCTTTTTCTTGCTTCAAGAATCATTTTTATGATTTTTCAGATCCTCAGTAACATGTCTCCTTTTTCATCATTCTTTCAAGAGCCAACATTCATGAACAACAAATTCAAAAGATTTATGCACTGTTCAAGCATACATTCAGAAACCAAAATATTGCCACCACATCAAAATAATTAATCTGTTATAAAATTTAAAATTCATGCAATTCTTCTCTTTTTCGATTAAGAACATTTTTCATTTAGGAAAGGTGATGGATTCATAGGACATTCATAACTTTAAGGCATAGACACTAAGACACTAATGATCATAAGACACAAACATAGATAGACATAAGCATGATTTTTCGAAAAACAGAAAAATAAAGAACAAGGAGATTAAAGAACGGGTCCACCTTAGTGATGGCGGCTTGTTCTTCCTCTTGAAGATCTTATGGAGTGCTTGATCTCCTCAATGTATCTTCCTTGCCTTTGTTGCTTCTCTCTCATGATTCTTTGATCTTTTCTAATTTTATGGAGGAGGATGGAATGTTCTTGGTGCTCCACCCTTAGTTGTCCCATGTTGGAACTCAATTCTCCTAGGGAGGTATTGATTTGCTCCCAATAGTTTTGTGGAGGAAAGTGCATCCCTTGAGCCATCTCAGGGATTTCATGATGAGAGGGGTCTTTTGTTTGCTCCATCCTTTTCTTAGTGATGGGCTTGTCCTCATCAATGAGGGTGTCTCCCTCTATGTCAACTCCAACTGAATAACAAAGGTGACAAATGAGATGAGGAAAGGCTAACCTTGCCAAGGTAGAGGACTTGTCTGCCACCTTATAAAGTTCTTGGGCTATAACCTCATGAACGTCTACTTCCTCTCCAATCATGATGCTATGAATCATGATGGCCCGGTCTATAGTAACTTCAGACCAGTTGCTAGAGGGAATGATTGAGCGTTGGATAAACTCCAACCATCCCCTAGCCACGGGCTTGAGGTCATGCCTTCTTAGTTGAACCGGCTTCCCTCTTGAATCTCTCTTCCATTGAGCGCCCTCTTCACAAATGTCTATGAGGCTTGGTCCAACCTTTGATCAAAGTTGACCCTTCTAGTGTAAGGGTGTTCATCTCCTTGCATCATGGGCAAGTTGAATGCCAACCTTACATTTTCCGGACTAAAATCTGAGCATTCACCCCGAACCATTGTAAGCCAATTCTTTGGGTTCGGATTCACACTTTGATCATGGCTCTTGGTGATCCATGCATTGGCATAGAACTATTGAACCATTAAGATTCCGACTTGTTGAATGGGGTTGGTAAGAACTTCCCAACCTCTTCTTCGAATCTCATGTCAGATCTCCGGATATTCACTCTTTTTGAGTTTAAAAGGGACCTCGGGGATCACCTTCTTCAAGGCCACAACTTCATAGAAGTGGTCTTGATGCACCCTTGAGATGAATCTCTCCATCTCCCACGACTCGGAGGTGGAAGCTTTTGCCTTCCCTTTCCTCTTTCTAAAGGTTTCTCCGGCCTTGGATGCCATAAATGGTTATGGAAAAACAAAAAGCAATGCTTTTACCACACCAAACTTAAAAGGTTTGCTCGTCCTCGAGCAAAAGAAGAAAGAAGAGAGTAGAAGAAGAAGAAATAGAGGAGATGGAGATGGCTTTGTGGTTTGGCCAAAGGGAGAGAAGTAGTGTTTAGGTTGTGTGAAAATGAGGTGGTAAAGATGGGTTTATATAGGGGTGGAGAGAGGGGTAATGTGAGGGTGGGTTTGGGAGGGAAAGTGGTTTGAATTTGAATGGTGAGGTAGGTAGGGTTTTATGAAGGATGGATGTGAGTGGTGAAGAGAAAGATGGGATTTGATAGGTGAGGGGTTTTTGGGGAAGAGGTGTTGAGGTGATTGGTGAATGGGTGATGGTGGGGTAGGTGGGGATCTTGTGGGGTCCACAGATCCTGAGGTGTCAAGGAAAATTCATCCCTGCACCAAGTGGCGAGCAAAAATGCTTTTTATGCCAATTCTGGCGTTAAACGCTGGGCTGGTGCCCATTTCTGGCATTTAACGCCAACTTCTTGCCCTTTCCTGGCGTTTAACGCCAGTCTGGTGCCCCTTTCTGGCGTTAAACGCCCAGAATGGTGCCAGACTGGGCGTTAAACGCCATTTGTTGCTCTTACTGGCGTTTAAACGCCAGCAAGGTCTTCCTCCAGGGTGTGCTATTTTTCTTTCTGTTTTTCATTCTGTTTTTGCTTTTTCAATTGATTGTGTGACTTCCCATGATCATCAACCTACAGAAAACATAAAATAACAAAGGAAAAATAGATAAATATAATATTGGGTTGCCTCCCAACAAGCGCTTCTTTAATGTCAGTAGCTTGACAGTGGGCTCTCATGGAGCCTCACATATGCTCAGAGCAATGTTGGAACCTCCCAACACCAAACTTAGAGTTTGAATGTGGGGGTTCAACACCAAACTTAGAAGTTGGTTGTGGCCTCCCAACACCAAACTTAGAGTTTTACTGTGGGGGCTCTGTTTGGCTCTGTTTTGAGAGAAGCTCTTCATGCTTCCTCTCCATGGTTACAGAGGGATATCCTTGAGCCTTAAACACAAGGGATTCTTCATTCACTTGAATGATCAATTCTCCTCTGTCAACATCAATCACAGCCTTTGCTGTGGCTAGGAAGGGTCTACCAAGGATGATGGATTCATCCATGCACTTTCCAGTCTCTAGGACTATGAAATCAGCATGGATGTAATGGTCTTCAACTTTTACCAGAACATCCTCTACAAGTCCATAAGCTTGTTTTCTTGAATTGTCTGCCATCTCTAGTGAGATTTCTGCAGCTTGCACCTCAAATATCCTTAGCTTCTCCATTAAAGAGAGGGGCATGAGATTTATGCTTGACCCTAGGTCACACAGAGCCTTCTTGAAGGTCATGGTGCCTACTGTACAAGGTATTGAGAACTTCCCAGGGTCCTGTCTCTTTTGAGGTAATCTCTGCCTAGTCAAGTTATCCAGCTCTTTGGTGAGCAAAGGGGGTTCATCCTCCCAAGTCTCATTACCAAATAACTTGTCATTTAGCTTCATGATTGCTCCAAGGTACTTGGCAACTTGCTCTTTAGTGACATCTTCATCCTCTTCAGAGGAAGAATACTCATCAGAGCTCATGAATGGCAGAAGTAAATTCAATGGAATCTCTATGGTCTCAGTGTGAGCCTCAGATTCCCATGGTTCCTCATTAGGGAACTCATTGGAGGCCAGTGAACGTCCATTGAGGCCTTCCTCAGTGGCGCTCAATGCCTTTTCCTCCTCTCCAAATTCGGACATGTAGGTCATGTTAATGGCCTTGCACTCTCCTTTTGGATTCTCTCCTGTATTGCTTGGAAGAGTGCTAGGAGGGAGTTCAGTAATTTTCTTACTCAGCTGACCCACTTGTGCCTCCAAGTTTCTAATGGAGGACCTTGTTTCAGTCATAAAACTTTGAGTAGTTTTGATTAGATCAGAGACCATGGTTGCTAAGTCAGAGTGGCTCTGCTTAGAATTCTCTGTCTGTTGCTGAGAAGATGATGGAAAAGGCTTGCCATTGCTAAACCTGTTTCTTCCACCATTATTGTTGTTGAAACCTTGTTGAGGTCTCTGTTGATCCTTCTATGAAAGATTTGGATGATTTCTCCATGAAGGATTATAGGTGTTTCCATAGGGTTCTCCCATGTAATTCACCTCTTCCATTGAAGGGTTCTCAGGATCATAAGCTTCTTCTTCAGATGAAGCGTCCTTAGTACTGCCTAGTGCAGCTTTCATTCCAGACAGACTTTGAGAAATCATATTGACTTGCTGAGTCAATATTTTGTTCTGAGCCAATATGGCATTCAGAGTATCAATTTCAAGAACTCCTTTCTTCTGATTTGTCCCATTGTTCACAGGATTCCTTTCAGAAGTGTACATGAATTGGTTCTTTGCAACCATTTTAATCAGTTCTTGAGCTTCTGCAGGCGTCTTCTTCAGATGAAGAGAGCCTCCAGCAGAACTATCCAATGACATCTTGGACAGTTCAGACAGACCATCATAGAAGATACCTATGATGCTCTATTCAGAAAGCATGTCAGAAGGACACTTTCTGATCAATTGTTTGTATCTTTCCCAAGCTTCATAGAGGGATTCACCTTCCTTTTGTCTGAAGGTTTAGACTTTCACTCTAAGCTTACTCAATTTTTGAGGTGGAAAGAACTTTGCCAAGAAGGCATTGACTAGCTTTTCCCAAGAGTTCAGGCTTTCTTTGGGTTGTGAGTCCAACCATATCCTAGTTCTGTCTCTTACAGCAAAAGGGAATAGCATAAGTCTGTAGACCTCAGGGTCAACCCCATTGGTTTTGACAGTGTCACAGATTTGCAAGAACTCAGCTAGAAACTGATGCGGATCTTCCAATGGAAGTCCATGAAACTTGCAATTCTGTTGCGTTAGAGAAACTAATTGAGGCTTGAGCTCAAAGTTGATTGCTCCAATGGCAGGGATAGAGATGCTTCTCCCATAGAAGTCGGGAGTAGGTGCAGTAAAGTCACCCAGCACCTTCCTTGCATTGTTGGCATTGTTGTTGTTTTCGGCTGCCATGTCTTCTTCTTTGAGGATTTCTGTTAGGTCATCTACAGAGAATTGTGCTTTAGCTTCTCTTAGCTTTCGCTTCAAGGTCCTTTCAGGTTCAGGGTCAGCCTCAACAAGAATGCTTTTGTCTTTGCTCCTGCTCATATGAAAGATAATAGAACAAGAAAATATGGAATCCTCTATGTCACAGTATAGAGATTCCTTGAGGTGTCAGAGGAAAAGAAAAATAAAAGGAAGAGGTAGAAAATTCAAACTTATCAAGGAAAGATGGAGTTTGAATTGTGCATTGAGGAAAAGTGTTAGTCCATAAATAGAAGGATGTGAGAAGAGGGGAAGAAATTTTTGAAAATAAATTAAAAAGATTTTAAAAACATTTTGAAAAAGATTAATTGATTTTCGAAAACTAAGAGTGGGAAAGAAATCAAGTGATTTTTGAAAAAGATTTTGAAATAAGAAATTTAAAAGATATGATTGAAAACTATTTTGAAAAAGATGTGATTTAAGAAGATATGATTGAAAAAGATATAGTTTTAAAAAGACATGATTGAGAAGATATGATTTGAAAAACAATTTAAAAAGATTTGATTTTGAAAATTAATGACTTGGCTAACAAGAAAAGATATGATTCAAACATTAAACCTTTCTCAACAGAAAAGGCAACATACTTGAAATGTTGAATCAAATCATTAATTGATAGCAAGTATTTTTGAAAATGGAAAGAAATTGATTTTGAAAAATATTTGATTGAAAAGATTTGATTTGAAAAAGATTTGATTTTGAAAAATTTTGAAAACTTAAAAAAAATTGGCATTAAAAATAAAATCTTCCCTCTTGTGCCATCCTGGCGTTAAACGCCCAGAATGGTGCACATTCTGGCGTTTAACGCCCAAAACTCACCCCTTTTGGGCGTTAAACGCCCAGCCAGGCACCCTGGCTGGCGTTTAAACGCCAGTTTTCCTTCTTCACTGGGCATTTTGAACGCCCAGCTTTTTCTGTGTAATTCCTCTGCAGTATGTTCTGAATCTTCAATTCTCTGTATTATTGACTTGAAAAGACACAAAAAAATTTTTTGGATTTTTAATAATGAGGAATAATCAAAATGCAACTGAAATCAAATAAACAATGCATGCAAGACACCAAACTTAAAAGTTTGTATACTATTGACACTAACAAGTTGAGAATGCATATGAGAAACAACAAAACACACAAAACAAGAGAATTTAAAGATCAGAACAAGAAAATTGTCAAGAATAACTTGAAGATCATTGAAGACACATGAGAAATGCAAGAAGAACAGAAACATGCAATTGACACCAAACTTAAAATGAGACTAGTGTCTCAATAAGAAACATAAAATATTTTTGGTTTTTTTTTATGATTTTGTAATTTTTTTGGTTTTTTCGAAAATTAAGTGGAAAAGAAAATAAAGATATCAAAATTCTTAATGAGAATTCCAGGAATCATCCAATGTTAGTCTAAAGCTTCAGTCTAAAGGAATTAGACATGGCTAGCCAAGCTTCAACAGGACATTGCATTCAAGAGCTAAATTGATGAAAATCAATCAGCTTTGGTGATGATAAGAACATCACCTTGAAACACTAGAATTCATTCTTAAGAACTCTGAAGAAAAATACCTAATCTAAGCAACAAGATGAACCGTCAGTTGTCCAAACTCGAACAATCCCCGGCAACGGCGCCAAAATCTTGGTGCACGAAATTGTGATCATCAATGGCGCCATCAACATGGTACGCACAATTGTAATCTCAACTCTTTATCACAACTTCGCACAATTAACCAGCAAGTGCACTGGGTCGTCCAAGTAATAAACCTTACGCGAGTAAGGGTCGATCCCACGGAGATTATTGGTATGAAGCAAGCTATGCTCATCTTGTAAATCTCAGTCAGGCAGAATCAAATGGTTATGGATGATTTATGAATAAAGCATAAAGATAAAGATAGAGATACTTATGTAATTCATTGGTAAGAATTTCAGACAAGCGTATGGAGATGCTTTGTCCCTTCCGTCTTTCTGCTTTCCTACTGTCTTCATCCAATCCTTCTTACTCCTTTCCATGGCAAGCTGTATGTAGGGTCTCACCATTGTCAGTGGCTACCTCCCATCCTCTCAGTGAAAATGTTCTACGCACCCTGTCACGGCACGGCTAATCATCTGTCGGTTCTCAATCAGGTTGGAATAGAATCCAGTGATTCTTTTGCGTCAGTCACTAACGCACAGCCTTCAGGAGTTTGAAGCTTGTCACAGTCATTCAATCATTGAATCCTACTCAGAATACCACAGACAAGGTTTAGACCTTCTGGATTCTCTTGAATGCCGCCATCAATTCTAGCTTATACCACGAAGATTCCGATTAAGGGATCCAAGAGATATCCACTCAATCTAAGGTAGAACGGAGGTGGTTGTCAGGAACACGTTCATAGGTGAGAATAAAGATGAGTGTCACGGATCATCACATTCATCAAGTTGAAGAACAAGTGATATCTTAGAATAAGAACAAGCTGAATTGAATAGAAGAATAATAGTAATTGCATTAATACTCGAGGTACAGCAGAGCTCCACACCTTAATCTATGGTGTGTAGAAACTCTACCGTTGAAAATACATAAGAACAAGGTCTAGGCATGGCCGTGAGGCCAGCCCCCATGATCTAAGAGAGCATAGGACTAAAGATAGCTACCCCGATAAGAATACAATAGTAAAAGGTCCTATTTGTAGAGAACTAGTAGCCTAGGGTTTACAAGGATGAGTAAATGACATAAAAATCCACTTCCGGGCCCACTTGGTGTGTGCTTGGGCTGAGCATTGAAGCATTTTCGTGTAGAGACTTCTCTTGGAGTTAAACGCCAGCTTTTGTGCTAGTTTGGGCGTTTAACTCCCATTCTTGTGCCAGTTCCGGCGTTTAACGCCGGGCAGTTTTGAGCTGATTTGGAACGCCGGTTTGAGCCATCAAATCTCGGGCAAAGTATAAACTATTATATATTGCTGGAAAGCCCAGGATGTCTACTTTTTAACGCAGTTGAGAGCGCGCCAATTGGCCTTCTGTAGCTCCAGAAAATTCACTTCGAGTGCAGGGAGGTCAGAATCCAACAGCATCTGCAGTCCTTTTCAGCCTCTGAATCAGATTTTTTGCTCAGGTCCCTCAATTTCAGCCAGAAAATACCTGAAATCACAAAAAAATACACAAACTCATAGTAAAGTCCAGAAAAGTAAATTTTAACTAAAAACTAATAAAAGTATACTAAAAACTAACTAAAACATACTAAAAACATACTAAAAACAATGCCAAAAAGCGTATAAATTATCCGCTCATCACCAAGGCATTGAGGTAGACAGAGCTAAGGTTGAGCTAATTGAAAAATTACCTCCACCAAGTGATGTCAAGGCAATTAGGAGCTTTTTGGGACATGCTGGCTTCTATAGAAGGTTTATTAAAGATTTTTCAAAGATAGCCAATTGGGCATACAGAACAGCCTTCAAAACACCAATTGGGATGTCCCCATATCAACTGGTATACAGAAAGGCTTGTCACTTGCCATTAGAGCTAGAGCATAAAGCCTCTTGGGCTCTTAAGATACTGAACTTGGACAGCACCGCTGCTGGTGAAAAGAGAGTGTTGCAGCTTGGTGCACAGATTTGTGATCATCAACAATGGTTCCAATAATTTGGTAGCTCTCACACGTGAATTACACTTAGTCACAACTCCGCACAACTAACCAGCAAGTGCACTGGGTCGTCCAAGTAATACCTTATGTGAGTAAGGGTCGATCCCACGGAGATTGTTGGTATGAAGCAAGCTATGGTCACCTTGTAAATCTCAGTCAGGCGGATAATAATTGGTTATGGGAAATATAAAGAGATACTTGCTTAAATAATAAAGGATAGAAATACTTATGTAAATTAATGGTGGTAATTTCAGATAAGCGTATGGAGATGCTTGTCCCTGTTGAATCTCTGCTTTCCTACTGCTTTCATCCAATCCTTCTTACTCCTTTCCATGGCAAGCTGTATGTAGGGCATCACCGTTGTCAATGGCTACATCCCATCCTCTCAGTAAAAATGGTCCAAATGCTCTATCACAGCACGGCTAATCATCTGTCGGTTCTCAATCAGGCTGGAATAGAATCCCATGATTCTTTTGCGTCTGTCACTAACGCCCAGCCTTCTGGAGTTTGAAGCTCGTCACAGTCATTCAATCCCGGAATCCTACTTGGAATACCACAGACAAGGTTAGACTTTTCAGATTCCCATGAATGCCGCCATCAATTCTAGCTTATACCACGAAGATTCTGATTAAGGAATCCAAGAGATATGCGCCCGGTCTAAGGTAGAACGGAAGTGGTTGTCAGTCACGTGCGTTCATAGGTGAGAATGATGATGAGTGTCACAGATCATCACATTCATCAAGTTGAAGTGCAACGAATATCTTAAACCAGGAATAAATCGCATTGAATAGAAAATAGTAGTAATTGCATTGAAACTTGAGGTACAGCAGAGCTCCACACCCTTAATCTATGGTGTGTAGAAACTCCACTGTTGAAAATACATAAGTGAAAGAGGTTCAGGCATGGCCGAATGGCCAGCCCCCATTAAGGTCTAAGGACTAGGCATCCAGAGATTGAATAATACAATCCCCCGATGTCTAATACAATAGTAAACTATCCTATTTATACTAGACTAGCTACTAGGGTTTACAAGAGTAAGTAATTGATGCATAAATCCACTTTCAGGGCCCACTTGGTGTATGTTTGGGCTGAGCTTGATCTATCCACGAGCTGAGGCTTTCTTTTGGAGTTGAACGCCAAGTTGTAACATGTTTTGGGCGTTCAACTCCGGTTCGTGACGTGTTTCTGGCGTTTGACTCCAGACAGCAACATGGAACTGGCGTTGAGCGCCAATTTACATCATCTAATCACGAATAAAGTATAAACTATTATATATTTATAGAAACCTCTGGATGTCTACTTTCCAACGCCGTTAAAAGCGCGCCATTTAGAGTTCTCTAGCTACAGAAAATCCATTTCGAGTGCAGGGAGGTCAAATTCCAACAACATCAGCAGTCCTTTGTCAGCCTCCTATCAGAGTTTTGTTCAGGTCCCTCAATTTCAGCCAGAAAATACCTAAAATCATAGAAAAACACACAAACTCATAGTAAAGTCCAGAAATGTGAATTTAGCATAAAAACTAATGAAAACATCCCTAAAAGTAACTAGATTATGCTAAAAACTACCTAAAAATAATGCCAAAAAGCATATAAATTATCCGCTCATCACAGCTTCAAGAATTGGAAGAGTTTAGGTCTCAAGCCTATGAAAATACCAAGATTTATAAGGAAAAAGCAAAAAGGAGACATGATCTCAACTTGGCACCAAGAAGATTCGAAGAAGGACAATATGTGCTTCTCTACAACTCTAGACTAAAACTTTTTCAGGAAAACTCAAATCAAGATGGTCGGGGCCCTTTCTAATCACAAAAGTCTCACCTTATGGACACATAGAAATAATGGAAGAAAGCTCAAAGAGGAAATTCGCTGTGAATGGACAAAGACTTAAACACTACTTGGGCAGCTTGGGAGAAATCCCCAAACAGAAGTTTAACCTCAACTAAGGAAGGAATCGTCGAGCTAGCGATGCTAAAAAAAGCGCTTTGTTGGGAGGGAACCCAACCTGGGGTAATTCTCTTGTCATAAGTTTCTCAATAAAAACTTCAAGTTGAATTTTGTGTAGTGTGAGGAGCTAAGTTTGGTGTCACACACCAAAACAATTCAAGGGTGAATACAGGACTCTAAGTTTGGTGTTCCACCAAAAACTCCAGCTGAAGAGTGCATTGCAGCCCTTCAGTAATAAAGCATTGCTCTAGCAACCAGAGAACTCACTTGACAGAGGTCTAACATCTAATGCATAGTTGTCTTTCTAGCCTATAGTCGTTTCTTAATAAAAAGCACACAAGGTTTCTGCATGTATTCAATATGCTGAATTAAGCAAAGAACTAAGTTTGGTGTTCACACACCGAGTTAAGTTCAGAAACACACAAGCACACATGCATGCTAACTCTTTTCCAAGTGCTTGGGGAACAAGCAACTTCGAATAATGTTACAGGAATTCAATTAATCTCAGGGAATGATCATACCTCATCATCCAAGGAAAAAGACAAGGATGCAAATGCTAGGATGAGAATACCATGGAAGACATAATGAGGTTGTATCGAACTATCTCGAAATGCAAAACTTTAATTGAAAATTGATTGAAAGAAATCTTCGTATTCTGCTTATTCCTCTCTATTCACATCCAAGTGTGCTAGTCTATTGCCCTTCCTGCACTTCCACCTTTCTTACTTGTATGCTTGTCCTTTAAGTTAATAAAAAAGAAAATGTTATGATAAGAATAAGAGTGGAGTTATTTTGTGAAGTGAATCCTGAATGTTTGTAGTAGGGTGATTAGTTAGCTAAGTTGGTTCACCAACAAGGAAAGAAGGCAAATATCTATCCTAAATCCTATGTTTGAAACACATCCTATGAGACTAACTAAATAATAAGATCCCAATAAGAAAAGAGAAAGAGCAATAAAAGTGAAATGGAAAGAAACACAATAAGAAACAATGCTAGGCACCAAGGGTTTTAAGATTGAGGCATGTGTCTGTGGTGTTCATGTGCAAGGGATATGCTTGGATGAATAAGCTCTTAGGGGTGCCTCATCACTTGGTAACTTGGATTAACTAATCCAGGATTATTAGCTGAAAGTCCACTATCAAGAGTGACCCTTGCTACAGAACACTTAGTAACCCAAAGAGGTATTGGACACCAAGGTCTCAAGAAAGAAAAATAACAAACCATGTGCCTGTGGTGTGTATGTATGAGGGAAAGAATCTTGAGGGAGTAAGTCCTTAGGGTTGTCTTAACACCTAGCACCCTGAACTAACTAGTTCGGGAGTGTTGACTGAAAGCTTATCATAAAGAGTCGCCCTCTTACAAAGCACTTAGCCAAAAGAAGAATGCATTGAAGGATCAATAATTAAGAAGTCTCAAAGGATGCAATCAAGAGATTAACCAAGGACTTGATAAAGGCCTGAAACCTAGTAAAGGAAAGAACCTAAGTTGCTATGCATGAAACCCCATAAACCAGGAATTCTACTTCGACATTATTTTCTTGTTCTTTCATTCATTCTTCCTATGTCGCGGTACTTGCTTAGGGACAAGCAAGCTTTAAGTTTGGTGTTGTGATGCCAGGGCATCTAGGCCAGTTTTACTGACCTTTTCTTTACTGTTTTAAGGTAGTTTCATGCATTTTCTTAGAGAATACGGCAAGTTTTGGATAAAAATACACTCACACCTTGATTCAAGCAACTATTGTGAATTTCACACAATTTCATAAGGTTTTTGCAAGAATTGAATGACAAATTAATAATGCATAATCTCATAACTTTGACTAGAGCTTTGATGCACTTTATTTGCTTGATTTCAGGACAAAGGAAGCAAGGAAGAACCACGTTAGTAGCCACGTTAACCTAGTTAATGTGACCACTAACGTGGAATGGGGAAGATCTTGCAACGTTAATGAAAAAAGTGATCACCAATAACGCCTGCGAAGCCATCATAAGCCCACGTTAATTGCCACATTAACTAGGTTAACGTAGTAGTTAACGTGGAGAAGAAGAAAGCTCCAACATTAGTGGTAAACGTGAACACCACTAACGCTCCAAGATTTGGCAATGAGCCACGTTAAGAGTCACGTTAACTTAGTTAACGTGAACTCTAATGTGGAAGAAAGGAACAATGCCAACGTTAGTGACACTCACCTTTGTCACTAACGTTAGATCAAACTAGCATTGCCCATGTTAGTGGTCACGTTAAGACCACTAACGTGAAAGTTAACGTGGAGCTAAGATTGATGAGCCAACGTTAGTGACACTCACCTTTGTCACTAATGTTGGAGATGGCATTCACTACCACGTTAGTGGCCACGTTAACTTAGTTAACGTGAGCTCTAACGTGGAGAGTAGGGGCACCTGGAGCATTAGTGACAAAGGTGAGTGCCACTAACACTCTTGAAGGTGAGGCATACCCACGTTAAGAGGAGGTTGGCACTTTGGAGAACTACCCTCTATATATTTACTTTTCTACACTTTTAGCTAAGGATGTATTCTTTTCTGCCATTTTCTATTTCTAGAGCTATGAACAACTAAACCCCTTTCATTGGGTTAGGGAGCTCTGTTGTAATTTGATGGATCAATTATAGTTTTCATTCTCTTCTTCTTTCCTCTCTTTTGATTTACTAGAAAGCTTTCAATCTTAATTGAATTGGTTAGTTGTCTTGGAAAAGAAACTCTCCATAATTGGATCTCCTCTGAGCCTTGGAAAAGGGATGAGGAGATCATGCGAGAAATGCTTTCTCATGTTGGACCAAATTGGGGTCTAGGCGGATATAGTGACATGTAATCCTCCCAACACTTTGATTTGAAAATACACGTGGTATAATTAGTGACCACACTTCATCTTTTTCCATGAGCAATTAAATCAAGGAATTGGGCAATTGTTCAAGCTTAGAGAGATTGGGTTGCCAAGGAATTGGAACCCAATCACTTAAGATTGCCAAGGAGATCAATAGATGCTTTGATTGAGTAAGAGATGAAAATGAATTTGATCTGGAGAATACAACATCTCCTGAGCCCAATGAATTCCCCATTTCTAATCTTACCCATTCTCTTTACTTTCTGCCATTTATTTACATGCTCATTTCCCCAAATCCCCATCTAAGATTATGCACTTTATTTTCTGCTATTTACTTTCCCGCCATTTAATTTTCTGTAATTCTCAAACTACATTCTGTTTAGCTGAACTAGCATACTCTTCCAACTAAAGTTGCTTGACCAATCAATCCCTGTGGGATTTGACCTCACTCTATTGTGAGTTTTTACTTGACGATAATTCAGTATACTTGCCGAAGGAAAATTTGTTGAGAGACAAGTTTTCATGCATCACTTATTCAGTACCAAAAAGTAGAAAATAATCAACTAACACAGCCCTTGTTCACAAAGCAATACTTGATGAAAATTAATTTGAATTACTCAAAAACTTGAAGGAACAATTGGCTATGTATGTGATCATTTATGTTTAAAAATTACATGAATAGGCAATATCATCAAGTCACTTGCTAACTCTGTATGCACCTAACATATGACACTAAACAAGTAATCAAAGCTGAAATTCCTGTTCAATTTGGCATTTAAAGCAAAATCAGTATGATATGCACAGCTAAAGTTACCTCCAAACAAAAGATTACAGCTGTAAATTTCAAGTCAATTTGGTGTTTCAAGCAAAAATAACACTAGGTGCATATAAGAATTCAGTCTTAACCATCATCCAAAATTTTAGATAACTACACTAGTATGAATTAAAATTCCTAATGAAAGCAAAATTTAGTGCCTATAATGATCAGACATAGAAATTAAATAAAAAATCCCATTGAGACATTTTATCAAGCATGTGGTGTGCAGAATTTAAAAACAGTGCATTTCAATTCAATCTAAGCAGCATTCAACCTAGAAAATTCAATCAACAGCCAGTCACCCCAGAAACACAAGTTTTAACTAACCTAAGCATAGCCAAATCAGTAAAATTGAATTAAAAAGCATTGAAATGAAAGAAAGGAAGGGAATGGAATAGAGGAAGGGAACTTGCATTGCTAAGAAGGAAAAAGAAGGGATAGGGAGCAGTGGTAGTGGCGAGGTCACGGTGGCACAGAAGTTCGCCGCCGCTAGTGGTTGCTTGCCGGACTAGAAGGTGCGGACTAGGGCTGGTGCGGAGAATAGGGTGACACACACAGAGGAGAAGAAATAGAGAAATGGAGAAGGAAAAGGAAGAAGGAAGAGAGAGAGGGTAAGCGACAATGGTCGCCAGTGGTGTGTCATCGGACGGAGGTGGTTGGGTAGTGGTCTAGGCAGTTAGGGTTGGGTCAAGAGAGGGTGTTCTTGGTATTCTTTTAGAGAAGAAGAAAAGAAGAAAAGGGATTTGGGGTGAAGCTGAAGCGCGAGAGGGTTACCTTTCCGAATTAACGTTCGAAAAGGGCCTTGTGCGTACGCACAAGGTTGTGTGCGGATGCACACAAGAGAAAAGAAAGGGTATTCGGACGCACAACAGTGTGCGAGCACTGCGAACAAAATGGGTAACAAGATCTATGCGAGCACACAAGGTGGTGTGCATGCGAACACAAGGAAAAAGAGAGAGTTATTCCTACGCACACTGGGTGCGTAGGCTACGAACAGAATGGGTGTTGCAGGCTTTGCGTGCACACGAGGGTGTGCCCACACACAAGTAGGTCTCCTTTTTTTATTGTGTCAGTATAGTAGTGAGTGTGCGTGCGCACAACAAGTATGCGTACGCATAGGAAGAAAGGAGGATAAGGTGCACACGCACAGCTGGTGCAAGCGCTACGAATAGACTAGGTGTTAAGGAGTGGGCGTGCGCACAAGACTGTGCGTGCGCACAGATGGCGAAAAATAGGGGAAGTGTACGCATGCACAAGTGCGTGCGTACGCACAGGACTCTGTTTCTGCAAAATATTTAGTGCCTTTAAGGCACTAAACAAGACATCCCAAACAGGTTTTCAAGCCCTAAAACAAGTCATAGTTCCAAAAACACATTATTCCACTAAGATTACCTAACTAACACCAAAATGCAACTAACTAACTAAGCAATATAACCAATTATTCAAGAATTAAAAGCTAAAAGCGGGAAGGGTTAGATGGATATTACCATGGTAGGGTGTCTCCTACCTAGCACTTTGTTTTAGAGTCCTCAAGTTGGACCTTTTGAGTGAAGCTTGTGTTATGGCGGTTTGTGCTTCCACTCCTCCTTGAATCTCCAAGGAAAGGTCAAATTAATGGCAAAATTGGGTGGCGATTCCAAACTAGCCTTGAGAATCCATAAGTGTTGAGTCTTGAATCCAATGCCCGGATCCCAAACTCTAGTCTCTTGTTCATCTTCTTGTTGATCTTCATTGTTGCACTAGATGAACATTGTCTTGAATCACCATTGACACACTTGTGCACTCCCCGGAATCCACTCAGTTGGCTCTTACACCATAGTTGAGGTTCAAATGTTGAATTGGCTTCTTTAATGTAACTTCTATTTCCTTCCAATTAACATTCTTCTCTCCACCATCTAACATTCCAAGAAGGGTTTGAAGTTGATGATCCATCTCCAAGATGGCATATTGATGTGGGCCTAGGAAGCTTGTTGGCAAAATTTTCACCAACTCAATTTGCTCTTGTACATGCACCTTCACATGTTGGTAGCTAAAGTCTTCCTCAACCTCCTTTAAATCTTCCTCATCATCACTCAAGTCAAGAATTGGAGGTTGTGTGAAGTCCACATCAACATCTCCTTCAAGTGCCTCTTGTACTTCATGTTGCAAACTCTCATCTTCTACTTGACTTTGCAATTCTTCGTTCACTCCACACCTTGTATTTGAGCTTGGTTCTTTACATTCAACTATTAGAGCCTCTTGATTGTGGCATGAATACAATGAAGCTAACCTATCCAAGGTTTCCACTAAGGTAGACTTGACTTGCTCTTGCTTCTTCCGGAACTCTTGTTGCTCTTGAATAAGCACTTGGAGTGCTTCTTGTATAGCTTGATCCATATACGAAGATGAAACTTGGGATGATGAAGGTTGACACTCAAACTCATGAAGATGAGGGTCTTGGTTTTTTATGTAGTGAGGTGATGGTGTGTAGAATTGGTGACTAGAAAGGTAAATATTTGGGTTCCATTGTGGTAATGGTGTGAAAAAATCATAAAGAATAACTATAAACAAAACTTAGTAACAAAAGCAAACAAACAACCAAAAAGTGCTATTTACACTATTAACATATTCACAACAACCAAAAGATAGCATTCAATTGCATCCCCGGCAACGGCGCCAAAAGCTTGATGCATGGCCTAAATTGGTTTAGGAAATTTTATCTCAAAATAAGATTGGCGTTGCAAGTATAGTCCCAACCCGACAATTGACCAACATCAAAGATTATATTTATTTTCGAATTCAAATTATAAACCGAGAATAATTAAACCTCAGGTCATTCTCCCTAGGATGTAATTGATGTGTTACACTTTTGGTTGTGAGGAAAAAGGGATTTCGAAATCAATTAACGAAAGATTAAAAGAACTAAGAAATAAAAGAACTAAGAAATGATCAAAATTGTAATCGATGCAAGTAAAAGGAATATGAGATCAAAACTTAGTGAAAATGCTAGAAATGCATAAAGAGTCTTGACTTGGGAATGAGAATCCAAGAATTCTATCATCGTCATAACCACAACTATGATAATTATGATGAGTCAATTTCACGTAGTTGATGCGGGATTTATAACCCACAAACTAACCGGCAAGTGCATTGGGTCGTACCAAGTAATACCTCAGGTGAGTGAGGGTCGATCCCACGAGGATTGATGGATCAAGCAACAATGGTTGGTTAAACCACTTAGTTAGGCAAACAGAAACGAGTGTTAGATGTTCAAAGAGCATTAAACAGTAAATTAAGAGTTTGAAGACAGCACGTGAATAAGTTGGGAATAAAATATGGGAGAAAATAGTTAAGGCTTTAGAGTTATCTATTTTCTGGAATGACTTTTCTTACTAACTATTTTAATCATGCAAGATTTAATTCATGGCAAACTATATGTGACTAGACCCTAATTCCTTAGACCTTCCTAGTCTCCTCTAAAATTCATTAACTGCCAATTCCTTGGTCAATTAATTCCAATTAAAGGGTGATGATCAAATTCCAGTTTATATGCCACGAGAATCCTAATTATGCAGATATAAGGGGATTATATGTCACATATCCTATTAAATACAAACAATTAAAAATTCAGAAGAATATGTTTTCAAGCTGTTGTTCAAGTAAAGAGTTTTCCAAGTTATACAAGAACTCAATTAGAACATGGGTCATACTTCCGTTCCACCCAAATTCATAGAATAAAGAACAAAAACAATTCTTGAAATATAAATCAAAACATGAATTAAAATAGAAAAATAATAGTATCAATCCATACAATAGACAGAGCTCCTAACCTTAACAATGGAGGTTTAACTGCTCATGACTCCGAGAAAATAAGGATTCAGGTAAACTGGAAGTACGGAATGTTAATTCGTATAGATTCCTAGTATCTTTTATATCTAATCCTAATTAATTTAAAATCTAATATCTAAACTAATATATTTTCCTATAATATTTAAATTTAAATCGGAATTAATTATGGCAATCAGCAAGTCTTCAAGTGATGGATGGGGACCACTTGCTTCGTAGGACCCACGCCTAACTAGGGAAGTAACAGGAGATGTTCCCTTGAGTCCTCCATTCTGCAGCCTCTAATCTGTGTTTTCTGGGCTGAAAACTGGGTCAAAAATAGCCCAGAAATTGCCCCCCAGCATTTTTCTGCGTTTTCTGCACGTGGCACATGTCATGCGTACGCGTCAGTCACGTGTACGCGTTGATGGTCTTCTTCGCGTGTCACAATACGCGTCAGGTACGCGTACGTGTCGCCGTGCACATATTCAAATCACGCGTATGCGTCATCCTCGCACCTGCGTCACCATGGAAAGCTCCAAATCACGCGCACGCGTCAGGTACGCGTGCGCGTCGCTCCTCACTGTCATCTCATTTAAATTTTTGTGCTGCAGAAACTCCATCATTTCCAGCCAAATACTACCTAAAATAAACAGAATTGCACAAGACTCAAAGTAGCAACCATAGTGGCTAAAAGACAATTAGTTCTAGATTAAACTTAACAAATTGATTGCAAATTCACTAGGAAAAGACAAGAAAGATGCTCACGCATCACAACACCAAACTTGAATTGTTGCTTGTCCTCAAGCAACCAAACTAATATAGGCTAAGGATGTGAATTTGCATGAGAATGAGAGTTCAATTAAGCTCAAGTCTATTCTTAAAATGGGGTTTATTCATTGTAATCTTGAATAGTTTTGGCATCTCACTCTCCATTGAATTAGAGGAATGTCAGTGTCATTCAGAATTAGAATACAGATCATATTATGAATTCTCTAATCCTTAAACTTCAGTTTAATCCTTGAACACAGCATAATTTTCTTTAATTTATTTTTCTTTGGTGCTTTGCACCTTGAGCCTAGCCGTGACTTTAAATGTTTTGTCTCAAGGGTTACTTGACATAGAAACACCACAAGCACATGACTGAGGAACTCTCTTTAAGTTCTGATTTTTCTTTCATTTACTCCCAAACAGTGGTGCTCAAAGCCTTTGGCATACTCTGTTAAATGCACTTGGTCTCGACTCTAAGTGTTTTGTCTCAAGGATTACTTGACACAATCACACCACAAGCATATGACTAGGGAAACAACTCTTTGAGCTTTTAATCATGTTTGACCTCCCTAGTCATTGATGCTCAGAGGCTTGGACCTTGATTTTATAGTTTCTTTTTCTTTTGATGTTTTTTTTTTTGCTTCAAGGATCAAATTTTTATTTATTTTAGAGAAGTCATAATAATTCTCTAAATTCCTATTCCTTATGCATCAACATCCTTTGATTCAAATTAAAATATGCACTGTTCATGTCATGCATTCAAAATCACAAATAATACCCCCACATTTAAGTAAATAAGACTACTATTAAAATTAGACTCAATTTCTCAAGCAATACATAACTTCTTTTCTTTTCTTTTTAGATTCAAGTTCAGTGAGTGGTGCGTAAAACAAAAAAAAAGATTTTTTGACTAAAAGTACTAACGATCATGCAAGCAATCAAAGTAACAGAAAACAAAAGACAACAACGTAAGAACGGAAGAGAAACAGAATGAAAGGAACTCAACCACCTCAGTTATGCTGGTGGTCATCTCATTCCTTCATGAAGAACACTCATCTCCCTTTGGTGCTATAAAGAAAAGCCATAAGCAAAGCGTCAACACCAAACTTAAAGGTTTGCTTGTCCTCAAGCAAAGAAGAACTACAAATAGAGAGGGATATATAAGTAATTAATATGATGAAAGAAGGTTAAAAAGATAAAAGAGCAAGAGAGAATTAGGATCTGGGAGGGGGATGATTTGAAATCAGGTGCTGACGTGGTTTAATTGGGCGTTGCATGCGACGCGTACGCGTGCGGCACGCGTAGGCGTGGATCACACAAATTTCAAGCGATGCGTATGCGTCAAGGACGCGGACGCGTGGACGGCCAGGATGGGAAAACGACGCGAACGCGTTAGGGACGCGTCTGCGTGGTGGGACTTGTGCGCCTAGCGTAGTTCCAGCCCCACACCAGCATAACTTTCTGGCCAAACACTTTTTACGCTGATTTTTCACATCCACGCGTGCGCGTGCTTGACGCGTACGCATGGAGTGCCAAAATAGCAATTGACGCACACGCGTCATGGATGCGTACGCGTGAGCCAATTTGTACGCAAAGCACACTTCCTGCTCTACTCCAATGCAGCTTTCGGCCTTCTTCATCTCTTCTCTTTTTTTTTTTGAAATATTCAGTTCCTGCTTCTAAAATAGCTGCATGATCAGATAAAACATAGTAAGAATCAAATAAATAAGAAAAATTCTACTAGAAAAATAACTAAGGATACGAAATTATCGGGTTGCCTCCCGACAAGCACTTCTTTAACGTCACTAGCTTGACGGTCAGTTCTGCCAATTCAGCAGATGAGCGGACCTCTGGCGATCAATCTCACCTCCAAGATAGTGCTTCAACCTCTGGCCATTGATCGTAAATTTCCTGTCAGAATTCTCTTCCTATATTTCCACATGACCATATGGTGAAGCACTGGTAACCACAAACGGTCCTGACCACCGGAATTTCAGCTTCCCTGGAAAGAATTTGAGACTTGAATTATACAGAAGAACTCGCTGTCTTGGCTCAATGACTTTGATGGCAATCTTCATGTCATGTAATAACTTGGTTCTCTCCTTATAGAGCTTGGCATTCTCATAGGCTGAGTATCTGAATTCATCAAGCTTATTTAATTGGAGCATTCGCTTAATTCCTGCACTTTCTGAATCAAGGTTCAGATACCTGATTGCCCAGTAAGCTTTATGCTCCAGCTCAACTGGCAAGTGACATGCTTTGCCATAGACCAACTGATAAGAGGAAATACCAATGGGAGTTTTGTACGCTATCCAGTATGCCCAAAGAGTATCATCAAGCTTCATAGACCAGTCCTTTCTTGAAACACTGACGGTCTTCTCTAGAATCCTCTTAAGTTCCCTGTTGGAAACTTTAACCTGTCCACTTGTCTGAGGGTGATAGGGGGTTGCCACTTTATGATGGACTCCATATCTCTACAGAAGAGAGTCCAGCTGTCTGTTGCAGAAATAACTTCCTCTATCACTAATGAATGTCCTCTAGACACCAAACCGGCTAAAGATATATCTCTGAAGAAAGCTCATGACCACCTTGGCATCATTGGTGGGTAGAACCACAGCTTCCACCCACTTGGACACATAATCAACTGCCACTAGAATATAGTTGTTTGAATGTGAGGGTGGAAAGGGTCCCATGAAGTCAATTTACGCCACACATCAAATAACCCAACCTCAAGAATCCCCTGCTGTGGCATTTCATGGTTGGCAGGAAGATTCGTGGCTTTTTCACATCTTTCACAGTGCTTCACAAATGCTCTTGCGTCCCTGAAGAGAGTCGGCCAGTAGAATCCATTCTGAAGGACCTTTGTAACTGTACTTTCACCACCAAAGTGGCCTCCATAATCTGAACCATGACAGTGCTAGAGAATCTGCTGTGTTTCTTCATCTGGGACACATCTCCGGATGATACCATCTGAACACCTCTTAAAAAGATATGGTTTCTCCCAAATGTAGTACTTTGCATCCGTCAATAGCTTCTTTACTTGTTTCCTGCTGTACTCCTTTAGAATGAAATTCATGGCTTTATAATTTGCAATGTCTGCAAACCATGGAGCCTGCTGAATGAGAAACAACTGCTCGTCCAGAAATGTCTTAGTCACAGCTGTGGGTGGTTGTACTCCTGCTTCAGGCTCAATTCTGGAGAGATGGTCAGCTACTTGATTTTCTGACCCTTTCCCATCTTTTATCTCAATATCAAACTCTTGAACGAGAAGCATTGATGAGCAGATAATTTATACGCTTTTTGGCATTGTTTTTAGGTAGATTTTAGTAGGATCTAGCTACTTTTTAGTATATTTTTATTAGTTTTTAAGCAAAATTCACATTTCTAGACTTTACTATGAGTTTGTGTGTTTTTTCGTGATTTCAGGTATTTTCTGGCTGAAATTGAGGGACCTGAACAAAAATCTGATTCAGAGGCTGAAAAAGGACTGCTGATGCTGTTGGATTCTGACCTCCCTGTACTTTAAATGGATTTTTTGGAGCTACAGAAATCAAAATGACGCGCTCTCAATTGCGTTGGAAAGTAGACATCCTGGGCTTTCCAGCAATATATAATAGTTCATACTTTGCTCGAGTTTTGATGACGCAAACTGGTGTTCAAACGCCAACTTCCTGCCCTATTCTTGCGTTAAACGCTAGAAATAGGATAGAAGCTGGAGTTAAACGCCCAAACTGGCATAAAAAGCTGGTGTTTAACTCCAAGAAAAGTCTCTACACATGAAAGCTTTAATGCTCAGCCCAAGCACACACCAAGTGGGCCCGGAAGTGGATTTCTGCATCATTTACTTATCTCTGTAAACCCTAGTAACTAGTTTAGTATAAATAGGACTTTTTACTATTGTATTCACATCTTTTGATCATCTTTGGATTATCCTGAGATCATCTTTGGAACATTTTTCCTTAGACTTGGAGGCTGGCCACTCGGCCATGCCTAGACTATTTTCACTGGTGTATTTTCAACGGTGGAGTTTCTACACACCATAGATTAAGGTGTGGAGCTCTGTTGTTCCTCGAGTATTAATGCAAAGTACTATTGTTCTTCTATTCAATACAAGCTTATTCTTATTCTAAGATATTCATTCACACACAAGAACATGATGAATGTGATGATCAAGTGACACTCATCACCATTCTCACTTATGAACGCGTGCCTGACAAACACTTCCGTTCTACATGAAAACATGCTTGAATGCATATCTCTTGAATCTCTAATCAAAGATTCACATCCTTTCCCCTATGACAATGGGGCATCTGAATCTGAGATTAGAATCTTCGTGGTATAGGCTAGAATCAATTGGCAGCATTCCTGAGATCCAGAAAGTCTAAACCTTGTCTGTGGTATTCCGTGTAGGATCTGGGAAGGGATGATTGTGACGAGCTTCAAAATCATGACTATTGGGCGTAGGGACAGATGCAAAAGGATCATTGGATCCTATTCCAACACAAGTGAGAACCAACAGCTGATTAGCCATGCGGTAGTTGTGCCTGGTATTTTTCATCCGAGACGAGAAATCCGACAGTTGATTAGCCGTACAGAAACCGTAGAGGACCATTTTCACTGAGAGGACGAGAGGTAGCCATTGACAACAGTGATCCCCAATATACAGCTTGCCATGGAAAGGAGTATGAATGATTGAATGAAGACAGTAGGAAAGTAGAGATTCAAAAGGAATAACGCATCTCCATACGCTTATCTGAAATTCCCACCAATGAATTACATTTGTATCTCTATCGTTATTTTATGTTTATTTATCTTTTAATTATCAAAACTCTATAACCATTTGAATCTGCCGGACTGAGATTTACAAGATGACCATAGCTTGCTTCAAGCCGACAATCTCCGTGGGATCAACCCTTACTCACGTAAGGTTTATTAGTTGGACGACCCAGTACACTTGCTGGTTAGTTGTGTGAAGTTGTGAAAAAGAGTTGAGATTACAATTGTGCGTACCAAGTTGTTGGCGCCATTGAGATCACAATTTCATGCACCAAACACCCATCTGATTAATCTTGGTTTAGAATCCTGTTTAGTTAGAAGGTACTTCAAAGCAGCATGATCAGTATAAATAATAAACTTAGAACCAAGTAAATAGGACATAAACTTATCAACAGCATACACAACAACTAATAATTCCTTTTTTGTAGTTGTGTAATTCTTTTGTGCATCATTTAACACATGACTGACATAGTAAATGACATGTACAAGCTTACCATGTTTTTGTCCCAAAACAGCTCCTATAGCAAAATCACTGGCATCACACATCAATTCAAATGGTAAATCCCAGTCAGGGGAGCTATAATGGGAGCAGAGGTAAGGTTTGCTTTCAGAGTTTCAAAAGCATGCAGCCAATCAGAATCAAAGACAAAAGGAACATCAACAACCAACAGGTTGCTCAATGGTTTAGCAATTTTAGAAAAGTCCTTTATAAATCTCCTATAAAATCCTGCATGACCCAAGAAACTCCTGACTGCCTTAACATTTGCTAGTGATGGTAATTTTTCAATTACCTCCACCTTTGCTCTATCAACCTCAATCCCCTTACTTGAAATCCGGTGTCCAAGAACAATACCTTCTGTGACCATAAAATGGCATTTTTCCCAATTCAAAACAAGGTTTGATTCTTGACACCGTTTCAAGAGAAGAGATAAATGCTTAAGGTAGGATTCAAAAGAATTACCAAAAATAGAAAAGTCATCCAGAAATACCTCAATGAACTTTTCAACCATGTCAGAAAAAATTGAAAGCATACACCTCTGAAAAGTTGCTGGAGCATTACAAAGTCCAAATGGCATTCTTCTGTAGGCAAATACTCCAAAGGGGCATGTGAATGCTATCTTCTCTTGATCTTGAGGGTCCACTGCAATTTGATTATATCCAGAATATCTATCTAGAAAAAAATAAAAAGTATGACCAGCTAACTGGTGCACGAAATTGTGATCATCAATGGCGCCATCAACATGGTACGCTCAATTGCAATCTCAACTCTTTATCACAACTTCGCACAACTAACCAGCAAGTGCACTGGGTCGTCCAAGTAATAAACCTTACGCGAGTAAGGGTCGATCCCACATAGATTGTTGGTATGAAGCAAGCTATGATCATCTTGTAAATCTCAGTCAGGCGGTTTCAAATGGTTATGGAGGATTAATGATTAAAAGATAAATAAAACATAAAATAAAGATAGAGATACTTATGTAATTCATTGGTGAGAATTTCAGATAAGCGTATGGAGATGCTTTCTCCCTTCCGTCTCTCTGCTTTCCTACTGTCTTCATCCAATCCTTCTTACTCCTTTCCATGGCAAGCTGTATGTTGGGCATCACCATTGTCAATGGCTACAGTCCCGTCCTCTCAGTGAAAATGTTCAACGCGCTCTGTCACAACACGGCTATTCATCTGTCGGTTCTCGATCATGTCAGAATAGAATCCAGTGATTCTTTTGCGTCTTTCACTAACGCCCCACAATCGCGAGTTTGAAGCTCGTCACAGTCATTCAATCCTTGAATCCTACTCAGAATACCACAGACAAAGTTTAGACCTTTCGGATTCTCAAGAATGCTGCCATCAATTCTAGCTTATACCACGAAGATTCTGATTAAGGAATCCAAGAGATATCCACTCAATCTAAGGTAGAACAGAGGTGGTTGTCAGGCACACGTTCATAGGTGAGAATGATGATGAGTGTCACGGATCATCACATTCATCAAGTTGAGGAACAAGTGATATCTTAGAACAAGAATAAGCTAAATTGAATAGAAGAACAATAGTAATTGCGTTAATACTCGAGGTATAGCAGAGCTCCACACCTTAATCTATGGTGTGTAGAAACTCCACCGTTGAAAATACATAAGAACAAGGTCTAGGTATGGCCATGAGGCCAGACCCCATGATCTAAGTACTAGACGCCCAAAGATGATCCTAAGATCTAAATTGATCCAAAGATTCCTAATACAATAGCAAAAAGGTCCTATTTATAGAGAACTAGTAGCTTAGGGTTTACAAAAATGAGTAAATGACATAAAAATCCACTTCCAGGCCTACTTGGTGTGTGTTTGGGCTGAGAATTAAAGCTTCTATGTGTAGAGACTTTTCATGGAGTTAAACGCCAGCCTTTGTGCCAGTTTGGGCGTTTAACTCCCACTTCTGTGCCAGTTCTGGCGTTTAACGCCGGGCATTCTTGAGCTGATTTGGAACGCCGGTTTGAGCCATCAAATCTCGGGTAAAGTATGGACTATTATATATTGCTGGAAAGCCTAGGATGTCTACTTTCCAACTCAATTGAGAGCGAGCCAATTGGGCTTCTGTAGCTCCAGCAAATCAACTTCGAGTGCAGGGAGGTCAGAATCCAACAGCATCTGCAGTCCTTTTCAGCCTCTGAATCAGATTTTTGCTCAGGTCCCTCAATTTCAGCTAGAAAATATCTGAAATCACAGAAAAACACACAAACTCATAGTAAAGCCCAGAAAAGTGAATTTTAAATAAAAACTAATAAAAATATAATAAAAACTAACTAAAACATACTAAAAACATACTAAAAACAATGCCAAAAAGCGTATAAATTATCCGCTCATCACAACACCAAACTTAAATTGTTGCTTGTCCCCAAGCAACTAAAAATCAAATAATTAAAATGAAGAGAATATACAATGAATTCTAAAAACATCTATGAAGATCAGTATTAATTAGATGAGCGGGGCTTTTAGCTTTTTGCCTCTGAACAGTTTTGGCATCTCACTTTAACCTTTGATGTTCAGAATGATTGGCTTCTATAGGAACTCAGAATCCGGATAGTGTTATTGATTCTCCTAGTTAAGTATGATGATTCTTGAACACAGCTACTTCATGAGTCTTGGTCGTGGCCCAAAGCACTCTGTTTTCCAGTATTACTACCGGATACATCCATGCCACAGACACATAATTGGGTGAACCTTTTCAGATTGTGACTCAGCTTTGCTAGAGTCCCCAATTAGAGGTGTCCAGGGTTCTTAACCACACTTTTTTTGCTTCGGATCACGACTTTAACCGCTCAGTCTCAAGTTTTCACTTGACACCTTCACGCCACAACCACATGGTTAGGGATAGCTTGGTTTAGCCGCTTAGGCTAGGATGTTATTCCTGTAGGCCCTCCTATCCACTAATGCTCAAAGCCTTGGATCCTTTTTATTTTTACCCTTGCCTTTTGGTTTAAAGGGCTATTGGCTTTTTCTGCTTGCTCTCTTTTTTTCTTTTTTTTTTTGAATTCACTGCTTTTTCTTGCTTCAAGAATCATTTTTATGATTTTTCAGATCCTCAGTAACATGTCTCCTTTTTCATCATTCTTTCAAGAGCCAACAATTTTAACATTCATGAACAACAAATTCAAAAGACATATGCACTGTTCAAGCATACATTCAGAAATCAAAAGTATTGCCACCACATCAAAATAATTAATTTGTTATAAAATTCGAAATTCATGCAATTCTTCTCTTTTTCAATTAAGAACATTTTTCATTTAAGAAAGGTGATGGATTCATAGGACATTCATAACTTTAAGGCATAGACACTAAGACACTAATGATCATAAGACACAAACATAAATAAAAAATAAAGCATAAAAATTTGAAAAACAGAAAATTAAAGAACAAGGAGATTAAAGAACGTGTCCACCTTAATGATGGCGGCTTGTTCTTCCTCTTGAAGATCTTATGGAGTTCTTGAGCTCCTCAATGTCTCTTCCTTGCCTTTGTTGCTCCTCTCTCATGATTCTTTTATCTTCTCTAATTTCATGGAGGAGGATGGAATGTTCTTGGTGCTCCACCCTTAGTTGTCCCATGTTGGAACTCAATTCTCCTAGGGAGGTGTTGATTTGCTCCCAATAGTTTTATGGAGGAAAGTGCATCCCTTGAGGCATGTCAGGGATTTCATGGTGAGGAATTTCCTCATGTCCATGAGTGGGATCTCTTGTTTGCTCCATCCTCTTCTTAGTGATGGGCTTGTCCTCATCAATGAGGATATCTCCCTCTATGTTAACTCCAACTGAATTACAGAGGTGACAAATGAGATAAGGGAAGGCTAACCTTGCTAAGGTAGAGGACTTGTCCGCCACCTTATAAAGTTCTTGGGATATAACCTCATGAACTTCTACTTCCTCTCCTATCATGATGCTATGAATCATGATAGCCGGGTATATAGTAACTTCAGACCGGTTGCTAGTGGGAATGATTGAGCGTTGGATAAACTCCAACCATCCCCTAGCCACGGGCTTGAGGTCATGCCTTCTCAGTTGAACCGGCTTCCCTCTTGAATCTCTCTTCCATTGAGCACCCTCTTCACAAATGTCTCTGAGGACTTGGTCCAACCTTTGATCAAAGTTGACCCTTCTAGTGTAAGGATGTTCATCTCCTTGCATCATCGGCAAGTTGAATACCAACCTTACATTTTTCGAACTAAAATCTAAGCATTTCCCCCGAACCATTGTAAGCCAATTCTTTGGGTTCGGGTTCACACTTTGATCATGGTTCTTGGTGATCCATGCATTGGCATAGAACTCTTGAACCATTAAGATTCCGACTTTTTGAATGGGGTTGGTAAGAACTTCCCAACCTCTTCTTTGGATCTCATGTCGGATCTCTGGATATTCACTCTTTTTGAGTTTGAAAGGGACCTCGGGGATCACCTTCTTCATGGCCACAACTTCATAGAAGTGGTCTTGATGCACCCTTGAGATGAATCTCTCCATCTCTCATGACTCGGAGGTGAAAGCTTTTGCCTTCCCTTTCCTCTTTCTAGAGGTTTCTCCGGCCTTAGATGCTATAAATGGTTATGGAAAAACAAAAAGAAACGCTTTTACCACACCAAACTTAGAAGGTTTGCTCGTCCTCGAGCAAAAGAAGAAAGAAGAGAGTAGAAGAAGAAGAAAAAGAGGAGATGGAGGGGGCTTTGTGGTTCGGCCCAGGGGGAGAAGTAGTGTTTAGGTTGTATGAAAATGAAAGAGTGAAGAAGGGTTTATATAGGGGTGGAGAGGGGGGTAGGGTTCGGCCATTATGGGTAGGTTTGGGAGGGAAAGTGGTTTGAATTTGGATGGTGAGGTAGGTGGGGTTTTATGAAGGATGGATGTGAGTGGTGAAGAGAATGGTGGGATTTGATAGGTGAGGGATTTTTGGGGAAGAGGTATTGAGGTGATTGGTGAATGGGTGAAGAAGAGAGAGAGTGGTGGGGTAGGTGGGGATCCTGTGGGGTCCATAGATCCTGAGGTGTCAAGGATAGGTCATCCCTGCACCAAGTGGCGTGCAAAAATGCCTTTTCTGCCAATCCTGGCGTTAAACTCCAGTCTGGTGCCCCTTTCTGGCGTTCAACACCCAGAATGGTGCCAGACTGGGCGTTAAATGCCCATTTGCTGCCCTTACTAGCGTTTAGACGCCAGCAAGTTTTTCCTCCAGAGTGTGCTGTTTTTTACTCTGTTTTTCATTCTGTTTTGCTTTTTCAATTGTTTTTGTGACTTCACATGATCATCAACCTACAGAAAACATAAAATAACAAAAGGAAAATAGATAAATATATCATTGGGTTGCCTCCCAACAAGCGCTTCTTTAATGTCAGTAGCTTGACAGTGGGCTCTCATGGAGCCTCACAGATGTTCAGAGCAATGTTGGAACCTTCCAACACCAAACTTAGAGTTTGAATGTGAGGGTTCAACACCAAACTTAGAATTTGGTTGTGGCCTCCCAACACCAAACTTAGAGTTTGACTATGGGGGCTCTGTTTAACTCTGCTTTGAGAGAAGCTCTTCATGCTTCCTCTCCATGGTTAGAGAGGGATATCCTTGAGCCTTAAACACAAAGGATTCTGCATTCACTTGAATGATCAATTCTCCTCTGTCAACATCAATCACAGCCTTTGCTGTGGCTAGGAAGGGTCTGCCAAGGATGATGGATTCATCCACGCACTTCCAAGTCTCTAGGACTATGAAATCAGCAGGGATGTAATGGTCTTCAACCTTTACCAGAACATTCTCTACAAGTCCATAAGCTTGTTTTCTTGAATTGTCTGCCATCTCTAGTGAGATTCTTGCAGCTTTTACCTCAAAGATCCCTAGCTTCTCCATTACAGAGAGACACATGAGGTTTATGCTTGACCCTAGATCACACAGAGCCTTCTCGAAGGTCATGGTGCCTAATGTACAAGGTATTGAGAACTTCCCAGGGTCCTGTCTCTTTTGAGGTAATCTCTGCCTAGTCAAGTCATCCAGTTCTTTGGTGAGAAATGGGGGTTCGTCCTTCCAAGTCTCATTACCAAATAACTTGTCATTTAGCTTCATGATTGCTCCAAGATACTTAGCAACTTGCTCTTCAGTGACATCTTCGTCCTCTTCAGAGGAAGAATACTCATCAGAGCTCATGAATGGCAGAAGTAAATCCAATGGAATCTCTATGGTCTTAGTGTGAGCCTCAGATTCCTATGGTTCCTCATTAGGGAACTCATTGGAGGCCAGTGGACGTCCATTGAGGTCTTCCTCAGTGGCGATCACTGCCTCTTCCTCCTCTCCAATTTTGGCCATGTTGATGGCCTTACACTCTCCTTTTGGATTCTCTTCTATATTGCTTGGAAAAGTGCTAGGAGGGAGTTTAGTAACTTTCTTACTCAGCTGACCCACTTGTGCCTCCAAATTTCTAATGGAGGACCTTGTTTTAGTCATGAAACTTTGAGTGGTTTTGATTAGATCAGAGACTATGGTTGCTAAGTCAGAGTGGCTCTGCTTAGAATTCTCTGTCTGTTGCTGAGAAGATAATGGAAAAGGCTTGCCATTGCTAAACCTGTTTCTTCCACCATTATTGTTGTTGAAACCTTGTTGAGGTCTCTGTTGATCCTTCCATGAGAGATTTGGATGATTTCTCCATGAAGGATTATAGGTGTTTCCATAGGGTTCTCCCATGTAATTCACCTCTTCCTTTGATGGGTTCTCAGGATCATAAGCTTCTTCTTCAGATGAAGCGTCCTTAGTACTGCTTGGTGCAGCTTGCATTCTGGACAGACTTTGAGAAATCATATTGACTTGCTGAGTCAATATTTTGTTCTGAGCCAATATGGCATTCAGAGTATCAATCTCAAGAACTCCTTTCTTCTGATTCGTCCCATTGTTCACCGGATTCCTTTCAGAAGTGTACATGAATTGGTTATTTGCAACCATTTCAATGAGTTCTTGAGCTTCTGCAGGCATATTCTTCAGATGAAGAGATCCTCCAGCAGAGCTGTCCAATGACATCTTGGACAGTTCAAACAGACCATCATAGAAGATACCTATGATGCTCCATTCAGAAAGCATCTCAGAAGGACACTTTCTGATCAATTGTTTGTATCTTTCCCAAGCTTCATAGAGGGATTCACCTTCCTTCTGTCTGAAGGTTTGGACTTCCACTCTAAGCTTACTCAATTTTTGAGGTGGAAAGAACTTTGCCAAGAAGGTATTGACTAGCTTTTCCCAAGAGTTCAGAATTTCTTTAGGTTGTGAGTCCAACCATATCCTAGCTCTGTCTCTTACAGCAAAAGGGAATAGCATAAGTCGGTAGACCTCAGGGTCAACCCCATTGGTCTTGATAGTGTCACAGATTTTCAAGAATTCAGCTAAAAACTGATGAGGATCTTCCAATGGAAGTCCATGGAACTTGCAATTCTGTTGCATTAGAGAAACTAATTGAGGATTAAGCACAAATTTGTTTGCTCCAATGGCAGGGATAGAGATGCTTCTCCCATAGAAGTTGGGAGTAGATGCAGTAAAGTCACCAAGCACTTTCCTTACATTATTGGCATTGTTGTTGTTTTCGGCTGCCATGTCTTCTTCTTGTTTGAAGATTTCTGTTAGGTCCTCTACAGAGAGTAGTGCTTTAGCTTCTCTTAGCTTTCGCTTCAAGGTCCTTTCAGGTTCAGGGTCAGCCTCAACAAGAATGCTTTTGTCTTTGTTCCTGTTCATATGAAAGAGAAGAGAACAAGAAAATATAGAATCCTCTATGTCACAGTATAGAGATTCCTTTAGATGTCAGAGGAAAAGAAGAATAGAAGGAGGAGGTAGAAGAAGAATTCGAACTTATCAAGAGAGATGGAGTTCGAATTATTGATTGTGGAAGAGTGTTAGTCCATAAATAGAAAGATGTGAGAAGAGGGGAAGAATTTTTGAAATTAAAGTAAAAGATTTTAAAATAATTAAAAGAAATTTTGAAAATTTGATTGATGATTTTCGAAAACTAAGATTGAGAAAGAAATAAAGTAATTTTTGAAAAAGATTTTGAAATTAGAAATAAAAAAGATATGATTTGAAAACTATTTTGAAAAAGATGTGACTAAGAAGATATGATTGAAAAGTTATGGTTTTAAAAAGATATGACTGAAAAAATATGATTGAAAAACAATTTAAAAATATTTGATTTTTAAAATTAATGACTTGGCTAACAAGAAATTTAAAAGATATGATTCAGACATTAAACCTTTCTCAATAGAAAAGGCAACATACTTGAAATGTTGAATCAAATCATTAATTGTTAGCAAGTATTTTTGAAAAATGGAAAGAAATTGATTTTGAAAATATATGATTGAAAAGATATGATTTGAAAAAGATTTGATTTTGAAAAATTATGGAAACTTGAAAAAAAAATTGAATTAAAAACAAAATCTTCCCTCTTGTGCCATCCTGGCGTTAAACGCCCAGAATGGTATCCATTCTGACGTTTGACGTCCAAAATGCTATCCTTTTGGGCGTTAAACGCCCAGCCAGGTGCCCTGGCTGGCGTTTAAACGCCAGTTTTCCTTCTTCACTGGGCGTTTTAAACGCCCAGCTTTTTCTATGTGATTCCTCTGCTGTATGTTCTGAATCTTCAATTCTCTGTATTATTGACTAGAAAAGACACACTTTTGAAAAAAAATTTTGGATTTTTAATGATGAGGAATAATCAAAATGCAACTAAAATCAAATAAACAATGCATGAAAGACACCAAACTTAGAAGTTTGTATACTACCGACAGTAACAAATTGAGAATGCATTTGAGAAACAAAACACACAAGACAAGAGAATTTAAAGATCAGAGCAAGTAAATCATCAAGAACAACTTGAAGATCAATGAAGACACATGAATGAATTCGAAAAATGCAAGAAGAACAGAAACATGCAATTGACACCAAACTTAAAATGAGACACTAGACTCAAACAAGAAATATAAAATATTTTTTATTTTTATGACTGTGTAATTTTTTTGGATTTTTCGAAAATTATATGGAAAAGAAAATAAAGAGATTCAAAATTTTTAATAAGAATTCCAGGAATCATGCAATGTTAGTCTAATGCTTTAGTCTAAAAAGATTAGACATGGCTAGCCAAGCATCAGCAGGACATTACATTCAAGAGCTAAATTGATGAAAACCAATCAGCTTTGGTGATGATAAAAAACATCACCTTGAAACTCTAGAATTCATTCTTAAAAATTCTGAAGAAAACTACATAACCTAAGCAACAAGATGAACCGTCAGTTGTCCAAACTCAAACAATTCCCGGCAACAGCGCCAAAAACTTGGTGCACGAAATTGTGATCATCAATGGCGCCATCAACATGGTACGCTCAATTGCAATCTCAACTCTTTATCACAACTTCGCACAACTAACCAGCAAGTGCACTGGGTCGTCCAAGTAATAAACCTTACGCGAGTAAGGGTCGATCCCACAGAGATTGTTGGTATGAAGCAAGCTATGGTCATCTTGTAAATCTCAGTCAGGCGGATTCAAATGGTTATGGAGGATTAATGATTAAAAGATAAATAAAACATAAAATAAAGATAGAGATACTTATGTAATTCATTGGTGAGAATTTCAGATAAGCGTATGGAGATGCTTTGTCCCTTCCGTCTCTCTGCTTTCCTATTGTCTTCATCCAATCCTTCTTACTCCTTTCCATGGCAAGCTGTATATTGGGCATCACCGTTGTCAATGGCTACAGTCCCGTTCTCTCAGTGAAAATGTTCAACGCGCTCTGTCACAGCACGGCTATTTATCTGTCGATTCTCGATCATGTCGGAATAGAATCCAGTGATTCTTTTGCGTCTGTCACTAACGCCCCACAATCGTGAGATTGAAGCTCGTCACAGTCATTCAATCCTTGAATCCTACTCAGAATACCACAGACAAGGTTTAGACCTTCCGGATTCTCAAGAATGCCGCCATCAATTCTAGCTTATACCATGAAGATTCTGATTAAGGAATCCAAGAGATATCCACTCAATCTAAGGTAGAACGGAGGTGGTTGTCAGGCACACGTTCATAAGTGAGAATGATGATGAGTGTCACGGATCATCACATTCATCAAGTTGAGGAACAAGTGATATCTTAGAACAAGAATAAGCTGAATTGAATAGAAGAACAATAGTAATTGCATTAATACTCGAGGTACAGCAGAGCTCCACACCTTAATCTATGGTGTTTAGAAACTCCACCATTGAAAATACATAAGAACAAGGTCTAGGCATGGCCGTGAGGCCAGCCCCCGTGATCTAAGAACTAGACGTCCAAAGATGATCCTAAGATCTAAATTGATCCAAAGATTCCTAATACAATAGCAAAAAGGTCCTATTTATAGAGAACTAGTAGCTTAGGGTTTACAAAAATGAGTAAATGACATAAAAATCCACTTCCAGGCCCACTTGGTGTGTGTTTGGGCTGAGCATTGAAGCTTCTATGTGTAGAGACTTTTCTTGGAGTTAAACGCCAGCTTTTGTGCTAGTTTGGGCGTTTAACTCCCACTTCTGTGCCAGTTCCGGCGTTTAACGCCGGGCAGTCTTGAGCTGATTTGGAACGCCGGTTTGGGCCATCAAATCTCGAGCAAAGTATGGACTATTATATATTGCTGGAAAGCCCAAGATATCTACTTTTCAACGCAATTAAGAGCGCGCCAATTGAGCTTCTGTAGCTCCAGAAAATCCACTTCAAGTGCAGGGAGGTCAGAATCCAACAACATCTGCAGTCCTTTTCAGCCTCTGAATTAGATTTTTGCTCAGGTCCCTCAATTTCAGCTAGAAAATACCTGAAATCATAGAAAAGCCCAGAAAAGTGAATTTTAAATAAAAACTAATAAAAATATAATAAAAATTAACTAAAACATACTAAAAACATACTAAAAACAATGCCAAAAAGCGTATAAATTATCTGCTCATCACTAACCTTTCAAGAATTTGATCAATGAAAGGCAGAGGGAAATGATCCTTCCTTGTAGCAGTGTTGAGTTGGGCTGGGCATGGTTTGGATTCTTATAAATCCTAACTGGATCCATTTCAAAACCAGTTTTATGGTTCATGAAACCAAACCAGGACTGGATTGAAGAGAGAAACCGATTCTAAACCGGTTTGGAAAAACAAAAATCGGTTTTAAACCGATTTTAGAATTTAAATCCGGTTTTGCATATAAAACCAGTTTTAAATCCAATTTTACATATAAAACCGGTTTTTAATCCAATTTTACATATAAATCTGGTTTTAAATCCATTTTTTTAAAATCCAAATCTAAAATCCGATTTTTTTAAAAAATCCAAATCTAAAATTCGGTTTTTTTTATAAAATCCAGTTTTAAAACCAGATTTTTTAACCAAAAATTTAGTTTTAAAACCAATTTTTGAAAATCCAGTTTTAAAATCAGTTTTTTTAAACAAAAATTCAATTTTAAAACTAGCTTTTAAAAATTCAATTTTCAAACCAGATATTTTAACAAAAAATCCACTTTTAAAACCCGTTTTTAGAAATTTAATTTTCAAACCACAATTTTTTTAAAAGTAAAATTAATACTAAAGTCATTTTAAAGTGTATAGGTTCATTATAACTAGAATTCGGTTCTTTATAACTCTAATGACAATAGCTAATCTATATAACATTTAATCATTCTCAAGACATCAAAAGAATACCACTAAAAAATCTCTCTAAAATCTCTCTAAATCATCCTCAGGTGCCCAACTACTGCTTCCAGTGCCTTAAGCACCTTCAAGACTTCTCCCTGCAGCTCTACAATCCTTTCATCGGCCGCAGCATAAATTAGCACCTCATCTATCATGAATGGCTCTGGTCTTCTTACTTCTTAGGGTGGAGATCAAGAGCTTGACGTGTACTTATTCTTCTTATAAACTTCCTTCAAGATAGCCTTCTACTTCTGAGAAATCACCGTCAACACTTGACCAAAGGACAACCACACAACCTTACTGCAAAAAAAAACCCCAAAATAAAAATGGCATTAACACAAACACTTGATATGCATAACAGCATAAGCAATCAAACCTTGTTCAGTTTTTCAAATTGATGGAATGGAACAGAACAGAAAAGAACATGGAAGCACCTTTGGCAATTTCAACTATATAATCACAAATGTAGTAAATCCCTATTTACCACTCAATTCCTTTTCTCAGATGATAGATTCACTCTGTGGTTCTTCTCTGTTGCTTCACGACATTTCAATCTACCAAATTAATTACTTAATGGTAAACATATCTAACCTTGAGGGTACCCAGAGAACGGAGAAGAACAGAGCTGGGTCAAGGCGAGAAAAGGTGAATGGCGCCTTGAGGGTACCCAGAGAACGGAGAAGAACAGAGCTGGGTCACGGCGAGAAAAGGCGGACGGCGGAACCGCGGATGGCATAACAGAGCAGTGGCGCGACGCGCTTGTGGTGGTGGTGGCAGCTACGAAACTGCAGTGCCAGTTGCCTGCTTCGGTGCGGCGGTGCCGGCTGCGTGTGAAGGAGAAAAGGATTCGTGACGGTGCTTTGGATCTGGATTTTTTGAGAATCAAAAGTTAAGAATTAGGGTTTTGTGAGATTTGGATTTTAATCTGGATCTGGATCCGGATCCGGATTAAAACTGTTTAAATGGATTGGACTTAAACAAAATTATAAAATAAATTTGGTTTGGTTTGGATTTTTTTTTGTTTAAAATTGGTTTTTTTTAATCGTTTGGTTTGGATTTGGTTTAAAATCCAAATTTTGGATTTTTTTGCCCACCCCTAGTGTTGAGCCTCCTGTAGTCTATACACATTCTCCATCCTGCGATTGTTCTTGTAGGAATAAGCTCATTCTTTTCATTCTGGATCACTGTCATCCCTCCTTTCTTGGGAACTACCTGCACAGGACTTACCCAAGGACTGTCATAAATAGGGTAAATAATACCTGCTTCCCATAATTTCATTATCTCTTTTTGGACCACTTCTTTCATGGTTGGATTGAGTCTCCTTTGTGGTTGCACAACTGGTTTAGCATCATCTTCAAGAAGGATCTTATGCATACACTTGGTTGGACTAATCCCCTTCAAGTCAGTAATGGTCCACCCAAGAGCTGTTTTATGGCTCTTGAGCACTGAAATAAGCGCCTCTTCCTCTTCAGGCCTCAGGGAAGAGCTAATAATCACCGGATATGAATCATTTTCACCCAAGAACACATATTTCAAAAAAGGAGGTAAAGTTTTGAGCTCAAGCTTGGGGCTTCCTCCTCTGCTTTATGCGTGTATACCATAGCCTTATGGGGTGGTGAATCATCAACTTCAACTAATTCATACTCAGAAACAGGATCTAGAATGCCATCAAACACCTCAACTTTCAGTACCTCTTGAACAAGTGGTTCAATAACATCTATTTTCATGCACCCTTCAGAATCATTAGGGTGTTTGAGAGCCTCAAAAATATTTAGGACCGCCTGTTCTTCATTGACCCTTAGAGTTAATTCACCCTTTTGCACATCAATCAGAGCTCTACCTGTAGCTAAAAAGGGTCTACCAAGTATAATAGAGGATTTTACCTCCTCTTTCATGTCTAATATAACAAAATCAACAAGAAAAATAAATGGTCCTACTTTAACAAGTAAATCCTCAACAACACCCACAGGTAATTTAATGGAAATATCATCAAGTTGAAGAGAAATACAAGTGGGTTTTACCTCCTCAATTTGAAGCTTTTTCATCACCGAAAGAGGCATTAGATTGATGCTAGCTCCAAGGTCACATAAAGCTCTCTGAATGGTGACATCTCCAATGGTGCAAGGAATGACAAAGCTCCCTGGGTCTGGCATTTTCTCAGGGAGATTGTGTTGAATAATTACACTATATTCCTTAGTTAACACCACTATTTCTTGTTCCTTCCAATTCCTCTTATGGGTCAACAAATCTTTCATAAATTTAGCATAAAGAGGCATTTGCTCAAGAGCCTCTGCGAAAGAAATGTTGATCTGTAGCTTCTTGAAGACATCTAAAAAATTGGAAAACTGCTTTTCTTTGGAAGTCTTCTGAAGCCTCTGAGGATATGGCATTTTTGGCTTGTATTCAGGAGCCTTTGGCAAGGTAGGATAAGTGTCAAGAGAATCAGGAAATGGGTTATCTGCATGCTTAGGAGGGGCTCACTCTACTTCTTCCTTTTTCTCCTCTGGAGCTTCTTTGTCAACTAATTCTTCATTGGCCTTGGTCTCAGAGCCAGCCACTTTACCACTTCTCAACTGAATAACCTTGCAATCTTCTCTTGGGTTCACCACTGTATCACCTGGTAATGTACTTGTAGACCTCTCAGGTATTTGCTTGCTTAGCTGGCCCATTTGCACTTTCAAGTTTCTAAGGGAGGCTCTGGTTTCCTGCATAAAACTCTTCATCATCTCCCAATTAAAATCTTCTTGGGATTTAGAGTTAGCCTGCTGAGGTAGTTGTTGTTGCTGAGATTGAAATTGGCAGTTATTGTAATTGTTCTGTTGGAAGCCACCCTGAGAATTATTATTGAAATTCTGAGGTCTATGAGGTTGGTCTCTCCACCTAAAATTTAGGTGATTTCTCCATCCTTGATTGTATATTTGAGAATAGGGGTCATTATTGGGATTTCTAGAACCACACCCCATGTAATTGACCTATTCAGAAGAGGATTGAGCATAATCATAATTATCATTTTGCACTAAATTTCTTGCCATGTCATAGGAGACCTCTTGAGGTGGATTTTTGGTGTTGATAGCTGAGACTTGCATGCCACCCATGTGTTGAGTAAGTAGACTTATTTGCTGAGACATAAGCTTATTCTGAGCAAGAATAGCATTAAGAGCTTCTACTTCCATGACACCCTTCTTCTGAGGAGCCTCAGAGTTCACAGGATTCCTGTTGGATGAGTATAAATATTGGTTGCTAGCAACCAATTCAATAAGCTCAATAGTCTGCTCCGGTGTCTTCTTCTTATGCAATGAACCTCTTGCAGAATTATCTAAGCACATCTTGGACATTTCACCCAAACCTTCATAAAAGATATCTAGTTAGGTCCACTTGGAGAACAAGTCCGGAGGACATTGCCTAGTCAGTAGCTTGTATCTTTCCCAAGCTTCAAACAGAGTTTCACCATCCTTCTGCCTGAAGGTCTAAACCTCCACCCTATGCTTAGTCACCTTCTTTGGTGGAAAAAATTTAGTGAGAAACTTAGTAACAACCTTGTATCCAGACTCTCCTTGGGTTGGAAATCTAGCCAAAGCTTTGCTCCATCCCTAAGATCAAACGGGAAGAGCATGAGTTTGTATACCTCTGGGTTCACTCCATTTGTCTTCAAAGTATCACAAATCTGCAAAAAACTATAAATAATCTGATTGGGATCTTCATGGGGAAGACCATGATTCTGGCAGTTTTGTTGCAACAGGGTGACCAGTTGTGGCTTCAACTCAAAGTTGTTCGAAGCTATAGGAGACACCAGAATATTTTTCCATAAAGATCTACATTAGGAGCAGAGTAAGAGCCAAGTACTCTCCTTTGTTGCTCATTCCCATTCGGATTTGCCACATTGGCATTATCAGCATTGTTAGGATCCGTAGTGGATTCTGCAGCCTTACAAAGTCTAACTTGTTGTAAACGCCGCCTGAAAGTCCTTTCAGGTTCAGGATCAAAGTCTAAGAGATGTTCTTTGTCTCTGTTCCAGCGCATAAACAAATAGAAGACAAGAAAAAAATGGAACTCTCTACGTTAGAGTGTAGAGAATTCCCAGTATGGTAACCTAAACTAGGAAACACCAAACTTAATTTCAGAAATTACTAAAAATATTAGTGCTATTAAAATAAATTTTTTTTCAAAAATATTAAAAATAGATTTTAATAAAATTAAAAATAAAACGCCTAATCTAAGCAATCAAACAACTAATAGTTGTTAATCACTATCAATCCCAGGCAACGGCACCAAAAACTTGATGTGGGATTTATAACCCACAAACTAACCGGCAAGTGCACCGGGTTGTACCAAGTAATACCTCAGGTGAGTGAGGGTCAATCCTACGAGGATTGATGGATCAAGCAACAATGGTTGGTTAAACCACTTAGTTAGGCAAATAGAAAAGAGTGCTGGATGTTCAAAGAGCATTAAACATTAAATTAAGAGTTTGAAGACAGCAGGTGAATAAGTTGGGAAAAAATATGGGAGAAAATAGTTAAGGCTTTAGAGTTATCTATTTTCTGGATTGACTTTTCTTACTAACTATTTTAATCATGCAAGATTTAATTCATGGCAAACTATATGTGACTAGACCCTAATTCCTTAGACCTTCCTAGTCTCCTCTAAAATTCATTAACTGCCAATTCCTTGGTCAATTAATTCCAATTAAAGGGTGATGATCAAATTCCAGTTTATATGTCACGAGAATCCTAATTATCCAGATATAAGGGGATTATATGTCACATATCCTGTTAAATACAAACAATTAGAAATTCAGGAAAATATGTTTTCAAGCTGTTGTTTAAGTAAAGAGCTTTTCCAAGTTATACAAGAACTCAATTAGAACATGGGTCATACTTCTGTTCCACCCAAATTCATAGAATAAAGAACAAAAACAACTCTTGAAATATAAATCAAAACATGAATTAAAATAGAAAATTAATAGTATCAATCCATACAATAGACAGAGCTTCTAACCTTAACAATGGAGGTTTAGTTGCTCATGACTCCAAGAAAATAAGGATTCAGGTAAACTGGAAGTACGGAATGTTAATTGGTATAGAATCCTAATATCTTTTATATCTAATCCCAATTAATTTAAAATCTAATATCTAAACTAAAATCTTTTCCAATAATATTTAAATTTAAATTAGAATTAATTATGGCAATTAGCAAGTCTTCAAGTGATGGATGGGGACCACTTGCTTCGTAGGACCCACGCCTAACTTGGGAAGTAACAGGAGGTGTTCCCTTGAGTCCTCCATTCTAAAGTCTCTAATATGTCTTTCCTGGACTGAAAACTGGGTCAAAAATAGCCCAGAAATTGCCCTCAGCGTTTTACTGCGTTTTCTGCACGTGGCGCATGTCACGCATACGCGTCAGTCATGCGTACGCGTCATCCACGCGCCTGCGTCACCATGGAAAGCTCCAAATCACGCGCACGCGTTAGGTACGCGTGCACGTCGCTCCTCGCTGTCATCTCATTTAAATTTTGTGCTGCAGAAACTCCATCAATTCTAGCCGAATGCTACCTAAAATAAATAGAATTGCACAAGACTCAAAGTAGCATCCATAGTGGTTAAAAGACAAGAAATTGATTGCAAATTGATTACAAAATTAACAAATTGATTGCAAATTCACTAGGAAAAGACAAGAAAGATGCTCACGCATCAGTAGTTAACCCCTAACATCGAGGAGTAGATTAAGCAAACATAATTGTCCTTGATCCATAACTCCTAGCTAACTTACCAAATTAATTGGTAAAAAGCTAGCTTCAATAGAAAAAAGGGTCAACTAACTACCCAAGAATTACCACTAAATGTCGGACATCATGACTCTAGTATCCTAGAAACTTAAACCCCACGCCATGGTGTGAAAATCTACTCAAAATTACCAAGTGGCATTTTCACAAACACTTGGTGGGCATAAAACCAAAACATAGAAAAATCCAAAGAAAAATTGAAAACTATAACCAACTATTCGCAATACCAGTTATAAACAAGCAATCAAGCATATATAAAGCATAAAACATTAAATTTATCAATAAAAACTTCAAGAACTTAAAAATTGCAAATATTAACAAAGTACTTGAACCAAAGAGAAAATGAAAACAAAGGTGGTGTAATTAAATAGGAAATTGAGAGTCCTTACAATTAAAGAAGCAAAATCCAAGATCAAACTTGCTATAAAATGCTACAATCAAAACCCTAGGAGAGAAATTGCTATCTACACTACTCCTACTCCTAAGGATGATTTCTAACTAATTAAAACTAAAACTAAAACCTAATAATCACCAATGCTAGCTAATGTCCTTCATATATGTTGATATCCACTTCATATAGCACTCCCATTCAGCATCAAGCCTTCCAAAATTGAACCAAAAGCCCCCAAAAATCGTGGATCACGTGTTTCATTAATGAATCCATGTGCAGGGACCTGTGCGTACGCACAGATGTGTGCGTATGCACATCTCGCTGAATGTTCACCTGTGCGTATGCACACTAGCCGATTTCCTTCTTGTACGCACGCATAGAGGGTTGTGCATACGCACACTTGGCTATGTGTGTTTTTCCTTGTTTTCTATATGTGTTCTCCCTTGTACATGCTTTCTTCCACTTTTGCTTAGCCAATCTTGCCTCTAAGGCCTGAAATCACACAACAAATATTTCATGGCATGGAATGGCATAAAACTAGAATTAAAATTATTAATTTAGGCACAAAATGCATGCTTTCACATTTAAACTCAATTTAGGGATCAAACACAAAAGTATACTATTTAAATTAATAAGTGTGAGTTTTTGTGACAAAATCCATCCAAATCAAGCCAAAATATATCATCAAATATGGACTCATCAAGGCATCTCAGGAATCTCATGTCGAGGTGGCTCGACATGCTTATGTTGTGGTTCATGTGCCGGCTCTCTAGTATGCTCCATCTTTCTTTTAGTGATGGGCTTGTCCTCCTCAATTGGAATGTCACCTTCTATGACAATTCCAGCTGAATTGCATAGGTGACAGATAACATGAGAAACAGCTAACCTTGCTTGGGTGGAGAGCTTGTCCTCCACTTTATACAACTCTTGAGGTATCACCTCATGTACTTTCACCTCCTCTCCAAACATGATGCAACGGATCATGATGGCTCGGTCTATAGTCACTTTGAACTAGTTGCTAGTAGGGATAATAGATCATTGGATAAATTCCAACTATCCTCTAGCTAAGGGCTTGAGGCCAGGCCTTCTTAGTTGGATAGGCTTGCCTTGGGAATCCCTTTTCCACTATGCTCCTTGACGTTAGGATTTTTGCTAGTAAAGAATTTTATAAAATATAGTCGCGTTGTGAGTATAGATTCTAAACCAACAGAAAATCCCTCCGTACAAACCTTTTGGTTGTCACAAGTAACAAACCCCTAAATAAATTGATAACCGAAGTATTCAAACCTCGGGTCATCTTCTCAAGGAATTGCAAGGAAGTATGTTCTTATTATTGGTTATGAAGATTATAAATCGGGGTTTTAAAGATGAGGAACAAGAAATTTAAATTGCAAGTAAAGTAAATAAATAACTGTAAAAACACACTTTTGGCAAGGTATGAGAAATTAGAAGTCATATCCTAGTTATCCTTATCAATGATGATGAAAATTGAATCTTAACTCCACTTAGTTAACCTTTGCTAGTGCAAGGGAAGGTCAAGTGACTAATTAGTTTGATCTTCAAATCCTAATTAATTCCTAGAAAAAGATTGGGATTATTGAAGTTCAAGCGATTAGTAAAGATAGCAATTATCAATCACGTTGAGTATAATAACTCCTGAGTTACTGATTTCTTAACCAAGACCAAAAGGGGAAAAGTAAATCTACTGGAACAAAAATGTCTTCGGATTGGAAGCAATAGTAACATAAATAAAAGAGAGTAATAATAAACTGAAATACCTCAAATAACTTTAATTCAAAGAATAATCTGTAACGTAGAAGAATTCCTAAATTAAATTGAGAAGATAAATAAAAAGGAATATGGAACCTGATGAAAAGAGATAATCCTGAAAGCAAAAGAAATGCTAATTCTAAGTCCTAGAAGAGAGAGGAGAGAACCTTTCCCTCCAAACTACATCTAATTCATGAATAGTAACTACTTGGAGATTCTCCCTTTAACGGATGCATTCCCCCACTTTATAACCTCTGATCTGTGCCTTCTGGACTTGGATTTGGGCCAAAAAGGGCTTCAGAAATTGCTGGGAGCATTTTCTGTAATTTCTGGTGCGTGGCCTCTGTCACGCGTCTGCGTGGGTCACACGGTTGCGTCATTTGGAGTTTTTCTTGTCACACGGTCGCTTTAGTTATGCGTCCACATCATATGCGTTTCGCTTATGGCGCGTGATCGCGTCAATCATGCGGTTGCGTCACTGCCATTTCGCGCTGGCATGCGGCTGCGTCGCCCATGCGATCTCATCGCTGCTAGTTTTTTCAAAAACTCTGTTTATGCTTTCCTTTCATTTTTGCATATTTCCTTTCCATCCTTTAAGTCATTCCTGCCTTAGAAGATCTGAAATTACTTAACACATGAATCACAGCATCGAATGATAATGAAGGGAAATTAAAATTATTATTTTTAAAGCATAGGAAACATGTTTTTCACATATATCTCATAGTAAGGAAGGGAAAGTAAAACCATGAAATTTATATGAATAAGTGAGTGAAGGATTGAATAAATCACTTAAATTAGGCACGAAATATATCATAAAATATGGGTTTATCAACCTCCCCACACTTAAACAATAGCATGTCCTCATGCTAAATCCAAGATAAAGAGTAAGGTAAGGTTCAAATGGTGGAATCTCATGCAATGCAATCTATTCTAAATGCAACTACCTAAATGAATCATGCAATTCTAATTTTTATTCACTTGTATATAAAACTTACACGTAGTTAAATTAATTCACATTCTCAAGGAATCATATATGCATAGCCAAACCTTAGATAATGATAAAGCACTTTTACAATTGAGATGGAAAAGGGAATTGTTTTACAAACTTGCAAGACAATCAGCAATTTAAGCAGAGATATATGTTGATGAGCTATGGAACCCTCACTGGATTTTGTGTTTACTCTCTAGTCACTCAGTGTTTATTGGGTTAATCACTCTATTCTTCTTTTTATCCTTACTTTCGATAACTTTGTTCTTCATCTAACCAATCAACAATCATAGAATATAGGCATACAAAAATTATGAGGTCTTTAATTAAGATTGTAATGGGGCCAAGGTAAAGGTAAGGATATATGTATAAGGCTAAGTGAGCTAATTAAGTGAATCCTTGATTAGTCTAATATCTCACCTAACATACATATTTTGTAAAGCAAAGCTTCTTTACCTATTTTCCCATATTTTTCCTACTTTTTAAATTACATGCTCATATTTTAATTTTTATTTATTTTTATCCCATGTGCATCGCTTTTTGCATTTGGGGAATTCTTTTTGTATTCCCTTTATTCAAATACTGAAACATAAATTTTTTTTTATACATGGTAATTAAATTATTTTGATTTCACATGAGCATGCTTCCCAAAACTTTTTTTTAAATAAGAAATTTTATTCTTTTTAACTTTCTACCTTTTTGTTTCTATCATCCATGTTCCCATAAGGTTCCCACACTTACACAATACACAATTTCTATCTTAAGCTAACCAAGGATTCAACTTGGGATTTTTATTTTGTTTTTCTGCTTAAGGCTAGTAATGTGGTTATAAAACAAGAGGGGATTTAAAGGGTCAAGGGGGCTAACAAAGGTGATGTAAAAGGTAGGCTAATTTGGGAATGGTGAGCTAGAATCAAACAATGGCCTCAATCACTTTCTTGGTATGTATCTATATTCTATAATTGGACATATAGATTAAAACAAAGTAAAGAACACCAGAATAAATAAAAAGGGCGGAACACACAGGAATAAAATATTATGGTTTAAATGTAACCATGCAATTAAGCTCAAAACTCACAGGCTGTATGTTCTCTAAATCAAAAATTATATATCAGTTATATATGTCAAGCAAGTAAAAATTAAGAGTTCCCATTATTCTCAATGTAAATCTTAAGGTGGCTTTAAAGTTTTAGTGTTTCTCCTTGATGAAATGTTGTTAACTAAATAACATGTAATGCTGTATATACAAGGTGTGGCTTGTTTTTATTCTATTAAAGTTTCTAGTTTACTTCCTCTTATTTTCAATCTAAGCTAAACTATCATCTGCTAAAAAGGGTAAACTATACTAATTAATCCACATATTCTATAACTAATAAGTTAGAGTTGCAACTAAACTAACTAGCTAAAATATGAACTAAAGTGCAACATGCGGAAATGTAGCAAAAATACATGAAGATAGCAATGTATAAATACTGGGAAAATAAAAAAAATAAAAAGAAAAAAATACAGAAAAGTAGCAAAATAAAGTAAGAGAGTTTGTAGTGGTTCACCAAAAAATACGCCAGAGATGGCGACCTCCCCACACTTAAATAATAGCATCGTCCTCGATGCTCACTCAAGCAGGGTGTGACGAAGTGTCATCTCTGGAAGGATGGGATGCTGGTGTCTCGATGGTAGGCTGAGGATCTGTAGTCGCTGTGATGATCGGAGGAGTGGTCTGATGCAGCGGGGGCTCTGTCCATAGAGGAACCTCTGGATCTGCGGTCTGTAGCTGGTGGTGCACCTCATGATGTGGTGCAGTGTGGCCGGGACCTCCCTGCTCAGCCTGGGTAGGTGCCTCCTCCTCTTGATTGCTCACCTCCTCCTCAGATGTGTCGGAGGGCGTGTCGGGCTCGGAGGGAATATCACCACCAGAGCGGATCATCAGCTTGAGGTGCTCATAGCGTCGCTTGTGGTGACGCTTAGACCTCTCAAAAAGTTGCCTGGTGCGACGGTCAGATCTCTCAAACTGCTGTTGGTGATGGCGCTCCATCTGATCTAGGCGATCAAAAAGTCAGTGCACCAAATGATAGATGGGCTTACGAGCATGTGGGGGTGCAGTGGGTGGTGCTGGTCCAGTGGGAGCAGAAGGGGTAGCTGAAGAGGTGGCTGCCTCAGTAGTGTCAGTGAGAAATGGAAGGTGGTAGCCGAAAGCCAGGAACTTCTGACTGTGCGGGATGATCTTTAGGCACTCTGCTGCGGGGGCTTTTCATCAACAGCCTCCCAAAGGACCTCAGCACGGCGATCCAACTCCGTAATCAGGTAAGGAAAAGAGAGGGCTCCTCTAACATGGACCCTGGCCATAATGCCGGATGAAGCGAGGTAGATAAAGGTCCTTACCCGTCATCACACACCAGATGAGGGTAATCATAGCAGCTGGCACCTCCGTTTCATGAGTGCTCAGCATCACATAGTTGCTCAGAATCTGTTGCCATAGTCGAGCCTCAACATTCAGATATATAAGCCTGATTCCCTTTGGTACCAATGTGCTAGTTCCCATGACCCAAGGAACAGTAGGATCAAGAGTGATGTCCTTCTTTACTGCATCCCAATCAAACCTCATGAATCTCATGTCTTTCTCAGCTTTCTGGTAACAATCTGGCTGATCTGATTTAGGTGAAAGATGGAGGATCTCTTCAATTGCTTCCTTAGTAACCAGAATCTGTTTGCCTCTGAGCTGTACTGCATCCAGGGATGATAGAAAGTAGTTACTGTAGAATTCTCTAACCCAGGATGAGTTGACCTCAGTTAGGTTCCTCTCCAAGAAGAACCACTCTGTTTGATCTGATCTGAGGTGTACTGCTGGAGTTCTTCTGGAATTTTGAGGGTCTTTTCCAAGTGTAGGTTCCTGGTGGTGGAAAATGTTGGGTATTTCAGCTAACAGTATTTGTTTACAAATTTTACTGGGTCAGCTGAAGGTACCAACTGATCAGCCTTTTCCTGCGGAGTAAAGTTTCTCTCCCGCCAGGAATCATCATGTAAGATGTCAAGGATGGAACCAGAGGATTCACCTCTTTTCCGTTTGCCAGTGGTGACTTTGCCCTTTCCCCTACCTTGAGATTTAGACATCCTGAAAAACAGAATTTCCAAGATATAATTGAGGAATAAAAGCAGGAAAACAAGTAGACAAATAACAAGATAAGCAGTAAGTGGCAAAGGATCAGTAGAAGAATGAAATGAGTTAAGGAAATGTATATTTTGGATTATGTTGGAGTTGAAAAGCTGAAATGAGAAATCACATTCCAAAATATGTTAGAAGTGGAAAGCTTGTTAATTAGGAAAAACAATTATCATGCCATGAGTGAAATTAATTTAAAGAAGTAGTGAAAAAGGAGAAGTGGGAAGTTAGAAAGTTAAAAGTGGTTAAAATTGAAAAAGAGGGTAGAAAGCGAAAATCAGTGAGTTAGTAAAAAGGAAGTCAGAGTAAGTGGCATGATGATTGGTTTCCAAGTAACAAGAATTTCACAAATTCCAACAACAGTTAACTCATATTCAAGCAGGGATAACAGGGTAATGATGATGATTCATATAGATATAGAAGGAGTAAAAAGCAAAATCAAATCATCAATAATGCGATTTATTTAACTAGGAAATCAAAAGTAATAAGAATGCTGGCCCATGCAGTCAAGAATAGGTTTGGTATGCATGGAGCAGTTCAAAAATGAGAATTGCCAAAACCAATACTTGAATGTAGAAGGAAAAGTAATTTGTAGAAAATTGGGTAGCATTCTGGCTAAAATTGGATGTTCCCGGAAAATAAATAACAAGAATAGTTCATATGTATTGAAATAAGGCTGCACAAATAGCAAAATAAAGAAAGAGCAGTGTAACAGCAGCATGTAATAGTTAAGAGCAACATATGAACAGGATCAACATCATAGCCAGAAAAATTGCAGAATAGATAAACAGATAACAGGAACGGTGCAATTATCAGGCCTAAATCCACTAACCATATCCTAGCTACCTAACCACCTAGAATTCAATACAAACATGCATCTCTATCTATCCTAATATGAACAAATTCTGAAAAATGTGCAGCGAACTAGGAATGAAAGGAAATCAGTGTACGGTGGAACCTGGTATGCGAAGAAAAAGGGATAAGACAGAGGGAGGGTAGTGGCGGCACCGAAAGGGAGGCACGGTGGCGCTGTGGAGGCGCAATGGTCGTCGGAGGTTGGCCGCAGTGAGGTGGCAGTGGCGGAGGAAGGCGAGAGTGTTAGGAATTGATGAGAGGGGGCAGTTCGTGGTGGTGACCGGCGGAGGGGGCAGCACCGGTCGGAGGCTGGCGGCGGTGGTGCAGTGGCGGAGGAGAGTGAGAAAGAGGGGAATGGAAGAAGGAGGAGAGGGGAGGGTTGGGTGTCGCGGTCGGGTTGGGTGGTGGTGGATTGGCGACGGCGCAGTGGTAGGGGCGGCTGGGGGGTGGTTGAAAATGGGAGAGGTGCAGAAGAGAGGAAGAAGAAGAAGTGGAATGGGGGCGAGACGGGTAGGGTTTCGCGTCACTGGGGGTGAGAATTCTTAGTCGTTATCAGAAACGAGGAGGGAAGAGAAGAAACAAATAAACAAGTAAAAGAAAAATATTTACAATAACCAATAATAAGGCACACGTTTGCAATTCTCCGGCAACGGCGCCATTTTGACGTTAGGATTTTGCTAGTAAAGAATTTTATAAAATATAGTCGCATTGTGAGTATAGATTCTAAACCAACAGAAAATCCCTTCATACAAACATTTTGGTTGTCACAAGTAACAAACCCCTAAATAAATTGATAACCGAAGTATTCAAACCTCGGGTCGTCTTCTCAAGGAATTGTAGGGAAGTATGTTCTTATTATTGGTTATGAAGATTATAAATCGGGGTTTTAAAGATGAGGAACAAGAAATTTAAATTGCAAGTAAAGTAAATAAATAACTGTAAAAACACACTTTTGGCAAGGTATGAGAAATTGGAAGTCCTATCCTAGTTATCCTTATCAATGATGATGAAAATTGAATCTTAATTCTACTTAGTTAACCTTTGCTAGTGCAAGGGATGGTCAAGTGACTAATTAGTTTGATCTTCAAATCCTAATTAATTCCTAGAAAAAGATTGGGATTATTGAAGTTCAAGCTGATTAGCAAAGATAACAATTATCGATCACATTCAGTATAATAACTTCTGAGTTACTGATTTCTTAACCAAGAACAAAAGGGGAAAAGTAATCTACTGGAACAAAAATGTCTTCAGATTGGAAGCAACAGTAACATAAATAAAAGAAAGTAATAATAAACTGAAATACCTCAAATAACTTTAATTCAAAGAATAATCTGTAACGTAGAAGAATTCCTAAATTAAATTGAGAAGATAAATAAAAAGGAATATGGAACCTGATGAGAAGAGATAATCCTGAAAGCAAAAGAAATCCTAATTCTAAATCCTAGAAGAGAGAGGAGAGAACCTCTTCCTCCAAACTACATCTAATTCATGAATAGTAACTAATTGGAGATTCTCCCTTTAACGGATGCATTCTCCCAATTCATAACCTCTGATCTGTGCCTTCTGAACTTGGATTTGGGCCAAAAAGGTCTTCAGAAATCACTGGGAGCATTTTCTGTAATTTCTAGTGCGTGGCCTCTGTCATGCGTCCACGTGGGTCACGCGGTCGCGTCATTTGGAGTTTTTCTTGTCACACGGTCGCTTCAGTCATGCGTCCGCATCATATGCGTTTCGCTTATGGCGCGCGATCGGGTCAATCACGCGGTTGCATCACTGCCATTTCGCGCTGGCATGCGGCTGCGTCGCCCATGCGATCATGTCGCTGCCAGTTTTCTTCCATTTTTGCATGTTTTCTTTCCATCCTTTAAGTCATTCCTGGCTTAGAAGATCTGAAATTACTCAACACACGAATCACGGCATCGAATGATAATGAAGGGAAATTAAAATTATTATTTTTAAAGCATAGGAAACATGTTTTTCCCATATATCTCATAATAAGGAAGGGAAAGTAAAACCATGCAATTTATATGAATAAGTGAGTGAAGGATTGAATAAATCACTTAAATTAGGCACAAAATATATCATAAAATATGGGTTTATCACTCCTTCCACGCAGATGTCTGAGAGCACTTGATCTAGCCTTTGATCAAAATTGACCCTTCTAGTGTAAAGATGTGGGTCTCTTTGCATCAAAGGCAAGTTGAATGCCAACCTCACACTTTTCGGACTAAAGTCCAAGATTCTTCCATGGACCATGGTACTCCAATTTTTAGGATGTGGGTTCACACTAATGTCAAGGTTTTTCGTGACCCATGCATTAGAGTAGAACTCTTACACCATTAAGATCCCAACCTCTTGGATGGGATTGGTTAGGACTTCCCAACCTTTACTCTGGATTTCATGTCGGATCTCCAGATACTCATTCTTCTTAAGCTTAAAAGGGACATCAGGGATCACCTTTTTGTTTGCTACTGCTTCAAAGAAGTAGTCTTGGTGGGATTTGGTGATGAATCTCTCCATCTTCCAAGATTCAGAGGTGGCGGCTACGGTCTTTCCTTTCCTCTTTCTAGAGGGTTCCCCGACTTTGGGTGCCATAAGTGGGAATGGAAAAGAAAAAAGCAAGGCTTTTCCAACACCAACCTTAAAACGTTGCTCGTCCTCGAGCAAAAATATACAAAAAAGAAGAATGGAGTAGAAGAAGAAGAAAATAGATGGAGATGGAGGGAGAAGAGCAATTCGGCCATGTGAGGGCTAAAGGTGTATGAGTAGAGTGTGAGATAAATGGAATGAGGGGGTATTTATAGGGAAGGTATGGTTAGGTTTTTGAATTAGTGGGGAGGAAATATGGGTGGGAAAGTTTGAATTTTAGTGGTTGGGGGTTGGTGGGAGTTATAATGGTTTTGGGGAAGAGGTATGGATGTGGCTGGTTGAGGGTTAATAGGGAAGAGTATGTGGGGAAGTGTGAAAAGAAGAAAGAAGAAGGTGGGGTAAATGAAGATACTATGGGATACACTGGTCTTGAGAGGCTCGGGAATTCAAATTCCCTATCCCCCTTATGGGCATTGAACGCCCAGCTCATGCTCGATAGCTGGCGTTCAACGCTAGCTTACTGCTCCACTCAGGGCATTGAACGCCCAAGAGGGACCTCCTTCCTAGCGTTCAACGCCAGGTCTTCTACTTCTTTTGGGCTTTGAACGCCTAGCCTTTGCCAACTGATTGGCGTGTAATGCTAGTAATGTTACCTTTTGTGGGCGTTGAACGCCCACTCCTGCCTTCTTGTCTGGCGTTCAACGCCAGCAAGACATGTACTCCAGGGTATTCTATTTCAGCTTCTGAACATTTCTGTCCTGTTCTGACTAATGCACATGATCATGAACCTAAAGAAAATAATTAAGAAAAATAAATTCAAAGAAAAACATAAATAATAACTATGGTTGGGTTGCCTCCCAACAAGCGCTTCTTTAACGTCACTAGCTTGACGGTTAGCTCTTTACGGAGATGGATATGGGCTCAGAATTTTGCCTCTTACAATGAACTTTCTTCCTGTCTTCTTATGGATGAGCTCCACATGTTCTAGAGACAAGATACGACTCACTATATGTGGTATGATTGGTTTCTTGGTGAAGACAACTCTCATGCCAGGTGAGAGGCCTTCTGTGGGGATCTTTTTGTCCTTTCAGCCTTTAAGTTCTTTCTTATTAGTACCTTTGTTCTCAGTGCTTGTTGATGGCTTCCCAACACCAAACTTAGAATTAGTGTCTGAGGGCTTAGTAAAGCTCTGCACTGAGAGAGATGGTTGGAACACTAAGTGCTGCACAGTTATCTCTTTTTTCTCAGAGGGAGAGTTCGGGTGAGGCATCTTGAACAAGATGTGCTCCTCCCCTAGTTGTAAAATCAATTCTCCCTTTGCTACATCAATGATAGCATTGGCAGTGGCTAGGAAAGGTCTTCCAAGGATGATGGATTCATCCTCATCTTCCCCAGTATCTAAGATTATGAAGTTTGTAGGGATGTAAAGGTCTTCAACCTTCACCAAGACATCATTTACTAAGCCTTATGCTTTTTCATTGACTTTTCTGCCATCTCCAGTGAGATATTTGCAGCTTGTACCTCAAATATTCCCAAATTCTCCATCACAGAGAGTGGCATAAGGTTTATACTTGACCCTAGGTCACATAGAGCTTTCTCAAAGGTCATGGTTCTTATGGTGCAAGAAATTAGGAAGCGTCCGGGATCCGGAAGCTTTTGAGGCAGCTTCTGCTGAACCAAAGCATTGAGTTCTTTGGTAAGCACTGGAGGTTCATCCTCTAATATCTTTACTCCAAATAACTTGGCGTTTAGCTTTATGAGAGCTCTTAGGTAAGGAGCAACTTGCTCTTCCCTAGTTTTCTCATCCTAATTAGAGGATGAGTATTCATCAGAACTCATGAATTGCAAGAGTGCTTGCAAGGAGACCTCTATGGTCTCCACATGAGCCTTGGCTTCCTTTAATTCTTGGATAGGGACTTTATCAGTGGGTGTTGAATACTCAGTAGGAATACCTTTACTGGCGTTCAAATCCACCTCTTATGGCTTTTTAGGAGTTGAATGCTCAGTGGAGACATCTTCACTGGCGTTCAACGCCAGCTTCTCTGCCAATTTGGCGTTGAACGCCCAGTAAGGTCCTCCTTACAAGCATTAAACGCCAACTCTTATGCCGGTTTGGGCATTGAACGCCCAGTAAGGTCTTCCTTATTGGTGTTCAACGCTAGCTCTTGTGCCAGTTTGGGCGTTGAACGCCCATTATGGTCTTCCTTAATAGCGTTCAACGCCATTAAAGGTATAGCATTGGGTGTTGAACACCCAGTAAGGACTTCTTTACTGGCGTTCAACGCCAAGAATGGCATATCATTGGGTGTTGGACGCCCATTAGGGATCTCATCATTGGCGTTCAACGCCAGATTACTCCCCTTAGATTCGGCCTCACCTTCAGTAGTGATGATGTACTCTTCTCTTGGGTTTACTTCAGTGTTACTAGGAAGAGTGTTAGGAGGAGCCTCAAGGATTCTCTTGCTCAGTTGACCAACTTGTACCTCCAAATTTCTGATAGAAGACCTTGTTTCAGTTATGAAACTCTGAATGGTCTTAGAGAGGTTGGACAACTAAAATCTCTCTAAAATCTCTCTAAATCATCCTCAGGTGCCCAACTACTGCTTCCAGTGCCTTAAGCACCTTCAAGACTTCTCCCTGCAGCTCTACAATCCTTTCATCGGCCGCAGCATAAATTAGCACCTCATCTATCATGAATGGCTCTGGTCTTCTTACTTCTTAGGGTGGAGATCAAGAGCTTGACGTGTACTTATTCTTCTTATAAACTTCCTTCAAGATAGCCTTCTACTTCTGAGAAATCACCGTCAACACTTGACCAAAGGACAACCACACAACCTTACTGCAAAAAAAAACCCCAAAATAAAAATGGCATTAACACAAACACTTGATATGCATAACAGCATAAGCAATCAAACCTTGTTCAGTTTTTCAAATTGATGGAATGGAACAGAACAGAAAAGAACATGGAAGCACCTTTGGCAATTTCAACTATATAATCACAAATGTAGTAAATCCCTATTTACCACTCAATTCCTTTTCTCAGATGATAGATTCACTCTGTGGTTCTTCTCTGTTGCTTCACGACATTTCAATCTACCAAATTAATTACTTAATGGTAAACATATCTAACCTTGAGGGTACCCAGAGAACGGAGAAGAACAGAGCTGGGTCAAGGCGAGAAAAGGTGAATGGCGCCTTGAGGGTACCCAGAGAACGGAGAAGAACAGAGCTGGGTCACGGCGAGAAAAGGCGGACGGCGGAACCGCGGATGGCATAACAGAGCAGTGGCGCGACGCGCTTGTGGTGGTGGTGGCAGCTACGAAACTGCAGTGCCAGTTGCCTGCTTCGGTGCGGCGGTGCCGGCTGCGTGTGAAGGAGAAAAGGATTCGTGACGGTGCTTTGGATCTGGATTTTTTGAGAATCAAAAGTTAAGAATTAGGGTTTTGTGAGATTTGGATTTTAATCTGGATCTGGATCCGGATCCGGATTAAAACTGTTTAAATGGATTGGACTTAAACAAAATTATAAAATAAATTTGGTTTGGTTTGGATTTTTTTTTGTTTAAAATTGGTTTTTTTTAATCGTTTGGTTTGGATTTGGTTTAAAATCCAAATTTTGGATTTTTTTGCCCACCCCTAGTGTTGAGCCTCCTGTAGTCTATACACATTCTCCATCCTGCGATTGTTCTTGTAGGAATAAGCTCATTCTTTTCATTCTGGATCACTGTCATCCCTCCTTTCTTGGGAACTACCTGCACAGGACTTACCCAAGGACTGTCATAAATAGGGTAAATAATACCTGCTTCCCATAATTTCATTATCTCTTTTTGGACCACTTCTTTCATGGTTGGATTGAGTCTCCTTTGTGGTTGCACAACTGGTTTAGCATCATCTTCAAGAAGGATCTTATGCATACACTTGGTTGGACTAATCCCCTTCAAGTCAGTAATGGTCCACCCAAGAGCTGTTTTATGGCTCTTGAGCACTGAAATAAGCGCCTCTTCCTCTTCAGGCCTCAGGGAAGAGCTAATAATCACCGGATATGAATCATTTTCACCCAAGAACACATATTTCAAAAAAGGAGGTAAAGTTTTGAGCTCAAGCTTGGGGCTTCCTCCTCTGCTTTATGCGTGTATACCATAGCCTTATGGGGTGGTGAATCATCAACTTCAACTAATTCATACTCAGAAACAGGATCTAGAATGCCATCAAACACCTCAACTTTCAGTACCTCTTGAACAAGTGGTTCAATAACATCTATTTTCATGCACCCTTCAGAATCATTAGGGTGTTTGAGAGCCTCAAAAATATTTAGGACCGCCTGTTCTTCATTGACCCTTAGAGTTAATTCACCCTTTTGCACATCAATCAGAGCTCTACCTGTAGCTAAAAAGGGTCTACCAAGTATAATAGAGGATTTTACCTCCTCTTTCATGTCTAATATAACAAAATCAACAAGAAAAATAAATGGTCCTACTTTAACAAGTAAATCCTCAACAACACCCACAGGTAATTTAATGGAAATATCATCAAGTTGAAGAGAAATACAAGTGGGTTTTACCTCCTCAATTTGAAGCTTTTTCATCACCGAAAGAGGCATTAGATTGATGCTAGCTCCAAGGTCACATAAAGCTCTCTGAATGGTGACATCTCCAATGGTGCAAGGAATGACAAAGCTCCCTGGGTCTGGCATTTTCTCAGGGAGATTGTGTTGAATAATTACACTATATTCCTTAGTTAACACCACTATTTCTTGTTCCTTCCAATTCCTCTTATGGGTCAACAAATCTTTCATAAATTTAGCATAAAGAGGCATTTGCTCAAGAGCCTCTGCGAAAGAAATGTTGATCTGTAGCTTCTTGAAGACATCTAAAAAATTGGAAAACTGCTTTTCTTTGGAAGTCTTCTGAAGCCTCTGAGGATATGGCATTTTTGGCTTGTATTCAGGAGCCTTTGGCAAGGTAGGATAAGTGTCAAGAGAATCAGGAAATGGGTTATCTGCATGCTTAGGAGGGGCTCACTCTACTTCTTCCTTTTTCTCCTCTGGAGCTTCTTTGTCAACTAATTCTTCATTGGCCTTGGTCTCAGAGCCAGCCACTTTACCACTTCTCAACTGAATAACCTTGCAATCTTCTCTTGGGTTCACCACTGTATCACCTGGTAATGTACTTGTAGACCTCTCAGGTATTTGCTTGCTTAGCTGGCCCATTTGCACTTTCAAGTTTCTAAGGGAGGCTCTGGTTTCCTGCATAAAACTCTTCATCATCTCCCAATTAAAATCTTCTTGGGATTTAGAGTTAGCCTGCTGAGGTAGTTGTTGTTGCTGAGATTGAAATTGGCAGTTATTGTAATTGTTCTGTTGGAAGCCACCCTGAGAATTATTATTGAAATTCTGAGGTCTATGAGGTTGGTCTCTCCACCTAAAATTTAGGTGATTTCTCCATCCTTGATTGTATATTTGAGAATAGGGGTCATTATTGGGATTTCTAGAACCACACCCCATGTAATTGACCTATTCAGAAGAGGATTGAGCATAATCATAATTATCATTTTGCACTAAATTTCTTGCCATGTCATAGGAGACCTCTTGAGGTGGATTTTTGGTGTTGATAGCTGAGACTTGCATGCCACCCATGTGTTGAGTAAGTAGACTTATTTGCTGAGACATAAGCTTATTCTGAGCAAGAATAGCATTAAGAGCTTCTACTTCCATGACACCCTTCTTCTGAGGAGCCTCAGAGTTCACAGGATTCCTGTTGGATGAGTATAAATATTGGTTGCTAGCAACCAATTCAATAAGCTCAATAGTCTGCTCCGGTGTCTTCTTCTTATGCAATGAACCTCTTGCAGAATTATCTAAGCACATCTTGGACATTTCACCCAAACCTTCATAAAAGATATCTAGTTAGGTCCACTTGGAGAACAAGTCCGGAGGACATTGCCTAGTCAGTAGCTTGTATCTTTCCCAAGCTTCAAACAGAGTTTCACCATCCTTCTGCCTGAAGGTCTAAACCTCCACCCTATGCTTAGTCACCTTCTTTGGTGGAAAAAATTTAGTGAGAAACTTAGTAACAACCTTGTATCCAGACTCTCCTTGGGTTGGAAATCTAGCCAAAGCTTTGCTCCATCCCTAAGATCAAACGGGAAGAGCATGAGTTTGTATACCTCTGGGTTCACTCCATTTGTCTTCAAAGTATCACAAATCTGCAAAAAACTATAAATAATCTGATTGGGATCTTCATGGGGAAGACCATGATTCTGGCAGTTTTGTTGCAACAGGGTGACCAGTTGTGGCTTCAACTCAAAGTTGTTCGAAGCTATAGGAGACACCAGAATATTTTTCCATAAAGATCTACATTAGGAGCAGAGTAAGAGCCAAGTACTCTCCTTTGTTGCTCATTCCCATTCGGATTTGCCACATTGGCATTATCAGCATTGTTAGGATCCGTAGTGGATTCTGCAGCCTTACAAAGTCTAACTTGTTGTAAACGCCGCCTGAAAGTCCTTTCAGGTTCAGGATCAAAGTCTAAGAGATGTTCTTTGTCTCTGTTCCAGCGCATAAACAAATAGAAGACAAGAAAAAAATGGAACTCTCTACGTTAGAGTGTAGAGAATTCCCAGTATGGTAACCTAAACTAGGAAACACCAAACTTAATTTCAGAAATTACTAAAAATATTAGTGCTATTAAAATAAATTTTTTTTCAAAAATATTAAAAATAGATTTTAATAAAATTAAAAATAAAACGCCTAATCTAAGCAATCAAACAACTAATAGTTGTTAATCACTATCAATCCCAGGCAACGGCACCAAAAACTTGATGTGGGATTTATAACCCACAAACTAACCGGCAAGTGCACCGGGTTGTACCAAGTAATACCTCAGGTGAGTGAGGGTCAATCCTACGAGGATTGATGGATCAAGCAACAATGGTTGGTTAAACCACTTAGTTAGGCAAATAGAAAAGAGTGCTGGATGTTCAAAGAGCATTAAACATTAAATTAAGAGTTTGAAGACAGCAGGTGAATAAGTTGGGAAAAAATATGGGAGAAAATAGTTAAGGCTTTAGAGTTATCTATTTTCTGGATTGACTTTTCTTACTAACTATTTTAATCATGCAAGATTTAATTCATGGCAAACTATATGTGACTAGACCCTAATTCCTTAGACCTTCCTAGTCTCCTCTAAAATTCATTAACTGCCAATTCCTTGGTCAATTAATTCCAATTAAAGGGTGATGATCAAATTCCAGTTTATATGTCACGAGAATCCTAATTATCCAGATATAAGGGGATTATATGTCACATATCCTGTTAAATACAAACAATTAGAAATTCAGGAAAATATGTTTTCAAGCTGTTGTTTAAGTAAAGAGCTTTTCCAAGTTATACAAGAACTCAATTAGAACATGGGTCATACTTCTGTTCCACCCAAATTCATAGAATAAAGAACAAAAACAACTCTTGAAATATAAATCAAAACATGAATTAAAATAGAAAATTAATAGTATCAATCCATACAATAGACAGAGCTTCTAACCTTAACAATGGAGGTTTAGTTGCTCATGACTCCAAGAAAATAAGGATTCAGGTAAACTGGAAGTACGGAATGTTAATTGGTATAGAATCCTAATATCTTTTATATCTAATCCCAATTAATTTAAAATCTAATATCTAAACTAAAATCTTTTCCAATAATATTTAAATTTAAATTAGAATTAATTATGGCAATTAGCAAGTCTTCAAGTGATGGATGGGGACCACTTGCTTCGTAGGACCCACGCCTAACTTGGGAAGTAACAGGAGGTGTTCCCTTGAGTCCTCCATTCTAAAGTCTCTAATATGTCTTTCCTGGACTGAAAACTGGGTCAAAAATAGCCCAGAAATTGCCCTCAGCGTTTTACTGCGTTTTCTGCACGTGGCGCATGTCACGCATACGCGTCAGTCATGCGTACGCGTCATCCACGCGCCTGCGTCACCATGGAAAGCTCCAAATCACGCGCACGCGTTAGGTACGCGTGCACGTCGCTCCTCGCTGTCATCTCATTTAAATTTTGTGCTGCAGAAACTCCATCAATTCTAGCCGAATGCTACCTAAAATAAATAGAATTGCACAAGACTCAAAGTAGCATCCATAGTGGTTAAAAGACAAGAAATTGATTGCAAATTGATTACAAAATTAACAAATTGATTGCAAATTCACTAGGAAAAGACAAGAAAGATGCTCACGCATCAGTAGTTAACCCCTAACATCGAGGAGTAGATTAAGCAAACATAATTGTCCTTGATCCATAACTCCTAGCTAACTTACCAAATTAATTGGTAAAAAGCTAGCTTCAATAGAAAAAAGGGTCAACTAACTACCCAAGAATTACCACTAAATGTCGGACATCATGACTCTAGTATCCTAGAAACTTAAACCCCACGCCATGGTGTGAAAATCTACTCAAAATTACCAAGTGGCATTTTCACAAACACTTGGTGGGCATAAAACCAAAACATAGAAAAATCCAAAGAAAAATTGAAAACTATAACCAACTATTCGCAATACCAGTTATAAACAAGCAATCAAGCATATATAAAGCATAAAACATTAAATTTATCAATAAAACTTCAAGAACTTAAAAATTGCAAATATTAACAAAGTACTTGAACCAAAGAGAAAATGAAAACAAAGGTGGTGTAATTAAATAGGAAATTGAGAGTCCTTACAATTAAAGAAGCAAAATCCAAGATCAAACTTGCTATAAAATGCTACAATCAAAACCCTAGGAGAGAAATTGCTATCTACACTACTCCTACTCCTAAGGATGATTTCTAACTAATTAAAACTAAAACTAAAACCTAATAATCACCAATGCTAGCTAATGTCCTTCATATATGTTGATATCCACTTCATATAGCACTCCCATTCAGCATCAAGCCTTCCAAAATTGAACCAAAAGCCCCCAAAAATCGTGGATCACGTGTTTCATTAATGAATCCATGTGCAGGGACCTGTGCGTACGCACAGATGTGTGCGTATGCACATCTCGCTGAATGTTCACCTGTGCGTATGCACACTAGCCGATTTCCTTCTTGTACGCACGCATAGAGGGTTGTGCATACGCACACTTGGCTATGTGTGTTTTTCCTTGTTTTCTATATGTGTTCTCCCTTGTACATGCTTTCTTCCACTTTTGCTTAGCCAATCTTGCCTCTAAGGCCTGAAATCACACAACAAATATTTCATGGCATGGAATGGCATAAAACTAGAATTAAAATTATTAATTTAGGCACAAAAATGCATGCTTTCACATTTAAACTCAATTTAGGGATCAAACACAAAAGTATACTATTTAAATTAATAAGTGTGAGTTTTTGTGACAAAATCCATCCAAATCAAGCCAAAATATATCATCAAATATGGACTCATCAAGGCATCTCAGGAATCTCATGTCGAGGTGGCTCGACATGCTTATGTTGTGGTTCATGTGCCGGCTCTCTAGTATGCTCCATCTTTCTTTTAGTGATGGGCTTGTCCTCCTCAATTGGAATGTCACCTTCTATGACAATTCCAGCTGAATTGCATAGGTGACAGATAACATGAGAAACAGCTAACCTTGCTTGGGTGGAGAGCTTGTCCTCCACTTTATACAACTCTTGAGGTATCACCTCATGTACTTTCACCTCCTCTCCAAACATGATGCAACGGATCATGATGGCTCGGTCTATAGTCACTTTGAACTAGTTGCTAGTAGGGATAATAGATCATTGGATAAATTCCAACTATCCTCTAGCTAAGGGCTTGAGGCCAGGCCTTCTTAGTTGGATAGGCTTGCCTTGGGAATCCCTTTTCCACTATGCTCCTTGACGTTAGGATTTTTGCTAGTAAAGAATTTTATAAAATATAGTCGCGTTGTGAGTATAGATTCTAAACCAACAGAAAATCCCTCCGTACAAACCTTTTGGTTGTCACAAGTAACAAACCCCTAAATAAATTGATAACCGAAGTATTCAAACCTCGGGTCATCTTCTCAAGGAATTGCAAGGAAGTATGTTCTTATTATTGGTTATGAAGATTATAAATCGGGGTTTTAAAGATGAGGAACAAGAAATTTAAATTGCAAGTAAAGTAAATAAATAACTGTAAAAACACACTTTTGGCAAGGTATGAGAAATTAGAAGTCATATCCTAGTTATCCTTATCAATGATGATGAAAATTGAATCTTAACTCCACTTAGTTAACCTTTGCTAGTGCAAGGGAAGGTCAAGTGACTAATTAGTTTGATCTTCAAATCCTAATTAATTCCTAGAAAAAGATTGGGATTATTGAAGTTCAAGCGATTAGTAAAGATAGCAATTATCAATCACGTTGAGTATAATAACTCCTGAGTTACTGATTTCTTAACCAAGACCAAAAGGGGAAAAGTAAATCTACTGGAACAAAAATGTCTTCGGATTGGAAGCAATAGTAACATAAATAAAAGAGAGTAATAATAAACTGAAATACCTCAAATAACTTTAATTCAAAGAATAATCTGTAACGTAGAAGAATTCCTAAATTAAATTGAGAAGATAAATAAAAAGGAATATGGAACCTGATGAAAAGAGATAATCCTGAAAGCAAAAGAAATGCTAATTCTAAGTCCTAGAAGAGAGAGGAGAGAACCTTTCCCTCCAAACTACATCTAATTCATGAATAGTAACTACTTGGAGATTCTCCCTTTAACGGATGCATTCCCCCACTTTATAACCTCTGATCTGTGCCTTCTGGACTTGGATTTGGGCCAAAAAGGGCTTCAGAAATTGCTGGGAGCATTTTCTGTAATTTCTGGTGCGTGGCCTCTGTCACGCGTCTGCGTGGGTCACACGGTTGCGTCATTTGGAGTTTTTCTTGTCACACGGTCGCTTTAGTTATGCGTCCACATCATATGCGTTTCGCTTATGGCGCGTGATCGCGTCAATCATGCGGTTGCGTCACTGCCATTTCGCGCTGGCATGCGGCTGCGTCGCCCATGCGATCTCATCGCTGCTAGTTTTTTCAAAAACTCTGTTTATGCTTTCCTTTCATTTTTGCATATTTCCTTTCCATCCTTTAAGTCATTCCTGCCTTAGAAGATCTGAAATTACTTAACACATGAATCACAGCATCGAATGATAATGAAGGGAAATTAAAATTATTATTTTTAAAGCATAGGAAACATGTTTTTCACATATATCTCATAGTAAGGAAGGGAAAGTAAAACCATGAAATTTATATGAATAAGTGAGTGAAGGATTGAATAAATCACTTAAATTAGGCACGAAATATATCATAAAATATGGGTTTATCAACCTCCCCACACTTAAACAATAGCATGTCCTCATGCTAAATCCAAGATAAAGAGTAAGGTAAGGTTCAAATGGTGGAATCTCATGCAATGCAATCTATTCTAAATGCAACTACCTAAATGAATCATGCAATTCTAATTTTTATTCACTTGTATATAAAACTTACACGTAGTTAAATTAATTCACATTCTCAAGGAATCATATATGCATAGCCAAACCTTAGATAATGATAAAGCACTTTTACAATTGAGATGGAAAAGGGAATTGTTTTACAAACTTGCAAGACAATCAGCAATTTAAGCAGAGATATATGTTGATGAGCTATGGAACCCTCACTGGATTTTGTGTTTACTCTCTAGTCACTCAGTGTTTATTGGGTTAATCACTCTATTCTTCTTTTTATCCTTACTTTCGATAACTTTGTTCTTCATCTAACCAATCAACAATCATAGAATATAGGCATACAAAAATTATGAGGTCTTTAATTAAGATTGTAATGGGGCCAAGGTAAAGGTAAGGATATATGTATAAGGCTAAGTGAGCTAATTAAGTGAATCCTTGATTAGTCTAATATCTCACCTAACATACATATTTTGTAAAGCAAAGCTTCTTTACCTATTTTCCCATATTTTTCCTACTTTTTAAATTACATGCTCATATTTTAATTTTTATTTATTTTTATCCCATGTGCATCGCTTTTTGCATTTGGGGAATTCTTTTTGTATTCCCTTTATTCAAATACTGAAACATAAATTTTTTTTTATACATGGTAATTAAATTATTTTGATTTCACATGAGCATGCTTCCCAAAACTTTTTTTTAAATAAGAAATTTTATTCTTTTTAACTTTCTACCTTTTTGTTTCTATCATCCATGTTCCCATAAGGTTCCCACACTTACACAATACACAATTTCTATCTTAAGCTAACCAAGGATTCAACTTGGGATTTTTATTTTGTTTTTCTGCTTAAGGCTAGTAATGTGGTTATAAAACAAGAGGGGATTTAAAGGGTCAAGGGGGCTAACAAAGGTGATGTAAAAGGTAGGCTAATTTGGGAATGGTGAGCTAGAATCAAACAATGGCCTCAATCACTTTCTTGGTATGTATCTATATTCTATAATTGGACATATAGATTAAAACAAAGTAAAGAACACCAGAATAAATAAAAAGGGCGGAACACACAGGAATAAAATATTATGGTTTAAATGTAACCATGCAATTAAGCTCAAAACTCACAGGCTGTATGTTCTCTAAATCAAAAATTATATATCAGTTATATATGTCAAGCAAGTAAAAATTAAGAGTTCCCATTATTCTCAATGTAAATCTTAAGGTGGCTTTAAAGTTTTAGTGTTTCTCCTTGATGAAATGTTGTTAACTAAATAACATGTAATGCTGTATATACAAGGTGTGGCTTGTTTTTATTCTATTAAAGTTTCTAGTTTACTTCCTCTTATTTTCAATCTAAGCTAAACTATCATCTGCTAAAAAGGGTAAACTATACTAATTAATCCACATATTCTATAACTAATAAGTTAGAGTTGCAACTAAACTAACTAGCTAAAATATGAACTAAAGTGCAACATGCGGAAATGTAGCAAAAATACATGAAGATAGCAATGTATAAATACTGGGAAAATAAAAAAAATAAAAAGAAAAAAATACAGAAAAGTAGCAAAATAAAGTAAGAGAGTTTGTAGTGGTTCACCAAAAAATACGCCAGAGATGGCGACCTCCCCACACTTAAATAATAGCATCGTCCTCGATGCTCACTCAAGCAGGGTGTGACGAAGTGTCATCTCTGGAAGGATGGGATGCTGGTGTCTCGATGGTAGGCTGAGGATCTGTAGTCGCTGTGATGATCGGAGGAGTGGTCTGATGCAGCGGGGGCTCTGTCCATAGAGGAACCTCTGGATCTGCGGTCTGTAGCTGGTGGTGCACCTCATGATGTGGTGCAGTGTGGCCGGGACCTCCCTGCTCAGCCTGGGTAGGTGCCTCCTCCTCTTGATTGCTCACCTCCTCCTCAGATGTGTCGGAGGGCGTGTCGGGCTCGGAGGGAATATCACCACCAGAGCGGATCATCAGCTTGAGGTGCTCATAGCGTCGCTTGTGGTGACGCTTAGACCTCTCAAAAAGTTGCCTGGTGCGACGGTCAGATCTCTCAAACTGCTGTTGGTGATGGCGCTCCATCTGATCTAGGCGATCAAAAAGTCAGTGCACCAAATGATAGATGGGCTTACGAGCATGTGGGGGTGCAGTGGGTGGTGCTGGTCCAGTGGGAGCAGAAGGGGTAGCTGAAGAGGTGGCTGCCTCAGTAGTGTCAGTGAGAAATGGAAGGTGGTAGCCGAAAGCCAGGAACTTCTGACTGTGCGGGATGATCTTTAGGCACTCTGCTGCGGGGGGCTTTTCATCAACAGCCTCCCAAAGGACCTCAGCACGGCGATCCAACTCCGTAATCAGGTAAGGAAAAGAGAGGGCTCCTCTAACATGGACCCTGGCCATAATGCCGGATGAAGCGAGGTAGATAAAGGTCCTTACCCGTCATCACACACCAGATGAGGGTAATCATAGCAGCTGGCACCTCCGTTTCATGAGTGCTCAGCATCACATAGTTGCTCAGAATCTGTTGCCATAGTCGAGCCTCAACATTCAGATATATAAGCCTGATTCCCTTTGGTACCAATGTGCTAGTTCCCATGACCCAAGGAACAGTAGGATCAAGAGTGATGTCCTTCTTTACTGCATCCCAATCAAACCTCATGAATCTCATGTCTTTCTCAGCTTTCTGGTAACAATCTGGCTGATCTGATTTAGGTGAAAGATGGAGGATCTCTTCAATTGCTTCCTTAGTAACCAGAATCTGTTTGCCTCTGAGCTGTACTGCATCCAGGGATGATAGAAAGTAGTTACTGTAGAATTCTCTAACCCAGGATGAGTTGACCTCAGTTAGGTTCCTCTCCAAGAAGAACCACTCTGTTTGATCTGATCTGAGGTGTACTGCTGGAGTTCTTCTGGAATTTTGAGGGTCTTTTCCAAGTGTAGGTTCCTGGTGGTGGAAAATGTTGGGTATTTCAGCTAACAGTATTTGTTTACAAATTTTACTGGGTCAGCTGAAGGTACCAACTGATCAGCCTTTTCCTGCGGAGTAAAGTTTCTCTCCCGCCAGGAATCATCATGTAAGATGTCAAGGATGGAACCAGAGGATTCACCTCTTTTCCGTTTGCCAGTGGTGACTTTGCCCTTTCCCCTACCTTGAGATTTAGACATCCTGAAAAACAGAATTTCCAAGATATAATTGAGGAATAAAAGCAGGAAAACAAGTAGACAAATAACAAGATAAGCAGTAAGTGGCAAAGGATCAGTAGAAGAATGAAATGAGTTAAGGAAATGTATATTTTGGATTATGTTGGAGTTGAAAAGCTGAAATGAGAAATCACATTCCAAAATATGTTAGAAGTGGAAAGCTTGTTAATTAGGAAAAACAATTATCATGCCATGAGTGAAATTAATTTAAAGAAGTAGTGAAAAAGGAGAAGTGGGAAGTTAGAAAGTTAAAAGTGGTTAAAATTGAAAAAGAGGGTAGAAAGCGAAAATCAGTGAGTTAGTAAAAAGGAAGTCAGAGTAAGTGGCATGATGATTGGTTTCCAAGTAACAAGAATTTCACAAATTCCAACAACAGTTAACTCATATTCAAGCAGGGATAACAGGGTAATGATGATGATTCATATAGATATAGAAGGAGTAAAAAGCAAAATCAAATCATCAATAATGCGATTTATTTAACTAGGAAATCAAAAGTAATAAGAATGCTGGCCCATGCAGTCAAGAATAGGTTTGGTATGCATGGAGCAGTTCAAAAATGAGAATTGCCAAAACCAATACTTGAATGTAGAAGGAAAAGTAATTTGTAGAAAATTGGGTAGCATTCTGGCTAAAATTGGATGTTCCCGGAAAATAAATAACAAGAATAGTTCATATGTATTGAAATAAGGCTGCACAAATAGCAAAATAAAGAAAGAGCAGTGTAACAGCAGCATGTAATAGTTAAGAGCAACATATGAACAGGATCAACATCATAGCCAGAAAAATTGCAGAATAGATAAACAGATAACAGGAACGGTGCAATTATCAGGCCTAAATCCACTAACCATATCCTAGCTACCTAACCACCTAGAATTCAATACAAACATGCATCTCTATCTATCCTAATATGAACAAATTCTGAAAAATGTGCAGCGAACTAGGAATGAAAGGAAATCAGTGTACGGTGGAACCTGGTATGCGAAGAAAAAGGGATAAGACAGAGGGAGGGTAGTGGCGGCACCGAAAGGGAGGCACGGTGGCGCTGTGGAGGCGCAATGGTCGTCGGAGGTTGGCCGCAGTGAGGTGGCAGTGGCGGAGGAAGGCGAGAGTGTTAGGAATTGATGAGAGGGGGCAGTTCGTGGTGGTGACCGGCGGAGGGGGCAGCACCGGTCGGAGGCTGGCGGCGGTGGTGCAGTGGCGGAGGAGAGTGAGAAAGAGGGGAATGGAAGAAGGAGGAGAGGGGAGGGTTGGGTGTCGCGGTCGGGTTGGGTGGTGGTGGATTGGCGACGGCGCAGTGGTAGGGGCGGCTGGGGGGTGGTTGAAAATGGGAGAGGTGCAGAAGAGAGGAAGAAGAAGAAGTGGAATGGGGGCGAGACGGGTAGGGTTTCGCGTCACTGGGGGTGAGAATTCTTAGTCGTTATCAGAAACGAGGAGGGAAGAGAAGAAACAAATAAACAAGTAAAAGAAAAATATTTACAATAACCAATAATAAGGCACACGTTTGCAATTCTCCGGCAACGGCGCCATTTTGACGTTAGGATTTTTGCTAGTAAAGAATTTTATAAAATATAGTCGCATTGTGAGTATAGATTCTAAACCAACAGAAAATCCCTTCATACAAACATTTTGGTTGTCACAAGTAACAAACCCCTAAATAAATTGATAACCGAAGTATTCAAACCTCGGGTCGTCTTCTCAAGGAATTGTAGGGAAGTATGTTCTTATTATTGGTTATGAAGATTATAAATCGGGGTTTTAAAGATGAGGAACAAGAAATTTAAATTGCAAGTAAAGTAAATAAATAACTGTAAAAACACACTTTTGGCAAGGTATGAGAAATTGGAAGTCCTATCCTAGTTATCCTTATCAATGATGATGAAAATTGAATCTTAATTCTACTTAGTTAACCTTTGCTAGTGCAAGGGATGGTCAAGTGACTAATTAGTTTGATCTTCAAATCCTAATTAATTCCTAGAAAAAGATTGGGATTATTGAAGTTCAAGCTGATTAGCAAAGATAACAATTATCGATCACATTCAGTATAATAACTTCTGAGTTACTGATTTCTTAACCAAGAACAAAAGGGGAAAAGTAATCTACTGGAACAAAAATGTCTTCAGATTGGAAGCAACAGTAACATAAATAAAAGAAAGTAATAATAAACTGAAATACCTCAAATAACTTTAATTCAAAGAATAATCTGTAACGTAGAAGAATTCCTAAATTAAATTGAGAAGATAAATAAAAAGGAATATGGAACCTGATGAGAAGAGATAATCCTGAAAGCAAAAGAAATCCTAATTCTAAATCCTAGAAGAGAGAGGAGAGAACCTCTTCCTCCAAACTACATCTAATTCATGAATAGTAACTAATTGGAGATTCTCCCTTTAACGGATGCATTCTCCCAATTCATAACCTCTGATCTGTGCCTTCTGAACTTGGATTTGGGCCAAAAAGGTCTTCAGAAATCACTGGGAGCATTTTCTGTAATTTCTAGTGCGTGGCCTCTGTCATGCGTCCACGTGGGTCACGCGGTCGCGTCATTTGGAGTTTTTCTTGTCACACGGTCGCTTCAGTCATGCGTCCGCATCATATGCGTTTCGCTTATGGCGCGCGATCGGGTCAATCACGCGGTTGCATCACTGCCATTTCGCGCTGGCATGCGGCTGCGTCGCCCATGCGATCATGTCGCTGCCAGTTTTCTTCCATTTTTGCATGTTTTCTTTCCATCCTTTAAGTCATTCCTGGCTTAGAAGATCTGAAATTACTCAACACACGAATCACGGCATCGAATGATAATGAAGGGAAATTAAAATTATTATTTTTAAAGCATAGGAAACATGTTTTTCCCATATATCTCATAATAAGGAAGGGAAAGTAAAACCATGCAATTTATATGAATAAGTGAGTGAAGGATTGAATAAATCACTTAAATTAGGCACAAAATATATCATAAAATATGGGTTTATCACTCCTTCCACGCAGATGTCTGAGAGCACTTGATCTAGCCTTTGATCAAAATTGACCCTTCTAGTGTAAAGATGTGGGTCTCTTTGCATCAAAGGCAAGTTGAATGCCAACCTCACACTTTTCGGACTAAAGTCCAAGATTCTTCCATGGACCATGGTACTCCAATTTTTAGGATGTGGGTTCACACTAATGTCAAGGTTTTTCGTGACCCATGCATTAGAGTAGAACTCTTACACCATTAAGATCCCAACCTCTTGGATGGGATTGGTTAGGACTTCCCAACCTTTACTCTGGATTTCATGTCGGATCTCCAGATACTCATTCTTCTTAAGCTTAAAAGGGACATCAGGGATCACCTTTTTGTTTGCTACTGCTTCAAAGAAGTAGTCTTGGTGGGATTTGGTGATGAATCTCTCCATCTTCCAAGATTCAGAGGTGGCGGCTACGGTCTTTCCTTTCCTCTTTCTAGAGGGTTCCCCGACTTTGGGTGCCATAAGTGGGAATGGAAAAGAAAAAAGCAAGGCTTTTCCAACACCAACCTTAAAACGTTGCTCGTCCTCGAGCAAAAATATACAAAAAAGAAGAATGGAGTAGAAGAAGAAGAAAATAGATGGAGATGGAGGGAGAAGAGCAATTCGGCCATGTGAGGGCTAAAGGTGTATGAGTAGAGTGTGAGATAAATGGAATGAGGGGGTATTTATAGGGAAGGTATGGTTAGGTTTTTGAATTAGTGGGGAGGAAATATGGGTGGGAAAGTTTGAATTTTAGTGGTTGGGGGTTGGTGGGAGTTATAATGGTTTTGGGGAAGAGGTATGGATGTGGCTGGTTGAGGGTTAATAGGGAAGAGTATGTGGGGAAGTGTGAAAAGAAGAAAGAAGAAGGTGGGGTAAATGAAGATACTATGGGATACACTGGTCTTGAGAGGCTCGGGAATTCAAATTCCCTATCCCCCTTATGGGCATTGAACGCCCAGCTCATGCTCGATAGCTGGCGTTCAACGCTAGCTTACTGCTCCACTCAGGGCATTGAACGCCCAAGAGGGACCTCCTTCCTAGCGTTCAACGCCAGGTCTTCTACTTCTTTTGGGCTTTGAACGCCTAGCCTTTGCCAACTGATTGGCGTGTAATGCTAGTAATGTTACCTTTTGTGGGCGTTGAACGCCCACTCCTGCCTTCTTGTCTGGCGTTCAACGCCAGCAAGACATGTACTCCAGGGTATTCTATTTCAGCTTCTGAACATTTCTGTCCTGTTCTGACTAATGCACATGATCATGAACCTAAAGAAAATAATTAAGAAAAATAAATTCAAAGAAAAACATAAATAATAACTATGGTTGGGTTGCCTCCCAACAAGCGCTTCTTTAACGTCACTAGCTTGACGGTTAGCTCTTTACGGAGATGGATATGGGCTCAGAATTTTGCCTCTTACAATGAACTTTCTTCCTGTCTTCTTATGGATGAGCTCCACATGTTCTAGAGACAAGATACGACTCACTATATGTGGTATGATTGGTTTCTTGGTGAAGACAACTCTCATGCCAGGTGAGAGGCCTTCTGTGGGGATCTTTTTGTCCTTTCAGCCTTTAAGTTCTTTCTTATTAGTACCTTTGTTCTCAGTGCTTGTTGATGGCTTCCCAACACCAAACTTAGAATTAGTGTCTGAGGGCTTAGTAAAGCTCTGCACTGAGAGAGATGGTTGGAACACTAAGTGCTGCACAGTTATCTCTTTTTTCTCAGAGGGAGAGTTCGGGTGAGGCATCTTGAACAAGATGTGCTCCTCCCCTAGTTGTAAAATCAATTCTCCCTTTGCTACATCAATGATAGCATTGGCAGTGGCTAGGAAAGGTCTTCCAAGGATGATGGATTCATCCTCATCTTCCCCAGTATCTAAGATTATGAAGTTTGTAGGGATGTAAAGGTCTTCAACCTTCACCAAGACATCATTTACTAAGCCTTATGCTTTTTCATTGACTTTTCTGCCATCTCCAGTGAGATATTTGCAGCTTGTACCTCAAATATTCCCAAATTCTCCATCACAGAGAGTGGCATAAGGTTTATACTTGACCCTAGGTCACATAGAGCTTTCTCAAAGGTCATGGTTCTTATGGTGCAAGAAATTAGGAAGCGTCCGGGATCCGGAAGCTTTTGAGGCAGCTTCTGCTGAACCAAAGCATTGAGTTCTTTGGTAAGCACTGGAGGTTCATCCTCTAATATCTTTACTCCAAATAACTTGGCGTTTAGCTTTATGAGAGCTCTTAGGTAAGGAGCAACTTGCTCTTCCCTAGTTTTCTCATCCTAATTAGAGGATGAGTATTCATCAGAACTCATGAATTGCAAGAGTGCTTGCAAGGAGACCTCTATGGTCTCCACATGAGCCTTGGCTTCCTTTAATTCTTGGATAGGGACTTTATCAGTGGGTGTTGAATACTCAGTAGGAATACCTTTACTGGCGTTCAAATCCACCTCTTATGGCTTTTTAGGAGTTGAATGCTCAGTGGAGACATCTTCACTGGCGTTCAACGCCAGCTTCTCTGCCAATTTGGCGTTGAACGCCCAGTAAGGTCCTCCTTACAAGCATTAAACGCCAACTCTTATGCCGGTTTGGGCATTGAACGCCCAGTAAGGTCTTCCTTATTGGTGTTCAACGCTAGCTCTTGTGCCAGTTTGGGCGTTGAACGCCCATTATGGTCTTCCTTAATAGCGTTCAACGCCATTAAAGGTATAGCATTGGGTGTTGAACACCCAGTAAGGACTTCTTTACTGGCGTTCAACGCCAAGAATGGCATATCATTGGGTGTTGGACGCCCATTAGGGATCTCATCATTGGCGTTCAACGCCAGATTACTCCCCTTAGATTCGGCCTCACCTTCAGTAGTGATGATGTACTCTTCTCTTGGGTTTACTTCAGTGTTACTAGGAAGAGTGTTAGGAGGAGCCTCAAGGATTCTCTTGCTCAGTTGACCAACTTGTACCTCCAAATTTCTGATAGAAGACCTTGTTTCAGTTATGAAACTCTGAATGGTCTTAGAGAGGTTGGACACTATACTGACTAAGTCAAAAATGCTCTGCTTAGGAGTCTCAACATGTTCCTGAGAATATGGGAATGGTGGCTGATAAACCCCATTTTTAGGGTTTATCTTGTATTGAATTTAGAGTATTTTGATGACCTTTTCTCGTATTTAGCCTATGAATTAGCATGGTTTTGTTATCTCTCCTGTATTTGTGCTTAAGTATAAAAACATGCTTTTTAAGCCTTTAATTTGATAATTTTAATTCATCATTGATTCCATAAGATGCCTTGATGTGTTTGCTAGTAATCTCAGGTTGAAATAGGCTAGGCATGGATCAAAGGTGTAAGGAAGGAAGCATGCAAGTGGAGAGAAGCACAAAAAGCCAAAGAATTGATCTTGGCCAAGCACGCGCACGTGCACAAGGCGCTCGCGCGCACATTACGGAATTAGCCAGGGACGTGCACGCGTACCGTGCGCGCACGCGTCGTAGTCCACACGTGATTCTGTTATTGCAACACGTGCCTAGCGATTTTGGAGGGTTTCAGCAACCAACTTTGGCGCCAAACTGCATATAAGAACCAAGGATTGAAGGGATTAACACACATTCACATCCACACACTCATTCCACAAGTTTTCTTAGATATTTTTAGTTAGTTACATTTGTAGAGGGAGAGACTCCAACCTCTCTCTAGGGTTCATCTTCATCTTCTCAATTCTCAACCATTCCTTGGTGAGATCCATTGCAACTCTCAATTTACTTTGTTCATATTGTAGATCCTCTTCTCTAATCTCAATTAGTGCTTGTAATTGTTCAATTCTCATAGATCTTAGATTTAACTTTGTTGTTTTGGATTCTATTAATGCATTGGAAATCTCATTTTCATTGTTAATTCATTGTTGATTGTTGTTAATATCTTGTATTGAGTTACTTTGATTCTTCTCAATTCTACTATGTCTTTTATTCTTGCTCCCCAAGTGTTTGAGAAAATGCCAACTTTAGATATGGAGTAGCATTCCCTCACTTGGCCTAGTGGTTGAGTCATTGGAGATACTTGAATAATGGATGTCAATTGTTGATTGAGGATTGAGAATTGCTAATTGACTTGGAGTGCACTAAAGCTAGACTTCCCTAGGGTAAGACTAGGACTTGTGACTCAAGTTAGTTACTTTTGCTTGACTTTTCTCTATGATTAGGGGTTAACTAAGTGAAGTAACACTCCATTGTTATCACAATTGAAGGAAGCTATAGTAATGGAACTTCCAATGTTCAACCTTGGCCAAGGCTTTTAATATTGATTGATTGTTGTTTTCTTTTATTAGCACTTTTATGCCACACTCTTTAAACCACAAAAGACCACTTAACGAATAACATGCATCCTTGTAGCATTCCTAGGGAAGAACGACTCAGGATTAATACTCTCAATCATAGATTGTAGAATTGTTTGATGATGAATTTTGTGTCGGTTTAGACTTTACTACGATTGGTTACTTGATAATTTCTATACCGGCTAAGAATTCATTCATCAAAATGGCGCCGTTGCCGGGGAATGCACATGAGTGCCATGTTTTTGGTTAATGTAAATATGTGAATATTGTGAACATGTTTGTCTTTTTCTTGTTTGTTAGTTTTCATTAGCTTTAGATCTCCATTAGTTTTGTTCCTATTTGCCACTATGAACTCTCGTCCTTGTGGTTTTGGATATGACTATGACTATGTTGTAGGCGATGAAAACTTGAATGATGGCTCACATTATGGGAGAGATGAATTCTTAGGAAGGGAGCCACATCCATATGAGCAATCATCATGGCAACCTTCCCCTTCAAGTTACTATGATGGTAATCCTTCCTATAATGCATATCATTCCTATGGATATGATGATTCTTATCATGGTTATACCACTCAACCACCATCATTCTATGCACCATATTCTCAACCCACATCTTATTTCCACCAATTGCCTACATATGATCCAAATCTATATTCCCCCTATGCATACCCTTGCGACGATTATGAACAAGCAACCCTTGAATCACCACTACTCCAACATCCTTACCCTCCAAGCCAAGTCCCCATAGATGATACACTTGGTGTCATTCTTCAAGAGCAAGAAGAGCTCCAAACCGCACTCACTAGTTTCACCTCTACCCTCCAAGAATCTATGTCCCGTGTAATTCCACTTTCTACCAACAACCAAGATATCTTCCCACCTCCAAGCTTTGATGAACCTCCCTTCCAACTATGTCATGATTGCCCCTCTCTGCCACAAACCTCCATGGAAGCATATCAATATCCATCAATCCAAGAGCAATACGATCCTACTTATGTTAGTAAGGTGGAACAAGAATCAAGGGATCGTTTCAAGGAAGAAATGGATCTACTTCAAGCAACCATCCGTCAAAAGATGGACTCTTGGGATTCATACAACAAGCAAAGCATCTCCACGGATGAATGTGAGAAATCAACCGAAGAAATGAGCATGAAGAAGATTTTAGGATCCCAACACGAGGACAAGGAGCCGGGATATGTCTTGCAACAAGTAGAGGAGGAAGAGATCATTGAAGAAGAAGAAACGGTTGAAGAGTTAAAGGAAGTTGAACAAGAGGTGGATTTCAAGCTTGAGAACACTTCTACACCAAGTGATATTGTTGATGATCTTGTGGAAATTGTTGAAGTCTCTTCCATTAAACTTGAAAATGATGTTGGGGAGGATAATGCCCAACCTCCAAAGCATAGTATGAGTAATGAAAGATTGGAAGAGGTTGATCAAGAGATGAATTCAATCATTGAGAAATTCTTATCTACAATTGAATCCCCTCCCATTGGGCTTGAAATTGAGATCAAGGAGGAAGATGCACACCCTCCTATGCCGTTGGTAAGCAATGAAGAAGAGAATGAATTGGAAGGAAGCTACCAAGAGGATGGGTTGAAATTGAGGAAGCTTGTGAATAAGTGAAGGTAATCAAGGAAGAGTACAAGGGAGTGGAGCTTGCAAGATCATTGGGACCACCCCTTCCTAAGTCACCATCCAACATAACATTCAAGTGGGTAAAATTCTTATCTCTAATCTTTACTTTCCCACTTGATTATGGTTTGCTTGAGACGGATGGGCAACATAGAGCACTTTGTGGATTGAGGGGTAAGGGAGAGTCATGTAGTGGTCGGAAACATCACTCTAAGTTGATGGGTGCTTGCTCAAGGTTGAACGGCATTGAGTGGTGTAAAACCAAATTGCATGGGTCTAGGAGAATGTTTGGAGGCCTAATTGAGAATTCAATGAGTTTGCCACCCAAATGGAAGCATGGAGATCAAGAAGAAAGGGGGTTGACAAACAAAGTATGAGACCCCAGAACATACATAGAGCACTATCAACTTAGGGGCCTTGTCACTTGCTTAGGCCTCCTTGAAGGCCTTGTACGTTTAAATTGGGATCCCGGAGGCTATTGGAAGAGCAAACACTGGTGGGGATTCGAAGAAGAGTTCAAGCATAAGCCACCCTAGCAAGGACTCCACCAAATGTCCAACTTAAGGACTTAAACTAAAAGTGCTAGGTGGGAGACACCCCACCATGGTAAACTATTTCCACTCTCCTCTAATTTTGTTTAATAAGTGATTTGAGTTACCATTGTAGGTATGTTTTCATCTCATAATTAGCTTGTTTGTGTACATTAGTTGCTAGCATATTAACATGTACCTTGTGCTTAGTAGTGATGGAATAAATCTCAAAACCAGCTTGCATTTTATAAAGTGTGTGGTTTTTGACTGAATAAGGAGTTGTAGGCACCATGGGGAGTCTTTGGGCAATTTAGAGCTTTTAGGCATCTTCTTAAAAAAAAAAAGGGGAGGACGCGCGCGCACGCTGCACGCGCACGCGTCCATGAGCGGATGCACCACCATACACCTTCCAGAGAGTTAGGCCTATCTTGGGCGAACGTTGTGCCTCTAGCCTAACTCGTACCTCGCGAACATGCACTGCACGCTTGCGCGCACATGTTTTTATAAGAAAATGTGCGCGCTCGCACACATACCGCGTGTGCGCCGGTCTAGTGACACAACTTCCAGGCCAAATCCAGAGAGTTGCGCCTACTCTGGGCCAGCACCATACCTCCAGCCCAACTCCTTGCACGCGTATGCGCACCGTACGCGCACGCATCCTTACCGACTTTCACCACCCACGCGTGAGCGCCTAAGGCGCGTACACGTCGAACCCCAAATCCATCATTATACGCGAACGCGCACCATGCGCGTGCGCGCGTCAAAAAAAAATTAATAAAACCCAACAACCCTAAGAAGTGCCTACATGCTTGTTAAACCATAATATGCACCCTCCTTACATTACGTTCATTCTCTCACAATAATTAGTACGCTTTGATTGTGTAACCTGTTGCAACTTAGCATCACTTTCAATTTCTCATAGTTACACAATTGGACTTTATTGTTTGTAACACCAATTATTGTGAAGTCCATTTTGGCATTTCTATATATTCATGCTTGTGAACATGACTGTTGCGCATAACTTGCACTCCTCTCCCCATTGGGCAATTCTCCATCATACCATTAATTACCAACTTCACTTTTCTAACTCACTGATTTTTATAACTGCTAACTTCACTTTTACTTACACTTGACCCTTTAACCATTCCCTTAAGGTATGATGATGGATATGCCTAATCCTTGAGAATTGTGACACTTTGATTGGTATCCTGAATTCTTGGTTTATGTTTCCAATTATTCTAGGCTTACTTGCAAACCAAGTTTTCGATTCCAAGTTCACATCATGATGATTTGCCATTCATCTTGCATCCTGACTATGCTCCTATTTGCTTCATACTACATGTTTAATTGCTCATATTCCACCATATTCTACTTTTAGGATGTCGGACAAAAGAAATAGAAAGAGAACACCAGAACCTACTATTGCCTCACTTCAAGCATATGCTCCACAAACCTCTAGATCTCGCCCTGACCTTCCGGATTAGCATCGGGGACGATGCTTAATCTTAAGTGTGGGGAGGTCGCCGTTGGCACCACATTTTGGGCGCATTTCCTAGTTATATTTTCCTAACATTGTGTTAGATATTTTGGACACATTTTGGTTGTTGCATACTCTTTTATTTTGGATGTTAGATATTAGTAGATTTTTCTCTATATAGTTATCTTCTTAGTAGCTTGTAGTTGTGATTAGAAAATATTAAGACGTAGTCAACCCTTTTACATATGAAATTTGTTTTAACTAGAAATAGAAAGGGAAAACTAAGAAATTTTGGAATTTTTCAATCACAACAATGCTTAGTCAAAATAATGGAACTTTTCAAGGAACCCATCTAGAGAGCACAACCCAATTGACTGAAAAAAAATTTTGTAACTTGCTTGAATTCATACTTTGTAAAGCATGTATTAAGCTAAGAACACAAGCTTGTGAGACTTGAGCCTATTAATGTGGTTACATTTTATAACCACTTATTTTCCATTCTTGTGTGCAATTGTTCTCTTTCTATGATTGTGATCCTTGATTTGCTTGATTCTATATGTCCATTTATTTCTTGTATTCATGCATTTGTATGATTGAGGCCATTATTTCATTAGCCCACGTACCCAAATAGCCTACCTTTTACTCTCCATTGTTAGCCAATTTTGAGCCTATGCTTAACCAACTTATTCTTATTTTAGCTCACTATAAGCCCGAGGCAGAAAACCAATGAAAGCCCCTTGCTTGGATCTTTGATTAGCCTAGGCTAGTGAGAGTGTTTATTATTCAAAGTTGGTGAGTCTTGGGAACATTGGATGGGATAAAAAAAAAAGGGGTAATACACTTCCACATTTAGGAATTGGGAACATATTCATGTATTGATTGAATGTATAGGACTTTATGCAATTGATGTCCTTGTACAAAGTATGAAAAGAAAAAAAAAAGAAGAGAAAAAAATGAAAAAATGAAAAAAATATATATATAAAAAAAAGAGAAGAAAAAGAAAGAAGAAAATGAAAAGAAAGCAACCAAAGGGGACACAACGCCCCGAAGTGAAGCACAATAAAAGGGAATCAATGCATAAGTGTTATGAATCAAGGAATAAGATGCATGAATATGTAAGAAAAAAAGTGAAGAATGGGTAGTTAGATTAGTACTTAATTGTATAGGTCATTGCATAGGTTAGGTGGGAAAGTATATGCTAATCAAAGGTCTAAACTTTAGTCCGCTTAACCATAAATAATCCTACCTTGACCCTAACCCCATTACAACCTAAATGAAAGACCTCATGATGAATGTATGCATGCATTGAATAGGTGTTGATTGTTAGAAGAAAATCAAATTTTGGAAAGCATGATTAGAAGGGAGTTGAGTGAATTAACCCTTAAACACTTGAGTGAATAAAGCGGATACACATCCGGTGAGGGTTCAAAAGTTCAATTACATGTCATCACCATATTATCTGTATTCTTGCAAGCTTGGATTTCTTTTGATAATTCAATACAATTGTGGTTTGGACTTGATACCTATTGCTCTAGATCTTATGCTTATATATGTTCTCTTGGAAGTTGAGTTATGTTGACCAAAGCATTTGCACTAACTTTAGGTAGTTGCATTTAGATAGGACTCATATGGTTTAGTTACATTTAATAAATGTCATACCCCTTGTTTCCTACTTATTTTAGCATGAGGACATGCTAAGGTTTAAGTGTGGGGAGGTTGATAAACCCCATTTTTAGGGTTTATCTTGTATTGAATTTAGAGTATTTTGATGACCTTTTCTCGCATTTAGCCTATGAATTAGCATGGTTTTGTTATCTCTCCTGTATTTGTGCTTAAGTGTAAAAACATGCTTTTTAAGCCTTTAATTTGATAATTTTAATTCATCATTGATTCCATAAGATGCCTTGATGTGTTTGCTAGTAATCTCAGGTTGAAATAGGCTAGGCATGGATCAAAGGAGTAAGGAAGGAAGCATGCAAGTGGAGAGAAGCACAAAAAGCCAAAGAATTGATCTCGGCCAAGCACGCGCACGTGCACAAGGCGCTCGCGTGCACATTGCGGAATTAGCCAGGGACGCGCACGCGTACCGTGCGCGTACACATCGTAGTCCGCACGTGATTCTGTTATTGCAACACGTGCCTGGCGATTTTGGAGGGTTTCAGCAACCAACTTTGGCGCCAAACTGCATATAAGAACCAAGGATTGAAGGGGATTAACACACATTCACATCCACACACTCATTCCACAAGTTTTCTTAGATATTTTTAGTTAGTTACATTTGTAGAGGGAGAGACTCCAACCTCTCTCTAGGGTTCATCTTCTTCTTCTCAATTCTCAACCATTCCTTGGTGAGATCTATTGCAACTCTCAATTTACTTTGTTCATGTTGTAGATCCTCTTCTCTAATCTCAATTAGTGCTTGTAATTGTTCAATTCTCATAGATCTTAGATTTAACTTTGTTGTTTTGGATTCTATTAATGCATTGGAAATCTCATTTTCATTGTTGATTCATTGTTGATTGTTGTTAATCTCTTGTATTGAATTACTTTGATTCTTCTCAATTCTACTATGTCTTTTATTCTTGCTCCCCAAGTGTCTGAGAAAATGCCAACTTTAGATATGGAGTAGCATTCCCTCACTTGGCCTAGTGGTTGAGTCATTGGAGATACTTGAATAATGGATGTCAATTGTTGATTGAGGATTGAGAATTGCTAATTGACTTGGAGTGCACTAAAGCTAGACTTCCCTAGGGTAAGACTAGGACTTGTGACTCAAGTTAGTTACTTTTGCTTGACTTTCCTCTATGATTAGGGGTTAACTAAGTGAAGCAACACTCCATTGTTATCACAATTGAAGGAAGCTATAGTGATGGAACTTCCAATGTTCAACCTTGGCCAAGGCTTTTAATATTGATTGATTGTTGTTTTCTTTTATTAGCACTTTTATGCCATACTCTTTAAACCACAAAAGACCACTTAACCAATAACATGCATCCTTGTAGCATTCCTAGGAAAGAACGACTCGGGATTAATACTCTTGATCATAGATTGTAGAATTGTTTGATGATGAATTTTGTGTTGGTTTAGACTATACTACGATTGGTTACTTGATAATTTCTATACCGGCTAAGAATTCATTCATCAGTGGCTTATTGTTAAACCTATTCTGGATTCTTCCACCTTGAGTATTACTGAAGCCTTGCTGAGGCTTCTATTGATCCTTCTATGAAAGGTTAGGATGATTCCTCCATGAAGGATTGTAGGTGTTTCCATAGGGTTATCCCATATAATTCACCTCCTCTATCTTGGGTTGGTCAGGATCATAAGCTTCTCCTTCAGAGGAAGCTTTTTGAGTATTGACTTGTTAGGTCAAGATATTGTTCTAAGCCAATATAGCATCCAGAGTGTCTACTTCGAGAACTCCTTTCTTCTGAGCTACCCCATTATTCACAGGGTTTCTCATAGAAGTGTACATGAATTGGTTGTTTGCAACCGTCTCAATAAGTTCTCTTGCTTCTGCATGCGTTTTCTTCAAGTGGAGTGATCCACCGGTAGAGCTGGTCAATGATATTTAGGACATCTCAGACAAACCATCATAGAAGATGTCTAGGATAGAGCATTCTGAGAGCATGTCAGGAAATGTATCAGTTTCTTGTATCTTTTCCATGCTTCATAGAGGGATTCACCTTCTTCTTGTCTAAAGGTTTAAACTTTCAATCTAATTTTGCTCATCTTCTAAGGTAAAAAGAACTTGGCCAAGAAAGCATTGATCAATTTTTCCCAAGTGTCTAGGCTTTCTCTAGGTTGAGAGTCCAACCATATCCTAGCTCTGTCTCTAACTGGAAAGGGAAAGAGCATAAGTCTGTAGAATTCAGGATCTACTCCATTGGTCTTAACAGTGTTACAAATCTGCAAAAATTCAGATAGAAACTGATGTGGATCTTCTAGTAGAGGCGTATGGAACTTGCAATTCTGTTGCATTAGCGAGACTAATTGAGGCTTAAGCTCAAAGTTGTTTGCTCTAATGGTAAGTATGGAGATACTTCTTTCATAGGAATCAGAAGTTGGTATGGTGTAGTCACCAAGAACCTTCTTGCATCTCCTTCATTATTAGGCTCAGCTGCCATGTTTTCATCTTCTTGTTCGAAAATCCCTGTGAGGTTTCCTTCGGAGTGTTGTGCTTTAGCTTGTTGTAAACGCCTCTTTAAGGTCCTCTCAGGTTCAGGATCAAGATTAAAGGGAGGTTCTTTATATCTGTTCCTGCTCATAAACAACAGAAAGAAAACAAGAAAGAAGAAGAATGGGAGCTCTATGTTCAAGAACAGAGGACTCCCTGTGAGATGTGAAGAAGAAAGAAGAATGTAGATAGAGAGAAGAAAAAAAGAATTCGAATAAAAGGGAAGAAGAATTCGAAAATTAGAAGTAAAAAGAGAAAATATTTTTGTTTTTATTTTATTTATTAATTAAATTCGAAAATAAAAACTAATTAACCGAAAAGATTTAAAAATTAAATAATGAACTTCGAAAAAAAGAGAGAGAAATAGAGAAGATATTTTCAAATATTAGAAGAGAGAAGAATTAGTTAGGAAGTTTTGAAAAAGAAGAAAGAGAAAACAACTAATTAAGAAAGATTTGAAAACAAGATAAGATATAAGATTAGAAAAGATTTGAATTTAAAATTTAAAATTTAAAAGATAAGATAGTAATTGAAAAGATTTGAAAAAGATTTGATTTTGAATCTTAAAATTAGAAAAGATAAGATAAACATGTGAAAACGGTTTGAAAAATATTTGAAACAGATAAGGTTTGAAATTTGAGTTTTGAAAAAGGCTTGATTTTTGAAATTTTAAATTTTACATTTTGAAATTGAATTTTAAAATTTGAATTTGAAATTAGATAAGATAAGATTTTTAAATTTTAAAGAAAGATAAAAAGATAAGATAGTAATTTAAGAAAAGATATGATTTCTGAAAAGAATTAAATTTGAAATTTAAAACTAAGATAAGATAAGATAATGATTTTGAAATTAAAATTTGAAATTTTGGTGATATTTTCGAAAATCAAAGTAAAAAGATAGAAAAGATATAATTTTATTTTTTTTTTTACTTTTTGAATTAATGACGAGAGAGAAAAACAACCAATAGACACCAAACTTAGAATTTTTAGATCTAAAAGTAATAATTTTCGAAAATTGAAAGGAAAAACACTTAATGACACCAAACTTAAAATTTTAAAGATCAAAACAAGAAGAAAAACAAGAACAACTTGAAGACCAAGAAAAACACCAAGAACAAACTCGAAAATTTCAAAGTAATTAAAGAATACACAATGGACACCAAACTTAAGATTTGACACTAGACTCAAACAAAAGACACTATTTTTGAAAAGTTTTGAAAAAAGACTCAAGAAAGTTCGAACTCTAACAAGAACAAGAACAAAAGACTCAATCAAAAGATAAAGATTAATAAAAAAAAGAAAAGATTTTTGAAAAATTTTTTATTTTTTCGAAAAAAAAAATAAAAGACTCAAACAAAATTAAAAACAATACCTAATCTAAGCAACAAGATAATCCATTATTTTTTTCAAACTCAAATGATCCCCGACAACGGCACCAAAAACTTGGTGCACGGATTCCCACACTCCGTACAACTGAACTAGCAAGTGCACTGGGTCATCCAAGTAATACCTGAGGTGAGTCAGGGTCGATCTCACGAGGATTGTCGGCTTGGATCAAATAATGTTTATCTTGTAAATGTTAGTTAGGCGGATAGAAAAGTTGTTTAATTGTTTAAAAGCATGAAAGTAAAATAAAGATAGCGTTACTGAGTGGTTGTGAATCTAATGATAAGAAGATAGTTAAGGCTTCAGAGATACTTTGTTTTTCTGGATCAATACTTTCTTACTATCTACTCTAACTGTGAATGATTGCTTCTGTAGCAGGCTGTATGTGATCAACGCCGGTTTGAGCGGCCGCCAATCTTCCTCTAGGTTGAACACCAGTTTTAGTGCGCATCCAGTATGAATGAGGGTGAAGCTCCTGCAGTTCATCCCCTTGGTGATCCTAATCAAAACTCCACAGACAAGGTCAAATCTTCCAGATCAGAGAATGCTGCGCCTTGAGTCTAGCCTTTACCACAAAGACCCTAATCTCCCCATACCTCAGCTAAACTGATGTTTCGAGAAGTCCCTAATGAAGTCGTGGATTAGCCGTCTAAGAGACGTATCCTTAAGCTAGTGGTTCATTGATATTTGATGAAAGATGCTTGTAGAACCCATGTAGAATAGAGATAACTTTTGATGGTTCAACTCATGCATAAGGTTGAAAAACGAAGATATATCTTAGGAGAGAATCAAACATGAATTGAAATAGAACAGTAGTGCTTTTACTAATCCATAAAACTCAGCAGAGCTCCTAACCTTAAGTTAGGAGGTTTAGTGGCTCATACTGTACATAATGGTGTTCAAAAATATGATATGCTGGAGAGAGATCCTAAACATGGTTGATCTTCTCCTATATATACTAATCTAGTAACTAAGGATTACAAAAATATGATAGGCTTAGGCTTGTAGTGTAAAAATTCACCTCCGAGGCCCACTTTGTGGGTGTTTGGGCTAAGCTAAGGGTGTGTCCACGTGCTAGTAAGGCTCTTGGGTGTTGAACACCCCCTTTGGACTCCTCTTTGGGCGTTGGACACTTGCCACCTCTTTGTGGGCATTGGACGCCAGGACTAGGGTAGATGGCTGCCGTTGAACGCCAGTTTTGGGCCTTTATCTCCAAAGACAGGTATAAATTATTAAATATTGATGGAAAGCCCTGGATATTAGCTTTCCATAGCCATTGAGAACGCTTCATTTGGATATCTGTAAATCTAGAAATGCTTGCTTGAATGCACGGAGGTCAGATCCTGACAGCATCTGCTAAGCTTTCTTTGCCTCTGTATCAGACTTTGTTAAAACTCTCAGATTTCAGCTAGAAAATACCTGAAATCACCATAAAACACAACTCATAGTAAAATCCAAAAATGTGAATTATACACTAAAACCTATGAAAATATAATCAAACTTAAACAAAACATGCTAAAAACTATATGAAAATGATGCCAAAAAGCGTATAAAATATCCGCTCATCACTATACTTGACGTAACTGGTCATGATTGTGCTTGAACCTCATTACTTGTGATAGTGACTGAAATTGGTTGGGTTGTGGTGAATTGGATGTGATTGAGCTGTTTGGGCCTGAAGCCATGATTGATTATGTGATGGGTCGGAGGTCATGATTGGTTTGAGTTGTGGTTTAGTAAAGTATGAAATATCAAGCGGGTTCAGCATCGACTTAATGAACCTATGTTTGGAATAGGTTGGTCATTCATTCCATTAGGAAACTTTTAAAATTCTTTTTTCTGAAAAAAGAGTTTGGATTTCTGGTTAATTAACTGATTTCTTTTTAAAAGGTTTTGGATTTTTGATGGTTAAACCATCTAATTTTAAAGGATTTAGAAACTTGTAAATAGTCATTATAAATGAACTTAACTCTAAACCCTGACCTTACTAAGAACTCCCTAGTTTTTACCCCTTACACCTCTTCAGATGAATACGAGAGTCTTGCTCTACGAGATTAATCATTTGTATATCCACGACGACCCAGTGCAAGGCTGCGAGTATTACATCTATTGTGAAACATCTCGTGTACATAATTATGTAGTACGTGGTAGATCTTTTCAGCATCTTATTAATACACCTTTCTTTGAATCTCGATGTACACTATAAATTTTCTCTTTCTTTGATGCAACCTGAGGAGGACCCTGAAATCATAGATATCTCTTCTGGTAGTGATGAGATAGATGAGGCACCAATGAGCGGTCATCACTACCTACCCAATGGCTTTTTCTGAGTGGTTTTTGGATCAGAGACGAGAAGACTTTTTGAGGCGTCCAGTCTAACTTCGATACATTAGAATATTTCCCTCGCTCTTGCTAGCATGCTCAGAGGGAATAGGCATATCATAGAGTTAGGCTAGCCTGTGTGCCAGTTTAAGGGCTTTAGGACAGGCTAAGGCCTAAGACGTCTTATGTTCATAAATGTATATATATATATAAGTTGCTGACTGAGGGGTGTTGTATTATAGTTCTGTACTAGTATAACTGAGCCACTTCTGGATCACGATGTACATTATGGTGTGATGTTCTATGTATTTCCTTCTACTATTTTCTAAATGTGTGTACTCATATTTCCTTGTTATACTGTATGTATGCGACTCGATACTACTATTGTTTTAAAAAAAATACTCGAAAACTCGCAAGGTGTTGACAACAAACAAGCTTATACTTAATAATTATTATTACGTATGGGGAAACAAGTTTGTAATGTTCAGCTTCTAGTATGATCATGACATGCTGGGAGTTGGGTTGTTACAATAGGCATGCATCATGCTGCATTTATTTGCTTTGTCTATGTGTGCTTAAGTGTTTTGGTTTGTCTATCGGATAAATTTTGTCTAATTATTATTTGTTGTACTTGCTGTAATTGCTCTCTAGTTGTGTTTTCCTTGCATTGTTTGTGCCTATGATTAGTTCTGTTTTGGGATTGAGTTTTGATAGTGATTTATTTTAAATTGGGTCGGAGGCCAGGTTGATTTAATTTGGGTCCGAAGCCGGGTTGATTTATTTTGGACCGGAGGCTAAATTGATTTGATTTGGGCTGGAGGCCGAGTTGATTTAATTTGGGATGGAGGCCGAGTTGATTTGATTTTGGCCAGAGGCTGTGATTGATTGGATTAGTGGTAAGTTTTGGTTAAAATCGTTTCTTAGTAAGTAGTGAAATATATGAAATGTTATTTTGTATGAAATTTTTATAAGAAAAATATCAGTTTTTGATTTGAATAATAAACTCATGATTACTGCGATAGAAAATAGTTTTATTTAAAATATCTTATTACGATAATTCTTAAAAATCCTCTACTGAAAACCAGCGAGGATGATGTTCTCACCTCCCGACAGGCTTCTCTTTTTAGGACGGACGAGGAAACTCATGAAGTTTTTGCTAAGTCCTTAGTTGTACTGTTTCTACTTATATATGTATATATGTCATAGTTTTTTCCTCGCCTTTGTCATTATAAATTTGTAAGAGGAATAAAAGTTGTATAATTTGTCTGTATACAATATATATAAGTTTCTTGTATAAGAAGTCTTGTATATATATATATATATACATGTTGGTAAAAATTTAAAAGTATTTCTATTTTTTCCAAGAAAAATAGCGATACAGTTTCGAGTTAAAGGCTCATATCTTATTATTAAATATATGGATGTTGTCGTAATATTCTCGCTATCAGAGTGGTGCAGCCAGAAGTGTGACATTCTGATAGTGAGAGTGTTACATGTCTGTGTTAATTCTATTTTGAGACTGTGTGTTGATTTATTTATGTGCTGGGCTGGATGCCGAGATTTGTTTATATCTTGGGCGAAGGCCGAGAGTTGTTTATATGATGGGTCGAAAGCCGTGGTTGGTTATGTTTGGGCCAAGGCCGTGATTGGTAAGTGATGTATGTATTGTTCCTGTTACTAAGAAGGGAAAAATGAATTTGAATTGTCGAATAGTTAATTGTTGTGGTTTAAAATGATTCATAAGGCGAATGATGATCATTACTTTTGAAATTCATTCTTCTTTTTATATGTATCTTCTTATGACAACTCTTAAACCTTCTACTGAGAACCTACGAGAACGATGTTCTCACCCCCTACAAACTTTTCTTTTCAAGACGGACGAGGAAGCTGTGTGAAATTTTTGCTCAGTTCTTAATTGTGATGTTTTCTTTGGATATATTAGTCATAGTTTATCCCTCGCCTTTGTCATTATGATTTGTAAAAGGGATAGGAGTTGTAATGAAATGTATGTATATAATATTTGTAAGTTGCTTGTGTAACAAGTTGTATATATATATATATGTTTGTAAAGTGAAAAAGAACTTTTGTTTTTTTAAAGAAAATAGCGATACAGTTTCGAGTTAAAAGTTTCTATTTTATTATTAAGTATATAGAAGTCATCGTAATATTCTCGCTATCATTATGGTGCAGTCAGAAGCGTCACACTTTGATATATGGATATAATAATTTACCTAAGTTTTGTCCACTTTAAAAAATCTCAATTTCATTCACTTGTGATATTAGTGAAGGTCTCAATACTTATTCTTCACCATCATCTCATATTTTTAGTTCTTGTATTATTTAGTTGCCAATAATAAAAATATTTTTCTTAAAAATTTATCTATCTTTAATCTATCTTCTTAATTTTTTTTTTTTTACATAATTTCTTTCAATAAAACTTTACCTGAATCAGAACCGTATACTTTGAGACAAATAAAAGTATTTTATAGCATATATAGTCTATTTTTTAGATCCAATTGTTGTAAATCTTTGGATATTCATTGGCTGAAATTTAAGGCTAGTCTTTAATCCTTTCGGAGTTTACCGTTTAATTAGTAGGAATCTCGTGGTGATCAAATGCAGGACATGATACTTAAAGAACCGAGCAACCATATTATTTATCGAAAATGTTTAGTAACCAAAGAAAATTAGCCAAAAACAGTCATAACTTGCCTTATTTAGCATTCATTAATGAATGTCAAATAAGGTAAGTTTTGGATATTTTTTTTTTGTCTCCTTAGCATTACCCACCACTTATATTATACCTCATCACGGTTATAGAACACAATCTGTTTAAATGTTTTATGGCCGTATAATAATTTCTCCGGGAAAAGGTTGTCCTTAATAGTAGTGATCGCGACAATCGACAAAGTGGTAGTCAACGTTAAGGTGACCTTTCTTGTATCCAACCCCATCGGTGTCGATCTCTCTAAACACATTCACGTCCAAGTTGATGCCTCCATGGCCGCACTTATCCACTATTCTCACTGTTTTTGTATCTCCTGTTGCAGTGTTTGTTACCTGCTTAACCACGCTGTTAGCAATTATTATATTCTAGTATACGAGTATGTGTGAGTGCGTAGAAATTTAAATGAATGACATAATATACATGTAAATTTGAAAGTTGGTATTTTCTCCGTACATGCAAATACATAGAGGAATAATGTTATACTTCAATTTCAGGTAGTTAAATACGTCTTAGTTATTAATATTAAAAAAATGTTATTTGCTTTCATTTTTTTATATAATATTTTCTGTTTTTTCCCGAAAAATGGGTTTCCATATTTTTATTTAAAATATTCAGTTTAAAAAGATAAGAGTACCGCTTAAAAACAAATATTAAAAGAAAATTGACATGGATTTAGAAAACTTATGTGAAGCTAATGATTATTAATTTTTAAAGAAATCGGTATAATTTGTCTGAGTTAATGTATATTTTATATTATAATATGTATTTTATGCGAATAGCCGATTTAGATATCATAATTGCATTGAAAAAAGATAAGAAATTGTTTAAGTTGAAAATTACACAAAGACATTTGCCACAAGAAGGTTTGCCATGAGCGCCAACAGGTCCGCAGAAGGCGGCCCAGCCGTATTTACTGCGCCATGTGAGGGGCATGTTGGCGTACCAAGTAGAGCAGTAGCCCTTTGCAGCAGGCAAGTCCCAACCAATAAGATGAGGGTGGTACATATGGTAGGTTGCCGTTACGTTGCGCGCACTTTGTCCGCGCACCACCGTTGCTGCCACCGCGCACCACAACAATGCAAAAATCAAGTGCCTTTCTGTAATTTTTTTATCCATTCTTTGAGGTGCCCTAATTTGAAATTTTGTTCTTGTTTTATGTGCTTTGAGTTCAAAATGTTACGTTGTGCTCACACCCTGCCTCTATTTATATTCAAAAACACAAAGCAAATTAAAAATACAAGCATGCTAGTAATCTTTAGTTTATAATTTTTAATTTGCCTTTTGGAATATGTGTATGTTAAGTTGTGAACGATTCTAACCTTATATATTAAAGTAAACTAGCTATAGGTAGTATTGATCATCACCACGCCCACAAGGTGATATAAAAGGGCACGAGGCAAAACAAAGAGCAACATAGAAATAATCAAATTGACAATGGACATCTCTTATAATGTGGCAAGTGATAACTTAATGTTACTTTATCATATCATCTTCAATAGCTAGAACGAATTGTCAGTGTTTATATATATATATATATATATATATATATATATATATATATATATATATCTTTAATTTCACATACACTTTGTATCTAAAACATGAATCATTTAGAAATTAATGACAATGTATGTATAGATTCGATTGTTAGAAGATTATTATAATATAATTTTATTGTGATCTAATCCTAATTACTGATAAATTATTAATGATTTATATATATTCATTCGTTAATGCTAATATATATATATATATATGAATTTTATCCAACCCTCTCTAAAATAAAAGATAATTTACTTTTTATAATATATTTAATAATTATTGGATAAAAGTAATTGGCTTATTATAATTATTATGATTAACTTTAATTTTTACTTTAATATAAATTTTGATTACCTAATTAATTAATCATCATATAATATTTTTGATAAATTATAAAAATTACAAGACATCAAAATTTCTTAAAACTCTCTTGATAAATTATAAGGAGAACGGATTACAAGAACATATATAATAGTATAGAAAAATTAAAGGTGTTAAAAGAAAAAGAAAAAGGAGACTATAGTAGTACAAGATTTTCGCTACTTTGTGATTTTTTTTCTATTTTGTGGCAATTTAAAATCCAATGAAAAATTTTTTGGAAATTTTACAAATCTCCAAAATTTGAAATGTCACAAACTTATTTGTAGAGATTTTACAAAATTTTCAGGACCTCTTTTGGTAGCAGTTTAAAATTCCCACAAATATCATATTCAATTTTTTAAAAAAATGCTACAAACTGAACAGCAAAACCCATGTATAGAATTAAACAACTATGCCACACAATACTGTCGTTATTTAAATTTAAGTTGACACCAATTAAAGCACTAAAATACATAATTAGACAATAGTTATAAATTCTTTACAAGTTGATAGAAACACACCAAAAAAATAAATTCTCCACGCATGGAATAAAATCATATACCCAAATATTAAAGCGGGACCAAAATGTAAAAAAAAAATTTCCAAATTTATAATTTCAAATACAGAACAATATTCCAATGTCCATACTTGGAACTAGAACTGAATCCAACACTTGCACCATTTATTCAATCGTACAATTCAGCTTCCTTAAATCAAACCAATTACCACAATAGAGCTTAAATCTAACCTAGAATCAACCTGCGATTTAAAAATGAAAAAGAAAAAGAGAGAATAGCAAATGAAAGACTACCTGGCCCATTTCAATTAGTGAAGTACTGGCTCCAATTAATGAAAGCTGCACCCAGAAATACCTTAGTAGGATATTAATTAGTTTAACAAACTAGTAAGATAGTTCCATGTAATCATATGTTAAAATTGTAATTTTTACCTTATTAGGATATTGAAAGGCTAGTTTGTTGAGCCAATATATCCTTTTCAGAATCAGTAAGAACATATAACTGTTATCATGTAATTATATTAGTTAATAATTAAATGTATATAACAATAAAGCTCTGCAAATGATATACCAATTAAATTGAGATATCTTCCTTTTGAGCACCTCATTCTCCTTTCTTAGTTTCATGATTTTCTGTTTTAGAGTCTCCACTTGCCAGTTTGAGGTCATTTCTTGCTGCTAATCTACCAACTTTTCTTTGCAAATCACTAATGCAGGGTTCAGGATAACATCCGTCCTTATTTCTTGATAACATTATTATTACTAAAATGCTAATGAATCAAGTAGAATTAGACTTTAGGTTTTTGGATGTTTTACTTTTTGGAACAATGTTGTGTACTCATTCTATATCATACTCAAACCTGGCACACACCACTCTCCATTAGATCATACACCTCATTTAAAGTTTAATGGTATAGAGGTATATATGTGTCGGTATAAAAGAGAAAATAAACAATTGCAGAAATATTGTGAATCTTATGCCTGTGATGCCTACTTCTCTATGACCAAATAAAAATTTTTCAAAACAAGAATGCATGTATAGAATGATAGAATAAGTGATATGGGGAATCAATCAACACTTACATTCCTTTTCCAATTTTTTTATTTTTCAGTTGAACTCATTTTTTTCTTTCTGCTCAGCCAGCAAGCATTCTCTCAAGTCTTGAATCTCAACATTATCTGTCAAATGATGTTGTGAAACATATCTTCAGGCCTTTATTACCAACACGTAGAAACTGAAAACAATGCAATTATTGGAAAAACAAAGTGCCTTACTTTTTGATACCACTTCAAAATGGATTTGGTCTAACCTGTTAGCTAAGACTTGCATATGATTCGTATGTGCAGTTAAATCTTGATGTAGTTGACTTGTGGTTGATTCATATGTTGCTTCCTTAAGTAGATATGCCCTAAAATAATAGAAAGAGATCAATAATAAACAGAAAAGCTTCACTGATAGACCTTTTTTATGTGAATCATCAAATACTCTTTTTTTTTCATATTCTTTTTGTAGCATGTTGAAAGCCTTCTTATGTTCTTGCACCGAGAAAATAACCAAGGGAGGTAACGAGTGTATAATCAAAATGTGGTGGAAATTTAATTAAATTTTCATCTTTAAATTGATTAAGCACCTTTTGTTGTTAGAGATGAGTAGACATTAAATTAGTTGTTGAGTTTGAAAAGCTAATATTAAAATGATAATCAAATATTATTAAAATATTAATTAGATGTTTATTAAATTATTACGAATTGTTTGTTTAATGAATTTTGTTTAATACACAGGAAAGCAATTTAAGTTTCATATTGGCCCAATAAACAAACGAGCAAGTACATGTACATCAATATAAATTCAACCATCAACTTGATCCAAAATTTAGTGGCTGAACTTTGAAATAAGAAAAAGACAAGCCCAATCAAAAGCCCATAAAATTAAAGAAAGGAACCCAAAAGACCACAAGCCCCATACAATTCCCTAACTCTTGGTAACTGAAACTTTAAATTCAATTCAATTAAGTTCCTTGAAACTTCCACCAAAAGCCATCACTTCTCTTTTATCTCTCTTCTCTCTCTTGTTTTGGTCACATAACTTAATTAAGAAGAAGAAAGAAGAAAATGAAAAAACTACAGAAGATAGATTTTGAAGAAAGGCAAAAAAATTGTTGCCAAATCAAAGGAAAAAGGAGGGGCTTTGGTCAAGTAGCAAATTTCACTCGGTCAAAGCACATCAAAAGTTCATTTCCTCATTTGTGGTAGGACGAGGAACCAAGAAGAAAGCCACAAGGTCTCAAGCACAACAGAAGCAACACTGGAAAATGTGAAGTCAACATGGTTCAGAAGCTCATCAACATTCAAAATCAAAACTTGGGGCCAAATTCTAGCTCAACGGTCAAGATTGAAGAAGCTTGAAGAAAAAGGATGAGAAAGAATAGGTAACATGCATGCAATAGACTCGGTTCTCTCTCTCCTCTCTGATGAAGTCGTTGCTAGTCTCTAATGTTGGAGAAGAAGACAGTGTTAGGGTTGAACCTGATTGAACCTTGGAAGCTTTACTCTTCTATATTAAGGGTGAACGGCCAAGGGTTAAAGACAAGGAGAGTAAGTGAAAAGCACAGAGTTCACTCTCATAGCTACCCAAGCTGTTAGAGTTCTTCTACTTTATGTAGTTCATTTAGTATTTTCTTTTTCTCAATTTTAATTTGTCATAGTCTCATTGAAAAAGGTAAACATGGTGAGGTTTGTAAGAAACAACCAATGAAAGGTAAAAGCTAACGAGTTAAATTGTGAGAGAAAGCCATAAGATGTCCCAGGTTTGCTTTGTACATCTTCCTATTTTGTGTCATGATCCTATGAAAATTCCCTTGCAAGTTGGGTTAGCATTTTGCAATTGAAAGCTAGGAAGGGTCCTAGTCAAATTCGGATTGGGTTAGAATCTAAATTTGTCCCAGATATAATTGGGTAGATGATTAATGAATTTTTGCCAATATAGAAATTATCGAGCAATCAATCGTAGTATAGTCTAAACCGACGCAAAATCCATCATCAAACAATTCTACAATCTATAACCGAGAGTATTAGTCCCGAGTCGTTCTTCCCTAGGAATGCTACAAGGATGCATGTTATTGGTTAAGTAGTCTTTTGTGGCTTGAAGAGTGTGGCATAAAAGTGCTAATAAAAAAAAACAACAATCAATCAATATTAAAAGCCTTGGCCAAGGTTGAACATTGGAAGTTCCATCATTATAGCTTCCTTTAATTGTGATAACAAAGGAGTGTTGCTTCACTTAGTTAACCCCTAATTATAGAGGAAAGTCAAGTAAAAGTAACTAACTTAAGTCACAAGTCCTAGTCTTATCCTAGGGAAGTCTAGCTTTAGTGCACTCTAAGTCAATTAGCAATTCTCAATTCTTAGTCAACAATTGACATCCATTATTCAAGTGTCTCCAATGACTCAACCACTAGGCCAAGTGAGGGAATGATATTCCATATCTAAAGTTGGCATTTTCTCAAACATTTGGAGAGCAAGAATGAAAGACATAGTAAAATTAAGAAGAGGTTTAGAATCAAAGTGATTCAACACAAGAGATTAACAAGAATCAACAATGAACAACAATGAAAATGAGATCTTCAATGCATTAATAGAATCCAAAACAACAAAGTTAAATCTAAGATCTATGAGAATTGAACAATTACAAACACTAATTGAGATTAGAGAAGATGATCTACAACATGAACAAAGTAAAGTGAGAGTTGCAATAGATCTCACCAAGGAATGGTTGAGAATTGAGAAAATGAAGATGAATCCTAGAGAGAGGTTGGAGTTTCTCTCTCTACAAATGTAACTAACTAAAAATATCTAAGAAAACTTGTAAAATGAGTCTATGGATGTGAATGTGTGTTAATCCCCTTCAATCCTTGGTTCTTATATGCAATTTGGCGCCAAAGATGGTTGCTGAAACTTTCCAAAATTGCCAGGCACGTGTTGCAATAACAGAATCACGTGCGGACTACGACGCGTGCGTGCACGGTACGCGTGCGCGTCCCTGGTCGATTCTGCAATGTGCGCGCGGGCGCCTTGTGCGCGTGCGCGTGCTTGGTCTAGATCAATTCTTTGGCTTTTGTGCTTCTCTCCACTTGCATGCTTTCTTTCTTGCTCCTTTGATCCATGCCTAGCCTATTTCAACCCTGGAATTACTAGCAAACACATCAAGGCATCTTATGGAATCAAGGAGAAATTAGAATTTATCAAAATAAGGCTTAAAAAGCATGTTTTTACACTTAAGCACAAATACGGGAGAGATAACAAAACCATGCTAATTCATAGGCTAAATGCGAGAAAAGGTTATCAAAATACTCTAAATTCAATACAAGATAAACCCTAAAAATGGGGTTTATCAACCTCCCCACACTTAAACCTTAGCATGTCCTCATGCTAAAATAAGAAGGAACTAAGGGGTGTGACATTTATTGAATGCAACTAAACTATATGAACTTATCTAAATGCAACTATCTAAAGCAAATGGAAATGCTTAGTTCAAACAAATCAATTCCCAAGAGGACATGTGTAAGCACAAGAGCTAGGGCAATAGGAATCAAGTCCCAACTACAATTGTATTGAATTATCAAAAAGAGTTCAAACTTGCAAGAATATAAATAATATGAGTGAACACATGTACTTGAACTTTTGAACCCTCACCGAATGTGTATCCGCTCTATTCACTCAAGTGTTTAAGGGTAAATTCACTCAATTCTCTTCTAATCATGCTTTCCAAAATTTGATTTTCTTCTAACAATCAACACTTATTCAACGCATGCATACATTTATCATGAGGTCTTTCATTTAGGTTGTAATGGGGTTAGGGTCAAGGTAGGTTCATTTATGGTTAAGTGGACTAGTGTTTGGATCTTGGATTAGTATAGACTTTCCCACCTAACCTATATAATGACCCATTCTTCACTTTTTCTTACATATTCATGCACTCTATTCCTTAGTTCATAACACTTATGCATTGATTCCTTTTTATTGAACTTCTCTCTGGGGCATTTTGTCCCCTTTTATTATTGTTATTTTTTTTCTCTCTTTTTTTTTCTATATTCCTTTTTTTTTCATTTTATTTTTCTCTTCTCTTTTTTTTCTTTTCTTTTTATACTTTGTACAAGGACATCAATCGCATAAGGTCTTATACATTTAATCAATACATGAATATGTTCCCAAGTCCTAAATATGAGAGTGTACCACCCTTTTTATCCCATCCAATGTTCCCAAGCCTCACCAACTTTGAATAATAAACACTCTCACTAGTCTAGGCTAATCAAAGATCCAAACAAGGACTTTTCATTGGTTTTCCGCCTTGGGCTTGTAATGTGCTAAAATGAGAATAAGTTGGTTAAGCATAGGCTCAAAATTGGCTAACAATGGAAAGTAAAAGGTAGGCTATTTGGGTAAGTGGGCTAACGAAATAATGGCCTCAATCATACAAATGCATGAATACAAGAAATAAATGGACATACAGAATCAAGCAAATCAAGGATCACAATCATAGATAGAGAACAATTTCACACAAGAATGGAAAATAAGTGGTTATAAAATGTAACCACATCAATAGGCTTAAGTCTCACAAGCTTGTGTTCTTAGTTCAATACATGCTTCACAAAGTAGAAATTCAAGCAAGTTTCACCAAAAATTCTTCTTCAATCAATTGGGTTGGTGCCCTATAATTAAATTTCTTGAAAAATCTCAATATTTGACTAAGCATTATTGTGATTGAAAAATTCAAAAATTTCCTTAGTTTACCCTTTCCTTTTCCGCTTAAAACCAATTTCTTATGCAAAAAGGGTGACTAAGTTTTTGCAATTCAAAGTATGATTTCTAATCACAACCCAAACTAAAAAGAAAGATATGCAAAAAATGTATAAAGACAAATCCAACTAAAAGTATGGAATCTATCATCCAAAACATCTAAAAATATCCAAAAGCATCAAAATATCTAAAATCCAAAATAAGCAGTAAAGGTATCCAAAATAAACTCAAAATGCATCAAATATATACAAAGGGTATGCAAAGTAAGGTGATGACAAGTCATCATATACCTATTTTTCTATGCTTTTTCATACAAGAAATTGATGATTTGTGCTTAAATATTGAATGCTTTTGTACTTAAATGATATATTTTTTTGATATTTTAATTTTATAAATCTTGTAGGAAATAAGAAGAAAAAGAAGCAAAGAAGCACAAAAAAGGGAGAAAAAAAGAGCTTTGGGACACACTTTGAAGTTGGAGCACACTTTGGAGCCTTAGGCCACGCTTTTAAAAGCGTGGCCCATGACCAAATCAAAGGAGAAAGCAACCAGCACGCACACTGCCTGCCCTTGCGGAGGGCAGGGCAATATCGTGATGCAAAGTGAGGATGGAAGCAAGAATTTTCGCTAAGGTAAAATCTGGGCGCTCACAGCATGACCATGCCTCCTTCAAAGGGCTATAACTTGAGCTACAGACGTCCAATTGATGTGCTTCCAGTTGCGTTGGAAAGCTGACATTCAGAGCTTTCCAACGATATATAGCAATCCATATTTGGCGTAAAATTGAGGCAGGAACGAGAGGCATCTTTAAGGGCCAAAAATAAGCGAAAATAAACCAAAGTGCTTCCACCAAGGCTCGAAGCTGGAGCCTCACTCCAAAACAAAGTAGCGCTCAATTTTCTGCCCTGCCCTCTTGGAGAGCAGGGCAATGTCGTGCTCTTCATGGAAAATCAAGAAAAATTGCTCCCTCAATTGCTTACCACAAGAATCGAACACGGCACCATGAGGAAGCAAGAAACTAGGCCTTACTTTGGTGCCAAGAAACCAAGTAAAAGGAGTAGCGTGTGCATCCACCAAGTTTCGAACTTGGAACTTCACTTTTGGAAACACTGCCCTGCCCTCCGCGAGGGCAGGGCAGCATTTTGTTGTGGCACGGCCAGCGGACCAAACTGGCACACCAAGGCATCACTCGGCAGCTCCATTAGAAAGCTCTCTTAGTTTTCATTTTCGTTTTGGATCTTGGGTGGAGAATTGAAGAACTTCTGTTTCAATTCCACCTTGAGATCTCTTGTTAATCTTTCTGCATAATTCAAAATTCATTTGCTGTTTTAAATCTTCTTCTTCTGCAACTTTAGCTTTTCTGTTTTGGATCTTGAATTGAGGTTGAAGAGCTCCATTGATTCAAATTCTAAGAATCATCTTCCACTCTTCCTATCAATTGATCTAAGGATTGGGTTTTAATCTTCTCTGCTATTTTTAAACCTCAGTTTCTTCTGCAATATATTTTTTGACTGAGCAAAGGAGAATTGAGATCCAGATTTGCTTCCTGAGTTCATTGCTCTTCTTGGATCCTCAAATCCTCTTTTAGATTTTACAATTGAGCTAAGTTTCTTTCTGTCTTGTTCTTCAAGCAATTTTTCATCTCTGTTTGAATCTGCTGCACTTACTTCATCTTTTACTTCTTTGCTTGATTGCATTTTACATTTTCTTATTGAAGTTTTAAATCTCCTGCACCCAATCCCCTTTACATTTCCTGTAATTTACATTTCTTGTCATTTAAATTTCTGCAATTTACATTGCTTGTTCTTTAAGCTTCCTGCCTATTTACATTCTATCATTTACAATTCTTGTCAATTTACTTTCTGTTGGCTACGATTTCACTCAATTTCACTTCAATGTTAGCTTGACTAAACTAATCACCCACTAAAGTTGCTTGATCCATCAATCCCTGTGGGATCGACCTCACTCTAAGTGAGTTATTACTACTTGATGCGACCCGGTATACTTGCCGGTTAGATTTGTGTGTTGGAAATTCGTTTTTCTACAAAAACACCATCAAGTTTTTGGCACCGTTGCCGGGGATTGATTAGATCAACAATGATTAAGTGGGTGAGAAGTCTAGATCAAGCATTTTCTTTTTTTGTTCTCTGTTCTAAAGTTGAAACCAAGGTGTTTGTGTTTTTGCCTCACTAAGCAAAACTCATATCTGATATGAGTAATTTCAATTTTCATTGGTGTTGTGTTTTACAAAATTCAAATGGAGTTCAACTCATCTTGTGATCAAACAAATTTTCTGGAATATCACCCACCATCACAAATCTCTAATGGTGGTTGGGAATATCACCAAGAATTTACAGATTCTAAGCGCTCTAATCCATGGAGATGCACTTCAAAGCCACAAGATGAACAAGATAATCATATGGGATATTTCTCACCACCACAAAATGATTCATACCATTATCCTTATGGTGGATGGGAGTATCACCAAGGAATGAAAGAGCATCCACCCTCACGTCCCAGTTTGTCATTTGAAAGTTCTTCATCACTTAATTATGCCTCAACACAAAGTTTCCACCAAAATCCATACAAGTCACCCCATCAATCACACAACTCATTCCACACCCCTCAACACAACTTCAACACAACATATCCACGTCACCAAAATTACTCTCAACTTTCATCTCTTGAACCACCAGATGAGGATTACCTTCAAGCCATTGAAATACATAGAAAACTCGTGGAAAGATACACACAACCCTAATCCTGGAAAGAAATCATCCTCAAGAAGATGAATGAGCCCTTAGAGCAAACAAGGAGGAACTTAGAACCATCAAACAGAGAGGATGAAGACCAATCTGTGGGTGAGGAAGTGGAAAAGCAAGATGAGGAAGCCTCTGTGTCAAGTGAAATTTCAGTGAAAAAGGAAGAGGTGGTTGAAGTATTTGGACATGAGCCAAGGATTTTACATTCACAAGAGCCACTTGAGGTGACAATGAAACACAAAGATTCCCTCCCAGAGGAATTAATTGAAAATCATGAAGAAGAAAGGGAGGAAGACATTCAAGAGAAGTCACACTCAACTGAAGTAGAGAAGTACATGAAGGAAAAGCTCATGGAACCACCAATGCAAGAGGCTCTTGATAAAGAAATCACTCCAACAATCACACAGCAACCAAAACTTGAATCCAAAGAAGTGAAGGCAATTAACAAAAATACCAAGAAGAGGATTGTGACCAAGATATCAAGGACAACATTCATGAGAAGGTCAACTGCAAACAATCCTCCCCCTGATCAAGCAAGCAAGCTCAATCAAGCCAATTTCAAAAGAAAGCTTGCTGAGAGGAAACCAAGAAAGGGGACAATAGCTGGAACTTCTCCTCCTTTGAGGTCATTCCTCTTAACAAATTGGAAGAAGAGGAAGAAAGTGAAGAACAGGTAGACAGTAGGTACATTTCTTCTCCATGCTTTGTTTAAATTTCAATAAATTGGCATATGATTACATTCTAAGTTTGGTGTTTCCTTGCAACAAATTATTTTCAATCTTTCTGGATGATTGCATCAAATCAAAAATGAAAGTGACACACCAAGATTCTAAGTTTGGTGTGCCACTTATGTTCTATGTAAATCATTCAAGCAACATCACTTGTCTGCATAATCATATTGCCTTTTGCAGTGTTATTTTTCTTCTTCTTAGTTGGATAATTTTTGTTTTCTCTTTGTTTCATTTATTTACTTATTTTTAATGCTTTCTTTCATTAACTGTTTTTGTTAATACATCACCAAAACATCCTTATTCATGACAGACTCTTCATTTGGTGATTGTATTTAACATATAACAGTTTCTTTTGTTTAGTTTTAGTTCAAATAAAATTGACATATGGTTGCATTCTAAGTTTGGTGTTGCTATGCAACAAAATTTAGTTCAATGTTTACTAGATACTTGCATCAATTCCAAGTGAGAGTGTCACACTAAGTTTGGTGTGCCACTTATTATTTTTTTTATGCAATGTATCATGCACACCATCTTATGTTTGCAATCATAGTGTTTTTGTTTCTTTGTGCCTTGATTGTTATCTTTAATTTTGCTTGCAACACATGTAATGCTAACATTTCATTGTGTAAGACATTCATGATCCATCTTAGCCCCATAGCCATTATTCTAATTGTTGCTTGAGGATGAGCAAGCATTCTGAGTTTGGCAAGGGAAAGAGGAAGAATAGAGGAAAAAGGACAACAATAATGAAGATGAACTACAAGGTTGTAGAGTTCCTTTTCTTCTCATTTGTTTCCAACACTTAAATTGCATGGTTGTCTTCATCTTTTCTGTTTACATGTGTGTATGAATAAAGCATAGCTTGAATTTTGAATTACAACATGGTGCTGTACCATTATGACTACCAACTTGAATCCTGTGGGTTCAAAAGCAATAAAACATCATGATCATAAACAAACAAGGCATTAAAGAAGAATTTAGCATGTGCATACAAGTATTGGAAAGCTAGTATGTTTGATTGTTGCTCAATTGCATTAGATTTTATTTAATTGAAGTTTCATCTAGTACATTTTGTGAAATCTTTGAAATCATGAAAACCTTGAAGAAGCAAATACAATTAAAGCAAGAAAAGAAAAAGGGAAAGAATGAGAAAGCTGAAGGCTCTGAGTACCAATGGCAATTTATTTGCTAAGTGCTTGTGGTGTTTATGTATCAAGCCAAATGCTTGAAAACAAAACACTTAGAAGTCAATGCTAGGCTCAAGTGCAAAAGCACTCCCTCAAAGCTCAAGGTTCTGAGCATCAATGATTAGAGAGTCAAAGAAAAGAAAAAAAAATTGAGCTTAATGAAGTCCTCTAATTCAAATGCTTGTGGTGCTTATGTATCAAGTGGTAATACTTGAAAACAAAGCATTTAGAAGTCATAGCTTTGTTATTAACTCATGGGGCAAAGCACCCAAAAGGAGAAGCTAAAAAAAAAATCAAAAGCTTGTTTCAAGGAAGAATTATAAGAAAAAGATTTCATAAAATAAGCTAGATAGAAGCATCAATCATTTACATCTCTTTTGTAATTGTAGCATGCATAGAAAAATAGTTTGCCATGAACATTAACTTGCTACTCTTCTTACCTTGGATTGTCAATTTCTATTGCATGATTCTTTTCTTGCTTGGGGACAAGCAAGGTTTAAGTTTGGTGTTGTGATGACAAGTCATCATATACCTATTTTTCTATGCTTTTTCATACAAGAAATTGATGATTTGTGCTTAAATATTGAATGCTTTTGTACTTAAATGATATATTTTCTTGATATTTTAATTTTATAAATCTTGTAGGAAATAAGAAGAAAAAGAAGCAAAGAAGCACAAAAAAGGGAGAAAAAAAGAGCTTTGGGACACACTTTGAAGTTGGAGCACACTTTGGAGCCTTAGGCCACGCTTTTAAAAGCGTGGCCCATGACCAAATCAAAGGAGAAAGCAACCAGCACGCACACTGCCCTGCCCTCCTGCCCTGCCCTTGCGGAGGACAGGGCAATATCGTGATGCAAAGTGAGGATGGAAGCAAGAATTTTCGCTAAGGTAAAATCTGGGCGCTCACAGCATGACCATGCCTCCTTCAAAGGGCTATAACTTGAGCTACAGACGTCCAATTGATGTGCTTCCAGTTGCGTTGGAAAGCTGACATTTAGAGCTTTCCAACGATATATAGCAATCCATATTTGGCGTAAAATTGAGGCAGGAACGAGAGGCATCTTTAAGGGCCAAAAATAAGCGAAAATAAACCAAAGTGCTTCCACCAAGGCTCGAAGCTGGAGCCTCACTCCAAAACAAAGTAGCGCTCAATTTTCTGCCCTGCCCTCTTGGAGAGCAGGGCAATGTCGTGCTCTTCATGGAAAATCAAGAAAAATTGCTCCCTCAATTGCTTGCCACAAGAATCGAACACGGCACCATGAGGAAGCAAGAAACTAGGCCTTACTTTGGTGCCAAGAAACCAAGGAAAAGGAGTAGCGTGTGCATCCACCAAGTTTCGAACTTGGAACTTCACTTTTGGAAATACTGCCCTGCCCTCCGCGAGGGCAGGGCAGCATTTTGTTGTGGCACGGCCAGCGGACCAAACTGGCACACCAAGGCATCACTCGGCAGCTCCATTAGAAAGCTCTCTTAGTTTTCATTTTTGTTTTGGATCTTGGGTGGAGAATTAAAGAACTTCTGTTTCAATTCCACCTTGAGATCTCTTGTTAATCTTTCTGCATAATTCAAAATTCATTTGCTGTTTTAAATCTTCTTCTTCTGCAACTTTAGCTTTTCTGTTTTGGATCTTGAATTGAGGTTGAAGAGCTCCATTGATTCAAATTCTAAGAATCATCTTCCACTCTTCCTCTCAATTGATCTAAGGATTGGGTTTTAATCTTCTCTGCTATTTTTAAACCTCAGTTTCTTCTGCAATATATTTTCTGACTGAGCAAAGGAGAATTGAGATCCAGATTTGCTTCCTGAGTTCATTGCTCTTCTTGGATCCTCAAATCCTCTTTTAGATTTTACAATTGAGCTAAGTTTCTTTCTGTCTTGTTCTTCAAGCAATTTTTCATCTCTGTTTGAATCTGCTGCACTTACTTCATCTTTTACTTCTTTGCTTGATTGCATTTTACATTTTCTTATTGAAGTTTTAAATCTCCTGCACCCAATCCCCTTTACATTTCCTGCAATTTACATTTCTTGTCATTTAAATTTCTGCAATTTACATTGCTTGTTCTTTAAGCTTCCTGCCTATTTACATTCTGTCATTTACAATTCTTGTCAATTTACTTTCTGTTGGCTACGATTTCACTCAATTTCACTTCAATGTTAGCTTGACTAAACTAATCACCCACTAAAGTTGCTTGATCCATCAATCCCTGTGGGATCGACCTCACTCTAAGTGAGTTATTACTACTTGATGCGACCCGGTATACTTGCCGGTTAGATTTGTGTGTTGGAAATTCGTTTTTCCACAAAAACACCATCATAAGGTAACTAGGAAAATGGCCAAAATATTCACCGGTCCTCTAATGATGCTACCAGTGACCTCCTCACACTTAAGACCAAGCATCGTCCTCAATGCTAATCCTGAGGATCAGGGATAGGTACACCGATAGGCTCTGGCTCTGGCTGTGGCTGTGGTACCGGCTGAGTCTCCTGTGTCTGAGGTGGTGCCTCCATATGTGCTGGCTCATCCGCATGAATACCCTCAGTCTGTAAATCTGCATGCTCCTCCTTATGGGTCTCCTCATCGAAACTGGAAGACTCTGGTAGAGGGGGCAGCTCAAGGCCCTGGGCCACAAACATCTGGTCAATCCGATCCAGGCAACGTATGATCTGGCACTTGCTGCGCTCCATGTACCGGAAGAGACGCTAAACTAGTAAGTAAATCGGCTGAGGTGCGACTGCGGTAGATGCTCCTGCAGGGGCTGATGATGAAGAAGGTCCAGCTCCCTCAACTGCGGCTCTGGCTCGAGATCGGCGGCGGGAGGCAGGCTTCTCGTGCACCCAGGATCCCCACGGAATGGTAATTGGCTCCTTCTAAGGGAGCGGTGGAGGTGGTGATACATCATCCTGGTGCCACGGAACTCTAGCTCGCTGAATCATCTGAGTGACCATGACTGGAAAAGGAAAGAGACCTCAGATGTGGGCTCTCCACATGAACCGCCTGATCAGCTGGGGGTAATAAACCTCCTTCCCCTCCATCACACAGCTGATCAAGATCAACATAGCAACTGGGATCTCTGTGAAGTGAGTCGTAGGCATGACATAATGAGCGAAGATCTGCTGCCAAGTCTTGGCCTCTCGGCTCAGATAACTAAAGTGCATCCCCTTGGGTGCCGTGTTATCGGCATCCATAACCCAAGAAGCATCCGGGGTGGCTACCACTGCTCTCAATGCCTCAAAATCAAAAGTCATGCAATGAAGGTCTATCTCGGCCTGCATGAATGCACCAGTGTCACTGGTCTTAGGCCGGCAAGTAAGGGCATCCTCAATGGCCTGCTCGGTGATAGGTACCTCAATCCCCCTAACAAGTACCGAGTCAAGGGTATGGCGGAAGAAATTACAGTAGAACTCCTGCACCCAAGATCGGTTCACCCGGCTCAATTCCCTATCCAGAAAAGCCAAACCCATCTGGTCAATACGCTGGTGGATGATGTCGGTCAAATCTGATGGAATAACCAGCTTCTTCTCAGTATTCAGATTCTTTGAATTGTAGCTTGGGAATCTGAGTTCACAGTAGAGATTGGAAAATTTGACCGTATCCTGAGCCGGTAGTAATTGGTTTGCTTTATCTATGTCATTCAGAGGGTTCTGGGCATAGGCAAGCAGTGAGGCAAAAGTGGGGTCTGGTGTTTTCTTCCTCTTTTTGGAAGATGGTGCTTTTCCTTTCCCTTTATCCAACATCCTGAAAAATAGATAGAATATAGGCAATTAAGCACTTAGCACGAAGCAAGTAAAACATGTTCAGGATGTAAAATAGATGGCATGCAAACATGATGTGAATTAAACTTGAAACATGGACAGCAAGTAAAAACAGAAAACATTGCCATAAACCAAGAATTCAATGTTTCAAACAATTGCACAATTCTTAAGGAATAGGCATGTTCATCATCATGACTTAAAAGAATGGATAAAAGGTTAAAATGCAAGTGAAAGTGAAGTTGGTAAGTAAAGAAGTTAGTGAGTTAGAAAAGTGGAGTTAGAAATTAGTAGTATGATGAAAGATGAACCTTTCAAGCATACAAATCATGTTCACAAGCATAAGGATATGGACCTAACAGAAGTCGCTTTCAAAAGAATTGGTGCTGTGAACTTTAGAAAGTAAATGTGCAGCTATGAACAAGTAGAAATTGAATTTGGAAGAAAGAAGAAGTTGCACATAGAAGTACACCAACACTTGATTTCATTAGGCCAATGCCGAACCCAGGAGTCAAATAGAAACGAAAATTAGCCCAATATGAACTTGGTGTGCAGTAAGCAAAGGTTTAGAAAGTGTATATGCCAAGTTCAATTTGTCAGTAGAAATTAGAAGGGAAAATAGTTCCTTGAAAATTGGGCAGCATTCCGGCTTAAAATTGGACGTTCCCGGATGGCAACATAGCACAACTAGCATGATTACAATATCAATTAATTACAGCGGCAATAAGATAGCATCCAGGCAACACAGATTGCATACAGAGCAACTCAAAATTAGCACTCATCAGACAAGTGATCAAACAAAATATGAACACAAACGGAGCACTTATCAGGCCTAGAATCCTCTATCCAGTCCTAGCTACCTAACCGCAATTATTTCTAACTAATCCTGGCATGCAACATTTCAATTTTTAACCAACTAACAGAAAACCAACAGAAATGAAAGATTGATAGAAAGCAGAATTAGGGCAGGAACCTGGGAGCTGGGCAGAATCAAAAATGAAAAAGGGAATTGGAGTTGGAGCGGAAGCAATCAGGATCAGTGAGTCGCGCCGCCGTGGATGGTGGCGGTAATGGCAGGGCGGCCACTGTGGCGGCATTCAGAAGAGTGAAAGGGGAAGCTGGCTATGGTGAGAGGAGGAAAGTGAGAGGAGAATGTGAGATGGGGGAGGTAAGAGAGAGAGAGGGCTGGCTGTGTGGTAGCCGGTGGAGCGGAGGTTGCGGAAGGGAGAGAGGAAGAAGAAGACGGTGGAAAGGAGAGGAAGAAGGAGTGCGCGACTGCACAATGCTCGTCGCGCATTAGGTTATCATCTTTTTGAACCGACGCGTGTGCGCACCTTGCGCGTCCGCGTGCATTGATGAAACTAGGGACTTACCCGTGCGCGTACAACGCGCTCAAGCATGGATGATCAAAATAGGTACAAACGCGTGCGCGTACCGTGCGCGTACGCGTGCGAGGAGTTGGGCTGAAGGCTTAAGGTTGGCCCAGATTAGGCCTAACTCTCTGGAAAATGGCCTGGAGGTTGCGCTACTAGACCTGCGCGAACGCGTCATGTGCGCCTCCGCGTATATTGGCAGCTTATCATAGGGCGCGCAAGCTCGATGCGTGCGCTCGCGTCCTTTCCTTCTCTTAGCATATGGGCGCACATGTGGCAAGTGCGCGTCCGCGCGAGTTGAGTTGGGCTGGGGGCTTGAAGTTGGCCCAGATCCAGCGTAACCCTCTGGGGATTGGCTCAAAATTTTGCAGCAGCGGATCGACGCAAACACGGCAAGTGCGCGTCCGCGTGCATTTCCCTATTGCTGTATAGACGCGCATGCACGTAGTGCGCGTCAGCGTGCGATGAATTGAGCTTGAGGCATAACGCTGGCCTAGGAGAGGCCCAACTCTCTGGAATATGGGTGATGATGCATCTGCTCATGGACGCGTGCGCGTACATTGTGCGTGCGCGTCCACTCCCTTTTTTTTAATAGAAAATGACTAAAAGCTCTAAATTGCCCAAAGACTCCCCATGATGTTTACAACACCTTATTTAGTCAAAAACTACATACTTTCTAAAATGCAAGTTGGTTTTGAGATTTATTCTATTGCTACTAAGCACAACATGCATGTTAATATGCTAGCAACTAATGTACGCAAACAAGCTAATTATGAGATGAAAAAAAACTACCTACAATGGTAACTCAAATCACTTATTAAACAAAATTAGAAGAGAGTGGAAAGAGTTTACCATGGTGGGTGTCTCCCACCTAGCACTTTTAGTTCAAGTCCTTAAGTTGGACATTTTGATGGAGTCCTTGCTAGGGTGGCTTATGCTTGAACTCTTCTTCGAATCCCCAACTAAAACGTGCAAGGCTTTCAAGGGGGCCTAAGCAAGTAACAAGGCCCCTAAGTTGATAGTGGTCTATGTATGTTCCGGGGTCCCATACTTTATTTGTCAACCCCTTTTCTTCTTGAGCTTCATACTTCCATTTGAGTGGCAAACTCATTAAATTCTCGATTAGGCCTCCAAACATTCTCCTGGACCCACGCAATTTGGTTCTACACCATCCATTGCCATTCAACCTTGAGCAAGCGCCCATCATGAACTTAGAGTGATGTTTCCAACCACTACATGACCCTTTCTTACTCCTCAATCCACAAAGAGCTCTAAGTTGCCCATCCGTCTTAAGTAAACCATATTCAAGTGGGAAAGTAAAGATTAGAGATAAGGATTTTACCCACTTGAATGTTATGTTGGATGGTGACTTAGGAAGGGGTGGTCCCAATGATCTTGCAAGCTCCACTCCCTTGTACTCTTCCTTGATTACCTTCACCTCTTCACAAGCTTCTTCAAATTCAACCTCATCCTCTTGGTGGCTTCTTTCCAATTCATTCTCTTCTTTATTGCTTACCAACGGCATGGGAGGGGATTCAGTCATAGATAAGGAATTCTCAATGATTGAATCCATCTCTCGATCAACCCCTTCTAATCTTTCATTACTCATACTATGCCTTGGAGGTTGCGCATCATCCTCCTCAACATCAATTTCAAGTTTAATGGGAGAGACTTCAACAACTTCCACAAGATCATCAACAATATCACTTGGTGTGGAAGTGTTCTCAAGCTTGAAATCCACCTCTTGTTTAACTTCCTCTAATTCTTCAACCATTTCTTCTTTCTCAATGATTTCTTCCTCCTTCACTTGTTGCAAGACATATCCTATCTCATTGTCCTCGTGTTGGGATCTTAAAATCTCCTTCATGCTCATCTCTTCGATTGATTTCTCACATTCATCCGTGGAGATGCTTTGCTTGTTGTATGAATCCCAAGAATCTATCTTTTGACGGATGGTTGCCTGAAGTCGATCCATTTCTTCCTTGAAACAATCCCTTATTTCTTGTTCCGCTTTACTAACATTAGTAGGATCATATTGCTCTTGGATTAATGGACATTGATATGATTCCATGGAGGTCTGTGGCGGAGAGAGGAAATCATGATATAGTTGGAAAGGAGATTCATCAAAGCTTTGAGGTGGGAAGTTATTTTGGTTATTGGTAGAGGGTGGAATTATACGGGACGTAAATTCTTGGAGGGTAGAGGTGAAACTCGTGAGTGCGGTTTGGAGCTCTTCTTGCTCTTGAAGAATGATACCAAGTGTATCATTCATGGGGACTTGGGTTGGAGGGTAAAGATGTTGGAGTGGTGGTGATTCAAGGGTTGCTTGTTCATAATCGTCACAAGGGTATGCATAGGGGGAATATAGACTTGGATCATATGTAGGCAATTGGTGGAAATAAGATGTGGGTTGAGAATATGGTGTATAGAATGATGGTGGTTGAGTGGTATAACTATGATAAGAATCATCATATCCGTAGGAATGATATGCATTATAAGAAGGATTACCATCATAGTAACTTGAAGGGGAAGGTTGCCATGATGATTGCTCATATGGATGTGGTTCCCTTCCCAAGGATTCATCTCTCCCATAATGTGAGCCATCATTCAAGTTTTCCTTGCCTACAACGTAGTCATAGTCATATCCGAAATCACAAGGACGAGAATTCATAGTGGCAAATAGGAACAAAACTAATGGAGATCTAATGAAAACTAACAAACAAGCAAAAGACAAATATATCTACAATATTCACATATTTACATTAACCAAAAACATGGCACTCATGTGCATTCCCCGGCAACGGCGCCATTTTGATGAATGAATTTTTGCCGATATAAAAATTATCGAGCAATCAATCGTAGTATAGTCTAAACCGACGCAAAATCCATCATCAAACAATTCTACAATCTATAACCGAGAGTATTAGTCTCGAGTCGTTCTTCCCTAGGAATGCTACAAGGATGCATGTTATTGGTTAAGTGGTCTTTTGTGGCTTGAAGAGTGTGGCATAAAAGTGCTAATAAAAGAAAACAACAATCAATCAATATTAAAAGCCTTGGCCAAGGTTGAACATTGGAAGTTCCATCACTATAGCTTCCTTTAATTGTGATAACAAAGGAGTGTTGCTTCACTTAGTTAACCCCTAATTATAGAGGAAAGTCAAGTAAAAGTAACTAACTTGAGTCACAAGTCCTAGTCTTACCCTAGGGAAGTCTAGCTTTAGTGCACTCTAAGTCAATTAGCAATTCTCAATTCTTAGTCAAAAATTGACATCCATTAGTCAAGTGTCTCCAATGACTCAACCACTAGGCCAAGTGAGGGAATGCTACTCCATATCTAAAGTTGGCATTTTCTCAAACATTTGGAGAGCAAGAATAAAAAACATAGTAAAATTGAGAAGAGGTTTAGAATCAAAGTGATTCAACACAAGAGATTAACAAGAATCAACAATGAACAACAATGAAAATGAGATCTTCAATGCATTAATAGAATCCAAAACAACAAAGTTAAATCTAAGATCTATGAGAATTGAACAATTACAAACACTAATTGAGATTAGAGAAGATGATCTACAACATGAACAAAGTAAAGTGAGAGTTGCAATAGATCTCACCAAGGAAAGGTTGAGAATTGAGAAAATGAAGATGAATCCTAGAGAGAGGTTGGAGTTTCTCTCTCTACAAATGTAACTAACTAAAAATATCTAAGAAAACTTGTAAAATGAGTCTATGGATGTGAATGTGTGTTAATCCCCTTCAATCCTTGGTTCTTATATGCAATTTGGCGCCAAAGTTGGTTGCTGAAACCTTCCAAAATCGCCAGGCACGTGTTGCAATAACAGAATCACGTGCGGACTACGACGCGTGCGCGCTTGGTACGCGTGCACGTCCCTGGTCGATTCTGCAATGTGCGCGTGGGCGCCTTGTGCGCGTGCGCGTGCTTGATCGAGATCAATTCTTTGGCTTTTGTGCTTCTCTCCACTTGCATGCTTTCTTCCTTGCTCCTTTGATCCATGCCTAGCCTATTTCAACCCTGGAATTACTAGCAAACACATCAAGGCATCTTATGGAATCAAGGAGAAATTAGAATTTATCAAAATAAGGCTTAAAAAGCATGTTTTTACACTTAAGCACAAATACGGGAGAGATAACAAAACCATGCTAATTCATAGGCTAAATGCCAGAAAAGGTTATCAAAATACTCTAAATTCAATACAAGATAAACCCTAAAAATGGGGTTTATCAGTAGATCCTAGGGAAGCATTGGTGTTTGTAATCTTGAAAAAGAGATAGTGAAATTACATTATAGTTGTGATGGAGATTGGATGTAGGCTACAATAAACTAAGTAGCTGAACCAGGATACATCTGGTGTTATTCCCTCTTCTCTACTTCGATTCTGTCTCTGTTACTTAGCAGACAAAATGAAAATGTCTCTCAACTTGGTACGAGACAAAAAATAAAAATATTTCCTAAGTTTCTGTGAGAAAATAAAAGTGTTATATAGCAGAAAAAGAAGCTAAGATTCAACACCCCTTCTCTTAGCCACTGATAACCATCAATTAGTATCAGAGTTTTGTCTCAATAAGATCAAGCTTTGCAGCTTGGAGAAAAGGTCCTGATGGCAAATAATAGTGGTTCTAATGTGGTGGCCTATACTCTGACAAAAGGGCAATCCAGCAACAGACCTCCGTTCTTCAATGAAAAGAACTACAGCTATTGGAAAGAGAGAATGAAGATCTTTGTTCAATAAGTAGATTACAACATCTGGAAGATCATTCTGAATGGTCCCCAAGTCCCAACCAAAATAGGAGTAGATGGCGTGGTCACTCCTAAGACTAAGGCCGAATAGAATGAGGAAGATAAAAAAAATAGAGCTGAACGCCAAAGCTTTCAACTTGCTTAATTGTGCTATCAGCTTCGAGGAGTTCTAAAAGGCATTTAGATGCAAAACAACAAAAGAAATCTGGGACAAGCTTCAAGTTACTTATGAAGGCACTACACTAGTCAAGCAAACCAGAATAGATATGCTGAGCAAAGAGTACAAAATGTTCTCCATGAAGGAAGGAGAAATGAGATGAAATGTTTGAAAAATTCAATGTCATCATCACTGGCTTGAATGCTTTGGGGATCACTCATCCTGAACTTGTGCTAGTAAGGAAAGTTCTGAGAAGTCTCACTAAAGAGTGAAAAACTAAAGCTATAGTTATAGTTGAGAGCAGTGGCATTGATCAAATGACATATGATGATCTGAGAGGAAATTTGCTTGCTTTTGAAATTATTTATTTGAAAAATAACACAAAAAAAGGAATTGTTCTTAAATCATTCACTAAGTCCCTGAATGATGAATCCAGTGGTAATTTATCTGACGATGATTTTGTTATTTTTGCTAAAAAATTCAGGAAATTGATGAAGCAAATGGAACGAAGCAAAGGAGGCAACTCAAGAAAACAAAAATGATACTTAAGCAAGATCATCTGCCACAACTGCAAAGAAGCTGCACATTACAAGTTTGACTGTCTGAAATTGAAGAAGGAAGAAAAGACCAAGAAGGAAAAGAAGAAGGGGATGATGGCCTCTTGGGAAGACCTAGAAAATGATTATGATGAAGAGGTTGAATCGGAGACCAAATTCCAAACATGTTTCATGGCCGATCAAACTGATGAGGTAATTTTCATTGAACTTACTACTGAAGACCTTCATCTTATGATTGATCATTTCACTGAGAAACTAAGATACATCTTAAATGAAAATCATGAACTTGAATCTCAAAATGACATTCTAAAGACAGAAAATGATTTTCTTAAAGATAAATTAAGGGAAGTTAAAACTGCTATTGATTTTGTTAAAGAAAAAAAGAGGCTAAAGGAAAAACTTAAGGGCTGTGAGAAACAACATTCTGTGATCGCATACTTAAATTGTTTTAAAGAAAATGAAAGGTTGTACAAAGAGGTAAAAAGTCTAAAAGAGGACCTAGCTAACTTTGCTCAATGTTCTGAAAATTTGAATCAACTTTTGGTTAGTCAAAAACCTGTCTATGATAAAGCTGGTTTGGGTTTTCACAAGAAATCTAAAATATTTATTGAAAAATCCCCTTTTTCAAATATGGCTTCCACTACAGATGACATAAAATTTCAAAACCCAACAAAACTGAAAAAATAGTAACCAAAAAGATTTTGTCGGTTATGCAATCAGAATGGGCATTTTCCTATTCAATGTTTCATAAGTGAAAGAATCATTGGAGATAAAGTGTATAAAGTAATTGAGAACTACAATGGTCTTGGACAATAGAGATGGTTTGACATTAAAGGATCCAAATGATTTGGATACCTAAGGTCACTTGAGAATTTTTGTAGGTTTGCCTAGCATCTAAAAGAAATGACAACATGTGGTATTTGGACAGCGGATGCTCTAGCCATATGACCGGAAGGTCTACATTCTTCATCAAGCTAGATGAGTATGATGAAGGGTTTGCAACTTTCGATGACAATGGAAAAAGGAAAGATAGTGGCCATAGGTAAAGTGGGTAAAAATTTTTCATCCTTCATAAATGATGTTTTTCTTGTTGATGGTTTAAAACACAACTTGCTAAGCATTAGCCAATTATGTGATCTTGGATATTTGGTTATTTTTAGAAGATTGAACTACTTAGTCATTTGTGAAAAATCTGGTGAAATTTTGTTTGAAGCAAAAACATGTAACAATGTGTATGGAATCACACTAGAGGATTTAAAAGATCAAAAAGTAACTTGTTTTACCTCCATGGAATATGAAAAATGGCTTTGGCATAAGAAATTGGGACATGTTATCATGTATCGAATTTCAAAACTTATTAAAAAAAATTTAGTTAGAGGAATTCCCAAAACTAAATTTGACAAGGACTTCACTTGTGATGCTTGTCAATTGGGCAAACAAATAATATATTTTTTAAGCCCAAAGATGGAATCTCTACCAAAAGTCCATTAGAAATATTGCACATTGATCTTTTTGGTCCTACTAGAACTAAAAGTTTAGGAGGTAAACATTATGGCTTGGTAGTAGTTGATGACTACTCTAGATTTGGATGGGTACTTTTCTTAGCTCACAAAAATGATGCTTTCAATGCTTTTCCTTCTCTTTGTAAAAGAATTCAAAGCGAAAAAGATTTGAAAATTGCGCATATAAGAAGCGATCATGGTAAAGAATTTGAAAATCAACATTTTGAAAATTTCTGTGATGAGTTTGGAATTTCTCATAATTTTTCATGTCCTAGAACTCCCCATAAACTGGGGTTGTTGAAAGGAGAAATCGAAGTCTTCAAGAAATGACTAGGGCAATGCTTTGTGAAAATGAGGTTCCTAAATTCTTATAGGCAGATGCTATAAACATAGCTCGCTACATTTTAAATAGAACCATCATTAGAAAACATTTGAAGAGAACTGCCTATGAACTATGGAAAGGAACCCCTTCAAATCTCAAATACTTTCACATATTTGGATACAAATGTTTTGTATTAAATAACAAATATAACATTGGAAAATTTGATCCAAAGTCTTATGAAGGTGTGTTTGTAGGATACTCAACTACAAGTAAAGCTTATAGAATCTATCTCAGAGAACATAGGACTATTGAGGAATCCATACATATGTCTTTTTCTGATACTAACTTCATTCCAAGTGCTATAAATGATGATGCAGGAAATAAAGTTGAGTGAAGTCCTCAAGTGAATCAAGAAAATGTCGATTCAGGTCCCTCTATGGAAACTGTCAGTTCTGTACCTGCTCCTCAGAACGAAGGAGACATTTATGTTTTGTCTCCTGATGATGCCAGAGAAGTTAGATCGATGAACGATGCAGAACCAAGTCAAGGCTAAGGTGAATCCTCATCCCAAAAGCCTAGAGAGTGGAAGTTCTTGAAAAACTACCCACATGATTTTATCATTAGAGATCCATCTCATGGAGTAACTACAAGATCCTCAAGAAAGAAAGCCGAAACTAACAATGTTGCTCTCTTATCCCATTCAGAACCTCAAAATGTAAAGCAAGCTCTTGAAGATCCCTCATGGGTAAAGGCCATGGAAGAAAAGTTAAGTCAATTCGAAAAGAATGAGGTTTGGTCTCTCATACCTTACCCAAATGGTAAGAAGGTAACGGGTACAAAGTGGATTTTCAGAAATAAATTGGGTGAGGTAATGCATATGCATCTGAGATAGATTAGTGAGCTAGTTTAGTTAGTTTTAGCTTAGTTTCATGCATTTTCCTTGTAATAAACAAGCATTTGGATGTCTTATTTCTTCATGCATTAATGCATCAAGTACTAGTTAAATTGTGGTCAATTTCATGAAAATAATACAAGATTATATTGCTTTTAAATCAATGAAATATCTTGTGATTATTCATGGAATGGCAAAACTTTGATGCAATTGTTGTGGTTGATGACAAGTGAAGCAGAGAAGTAACAGGGGATGGCAAAAAGCAGAGCATTAGCAATGCTAACGCTACATGTCACAAACACTAGGGGAGAGCGTTAGCAATGCTAACGTTGCATGCCACCAATGCCAGGGAAGAGCGTTAGCAACGCTAACGTCCAAGCCACAAACACCAGGGGAGAGCGTTATTGGCGCTAACACTAGCCTCACAAACTCTAGCTAAGAGAGATGGTAGCAACATTATTGGCGCTAATGCTAGCCTCACGAACGCCAGCAAAGAGAGATGCTGGCAACGTTATTCGCGCTAACTTGACCCTCACAAATGCCATGCAAGATATTAAAGGGCGTTAGCAGCGTTAACGTTGGCCCATTAATGCCAGACTCAAAGAGATGGGAGCGTTGGCCAGGCCAACACTGTTCTAACAATGCCCAAGGTCAACAAGCACCATGCAACGTAGCGTTAGTAACGCTAACGCTAGCTTCAGTAACGCTAGGCACAACGTTAGTAGTGCTAGCGCCACTTCAGCAACGCCAGGGTCTAAATGGCATGCACGCTTCAGTGTTATTAACGCTAACGCTATGCCTAATAACGCCTGCGATAGTTTTCAAACTTGAGATTGGAGAAATTGGCCATGGTGCGTTTGCACGACCCAGTGCACGTACACACAAAATGATGATATTTTAGGCATGTGTACACATGGGACAGAATGCTTATGCACAAGGGCAGATTTTACAATGGTGCTTACACACGTGCAGTGGTGCGTACACACAACTGAAGAATATCGTTGGTAAAGCTAACGCTGGGGAAACGCTACGTGAGCCTGGGAGTAGAATTTTCGTAACGTTAGCAACGCTATCGTCAACCCACTAACGCCAACTCCATGTTACCAATGCCAAGTACACAAAAGGGATCTGATTGAAGATTTGAAAGGTCCACTTCCAGAGATTTGAAGGTGTACCTCAGGAGCTCGAAAATTTGTATAAATAAGTGGTACTTTGAAATAGGAAAGGATTTTTGGGACATTCTGAATACCACACTCTAGATCACTTTTACTTTCATCTCTCTTGTTTGTGCTTCTCTTTTTCTTCTTATTTTTGGATACTTAGTTTAATTTTCAGTTTGGAATTTTCTTTGTAGTGAAGCTATGAGCAATAAACCCCAATTCATTAGGGGGGGACTCTATTTTAGTTTCAATGGATTAATACTTATTATCTTCTTCTCAATTCAAGTGTTATTTATCTTAGAGAAAATCTTTGTGCTTCATAGACCCAATCACCATCAAGAGAGGGATTGAATCTACTTAAATTTCATGATGAACTTGAGAAAGGAGTCATGAAATTCAGATTGTGATTTGTCTCTCATAACCCTCTTGATTGATACATTCTTAGTAGATAAGTGAGATATAATCTCTTTGAATTGAAATCCTAGGGGTAGTGTGGCATTAAGATTAGGAATTGAGTTTCATCTTTTCTCATGAGTAGTTAGATCAAGAGATTGGCAATTGTTTATGACAAGAGAAATTAGATTACCGAGAGATTGGAATCCAATTACTTATAATCTGCTATAGATCTATTTCACATGATTGAGAAGGAAATGATGAACTATTGATTCAGGAAGGATTATAATATCTCCAATCCCTAATGATATCACCCATTATCATTTTTTATCTTAATTCTCTTAAATTGCCAATTTAATTTGACACCCATTACCCCAATGTCCTTTACAATTATGCAATTTACATTTCTCTGCCATTTACATTTCTGCTTTTAGTTTCTTGCAATTTAAATTTCTTCCATTTACATTTACATTTCTCTTTAAATTCCATTACTCTTTATTCTTATGCATTTTACTTTTCTTGTTATTGTACTTGTTGAATATACAAAAAAATTCATTAAATGTCTGTTTAACTAGAATATCCACTTAACTAAGGTTGCTAGATCTATCAATCTCTGTGGGATCGACCTCACTCAAAGTGAGTTATTACTTGTTACGATTTGGTATACTTGGCGGTGGAATCATTGTATAATTTTTCCGTATCAAGCTTTTGCGCTGTTGCCGGGGATTCATATAGATTGACAATGATTAAGTTGATGGATACCTAGATTAAACTTTTTTTTCTTCTATTTTGCACACTAACTGTTTGACACTTGGTGTCACCTAACTCTAACCTCACTCTTTTGAGAGTGATCACTCTTTCAAGTTGGTTTGTTTGTGTTCTGGTGTGTGCTAAGAGGAAGAAGAGGAGGATCAACTTCTTTTGATTTTAAACCTGAGAGGACTTTCCTAAGGTTAAGGAGAGACGCAAGAGGCAAAGGGGTTATTGGTGAAGAGGAGGAAGACCTAGATCAAGAATGGAGGATGACATACACCATCAACATGAAAAGGTTGCTAACAATAATGTTCAACCTAGTAGAAGGATGTTAGCCTCTTATACCATTCCCAATCCCAGGAATTATGGAAGCAGCATACTTACTCCTAATGTGCATGCAAATAATTTTGAGCTCAAACCTCAGCTCATCACTCTAGTCCAGAACAATTGTCAGTATGAAGGAGGTCCCTTAGAAGACCCCAATCAACACTTGTCTGTATTTTTGAGAATATGTGATACAATTAAGGCAAATATGGTGTATCCTTACATATATAAGCTGCTTTTGTTTCCCTTCTCTCTAAGAGACAAAGCATCTCAATGGCTAGAAAGATTTCCCAAGGAAAGCATCACAAATTGGGATGAAGTGTTTAACAAGTTTTTAGCCAAGTTCTACCAACCCCAAAGAATCATCAAGTTGAAAACAGCGGTGCAAACCTTCAGGAAAATGAAGGGAGAATCACTTTATGAGGCTCGGGAGAAACACAAAGCACTAATAAGGAGGTGCCTGATGAGCGGATAATTTATATGCTTTTTGGCATTGTTTTTAGGTAGTTTTTAACATGATCTAGTTAATTTTAGGGATGTTTTCATTAGTTTTTATGCTAAATTCACATTTCTGGACTTTACTATGAGTTTGTGTGTTTTTCTGTGATTTCAGATATTTTCTGGCTGAAATTGAGGGACCTGAGCAAAACTCTGATATGAGGCTAACAAAGGACTGCTGATGCTGTTGGAATCTGACCTCCCTGCACTCGAAATGGATTTTCTGGAGCTATAGAACTCCGAATGCCGAGCTCTCAACGCCGTTGGAAAGTATACATCCAGAGCTTTCCTGCAATATATAATAGTCCACACTTTATTCAAGATTTGACGACGTAAACTGGCGCTCAATGCCAGTTCTATGCAGCATTCTGGAGTCAAACGCTAGAAACACGTCACGAACCAGAGTTGAACGCCCAAAACACATTACAACTTGGCGTTCAACTCCAAGAGAAGACTCAGCTCGTGGATAGATCAAGCTCAGCCCAAGCACATACCAAGTGGGCCCCAGAAGTGGATTTATGCATCAATTACTTACCTCTGTAAACCCTAGTAGCTAGTTTAAGTATAAATAGAACTTTTTACCTTTGTATTATTAATCCTGGATCCTGAATTGTATTTTTTGATCCGGTGACAGAGTATTTGGACCGTTTTCACTGAGAGGATGGGATGTAGCCATTGACAACGGTGATGCCCTACATACAGCTTGCCATGGAAAGGAGTAAGAAGGATTGGATGAAAGGAGTAGGAAAACAGAGATTCAACAGGGACAAGCATCTCCATACGCTTATCTGAAATTCCCACCATTAATTTACATAAGTATTTCTATCCTATTTTATTTATCTTTTAATTATCTAATCCAATCACATTTGAATCAGCCTGACTGAGATCTACAAGATGACCATAGATTGCTTCATACCAACAATCTCCGTGGGATCGACCCTTACTCACGTAAGGTATTACTTGGACGACCTAGTGCACTTGCTGATTAGTTGTGCGGAGTTGTGACTAAATGTAATTCATGTGTGAGAGCTACCAAATTATTGGAGCCATTGTTGATGATCACAATTTTGTCCACCAAGTTTTTGGATCCGTTGCCGGGGATTGTTCGAATATGGACAACTGACGGTTCATCTTGTTGCTCAGATTAGGTAATTTTCTTTTCAAAAACTTTTCAAAAATCTTTCAAAAAAATATTTTTATTCCTATTTTCGAAATTTTTTTTTAAAAATAAATCATTCTATGGCTTCAAAACATTTAAGAATGGATTCCAGAGTTTCATGAAGCATGTTGAATCCTGGCTGGCTGCAAAGCCATATTCAAACTCCTTTGGAATTGGTCTTCAACTAATCACCACAATGCATGTAATTCCATCCTAAAGCTGACTGGCTATTAAGCCATGTCCAACCCTTTGATTGGAGCTTTGGGCTAATATTGAAAGATTCCTGGAATTCTTCTTAAAGATTTTGAATTTCTTATTTTCTTTTTCCTATATGTTTTTCGAAAAAATAAAATAAAATACAAAAAAAATTAGAAAAAAATCAAAAATATTTTGTGTTTCTTGTTTGAGTCTTGAGTCAATTTTTAAGTTTGGTGTCAATTGCATGTTTTTAAAATTATTATGCATTTTTTGAAAATTCATGCATTCATAATGTTCTTCATGATCTTCAAGTTGTTCTTGGTAAGTCTTCTTATTTAATCTTGATGTTTGCTTGTTTTGTATCTTTTGTTGTTTTTCATATGTATTTTTTGTTTGTTAGAGTCCAAGCATTAAAGAATACTAAGTTTGGTGTCTTGCATGTTTTCTTTGCATAAAAAATTTTTCAAAAATATGTTCTTGATGTTCATCATGATCTTCAAAGTGTTCTTGGTGTTCATCTTGACATTCATAGTGTTCTTGCATGCATCTTGTGTTTTGATCCAAAATTTTTATGTTTTGGGTCATATTTGTGTTTTTCTCTCTCATAATTAAAAATTCAAAAATCAAAAAAAATATCTTTTCCTTAATTTTCTCATAATTTTCGAAAATTTGAGTTGACTTAGTCAAATATTTTTAAAATTAGTTGTTTCTTACAAGTCAAGTCAAATTTTCAATTTTAAAAATCCTATCTTTTCAAAAATTTTTCAAAAATCAAATCTTTTTCATTTTTATCTTATGATTTTCGAAAATTTAAAAATATTTTTCAAAAATCTTTTTTAATTTTATCTTTATTTTCGAAAATTATGCTAACAATTAATGTGATTGATTCAAAAATTTAAAGTTTGTTACTTTCTTGTTAAGAAAGGTTCAATCTTTAAATTTTAGAATCATATCTTTTAGTTTCTTGTTAGTCAAGTAATTAATTTTAATTTTAAAAATTAAATCTATCTTATCTTATCTTTTATATCATATCTTTTTCAAAATTTTGTCTTATCCAAAAATTTGATTTCAAAATATCTTCTTATCTTCTTATCTTTTCAAAAATGATTTTCAAATCTCTTTCAATCAACTAACTAACTTTTTGTTGGTTTCTTATCTTTTTCAAAACCACCTAACTACTTTTCTATCTCTAATTTTTGAAAATATCTCATTCTTTTTCAAAAATTCTTTTTAATTAATTAATTGTTTCAAATTTTAATTTTAATTTTAATTTCTTATCTTAATTTTCGAAAATCATTAACTCCTTTTCAAAAATATTTTCGAAAATCTCTCTCTCATCTTCTTCTATTTATTTATTTATTTACTAACACTTCTCTTCACCTCTCTTCATCTCAATTCACTACCCCTATCCTCACCCTTCTGTTTGGAGGCTCCTTTCTTTATCCCATTTCTTCTTCTACTAATAATAAGGAACCTCTTTACTGTGACATAGAGGATTCCTCTTCTTTTCTTGTTTTCTTCTCTTTCATATGAGCAGGAACAAGGAAAAAGGCATTCTTGTTGAAGCTGATCCATAACCTGAAAGGACTCTGAAGAGGAAACTAAGAGAAGCTAAATTACAACAATCCAGAGACAACCTTACTGAAATTTTCGAACAAGAAAAAGACATGGCAGCCGAACCTAACAACAATAATGCAAGGAGGATGCTTGGTGATTATACTACACCTACTTCCAAGTTTGATGGAAGAAGCATCTCAATTCCCACCATTGGAGCAAACAATTTTGAGCTGAAACCTCAACTAGTTGCTCTAATGCAACAAAACTGCAAGTTTCATGGACTTCCATCAGAAGATCCCTATCTTTTAACTGAGTTCTTGTAGATCTGTAAGACTGTAAAGACGAATGGAGTAGATCCTGAAGTCTACAGGCTCATGCTTTTCCCTTTTGCTGTAAGAGACAGAGCTAGAACATGGTTGGATTCACAACCTAAAGATAGCCTGGACTCATGGGATAAGCTGGTCACGGCCTTCTTGGCTAAATTCTTTCTTCCTCAAAAGCTGAGCAAGCTTAAATTGGATGTTCAGACATTCAAATAAAAAGATGGTGAATCCCTTTATAAAGCTTAGGAAAGATACAAGCAACTGATCAAAAGGTGTCCTTCTGACATGCTTTCAGAATGGACCATTCTGGATATATTCTATTATGGTCTATCTGAATTCTCTAAGATGTCACTGGACCATTCTGCAGGTGGATCCATTCACCTAAAGAAAATGCCTGCAGAAGCTCAAGAACTTATTGACATGGTTGCAAATAACCAGTTCATGTACACTTCTGAGAGGAATTCCGTGAATAATGAGATGGCTCAGAGGAAGGGAGTTCTTGAGATTGATGCTCTGAATGCCATGTTGGCTCAGAATAAAGTGTTGACTCAGCAAGTCAACATGATTTCCCAAAGTCTGAATGGATGTCAAAATACATCCAACAGCACTAAAGAGGCATCTTCTGAAGAAGAAGCTTATGATCCTGAAAACCCTGCAATGGCAGAGGTAAATTATATGGGTGAACCTTATGGAAACACCTATAATTCACCATGGAGAAATCATCCAAATTTCTCATGGAAGGATCAACAAAAGCCTCAACAAGGTTTTAATAATGGTGGAAGAAATAGGCTCAACAATATCAAGCCTTATCCATCATCTTCTCAGCAACTGACAGAGAATTATGAACAGAATACCTCTAACTTAGCAAATTTAGTCTCTGACCTGTCTAAGGCCACTTTAAGTTTCATGAATGAAACAAGGTCCTCCATTAGAAATTTGGAGGCACAAGTGGGCCAACTGAGTAAGAAAGTCACTGAAACTCCTCCTAGTACTCTCCCAAATAATACAGAAGAGAATCCAAAGAGAGAGTGCAAGGCCATTGATATAGTCAATATGGCCGAATGCAAGGAGGAAGGGGAGGACGTGAATCCCAATGAGGAAGACCTCATGGAATGTCTCCCAACCAAGAAGGAGTTCCCTATTGAGGACCTAAAAGAATCTGAGGCTCATATAGAGACCATAGAGATTCCATTAAATCTCCTTCTGCCATTCATGAGCTCTGAAGATTATTCTTCCTCTGAAGAGGATGAAGATGTAACTAGAGAGCAAGTTGCTCAATATCTAGGAGCCATCATGAAACTGAATGCCAAGTTATTTGGTAATGAGACTTGGAAAGGTGAACCTCGCTTGCTCATTAGTGAACTTGATACATGGGTTCAGCAAACTCTACCTCAAAAGAAACAAGATCTTGGGAAATTCTTAATATCCTGTATCATAGGCACCATGACCTTTAACAAGGCTCTGTGTGATCTAGGGTCAGGCATAAACCTTATGCCACTCTCTGTAATGGAGAAACTGGGGATCATTGAGGTACAGCCTGCCTTATTCTCATTACAATTGGCAGACACGTCAGTAAGACAAGCTTATAGATTAGTAGAGGATGTGTTGGTAAAGGTTAAAGGCCTTTACATTCCTGCTGATTTCATAATCTTAGACACTAGGAAGGAGGAGGATGAATGCATCATCCTTGGAAGACCTTTCCTAGCAACAGCAGAAGCTGTGATAGATATTAACAGAGGAGAATTAGTCCTTCAATTGAATGGGGACTACCTTGTGTTTAAGGCACACGGCTATCCTTCTGTAACAAGGGAGAGTAAGCATGCAGAGCGTCTCTCAATACAGAGTCAAACAGAGCCCCTACAATCAAACTCTAAGTTTGGTGTTGGGACTATACAACATTGATCTGATCACCTGTGAGGCTCCATGAGAGCCCACTGTCAAGCTATTGACATTAAAGAAGCGCTTGTTGGGAGGCAACCCAATTTTTATTTATCTAATTTTATTTTTATTTATTTGTTATTTTGTGTTTTAGTAGGTTCATGATCATGTGGAGTCACGAAAAAAATATTAAAATTAAAAACAGAATCAAAAATAGCAGAAGAAAAATCACACCCTGGAGGAAGGACTTACTGGCGTTTAAACGTCAGTAAGGAGCATCTGGCTGGCGTTCAACGCCAGAACAGAGTATGAACCTGGCGCTGAACGCCAGAAACAAGCAACATCCTGCCATTTGAACGCCAGAAATATGCCATGAGGAAAGCTGGCGCTGAACGCCAGTAACAAGCATGGAACTGGCGTTCAACGCCAGAAACATGCAACACATGGGCGTTGAACGCCTAGAACGTGCACCACTTCGGCGTTTAAACACCAGAATGGTATGCTAAGGCATTTTACATGCCTAATTGGTACAGGGATGTAAATCCTTGACACCTCAGGATCTGTGGACCCCACAGGATCATCTCAGAATCTGTGGACCCCACAGGATCCCCACCTAACATATTCCCACCTTACCTCCTAATTAATCCTATAACACACTTTCCCAAAAACCCTTCACCAATCACCTCAATCTCTCTTCCCAATTACCCCCTTCACCACTCACATCCATCCACTCTTCCCCATAAACCCCACCTACCTTCAAAATTCAAAAATATTTCCCACCCAAACCCACCCTAAAATGGCTGAACCTACCCTCTCTCACTTCCCTATATAAACCCCTCCATTCTCCTTAATTTTCACACAACACACACCTCTCTTCTCCTTCTTTGCCGAATACACCTCTCCCCCTCTCCTCCATATTTTCTTCTTCTTCTTCTTCTTTTCTTTCTTCTCTTGCTCGAGGGCGAGCAATATTTTAAGTTTGGTGTGGTAAAAGCATAAGCTTTTTGTTTTTCCATTACCATTGATGGCACCTAAGGCCAGAGAATCCTTTAGAAAAGGGAAAGGAAAGACAAAAGCTTCCACCTCCGAGTCATGGGAGATGGAAAGATTCATCTCCAAAGCCCATCAAGACCACTTCTATGATGTTGTGGCCAAGACGAAGGTGATCCATGAGGTCCCTTTCAAGCTCAAAAAATGAGTATCCGGAGATCCGACATGAGATCCAAAGAAGAGGTTGGGAAGTTCTAACCAACCCCATTCAACAAGTCAGAATCTTAATGATTCAAGAGTTCTATGCCAATGCATGGATCATTAGGAACCATGATCAAAGTGTGAACCCGAGTCCAAAGAATTATCTTACAATGGTTCGGGGGAAATACTTAGATTTTAGTCTGGAAAATGTGAGGTTGGCGTTCAACTTACCCATGATGCAAGGAGATGCACGCCCCTATACTAGAAGGGTCAACTTTAATCAAAGGTTAGACCAAGTCCTTATGGACATATGTGTGGATGGAGCTCAATGGAAAAGAGACTCCAAAGGCAAACCGGTTCAACTAAGAAGACTGGACCTCAAGCCTCTGGCTAGAGGATGGTTGGAGTTCATTCAACGCTCCATCATCCCCACTAGCAACCGATCTGAAGTTACTGTGGATCGGGCCATCGTGATTTATAGCATCATGATTGGAGAGGAAGTAGAAGTTCATGAAGTCATCTCCCATGAATTTTACAAAATAGCCGATAAGTCCTCTACTTTGGCAAGGCTAGCTTTTCCTCATCTTATTTGCCATCTATGTTACTCAGCTAGAGTTATCATAGAAGGAGACATCCTCATTGAGGAGGACAAGTCCGTCACTAAGAAAAAGATAGAGAAAACAAGAGAGCCTACTCATGGAACCTAAGAGACGCATGAGGAAGCTCATCACCAAGAAATTCCTGAGATGCCTCAAGGGATGCACTTTCCTCCCAACAACTATTGGGAACAACTCAACACTTCCTTAGAAGATTTGAGTTACAATGTGGATCAATTAAGGGTGGAGCATCAAGAGCACTCCATCATTCTCCATGAAATTAGAGAAGATCAAAGGGCAATGAGGGAGGAGCAACAAAGGCAAGGAAGGGACATAGAAGAGCTTAAGGACATCATTGGTCCTTCAAGAAGAAGACGCCACTAAGGTGGATTCATTCCTTGTTCTTTTTTTTTTCTGTTTTTCGGTTTTTATGTTATATGTTTATCTATGTTTTGTGTCTCTACTTCATGATCATTAGTAGTTAGTAACTATGTCTTAAAGTTATAAATAAATTCCATGAATCCTTTACCTCTCTTAAAAGAAAAATGTTCCTAATTCAAAAGAACAAGAAGTACATAATTTTTGAATTTATCCTTGAATTTAGTTTAATTATATTGATGTGGTGACAATACTTTTTGTTTTCTGAATGAATGATTAAACAATGCATATTTTTGATCTTGTTATTTATGAATGTTAAAATTGTTGGCTCTTGAAAGAATGATGAACAAAGAAAAATGTTATTGACAATCTGAAAAATCATGAAATTGATTCTTGAAGTAAGAAAAAGCAGTGAAAAAGCAAAAGCTTGCGAAAAAAATGGCGAAAAAAATTTAGAAAGAAAAAGAAAAAGCAAGCAGAAAAAGCCAATAGCCCTTAAAACCAAAAGGCAAGGGTACCCTTAAAACCAAAAGGCAAGGGTAAAAAGGATCCAAGGCTTTGAGCATCAATGGATAGGATGGCCCAAGGAAATAAAATCCAGGCCTAAGTGGCTAAATCAAGTTGTCCCTAACCAAGTGCTTGTGTCATGAAGGTCCAAGTGAAAAGCTTGAGACTGAGTGGTTAAAGTCGTGATCCAAGGAAAAAAGAGTGTGCTTAAGAGCTCTGGACACCTCTAACTAGGGAATCTAGCAAAGCTGAGTCACAATCTGAAAAGGTTCACCCAATTATGTGTCTGTGGCATTTATGTATCCGGTGGTAATACTGGAAAACAAAGTTCTTAGGGCCACGGCCAAGACTCATAAAAGTAGTCGTGTTCAAGAATCAACATACTTAACTAGGAGAATCAATAACACTATCCGAAATTCTAAGTTCCTAGAGACGCCAATCATTCTAAACTTCAAAGGAAAAAGTGAGATGCTAAAACTGTTCAGAAGCAAAAAGCTACAAGTCCCGCTCATCTAATTAGAATTAATATTCATTGATATTTTGGGATTTATAGTATATTCTCTTCTTTTTATCCTATTTGATTTTCAGTTGCTTGGGGACAAGCAACAATTTAAGTTTGGTGTTGTGATGAGCGGATAATTTATACGCTTTTTGGCATCGCTTTTACGTAGTTTTTAGCATGATCTAGTTACTTTTAGGGATGTTTTCATTAGTTTTTATGCTAAATTCACATTTCTGGACTTTACTATGAGTTTTTGTGTTTTTCTGTGATTTCAGGTATTTTCTGGCTGAAATTGAGGGACCTGAGCAAAACTCTGATAGGAGGCTGACAAAGGACTGCTGATGCTGTTGGAATCTGACCTCCCTACACTCGAAATGGATTTTCTGGAGCTACAGAACTCCAAATGCGTGCTCTCGACGGCGTTGGAAAGTAGACATCCAGAGCTTTCCAGCAATATATAATAGTTCATACTTTATTCGTGATTAGACGACATAAATTGGCGCTCAACGCCAGTTCCATGCTGCATTCTGGAGTCAAACGCCAGAAACACGTCACGAACCAGAGTTGAACGCCCAAAACACGTTACAACTTGGCGTTCAACTCCAAGAGAAGCCTCAGCTCGTGGATAGATCAAGCTCAGCCCAAGCACATACTAAGTGGGCCCCGGAAGTGGATTTATGTATCAATTACTTACCTCTGTAAACCCTAGTAGCTAGTTTAAGTATAAATAGAACTTTTTACCTTTGTATTATTCATCCTGGTTCCTGAATTGTATTTTTTGATCCTATGATCACGTTTGGGGCCTGGCCATTCGGCCATGCCTGGACCTTCACTACTTATGTATTTTCAACGGTGGAGTTTCTACACACCATAGATTAAGGGTGTGGAGCTCTGTTGTACCTCGAGTTTTAATGCAAGTACTTCTATTTTTTATTCAATTCGACTTATTCTTGTTCTAAGATATTCGTTGCACTTCATCTTGATGAATGTGATGATCCGTGACACTCATCATCATTCTCACCTATGAACGCGCGTGATTGACAACCACTTCCGTTCTACCTTAGACCGGGCGCATATCTCTTGGATTCCTTAATCAGAATATTCGTGGTATAAGCTAGAATTGATGGCGGCATTCATGGGAATCCGAAAAGTCTAACCTTGTCTGTGGTATTCCAAGTAGGATTTCGGGATTGAATGACTGTGATGAGCTTCAAACTCCTGAAGGCTGGGCATTAGTGACAGACGCAAAAGAATCACGGGATTCTATTCCAACCTAATTGAGAACCGACAGATGATTAGCCGTGCTATGACAGAGCATTTGGACCATTTTCACTGAAAGGATGGGATGTAGCCATTGACAACGGTGATGCCCTACATACAGCTTGCCATGGAAAGGAGTAAGAAGGATTGGATAAAAGCAGTAGGAAAACAGAGATTCAACAGGGACAAGCATCTCCATACGCTTATCTGAAATTCCCACCATTAATTTACATAAGTATTTCTATCCTATTTTATTTATCTTTTAATTATCTAATCCAATCACATTTGAATCAGCCTGACTGAGATCTACAAGATGACCATAGATTGCTTCATACCAACAATCTCCGTGGGATCGACCCTTACTCACGTAAGGTATTACTTGGACGACCTAGTGCACTTGCTGGTTAGTTGTGCGGAGTTGTGACTAAGTGTAATTCACGTGTGAGAGCTACCAAATTATTGGAGCCATTGTTGATGATCACAATTTCGTCCACCAAATTTTGAAAAGTATGTTTATATGTGACTTATGAGCCTTCGGGCGATGCTTGTGAATATTATGCGGGGACGCCCGTATTGTGATGTTGACGTAACTGCTCTATATACATATGAATGCAACTATATGGTTTTGTCTACATGATTAAAATTAGATAAGTTCTCTAAGACAAAACATGGGGCAGATTTCACTAATTCAATTCATATTGTAAAAGCAGATAAATTTGTAAGAAGATAGCTTGTGAAAGTAGGGAATACAGGACTGAGCATTGAACCCTTACTGTTGGTGCGTGTGCACTCTAATCATCTCTAGTATATGGGCTAATGACTCTATCCTTCTCTAATCATGCCTTTCGAAAATTTTGTTTTTCACCTAACCAATCAACAATTTTAAAATGCACATGCAAACATCATGAGGTCTTTTCGTGGTTGTAATGGGGCTAAGGTAAGGGTGAGTATACACGTATGGCTAAGTGAGCTTATACTTTGAATCTTTAATTAACCTAAGCTCTCACCTAACATACATATATTCTATATAATTTTAACATTCATCTTAGCTACCCAGAATCTCCTTTTCACATTCCATATTCATGCATCAACCTTTATTTTAATTTTACCATATGTGCATTGATTATTAAACTCTGACTTATCATTGGGGTGATTTTGTCCCCTTATTTATTAACATAAAGGAAAAATTTTATTTTATTTTACTTTTTTTATCAATGCACATAGATTTGTAATTTTTCTTTTATGGTTTCACATGAATAGGTACCCAATTTCCCTTTATTTCAACACGACATATTTTCCTATTACCCTTTATTCCTACAATTTTCCCATACTCAGTTAACACACAAATTCTATCTTAAGCTAACCAAAGATTCAATTGGGATTTTCAATTATTTTTCTGCTTAAGGCTAGTAATGTGGTAAAATATAGAACAAATGGGATTAAAAACGGCTCAAAGTGGTTAACAAATGTAATTAAAAGGGCTGGCTTATTTGGGTATGTGAGCTAAACAAAAAATGGCCTCAATCATATGCATGCACATAACACATTAACATTGGACATATAAGATAAAACAAAATTTAGATCACAGTCATAGAGAAGAAAACACACGAGAAAAAAAATGTTTATGGTTAAATAGTGTAACCATGTATTTAGGCTCAAAGTCTCACGGGTTGTGTGTTCTTTTAGCTCAAAAATCCTATTCCAATTTCAACTTCAACAAATTTAACATAAATGTTTTGATCTAAATTAGTAGTGAAATTTTCGAAAAATATATGGTCTTAAAAGAAACTTATTGTCTTTTCAATCAAGTAGAACATGCATGCAATTAACCTACTAATATGTAATCTATCCTATTCTAAAGAAAAAGAAGTTGGTGTTAGGGGGAAAGAATTACATCCGGAAGTCAGGTACTGACCGACCTCCCCACACTTAAGGCTTTGCACCGTCCTCGGTGCCATCTGTCAGGAACAAGGGTGGGCTGGTGGCAGTATCTCCACAGTCGGGACCGTCATGGCTCCCTGTGCTGGTAAAGGAAGTGGAGTCCAAAGTGCCTGGGTCCTCGTCAGGTCTGTGGTTGCCTGTGAGTAGCTCCTTGAGGTATTTGAATCTGCGGTAATTGCGGCGCTCGCGGAGCTTTGCTTTCTGACCTTGTTGGTCTAACCTCTTCACTATTTGATGCAGCAGCTGGTTAGTAGATGGTGGAATGTCTGGTAGTGGAAAGTGGTGGCCTAAGATATCTCCTGTTAGGGACGTACTGATCATCCTGTGGAAGTATGGCCTTGGTGTCCCCAGCTCTGTAGGAGACTCCAGCTGCTGAGACAAGATCTGAGACCAAGGCGGGGAAAGGAAGGTTGGCCGCGATTTGCACGTGTCCCATAGCATTCCGGATGTGTCTTGGTAGATTTAGAGGTTGGTCTGTAAGGATGCACCATAGTAGAATGGTCATGTTTGCGGTGAAGGAGGACTCATGAGTGCTCGAAAAGACGTAATGGGACATAATCTATGCCCATACGTGAGCCTCTAAGGTGAGTGCAAAAGCCGAGATCCCCTTAGGACGGGAACGATGGTATCCGAAGATCCATTTGCTGCCAGGTTGTGTAATAACTCTGAGAACAGCGTCCCAGTCAAATTTGTACGCCTGGCGCTTGAGTGCAGTTTCTTGAAATGCGTCCAATCCTTCTGGAGCAGGGGGGAAGATCTAGGGCTCGCTGAATGGCCTCTTCTGTAATGGGGACTTGCTTCCGATGGACATAAACAGACTGCAGAGTTGGCAGGTGAAAATTGGAGTAGAACTCAACTACCCAAGAAAGGTTAACCTGTCGTGGTTGTCTCTGTAGGAATCCCCAATGTCTTTGTGCAATTTATGGCTCAACAAAGTTGGCAATACGAGGTGGAAGGATAAGAAGGTGTTCGTTGTTATAATTCTGAGCTGCTAGAATGGGGAACATCTGCTCATAGTAACGATTGAGAAATCGTGCAGTGTCCTTTGTTGGGGAGGCTTTCTCCTTTTCATCGACCTTTATAATCCTTTTGATTCTTTTTGTTAAGGGCTTCACTGCAGTTGAAGATGGCTCTGCCACTAATGCTCTTTTAGTTCCTTTCCTTGCTGTGGATTTGGTGGTAGCTTTCTCCTTGCCTTTCTTGGTGGCCATCCTGAATGGAAACGAGTAAAGACATGAATATTTTAAGGGTTATAGTAAGGAAGAGAATGGAAAAGGTGGTAATCAATGCACAGGAAACAATAATGATGTGAACACATGGTCATGACTACATGTGGCAAATCAACAATGAAAATATAGCAAGTGCATTTGGTGACAGTTAAATGCAAGGTGTTTATTGGCATGCCGGCAAGGGCATGAGTAGTATAGATCAAGCATTCAATGTCCAAGTTAGATTACCAAGTCTTTCAAACAAACAATATGCTTGTAATAACAAATATATTTAATTAATAAAATATAAGAAGGGTTTTGTGAAAAGCAGGCATTTAGAGTAGTAGAGTGAAAGAAATCTAAAAATAGTGCAAAATGCCATATGGGCGTTTTCACAAACACATAGCATGCATGTTAAATAAGGTATGGAAAATATGGACTGGAACATGCAAGTAACCCTATAAAAATAATGTATAATTGTTAAACAAGTCCTAAACAATTCACAAGCAACATATAAAAATAATGACCCAAATAAATCTCCAATACCAATAGGGGGAAGAGGAAAGAAAAAGAAAACATGGATAGGGAAAGTAGAAGAGAAAGAAAAAGAAAACATGAAAATAAGAAGAAGAATGAAAAAAGTAGGGAGGGGAGAATAGAAGAAAAGACCTTGATAATGGTGGTGGGAAAGAGGGGGTAGAAGAGAGAAAGAAGGGAGGAAGAAGGAGGGGGAGGGAAATAAAATAGAACTGGGAAGAGAAAAGAAAAGATAATCTGGCAGATTTGAATGAGTTGGGCGGCGCAAGCGACGCGGATGCGTGGGGCACACGGTCGCGTGGAAAGCCTGTAAATGAAATGACACGGACGCGTCGGTCACGCAAACGCGTGACTTGATTTGCGCTAGTGGTGCGAGGGCAGCTTCACCCTCGCACAACTCTCTATTTAAAATATGTTTTGCCAAAATTTAGGGTGACACAATCACGTGGTTGATGCGATCGCGTGGATGGCTAGATTGATAAAATAGCGCGGACGCGTGGTGGCACGCGTTCGCGTGGCAGGGCTTGTGCTTGGAGCACGAGTCCAGCCCAAGTCCAGCTCAACTCTCGGTCATTCACCTTTTTTACGTCGATTTATAGGGCACGCGTTCGCGTGGGTGACACGGATGCGTGGGAGACCTTTTTCTCACATGACGCGGACGCGTGGGCAGCGCGGTCGCGTGGGATAATTTGTGCCACAGGCACACCTCCAGCCACACTTTCGCGTGACTCTCTGTTTCTTTTCTTTTCATGTCGAAGGCACTTGTGACACGGACGCGTCATCAACGCTGTCGCGTCGTGTGCTCTCTCTTTTTTTTAAAGTAAAAATATGCAGTATGCAGTATGTGGATGAAATGCAAAAGACAGGCATTAGTACTGAGAAGAGTTATTGACAAGGGAGGATAAGGAGAGGGGAGGAACGATCATACTATGGTGGGTTGTCTCCCACCTAGCACTTTCCTTTAACGTCCTTAAGTTGGACGCTCCACTAGCTCAGTCTCCTGCTGTGGGCGGATCTTCCAAGAGGAAGATCTCTAGTTCCTGGTTTTTCACCATCTTTTCACCATGGAATAACTTCAAGCGATGTCCATTGACCTTGATAAGTTCAGAGCTTGAAAGATGGCTCAAGTGAAAGACTCCGTATGGTTCCACCCGCTCTAGTTGATACGGACCATCCCATCTGGATCTCAGCTTGCCTGGCATGAGTCGCATTCTGGAGTTGTAAAGTAGGACTAAGTCTCCTGGTTGGAATTATCTTCTCTTAATGCTCTTGTCATGCACAGCCTTCACCTTCTCTTTATACAGCCTGGTGTTTTCATAAGCTTTAAGGTGAAGGCTCTCTAATTCTTGTAGTTGCAACTTCCGTTCAGCTCCGGTTCTCTCATAGTCCATGTTGCATTCCTTTACTGCTCAGAAGGCCTTGTGTTATAACTCAACTGGAAGATGACAGGCCTTTCCATAAACCAAGCGGAAAGGACTCATCCCAATCGGTGTCTTGTATGCTGTCCGATATGCGCAAACGCGTCTTGGAGCCTGGTGCTCTAGTACTTTCTATGAGGCTTGACTACCTTTTGCAGTATGTACTTTATCTCTCTGTTAGACACCTCTGCTTGCCCATTAGTCTGGGCGTGATAGGCGGTTGATACTTTATGAATGATCTCGTGCCTCTTTAGTAAACCTGTTAGTCTTCTGTTACAAAAGTGAATGCCTTAATCGCTCACGATTGCTCGCGGTGATCCAAAGCGACAAATAATATGGTTTCTAACAAAGAAAACAATGATGTTAGCATCATCAATATGGGTAGGAATGGCTTCCACCCATTTAGAAACATAATCTATAGCTAACAGTATATAAAGGTGGCCATTAGAATTTGGAAATGGACCCATGAAATCAATGCCCTAAACATAAAAAATTTCATAGAAAAGCATAATTTGTTGAAGCATTTTATCCCTCTGGGATATATTACCAAACCTTTGGCACGGAGGACAAGATTTACAAAGATCAGCAGCATCTTTAAAAAGAGTAGGCCACCAGAATCCACAGTCTAAAACTTTTCTAGCAGTTTGTTGAGGGCCAAAATGTCCTCCACTCTTAGATGAGTGACAGGCCTCTAAAATGGACTGGAATTCTGATTGAGGTACACACCGTCTAATTACCTGGTCAGCACCACACCTCCAAAGATATGGGTTATCCCATACATAATATTTGGACTCGCTTTTCAGCTTGTCTCTCTGATGCTTAGTAAAATTGGGAGGAAAAGTATGGCTAACTAGATAATTAGCTACAGGTGCATACCAAAGGGCTACATCAGATACTGCCTGTAAGCTATCAAATGGGAAATTATCATTGATAGGAATGGAGTCATCTTTAATGTGCTCAAGGCGACTCAAGTGGTCAGCCACTAAATTTTGGTTACCACTCCTATCTTTAATTTCCAGATCAAATTCTTGCAACAGTAGCATCCAACATATTAGCCTTGGTTTAGACTCCTTTTTAGCTAATAAATACTTTAGAGCTGCATGATCTGAGTACACTACCACCTTAGTACCAAGTAAATAGGCTCAGAATTTATTCAGAGCAAAAATAATAGCTAGAAGCTCTTTTTCAGTAGTAGCGTAATTAGATTGAGCAGCATCAAAAGTCTTAGATGCAAAAGCAATTACAAAAGGGTCGTTACCTTCATGTTGAGCCAGTGCTGCTCCTACTGCATGATTGGAGGCGTCACACATGATTTCAAATGGTTGACTCCAGTCTGGTCCCCTCACAATCGGAGCTTGAGTCAAGGCGGTCTTTAGCTTATCAAACGTTTGTTTGCAATCCTCACTGAACTTGAACTCAATGTCTTTCTACAGTAGTCTGGATAAGGGTAGTGCTACCTTACTAAAGTTCTTAATGAATCTCCTGTAAAAACCTGCATGGCCAAGGAACGAACTGACTTCCCTTACAGAGGAGGGGTAAGGTAAACTAGAAATAACATCCACCTTTGCTGGGTCTACAGAGGTACCAGTATTGGAGACAACATGTCCTAGAACAATACCTTGTTTTACCATAAAATGACACTTTTCAAAATTGAAAACAAGGTTTGAATTAACACACCTGTCCAATACTTTAGACAAACTATCCAAGCAAAGGTTAAATGAATCACCATAAACGCTAAAGTCATCCATAAAAATTTCCATACAAGTCTCAATGAGATAAGAGAAAAGATTCATCATACACCTCTGGAAAGTAGCTGGTGCATTGCACAAGCCAAATGGCATTCTTTTATAAGCATAAGTCCCAAAAGGACATGTAAAGGTAGTCTTTTCCTGATCCTTAGGAGCTATATGGATTTGAAAATAACCTGTATAACCATCTAAAAATCTGTAGTGAGATTTACCTGACAGGCGATCAAGCATCTGATCAATGAATGGCAAGGGATAATGATCCTTGCGAGTGGCTTGGTTGAGACACCTGTAGTCAATGCAAACTCTCCATGCGTTCTGCACTCTGGTTGTCAGAAGTTCTCCTTGCTCATTTCTTATTGTTGTGACTCCAGACTTTTTGGGCACCACTTGTACTGGGCTGACCCATTCGCTATCTGAAATGGGGTAAATGATATCTGCTTCAAGTAGTCTGGTTACTTCCTTTTTGACAACTTCTAAGATGGTAGGATTCAATCTTCTCTGAGGTTGACGGACAGGCTTTGCTCCTTCTTCTAAGAATATTCTATGTTCACAAACTTGAGGGCTGATGCCTACTATATCCGCCAAGCTCCATCCAATCGCTTTCTTATGCGTCCTCAATACACTAAGCAGTTGTTCTTCTTGTTGGGAAGTGAGCTCCCTTGCAATGATAACTGGGAACTTCTGCTTGTCCTCAAGGTATGCATACTTGAGGTGTGGAGGAAGGGGCTTTAATTCCATTTTCCGCTCATAGTTTGGTTATGGATTCTCTGGGGCTGGTGAAAATGGTAATGAATATTCAGTATGTTCAGAGGGTGTCCCCACACTTGGATCTTACTCCATGCGACTCTCTTCCATTTCTTCCTGGTGGGTTGCAGCTATAATCTCATCAATGATGTCACATTGCAATATGGAGTGATCTTCAGGGGGATGCTTCATAGCTTCATCTAGATTGAAGCTCACTGTTCTTCCATCTACCTCAAAGGAATAGGTACCCGAAAAGGCATCCAGCTTGAATTTTGAAGTCTTCAAAAACGATCTACCAATGAGGATTGACGAAGGTCTCCCTAGGTCATTTTGGGGCATCTCCAGGATATAAAAGTCAATGGGAAACATGAGCCCCTTAATACTCACAAATACATCTTCAGCAATTCCAACCACTGTGATAATGCTTTTATCTGCTAACACAAAACGAGCTGCCGACCTTTTTAAGGGAGGGAGCCTTAAAGCATTATATATAGACAAGGGCATAATACTCACGCATGCTCCTAAATCACACATACAGTCAGAAAATATCACACCTCCAATGGTAAAGTTAACCATGCATGGGCCTGGGTCACTATATTTTTCAGGTATATTTCCCATTAAAGCAGATATAGAACTACCTAAAGGAATAGTTTCTAATTCATTAATTTTATCTTTATGTATGCACAACTCTTTTAGAAACTTTGCATATTTAGGCACTTGTTGAATAACATCAAAAAGGGAAACAGTTACCTCAACCTTTTTGAAGATCTCTACCATTTTATGATCAAGTTCCAACTGCTTTCTGGGCTTCTTAGCAAGTTGTGGAAATGGAATAGGAGTGGCGTCCTTTATAGCTTCAGCTTGCTGGGGTTTTGCATTCCTTGGTTGGGCTGCTTCTGCTTCAGCCATGTCTTGTGCTTCATCTACTTTTTCAACATCCTCTACCTCAACCGTGTCCGTAGCTGGGGCGTGTTCTGGCGGGCTCGATTCCTCTGGATTCTTCTCTTGCAGTGTGGTTCCAGATCTCAGGGCAATGGCATTGATGCCAGCCTTGGGGTTAGATAATGGTTGAGAGGGGAGTCCACCAGAGCTTGAGGACGGGTTGTTAGAGTTATTCAGCGATCCAATCTGTGAGACAAGGGCATGCAAGGTAGAGTTCAGACCATTTAGAGTAGAAGTAAGGTTGTTTTCCATGGCCTGCTGTCTCTGATCAATAGATTGTAGTAACTTATCATTATGAGATGAAGAGCGATAAGTGATCTGAGGGGTCTGCTGAGATGCTTGAGGTTGCCTTAGATGAGGTACTCTGTAGGTCTGATTCTGATTCTGCTGCTTGAAGTTGTTATTGTTATTCCACCTCTGGTTTCCATTGTTATCTCTGCCTCTTCTGTTATGATTGTCCCTCCAACCTTGGTTGGGGTTATCCTGCCATCCATGGTTGTAGCTGCCACTTTAATTATACCCTTGATTGGGGCGGTCATAGAAGTTATGAGTGGCTGCCACAGTGTGGTTTTCCTGTTGGAGTTGCGGACACTCATCAGTATAATGACTGTAATCTGCACAGATTCCACATACTCTTTATGGAACTAACTGTTGGTTGTGCTGTGGTGGAGAACGATGAACTTGTTGAGCTTGTTGTTGACTTAGTTGCATCTGCTTTAGTAAGTTGGTCATTTCACATAAGCTCTAAGTTATAGCAGCAGTCTCTTTGCTAGAGGATACATCTGCAATAGCTCTTGACCGACTTTGTTTCTGCCTGTGATTCCTAGTAGATTCAGCTAAGTCACTAATCAATTGCCATGCCTCTTCCGTGATCTTGTACTTTTTCATAGACCCATTGCTAGTACCTTCCAATGTGGTCTTATCTTGAGATTTCATGCCCTGTGTAAAGTAGTCGAGCAACACCATCTTGTCAATCATATGGTGGGGACATGCTTCCAGAAGATTATTGAAGCGCTCCAAATATTCATAGAGAGTCTCAGATTCATCCTGAACGATCATGGACATGTCTTTCCTCAGTTTATCAGTAACCTCAGCTGGAAAGAATTTTTTCAAAAATTCTCTTCTAAGCGTATCCCAGTTAGAAACAGTTGCTTGAGGTTGAGTGTAGTACCAGTCTCTTGCCTTCCCCTCAAGAGAGAATGGGAAAGCTTTTAATAGAATAGAAGTTTCGTTAGTACCATCACGCTTAACAGTAGAACAAGCAGTCTGAAAATCCCTAAGGTGCTTGATAGGCTCTTGAGCAGGTAAGCCATGAAACTTGGGCATCAAGTTGAGTACTGCAGTCTTTATTTCAAAGTCCACAGCCATTCCTGCCCTATGAAGCCTGAAACACTTAACACACAGATCACGTCATCGAATGGTACGAAGGAAGATAAAAATATACAACTAAAAGGTCTTTAGGAAGCAAGTATTCAATCATAGAATATTTTTAGGAAGGAATTATAAATACATGCAAATCATATGAATAAGTGGGTGAAGACTTGATAAAACCACACAATTAAACACAATATGAATCACAAAATAGTGGTTTATCAACATTCCCATCTTCTCAGCAACAGATGGAGACTTTTAAGCAAAGCATTTCTAACTTAGCAACCATAGTCTCTGAGCTCTCTAAGACCACTCATAGTTTCATAATAGAAATAAGGTCCTCCATAAGAAATCTGGAGGTACAAGTTGTTCAGTTGAGCAAGAGAAGAGTGTAAGGCTATTGATGACCGGAATTCACTCACTATATAATGAATTCGTTCTTTGGCAAGCCCACCAAATTATCGTCAAGTTATAACCAACTATGAGTGTGGTCGAATCCCATAGAGATTGGTCGATTGAGCAACTTTAATTAATGGGTGAATTAGTCAAGCTAATCAATAGAGATTGTTGGAAGCAGAATTCTAAATTAGCAGAAATGTAAATGACTTACAAGCAAAGAAAAGCAATAAAGTGCAAGGAAAGTAAATGGCAAGAATGTCAGGTGCTGAAACATAAATGACTGAATAATAAATGGGAAATGGGTAATGAGAAAAATTAAAGAAAGCTATAAAGAATAGGGAAGATAAGAATAGGGGAAATTCATTGGGATTAGGAGATGTTGCTCTCTTTGGATTAAATTCAGCTCATCTCATCTTCAATCATGCAACTCATTGACCTCTTGGCAATCATGATTGATTGAATCCCAATTCTTGGTGATTCAATCTCTCAAATCTTGATAATCAGCCAATTCCTTGGTCTCATTGCTCATGAAGAGAGATATGCTTGGTCTCTGATTATACCAAACATCCTCATAAATCCAAATAGTGAGTGGATTTTATGTCACCATATCTAATCCCAAAACCCAGATCTTCTCAAGTGTGAGAAGGAATTTCAAGCATGGTTTCATGTTTCATTTTCTAAGGTTCCAATGAAACCCATTTTGCATTCAACCTCTTTCCCAAGATGATTGAACACTAACATGAAGAACGAAATTCCTTCTAGTAAATCAAAGAGATGATGAAGAGAGGAAGAAATTCACTATCATTAATCCATCAAGTACAACAGAGCTCTCTCTCCCAATGAGAGGGAGTTTATCTACTCATAGCTTAAAGAAAAGTACAAGAGATGGAAGAAGATGAAGTGAAGTCAAAACTAAAAACCCAAAACTAACTTGCCAATCCCCCTTTCAGTACTCTCAGGGGGTATATATACTACTTCCTATCACAAGAATTAAAAAGTACCAAAGAGAAGGAAAATTACAACTGAAAAGAAAAAGGAAAAACTTATAAAATGAACCATGTGCCTAGCGTATGACTGGCGTTTAAGTGGCGTGCCACGCCTAGCACCTTAGCATGGCTTCTCGCACCACGCCTGGCTCCCAAGTGGTACGCCTCCTTTGTCTAGCTAACCTGGGGTGCCACGCCTTTGAGCTCAAGTGGCACGCCCAGTGTCTTTCCTTTGCTCAACTAGCCTGGCGTGCCATGCCTTTGAGCTTAAGTGGCAAGCCCAAGGATCTTTTCTCCCCTCTTCTTCTCTGGAATTTTGAACTGGTATGGCGTGCCCGTGTCTGGCATGCCACACCCATAGTAAGCACTTCATCCTTCTTTATTGGAAAACAATACTGGCATGCCACACATAGTTGTTGGTGTGCCACGCCCTTGATGGAGACTTCATTCTTCTTCTCTGAAAGTTAATACTGGCATGCCACGCCCAGTAGCTGGTGTGCCACGCTCTTGATAGGGACTTCATCCTTCTCCTCTGGAAGTTAATACTGGCGTGGCACACCAGTAGGTGGTGTGCCGCACCCTTGTTGATGCATGACTAAGTCCCTCTGGTGTGCCACGTCTAGTGTTCAAATGGCACGCTCATTGTTATTTTGTCTTGGCGTGCCACGCCTAAAATCCCAAGTGGCACGCCCAGTCTTCTTCTTCGTTGTGAGCTTGTGCTGGCATGCGACCCCTTTGAGCTCAAATGGCACGCCCAGTCTTCTTCTTCCTTGTGAGCTTTTGCTGGCGTGCAATGCCTTCGAGCTCAAGTGGCAGGCCCAATGTTGGTATTTAAAGTCTTCAAGCTGGCATACCATGCCTAGAACTCAAGTGGCACGCCCCAGGTACAAGCAAGGTTGGTGTGCCACGCCTTCAAACCCAAGTGGCACACCCAGTGTTGAACCTTCATCTTTCTTCTCTGGACCAATGAACTGGCGTGCTACGCCTTCGAGTAAAAGTGGCATGCCCATTGTTTATAATGGATTTGGTGTGCCAGACCCAGCCTGGCGTGCCACGTCCCCCTTGTGGTCTTCAAAAGTGCTCTCTGGAAAGTATAGTTGGCGTGCCACGCCTGGCCCTGGTGTGCTACGCCCATATTAAAGCTCATTGTCCATTCTCTGTAATTTATAAATGGCGTGCCACGCCCATTGAAAGCTCCATGGACTTCTTCTCTGGATTTGATTACTGGTGTGCCATGCCTTCGATCTTAAGTAGCATGCCCATTGTAATTCTTTCTCGTTACTTCTCTGGAGTTGTTAACTGGCGTGCCACGCCCCTTAGATGGCGTGCCATGCCCATTCAAATTGTGGGCGTTTGCACCAAGTGGCACGCCCAGCTCACACGCTCAGCTTCTTTTTCTTGTTTCATCCTTATTTTGTTGCTCTTTTCACCTGAAATTCAACAAAACTCACTTCAAAGTAATGTAACATAATATTCACCATTTAATTCTTGAAATAGCATTAATTGAATGAGATTCTACTCTTTTTATGGCCCTTTTTTATTAGAGAAAGAGGTAGATGATGTAATTCATCACAACACCAAAATTAAGCTTTGCTTGTCCCCAAGCAAATCTATCTAAATCATTCTTAATTGATTGAGACTTGACCCTTTCAAGAGTGTATCCACAATAAACTCTTAAACTTTTGAGGATTCTTTTTAAGTGCCTGCCTTAGGAGACCTTTCTATTGATTGTCACTTTGAAGTAGTAAGACTTATTCTTTTTCCTCTGATTGTTCTTTTCTTTCCACTTCTCTTTTGTTGCTATTTGATTGATCACGACTCTAGGTGTTTTGTCTCAAGATGACCCTTTAGATTAAGCTTTCAATTAGCACTCCAAAACCAGTTGGTTTTAGAGTACTAGGTGTTGAAACACCCCTAAGAATTTACTTGCTCAGGTCTCTCTTCTTGACACATCTTCACCACAAGCATCTACTAGCACGTTGGCTTTTTAAACTACTTATTTCTTTCTTTTATCCTAGTAGTTGATGCTCAGAGCCTTGGATCTTTTACTTACTACATCTTAGTTCTATGGATATTCAAGGGTCATCCTTAGCATCTACTTGTTATATCCTCTATGTCTAATTGTTCATTATGATTTATTTACTTCCAGATGTTCAATCATGATTCCATACTTGTTCCTCATCTCTTAATCTTGAATTTCTCACTTGGGTCTTAGTCTCTTTCTCTTGTTTTTACAACAACTCATCCTTGATTCTATGAGAACAAACTACTTTTATTGATGCAATAAAACTTTATCAAATAAAGACATTCTCTTTCTCAAATATAAACATAAACATAAAGGACTCATAAAAAGACTCTAAATCATAAAGAAACTAATCAACAACTAGATAACTAAATAAACTACTAAATAGAAATTTAGAATTGAAATTTTAACCATGGGACTCAACAACCTTGTATTTTTGGAGCAACTTCAATGCATAGGCCCTATCCCTTTATCCTCTTTCTTTGAGGAAGACTCATCACCATCCTTCTTCTTGGATGTTCCTTCTTGTGCAGGGGTGTCTTTTAGCTTCCAAAAGCCTAGCCCCCTCATACAAGTTCTTTCATCTTCTTTGTGCTTGGCTAGTATTTCTTCCTGCCTAGCACTCAGCTCTTCCATACCTTGCATGAATTTGGGATAACCGGGGTTTAAGACGGCCACAGCATTACACAAGTGATTCAGCTTCGCTTGTATGTTTATCATACTACCTTCTTGAAGTGGTTCTAGCCTCATAGAGATGCCTAAACTTAGCAAGGCTCCTCTGCTACCATTGATTTTGCTCTATAATTTTGTTGAGGCTGCTTTGCATCTCTCCCTAGTGGAATTGGCCTTGTTGCTCTTTCATGTATTCCATACTCCCTTGGAGTTGCTGGATACTTTCTTGCATTTGGTCGTATTGCTTCTGCTAGTCCCTTAGTTGACTTACATCCTCTCTCAAGTGGTTAATGTCTCCTTGCATTTGGTGGATATTTCCTTACATTTTCTTCCAGTTGAAATCTTCAAGGAATTATGGAATTGGTGTAGGAAGTGGTAGGTATAGTGGTTGAACAAAAGCCTCTTCATGTTGTGGTGGCCCTTGTGGTTCTTGTACATGAGCCCTTTGCCCTCTGGCTCCTTGTTGTAGTGGGTTGATGGCCACCACCTTCTCCATTTTCTTGGCAGTAATAGGGTTGTCTTGATCCACCAATATCTCATCAATTACTTTCTGTACTCCAGCTTCATCACAAAGCCTCTGGATAATGCTTGGGAATGCAAGTCTTGTGCTATCCTTGGTGCTTTTTAGCACCCTATGAATGTTATTTGCAATCATTTCCCCCACATTGACATTTTCTCCTTTCATGATGTTGTAGATGAGTACAGCTCTTTCCAAAGTAACCCCCGAAGTGTTGGAGGTGGGGTTGAGGGATCTCCTCACAAAGTCCAACCACCCTCTAGCTTGCGGGCACAAGTCTCTTCTTCTCAGTTGGTTTGGCTTCCATCCTTGTCATTGATACATTGAACGTTTAGAACACAAATCTCATTTAGGATTTCCTCAAACCCAGAGTCAAGTTGTTTAACCCTTTCTTCTAGCTCTGGATGGAATTTGTGCGCTTCACCATCAGCATGTTGTCTACGTTGGAAGGGCTATAGTCAATGCTCTTCCCCCTCACATAGCTTTGATAGTCATAGGTTTGCCCAGGCTGAGGCACAGCATTGGTATAAAATTCCTTTACCAAGCTCTCTACCACCTTCTTTGGTGGGTTGCAAAAAAGTGCCCAGCCTCTATTGTTGATCTCTATATTGATTTCTCTGTGCTCATTCCTCCCTAGTTAGAATCCAACTTCAGGGACGATTTGCCTCTCACTCACCCACCCATAAAACTGATTTTGGTGGAAGAGTGAAAGAACTTGAACTCATTATAACTTGATGAGGCAGAGCCAGTTTTCTTGGTCTTTTTTTCTTTGATCTAGAGGCTTTTGGTAGTGCCATTTAGATGAGAAAAGAGGATCTGAAAGGGTGATAGAAAGGGTTGAAAGAGGGAAAGAAAGAAGCAAAGCAAAAGTTTACTCTAACACCAAACTTAAGACTTGATTATCCCAATCAAGAAAGCAAGAAAGAGGATGGAAAGAAAGAGAGAAAATAAGAAATGCAGAAGGAAGGTTTTGGTTGTGAATAGTAAGGGTTGTAGTGTGGAAAAAGATGGAAAGGTGAGTAGTATTTATAGGGGTGAGAAGAGATGTCTAGAAGGTGGGAATTGGAATAAAAAATTGAATGTTTTCCCACTTGGGAGAGGCACCTAGCGTGGAAAGAGGTGCCAACCCCTATCTCTTAAGCTTTCTTCAGGTGTTTGATTCCCAAAGTGTAAGTACACTTTGACTCCTTAACTTGATAAGCTATCAATGTCATATGGGCCCCTCCTCTTTCCTGAAAATACAATTTGAAACCCCCATTAGTAATTAGAGAGAATGCTTTATATTCTTCTAATTAAAAGGCATTTAATGGGTGTCTTTTGGACATCAAACTTAAATTCATTGCATATAGTATTTGGTCACATGATTGGACTTTATTGTGTACATTATGAGTGGAATAAATTTAATTCGTTCACACTCTTCCACTTCCAATTTATATGTGCATAATAAAGTGGTCATTTATGTACCCACTAATTTACTAATTGCCTTCAAACATGAATGAAATGGGCTGTACATATGGCTCTCTTACGATGGTGGCCACACCAAACTTAATTTTGGGCTTACTCCAAAGATTAATCCAATTATTTTGATGTAAGCTCAAATTAAGTGGGTTAGTGGCCACACAAAACTTAGCTCTTTAGCTAGTTTCTTAGCCCAATTAATCAACCTGAAATAATGCAGCATGCATCTTTACAATTCCAATAAACTAGAGAACTTTGAAAAAAAAAAGAAGCAAATCAAGGAACTATCAACTAATTAACTATCAAATAAAATTGAAAATTAAAAAACCTAAATGCGTAAACGTAAAACATCATAGAAAGCAGGAAATTGAAAGGATACGAGTGTTGGGGGTGCCTCCCAACTAGCGCTTCTTTAATGTCACTAGCTTGACGATTCTTCCTTCTTTAGCTGAGGTTATAGTTCACTCTTTGCTCATCCAATGAGTCTCCTAAGTAATGCTTAAGCCTATGGCCATTGACAGTGAAAGTCCTTTGTGTCTTATCCTCCATAAGCTCCACATGACCATAAGGAGAAGCCTTAAGAATTGTGAAGGGTGTGGACCATCTTGACTTTAGTTTTCCTGGGAAGAACTTGAGCCTTGAGTTATTGAACAACACTTTTTGACCTTTTCTAAACTCTCTCCTTGCTAGCTTTTGATCATGCCATTTCTTTGATTTTTCCTTGTAAATCTTGGCATTTTCATAAGCTTGGGATCTGAATTCATCTAACTCATTGAGTTGCAACAATCTTTTTTCTCCAACAGCTTGATTATCAAAGTTTAGCATCTTTAGAGCCCAAAGTGCTTTATGTTCAAGCTCCACTGGTAGATAACAAGACTTCTCAAACACCAATTGGTGTGGAGACATACCAATGGGTGTCTTAAAAGCTGTTCTATAAGCCTATAGTGCATCGTCTATCTTCTTGGACCAATCTCAAGGATTCTCTTCAGCTCTCTATTTGAAACTTCAGCTTGACCATTGGTCTGTGGGTGGTATAGGATTGCTATCTTGTGCTTGACACCATATTTTAGGAGAAGTGTCTCAAGTTGCTTGTTGCAAAAATGAGTTTCCCCATCACTTATAAGAGCTCTTGGAACTCCAAACCGGCTGAATATATTCTTCCTCATGAAATTAAGCACCACTTTATTATCATTTGTTGGAGTAGCTATGCCCTCTACCCATTTTGACACAGACTCCACAGCCACCAATATGTAGTTGTTTGAGTGTAAGGGTGAGAATGGTCCCATGAAATCAATTCCCCTAAACATCAAACACCTCTAACTTCATGATGAATCTATGTGGCATTTCATTCTTATTGGGTAGGTTGCCAGCTCTTTGCATTCATTGCACCTTGTCACAAACTCTTTTGCATCCTTGAATATTGTAGGCCAAAAGAATCTACATTGAAACACCATGGCTGCAGTCCTTTCTCCACTAAAATATCCTCCATATGTGGATCCATGGCAATGCCAAAGGACCTCTTGTCCTTCCTCATGAGAAATGCATCTTCTTAGAATTCCATTAGGAAACTTTTTGAATAGGTAAGGATCAACCCAAATGTAGTGCTTGGCATCATTGATAAGCTTTCTTCTCATATGCTTGTTGATATTGGAAGGTAGCTCTCCAATAGCCTAAAAATTTGCTATATCTGCAAACCAGGGAGCTTCTTGGATCATCATCAACTGTTCGTCCAGAAAGCTCTCATTCACTGGTGGGCTATGTGCTTCATCTTCCTAAATTGGGATTATAGAAAGGTGGTCAGCCACTTTATTTTCTGCTCCACTTCTATCCTTAATCTCAATATTAAACTCTTGAAGTAGCAAGATCCACCTTATCAGTCTAGGCTTAGATTCTTACTTGGTTAACAAATATTTAAGAGCTGCATGGTCAGTAAACACAATGACTTTAGAACCAATGAGATATGATCTAAACTTATTAAATGCAAAGACTATAGCATGGAGTTCCTTCTCTCTGGTGTTGTTCTTTTGAGTCTCATTAAGAACTTTGCTAGCATAATAGATGACATGCACTAGCTTGTCTCTCCTCTATCCTAAAACAGCACCAATAGCAAAATCTGATGCATCACACATCAATTCAAAAGGTAAATTCCAGCTAGGTGGTGTTATAATAGGTGCAGAGGAAAGTTTGTTTTTAAGCTCATCAAAGGCTTGTATGCATTCTCTATCAAAGATAAAAGGTACATTAAAGGCAAGCAAGTTACTTAAAGGTTTGGCAATCTTTGAAAAGTCTCTAATGAACCTTTTATAAAACCCAGCATGCCCCAAGAAACTTCTAATTACTTTGACATTGCAAAGTGCGGATAATTTCTCAATCACTTCCACCTTAGCTCTGTCCACCACTATGCCTTTTTTAGAGATTTTGTGACCAAGAACCACCCCTTCAGTGACCATAAAATGACACTTTTCCTAAGCACCAAAGCAAGGTGGTGCAAGCATTTAAAAAATGAATCACCAAATACAGAAAAGTCTTTCATGAATACTTTAATAAACCTTTCAATCATGTCAGAGAACATATATAGCATGCACCTTTGGAGTGTGGCAGGTGCATTACACAATCCAAAGGACATTCTCTTGCTTTTTAGGGTCCACCACAATCTAATCATAGCCTGAGTATCCATCCAAGAAATAGTAGTATTCATGTCCGGCAAGCCTCTCTAACATTTGATCCATGAAGGATAGAGGAAAATGGTCCTTTCTTGTGGCTTTATTGAGCTTCCTATAATCTATGCACATGCGCCATCCAGTCACTGTTCTTGTTGGTATCAATTCATTTCTTTCATTTGGCACAACATTGATTCGTCCTCTGAGATTGGGTAGATCACCCCTACTTGCCACAACTTCAGCACTTCTTTTTGCACCACTTTATTCATTCTTGGATTTAATCTTTTTCGTGGTTGTCTTGCGGGCTTGGCATCTTCCTCAAGAAGGATTTTATGCATGCACATTGAAGAGCTGATCCCTTTTAAATCTGAAAGTGTCCATCCTATGGCATCCTTGTGTTGTCTCAACAAATTGATAAGCTCCTCTCCTTGCTCCTCACTCAAGCTTGAATTAACGATGACTGGATACGTGTCATTGTCACCCAAGTAGGCATGCTTCAAGCTTGGAGGCAGGGTCTTCAACTCCAACTTTGGTGCTTCAACTTCCTTCTTGCTTGCCTTCTCAAATATGATTGAGCCTTCCATGATTTCTTGTGGTAGTTCACCAGCTGAAACTTGTTGGTCTTGCTCCCCAACTTCTTTACATTGTTCCTCTTCTAGGACTCCTTGAACTAGCTTCTCCATTATGTCCACCATCATGCATTCACCAAAGGACTCCTTTGGGTAGCTCATTGCCTTGAAAACATTGAATACCATCTTCTCTTCATGCAGTCTTAAGACTAACTCTCCCTTTTGTACATCAATTATAGCTCCAACAATGGCTAAGAATGGTTTTCCTAAGATCATTGATGTGTGACGATCGGACTTTCTATCCGTAAAGAAATTCACAAATATAATCGCATTGTAAGTATAGTTTCTAACCCAACAGAGAATCCTTTCGTACAAAAGTTTTGTTTGTCAATTAAGCAAACCCAATAAAAATAAATAACCGAAGTATTCAAACCTCAAGTCGTCTTCTCAAGGAATTGCAGGGAGGTGTATTTTATTATTGGTTATGGAAAAAGTATATTTTTGGGATTTTTAAAAGGGTTGAACAAGTAATTTAATTGACAAGAAAAATAAATTAATAATTAATAAAACTCTTGGCAAAGTATGAGAACTGGAATTCCTATCCTAGTTATCCTTATCAGGTATGATAAGAATTGGGTTTTAACCTCACATGGTCAACCTTTACTAAACAAAGGAAGGTCAAGTGGACTAATTAGCTTGATCCTCAAGTCCTAGTAAACCCTTATGGAAGGACTAGCTTTAGAGTGATCCAGATCAATTAGTAATTCCAATTTCAATCAACAGCTGAGTTTGATAACTCAAGTGTCTCCAATTAATCAACCAAAGCTAAGAATGTAAAAAGCTAAATAAAAATCATAGCTCTGACATACCTCAAACTGCGTTTAAACATAAATTCAAATCTAACATGGAAAGGTTCATGAGCTAAATTGAAAAGATAAATATCAATTAAAGTAATAAAATAAAAGTAGAAAACAAATTAAAGGAATGTTGAACCTGTGATGAAGAAGAAATAATCCTAAATCCTAAAACTAGGAGAAATCCTAATTCCTAAAACCTAAGAGAGAGGAGAGAACCTCTCTCTCTAAAAACTACATCTAAATTATGAAAAGTAAATTATGAGTCGTCAACCCTTCATTCCACCACTTTGCAGCCTTTAATTTGTATTTTCTGGGCTGGAAACAGGGCCAGAAATAGCTGGGACCGAATTCAAACACGTGCAGGTCCCTGGAATTTCTGCAGAACGACACATCTGTGTGATTCACGCATGCGCATCATTTTGCTCTATGGCCACTATAATAAATTATATTTCAAATAGAAGCCCCAGACGTTAGCTTTCCAACGCAACTGAAGCCGCATCATTTGGAGCTCTGTAGCTCAAGTTATGGCTGTTTGAATGCAAAGAGGTCAGGCTGACAGCTTTGGTAATTCCTTCAGTTTCTTGTATTCCTTCCACTTTTGCATGCTTCCTTTCTATCCTATGAGCCATTCCTACCCTGTAATCTCTAAAATCACTTAACACACATATCAAGGCATCGAATGGTAATAAGAGAGATTTAAACATAGTAAAATTTCAAGTCCAAAGAAGCATGTTTTCAATCATAACACAAAATCTGAAAGGAAAAAGTAAAACTTGCAAATCATATGAATAAGTGGGTAAAGAGTTGATAAAAAATCACTCAATTGAGCACAAGATAAACTATAAAATAGTGGTTTATCAACCTCCCCACACTTAAACATTAGCATGTCCTCATGCTAGCTCAAGAGAAGCTATAAAGGTGTGAAGAGGAATGATAGAGAGTATGCAATGCAACCTATCTATGTGAATGCAACTACATGCAAAATGTTTCTACCTACTTGGTTAAAAGTAAAAAAGTTCTCCAAGACAAATATGAATCAAATTCCACTAGATCAAATTACATAATAAAAAACAAGTAAACTTGTAAGAAGATAGCTCATGAAAGCAGGGAACATAGAATCAAGCATTGAACCCTCCTGGTAGTGTATGTGCACTCTAATTGCTCTAGTGTATAGGGTAATTCACACTATTCTTCTCTTGTCATGCTTTCTAAAACTTTGTTCTTCATCTAACTAATCAACAAATATTTAATGTACCGATGCAAACATCATGAGGTCTTTTCAAGGTTGTAATGGGGCTAAGGTAAAGGTGAGGATATATGTATGGCCAAGTGAGCTATAAATTGAATCTTTGACTAACCTAAGCTCTCACCTATACACACACTCTATATACTTTTAAATTCATGCCTAGCTATCCAAAATTCCTACTTTTGTATCACATACTCATGTACCACATTTTTTATATTTATTTATCACATGTGCATTGATCTTTCTATTAAAGCTTAACATTGGGATATTTTTGTCCCCTTATTTATTTACTTATTTATTGAATATTTTTGGATTTTTCTCTTTTATTTTTTTTTATTTTTTTATTTTTAGAAAAATAAACATAACTTATCAATGCACATGGATTTTTCATTATTTTTCTATTTTGGTTTTTCATGAGTAGGTACCCAAATTCTCAATATTTTATCAAAGTAAAAACATAACACATTCCAATATTAACCCATGTTCCCACAGTTTCCCCACAATTAGTTGATACACAATCTCTATCTTAAGCTAACCAAAGATTCAATTGGGATATTTAATTTATTTTTCTGCTTAAGGCTAGTGATGTGGTAAAATATTAAACAAATGGGGATAAAAGGCTCAAGGTGACTAACAAGGTGATTGAAAGGGTAGGCTTTTTTTTGGGGGGGGGTAAGTGAGCTAATAATCAAATGATGGCCTCAATCATATGCAAGCATGTAAATACACTAAATAGTGGACATATAGAATGGAACAAAGTAAAGATTGCAATTATAGAGAAGAAAACACACAAGAATAAAATATTTATGGTTAAATAATGTAACCATATAAATAAGCTCAAAATCTCACAGGTTGTGTGTTATTTAGCTCAAAAACCATGTTCCAAATACAACTTCAAACAAATTTAACACATAGAAATTTTAATTTTTTTATTTAAATTAGTGAAAATTTTCAAAAATAGGGTCTTAAAAAGAAACTCATTACTTTAACCAAGCAGTAGCTAAATGCATAAAAAAAAACATTGGTGTTGATAAGAAAATAACTAACCCATGGAGATCGGTGTCGACCTTCCCACACTTAAAGATTGCACCGTCCTCGGTGCATGCTAGGATGTACAAGTGGATGGGCTACTCCAACTAATGCCTTTCTCTATAGATTATGCAGATTGACTTGCCTGTCTCCCCATATAGAAGTTCTTCCTTTTCCCTTCCTCGGTGGCAATCCTGAAAGAAGAGAAAAAGAAGGAAAGTAACCAAGAAATAAAGATAAGAAAATGAATAAAATATGGGTGTTAATGCCAAATAATAAAGGTCTCAATTATATGGTAGCTACAACATGCAAGTGAGAAAACAATAAAAGCAACTGGCATATTAATAGTGCAAAAAGTGCAACAATGGGGGAGAGAGTTAGTAAATAATGAAAGACAATATAAATTCATGTCAATGCAAAAGGAATACAGGGATCATAAAAGATTGATATTGACAGAAAAATAATATCACCCAACATTGTAAAACAAGTCACTAAGCACCACAATAATACAAGAAAAGATACAACAATTGAAAAAAATTTAACACCAATAAAAATATGCACGAAATTAAAATGCAATGAATGAAAGTATGCAAAAAAATTAAGTAAAATAGAATGGAAGTGAAGAAGGATGAGAAGTTAAAGAGAGGAAGAAGAAGTAAGTAAGAAAGGAGGAAGGAAAAATTAGGATTGGGGAGGAAAAGATAAGATTTTTGGCGCTGATCTGAATAAGATGTGCGGCGCAGGCGACGCGAACGCTTGGAGCACGTGATCGCGTGGTGTGTGATAATTATCAGGTGACGCGGACGCATGGGTCACGCGCACGCGTGACCTGATTTGTGCTATTGGTGCGAGTGTAGCCTCGCATACGCACAACTCTCTCTTCTAAACGCACATTGCCAAAATTTAGGGTGACGCGTGCACGTGGGTGACGCGCACGCGTGCATGGCCTTTCTTTTAAAATGATGCAGATGCGTGGGGCACGCGTTCGCGTGGTAGGGCTTGTGCTTCTAGCATGGTTCCAGTCCCGCTCCATCACAACTTGCTGCCATACACCCATTTACATCGATTTTGCGGGGTCACGTGTGCGCGTGGGTGACGCGCACGTGTGGATGGCTGGATTCGCAAAGGGCGCGGATGCGTCAAGGACGCGTTCGTGTGGGCAAGTTTGTGTCTGAGGCACACCTCCAGCCACGCACCCACGTGACTTTCTGTTCAATTCCCTTTTATCGCTAATTCCTCTTTGACGCGGACGCGTCAGCGACACTGGCGCGTTGCGTGCGATTCGATTTTTTTTAATATGCAGAATGCAGAATGCAATGCTGATATGGATGATATGAATAATTCCAGGTTAAATAAAATAAAATAAAATAAAATAAAATAAAACTTAAAAACAAACAAAACGAAATAAAAATTGAAATTGAAAAAGGAACGATCATACCATGGTGGGTTGTCTCCCACCTAGCACTTTTAGTTAAAGTCCTTAACTTTAGACATTTAGTGAGCTCTCTGTTATGGTGGCTTGTTCTTGAATTCATCCAAAAATCTCCACCAATGTTTAGAATTTCAGTAGGCTCCGGGATCCCAAACTAGGCGCAGAAAACCTTCAAGCAAGTTAAAGCAAGTGACAAGGCCCCAAGAGTATTGATTGCTAGACTGAATTCCGGGGTCCCAAATCTTGCTTCTGCACCCGTCTTCTTATCGATCATCATGATTCCATCCGGGTGGTTCAGCTTTAAAATTCTCATGTAAGCACCCAAACATCTTTCTAGACCCATTCAATCGAGTTCTACACCAACCTTTGAATTTAAACTTTGAGCTTTCAACGATAATGAACCTAGGATTGTGTTGCCCACCACTAACCATCTTCCTTTTACTCTTAATGGCACAAAGAGCTCTAAGTTGACCATCCATCTCCAGTAGCCCATATTCAAGTGGGAAGGTAAAGGTCAAGGATAAGAATTTTACCCACTTGAATGTTGTGTTGGATGATAATGGCCTTGGGAGAGGTGTCTCTAATGAACTTGCAAGCTCCACTCCCTTGTGCTCTTCTTTGACAACTTCCACATCTTTGCAAGCTTCTTCAATATCAACCTCTTCCTCTTGGTAGCTTTCTTCCAATTCAATATCTTCTTCATTGCTCACAAAGGGCATGGGAGGTTGTGCCTCTTCTTCTTAAATCTCCATCTCTTGATCAACATCTTCCAAGTCTTCAACTATGATATGCCTTGGAGGTTGTACACCTTCCTCAACATTAATTTCAAATGTCTTGGAAGGAGGCTCTATGACTTGACCTTCCCATGGAGGTTCAACATCTCCTAAGTCTGCAACCACTTTTTCCTTTTCAATAATTGCTGCTTTGTCCAGTTGTTTAAGTATAAAATCATACTCCTCTTTGATGATTTCTTTTCTATGACAACTCCTTCAACTACTCCTTCATCTGCAAAGGTCCCTTCTACATTCACCTTTAGTGCCTGCTCTAACTCCTTATGAAGTATGGATTCGCGAAGATGATTCCTTCTCTCTTGTTTTATGTCAATAGCATCATTGGGATCATGTTGCTCTTGGAATGATGGATGTGGGTGCTCTTCCATGGATGGTGGTGATGGGATGGAGAGATCATTCTGTGGTTGAAAAGGAAGTGCACTAGAGCTTGAGGGTTGAATACTGGAGGTAGAGGGTTGGTCCATACGGGATATGAGATTTTGGAATTTAGAGGTGAGACCAATGAGAGAGGTAAGTGTGCTCTCCATGGAGGTTTAGGGTGGATATGAGGGTTCATTTTTTTGGAAAACAGGTTCATAATACGGAGGTGGTTCTTCTTGATAAGGATATGGAGATGGTGAATATTGAGGTGGTGGTTCTGGGTATGGTTCATATGGTGGTTGGTGTGGTGGATAAGGATTAGGGTCATATGGAGGTGAATGGTTGTAGGTGGCTTGTGAGTATGGTGGTTCAAATGTATGTCGTGGAGGTAATTCATAAGCATAGGGTGGGGCTTGTTGGTAACTACAAGGGGGTCCACCATATCTATCATCTTGGTATGCACCTCGGAATGGCTCTTGACCATAGTAATTTGGTGGAGGTGGGTTGTCACGAAAGGGTCCACCATAACTATTGTCTTGGTATGCATCACAGAATGGTTGTTGGTGATAGTGCATTGGAGGGAGTTGTTGCCGAGAGGGTTGATCAAATCCTTGTGGCTCCTCCCATCTTTGATTCTTCCAACCTTGATGCTTGTTCTCATTAGAGCTTCCATTCCCTACAACAACATTGGAACCAAACTTGAAACCAGAGGGGTGAGAATACATAGTAGCTAAAGAAAATAAAAACTACTAAAAATTAATGAAAATAAACTCCTAAAACTAGAAACACTGACAAAAATATAAGATAAAGATTTGAAAAAGGTTTAAATTTTGAAAAAGTTTGCTTTTTAAAATTTTAAATTTAAATTTTGAAATTTGAATTTTGAATTTTGGAATTTTAAATATTAAAATTTGAAATTTGATTTTGAAATAAGATAAGATAAGATTTTAAAAAAAAAATATGATTTTTGAAAAAGATTTGAATTTTGAAATTTAAAACTAAGATAAGATAAGATAAAAATTTTAAAATAAAAAACTGAATATTTTTTTTATTTTGTAATTTTTGAAAAAAAATCAATTAAAATAAAGAGAAAAGATATTTTTGAAATTAATGAGAAAAGAGAAAAACAATAAAATGACACAAAACTTAAAATTTTTAGATCAAAGCAAAGAAAACAAAAAAAGAAAAATATTTACAATAACCAATAATAAGGCACCCATTTGCAATTCCCCGGCAACGGCGCCATTTTGATGATCGGACTTTCTATCGGTAAAGAAATTCACAAATATAATCGCGTTGTAAGTATAGTTTCTAAACCAACAGAGAATCCTTTCGTACAAAAGTTTTGTTTGTCACTTAAGCAAACCCAATAAAAATAAATAACCGAAGTATTCAAACCTCGGGTCGTCTTCTCAAGGAATTGCAGGGACGTGTGTTTTACTATTGGTTATTGAAAAAAGTATATTTTTGGGGTTTTTAAAAGGGTTGAACAAGTAATTTAATTGACAAGAAAAATAAATTAATGATTAATAAAATTCTTGGCAAGGTATGAGAACTGGAATTCCTATCCTAGTTATCCTTATCAGGTGTGATGAGAATTGGGTTTTAACCCCACTTGGTCAGCCTTTACTAAACAAAGGAAGGTCAAGTGGACTAATTAGCTTGATCCTCAAGTCCTAGTCAACCCTTATGGAAGGACTAGCTTTAGAGTGATCCAAATCAATCAGTAATTCCAATTTCAATCAACAGCTGAGTTTGATAACTCAAGTGTCTCCAATTAATCAACCAAAGCTAAGAATGTAAAAAGCTAAATAAAAATCATAGATATGAAATATCTCAAACTGCGTTTATACATAAATTCAAATCTAACATGGAAAGGTTCATGAGCTAAATTGAAAAGATAAATATCAATTAAAGTAATAAAATAAAAGTAGAAAACAAATTAAAGGAACATTGAACCTGTGATGAAGAAGAAATAATCCTAAATCCTAAAACTAGCAGAAATCCTAATTCCTAAAACCTAAGAGAGAGGAGAGAACCTCTCTCTGTAAAAACTATATCTAAATTATGAAAAGTGAATTATGAGTCATCTCCCCTTCATTCCTCCACTTTACAGCCTTTAATCTATATTTTCTGGGTTTGAAACTGGGCCGGAAATAGCCCAGAAATCGCTGGGACCGAATTCAAACACGTGTAGGTCGCTGGAATTTCTGCAGAATGACGCGTCCGCGTGATTAACGCGTGCGTGTCATTTTTCTGTACAGCCACGATAGAGAATTATATATCAAATCGAAGCCCCAGACGTTAGCTTTCTAACGCAACTAGAGCTGCATCATTTGGACCTCTGTAGCTCAAGTTATGCCGTTTGAGTGCGAAGAGGTCATGCTGATAGCTTTGGCAATTCCTTCAGTTTCTTGTATTCCTTCCACTTTTGCATGCTTTCTTTCCATCCTCTGAGCCATTCCTGCCCTGTAATCTCTGAAATCACTTAACACACATATCAAGGCATCGAATGATAATAAGAGAGAAATTTGAACATAGTAAAATTTCAGGTCCAAAGAAGCATGTTTTCAATCATAGCACAAAATCCGGAAGGAAAAATTAAAACATGCAAATCATATGAATAAGTGGGTAAAGAGTTGATAAAAACCACTCAATTGAGCACAAGATAAACCATAAAATAGTGTTTTATCAATGTGCTAGCCTCTTCCTTCATATCAAGTACAACAAAATCAGCTGGAAAAATAAACTCTCCCACTTTCACCAACAAATCTTTCACTACCCCATGGGGGAATTTGAATGTCCTATCAGCTAATTGAAGAGCCATTCTTGTTGGTTTGGCCTCTTCAATTCTCATTCTTTTTATCATGGCCAAGGACATAAGGTTGATGCTAGCTCCTAGATCACACAATGCCTTCTCAATGCTTATATCCCCTATGATGCAGGGGATTTGGAAGCTCCCAGGATCTTTCATCTTTTGGGGAAGCTTCTTTTGTATGATGGCACTACATTCCTCAATGAGCACCACAATTTTCTTTTCTCCCCAGTTTCTTTTCCTTGTCATGAGCTCCTTTAGAAACTTGGAATAGAGTGGCATTTGCTCTAATGCCTCAGCAAAAGGTATGTTAATTTGAAGCTTCTTAAAGATCTACAAGAACCTAGAAAACTGGCTGTCTTTCCCATCCTTTCTCAACCTTTGTGGGTAGGGTGCTTTTGGTACATAGGGCTTCAAGACTTACTTTGGAGGGGCTGGATTAGGTGTCTCTTCTTCTTTCTTGGTTTCTGAGTCATTTGCAGCCTCTTCTCCTTGCAAGTTATGGCTTGAGGATGTCTCCTCGACCACCTTCCCACTTATTAGTATGATGGCCTTGCATTCCTCTCTTGGGTTAGCCATAGTATCACATGGAAATGTATGTGCAGGCATTGGTATCTGTTTGGACAAGCTCCCTAGTTGTGATTCCAATTTTGAAATCGCTGCCCCTTGGTTCCTTATGTTAGATCTGGCCACCTCTTGGATTGCATTTATCTTTTTTTTCAGCTTGCAATTGTCACTTTATAACAGTGGCAATACTCCCTACCAATTGTGACATAGAAGTGAAAGAGTATTTTCGTATGGTTAGGAATTTCACACAAAATAATTCCGTTGGTAGTATAGTTCCCAACCAACTAACACTCAAATCAAATTTAAATAAGTTTTGGTTGTCACAAGTACAAACCCCAATAAAAATTAACCGAAGTATTCAAACCTTGGGTCGTCTAATAAGGAATTGCAATGAAGTGATCAATTATTGGCTATGAAGAACAAGGGGGTTTGATTTTATAAGTGGCAAGAAAATATAAAAACAAGGAATTAAATGATAAGAACTAATAAAATAAAGGAAAAGAACTCTTGGCTAGACATAGGTAATTGAGATCACCATCCTTGTCTACAAACCATATATTGAAAATTATGAGGGACCAACCCATTAAGTCTACTCTTATGCTTGAAGTAAGTATAAATCGCTAAATGGATTAGATTGGGCCTAAAATGCTTCATAAATCGCTAGCCACAAGTTGCCTTTAGTGAGTCACGCTGATCCTGCGATGCGTGTGTGTGGAACAACGTGTACGCATCTCTAAATGGCAGACGACTATAACAAATTCTATATCATTTTGAAGCTCCGGATGTTAGCTTTCCAACGCAACTAAAACTGCCTCATTTAGACCTTTGTAGCTCAAGTTATGATTGATTAAGTGCGAAGAGGTCAGGATTGACAGCTTTACGATTCTTTCATTTTTTCGTGAGTTCTCCATTTTTAAATGCTTTTTCTTCGTTCCCTCAATCCAGTATTTACTTTCTGAACCTGAAATCACTTAACAAATATATCAAGACATCGAATGGAATTAAAGTGAATTAAAATTAGAAATTTTAGGACCTAAAAAGTATGTTTTTACACTTAAGCACAAATTTAAGGAGAATTACAAAACCATGCTATTTCATTGAATAAATGTGGGAAAATTTGATAAAACTCCCTAAATTAAGCACAAGATAAACTACAAAATTGGGGTTTATCAAACCTTCCCACACTTAAACCAAGCATGTCCTCATGCTAAGAATAAAGAAGGACAAGAAAAGGGTTATGAACATTTATTCAATGCAAAGAAACTATATGCACCTATCTATATGAATGCAACAAAATGCAGTGATTCTACCTACTTGGTTAAAAATGAATCAATCTACAAGAACATATATAAACATGTAGGGCTAACATAGTATGATGATTCATGAATTCTACCAATTCAAATATCAAAATGAAGTTCAAATAGATTTGCAAGAGGAAAGCTCGTGGAGACCGGGAACAAGGAATTGAGCATTGAACCCTCACCGGAAGTGTATCCGCTCTAGTCGCTCGAGTGTATAGGGTTGATCACTCAATTCTCTTCTAATCATACTTTCCATGATTTATTTTTCATCTAACAATGAACAATTATTCAATGCATGCATACATTCATCATGAGGACTTATTCATAGTTTGTAATGGGGCCAAGGTCAAGGTAAGGATGTATATGGTCAAGTGATCTTGAAATTTGAATCTTTAATTAACCTAAACTCTCACCAAACACATATAACAACCTATACAATTCTAATACAATACCTATCTACCCATGATTCCCACTTTTTTTCACATACTCATGCATTCTCTTTAATTCACATTCCATATGCATTGTTATTGTTATTTTACTTTGGGGCATTTTTGTCCCCTTTTTATTGCATTTTTTTTCTTTTGTATATTTTTTTTCTTTTACATATTATTTTTTCTTTTTATTTCTTTTTCTACATACATATTTTTTTCTTTATCATTTTTGTTTCACAATAAAGTACATACAAACGTATCAATGCATATGGTTTACATATTTAACGTGTGAGTATGTACCCAATCCCATGATTTTCAACAAAAATACAAAATACACTTTTACCTCAACCAATGTCACAAGTTTTCCATACCCAAATGATACACACCCTCGCTAGCCTAAGCTAATCAAAGATCCAAATTAAGGGACATCTATTATTTTTCACTTAGGGGTATTGATGTGCTAAAATTAAGAACAAAAGGGATTAAATTGTCTCAAAATTAGCTCAAAATTGGCTAACAATGGTTGATGAAAGGTAGGCTATTTGGGTAAGTGAGCTAAATGAAATGATGGCGTCAATCATATAAATGCATATATACATAGAATAATGGACATATAGAATCAAACAAATCAAGGATTACAATCATAGAAAGAGAATAATACACACAAGAATGAAAATAAGTGGTTATATGGTATAACCACACAATTGGGCTCAAAAATCACATGCTTGTGTTCTTAGCTCAAAAACCATGTTCCAAAATAAATTCTCCAAGCAAGTTCAACACAAATTTTTTATCAAATTGGTAGGGTGCCCTAAAATAGTTTTCTTGGAAAAGAAATCATCACTCTAACCAAGTAGTCCTAAGATAAACAAATAAAAAATGGTAAAATATGTACAAATTCTAACTATCATGCAACCTATAATGCAATGCAACAACTAGTAACATTGGTGTTGAAAATGGAAGTGGTTACCCACGGATGTCGGTCATCGACCGAACCTCCCCATACTTGAAGATTGCACCGTCCTCGATGCATGCAAAGAAGAGCAATGTGGATGGGTTACTACCATTGATGAGCTCCTTCAAAAGGTTGTGTGGATGAACTTGTTCGTTGCCCCATTTAGAAGCCTTTCCATTCCTTTCCTTCTTGGTGGCTAACCTAAAAGGAAAGAAAAAGAAAGAAAATTAAGCCTACAAAAAAGATATCAAAGCAATAGAACATAAGCAGGGGCTAATGCCAAATAAGAGCAAGGTTCTCACTACATGTTAGCTACACATGTAGGTGAGAAAACAATATAAGCTAATGGCATATCAAACACTTGATGCAAGAGTAGAGTCAAAGCATGAAGAGCACTCAAAAGCATCAAGTTCAAATAGAAAAGAGTGGGTCATGAAAGACATGCAAGTTCATATCAATGCATAAAGGATGCAAGAGTCACAAAAGATTAAGCATTGATTTAAAAGTTTCATCACCCAACAATATCAAACAAGTCAAGAAGCACCAAGATTAACCAAAAAATTCTCAACAATTGAGTAAGAGAATTCAACACCATTATTAAAATAAGAAATTTAGAAAAGAAACTAAAAATAAGTTATAAGAACAAAATTAAAATGCAATGGATGATAATATGCAAATGCAACGTGGTGGACGAAATTGTGATCATTAACAATGGCTCCAATAATTTGGTAGCTCTCACACGTGAATTACACTTAGTCACAACTCCGCACAACTAACCAGCAAGTGCACTGGGTCGTCCAAGTAATACCTTACCTGAGTAAGGGTCGATCCCACGAAGATTGTTGGTATGAAGCAATCTATGGTCATCTTGTAGATCTTAGTCAGGCTGATTCAAATGTGATTGGATTAGATAATTAAAAGATAAATAAAATAGGATATAAATACTTATGTAAATTAATGGTGGGAATTTCTGATAAGCGTATGGAGATGCTTGTCCCTGTTGAATCTCTGTTTTCCTACTACTTTCATCCAATCCTTCTTACTCCTTTCCATGGCAAGCTGTATGTAGGGCATCACCGTTGTCAATGGCTACATCCCATCCTCTCAGTGAAAATGGTCCAAATGCTCTATCACAGCACAGCTAATCATCTGTCGGTTCTCAATCAGGTTGGAATAGAATCCCGTGATTCTTTTGCGTCTGTCACTAATGCCGAGCCTTCAGGAGTTTGAAGCTCGTCACAGTCATTCAATCCCGGAATCCTACTCGGAATACCACAGACAAGGTTAGACTTTCCGGATTTCCATGAATGCCGCCATCAATTCTAGCTTATACCACGAAGATTCTGATAAGGAATCCAAGAGATATGTGCCCGGTCTAAGGTAGAACGGAAGTGGTTGTCAATCACGCGCGTTCATAGGTGAGAATGATGATGAGTGTCACAGATAATCACATTCATCAATTTGAAGTGCAACGAATATCTTAGAACAATAATAAGTCGAATTGAATAAAAAAAACAGAAGTACTTGCGTTAAAACTCGAGGTACAGCAGAGCTCCACACCCTTAATCTATGGTGTGTAGAAACTCCACCGTTGAAAATACATAAGTAATGAAGGTTCAGGCATGGCCGAATGGCCAGCCCCCAAACGTGATCACATGATCAAAAAATACAATTCAGGATCCAGGATGTCTAATACAAAGGTAAAAAGTTCTATTTATACAAAACTAGCTACTAGGGTTTACAGAAGTAAGTAATTGATGCATAAATCCACTTCCGGAGCCCACTTGGTGTGTGCTTGGGCTGAGCTTAATCTATCCATGAGATGAGGCTTCTCTTGGAGTTGAACGCCAAGTTTTAACATGTTTTGGGCGTTCAACTCTGGTTCGTGACGTGTTTCTGGCGTTTGACTCCAGAATGCAGCATGGAACTGGCATTGAGCGCCAGTTTACGTCGTCAAATCTTGAATAAAGTATGGACTATTATATATTGCTGGAAAGCTCTGGATGTCTACTTTCCAACAGCGTTGGGAGAGCACCATTTGGAGTTCTGTAGCTCTAGAGAATCCATTTCGAGTTCAAGGAGGTCAGATTCCAATAGCATCAGCAGTCCTTTGTCAGCCTCCTATCATAGTTTTGCTCAAGTCCCTCAATTTCAGCCAAAAAATACCCAAAATCACAGAAAAACACACAAACTCATAGTAAAGTCTAGAATTGTGAATTTAGCATAAAAACTATTGAAAACATCCCTAAAAGTAACTAGATCATACTAAAAACTACCTAAAAACAATGCCAAAAAGCGTATAAATTATCCGCTCATCACAACACCAAACTTAAATTGTTGCTTGTCCCCAAGCAGCTGAAAATCAATTAGGATAAAAAGAAGAGAACATGCTATAAATCCCAAAATATCAATGAATATTAATTCTAATTAGATGTGTGGGACTTGTAGCTTTTTGCTTCTGAACATTTTGGCATCTCACTCTTTCCTTTGAAGTTTAGAATGATTGGCTTCTCTAGGAACTTAGAATTTCGGATAGTGTTATTGATTTTCCTAGTTAAGTATGTTGATTCTTGAACACAGCTACTTTTTTGAGTCTTGGCCGTGGCCCTAAGCACTTTGTTTTCCAGCATTATTACCGGATACATAAATGCCACAGACACATGACTGGGTGAACCTTTTCAGATTGTGACTCAGCTTTGCTAAAGTCCTCAGTTAGAGGTGTCCAGGGTTCTTAAGCACACTCTTTTTGCTTTGGATCACGACTTTAACCACTCAGTCTCAAGCTTTTCACTTGGACCTGCATGCCACAAGCACATGGTTAGGGACAGCTTGATTTAGCCGCTTAGGCCTGGATTTTGTTTCCTTGGGCCCTCCTGTCCATTGATGCTCAAAGCCTTGGATCCTTTTTGCCCTTGCCTTTTGGTTTTAAGGGCTATTGGCTTTTTCTGCTTGCTTTTTCTTTTTCTTTCTATTTTTTTTGCCATTTTTTTTTGCAAGCTTTTGCTTTTTCACTGCTTTTTCTTGCTTCAAGAATCAATTTCATGATTTTTTAGATTATCAATAGCATTTCTCAAGATCAAAAAATATGCATTGTTCAAGCATTCATTCATTAAACAAAAAGTATTGTCACCACATTAATATAATTAAACTAAATTCAAGGATAATTTCGAAATTCATGTACTTCTTGTTCTTTTGAATTAAAACATTTTTCATTTAAGAGGGGTGAAGGATTCATGGAATTATTCATAGCTTTAAGACATAGTTACTAAATACTAATGATCATGTGGTAGAGACACAAAACATAAACAAACATATAGCATAAAAATTGAAAAAAACAAAGAAATATGAACAAGGAATGAGTCCACCTTAGTGATGGTAGCGTCTTCCTCTTGAAGAACCAATGGTGCTTTTTGAGCTCCTCTATGTCTCTTCCTTGCTTCTGTTGCATGATCCCTAGTAATTTTGGTGCTCCTATCCTTAGTTGCTCCCAATAATTGTGTGGAGGACAATTTATCCCCTAAGGTATCTCAGGGATCTCTTAATTTACCACTGAGCTATAGACCCTTTAGATGAATCTTTCCATCTCCCATGACTCAGAGGTGGAAGCTTTTATCTTCCCTTTTCTCTCTTTTTTTTTGAGCTTTCTCTGGCCTTAGGTGCCATCAATGGTTATGGAAAAACAAAAAAGCTATGCTTTTACCACACCAAACTTAGAATGTTACTCGCCCTCGAGCAAAAGAAGAAATAATAGAAGAAGAAGAAGAAGACATGGAGGAGATGGAGGGATGTGTGTATTTGGCTATATTGGTGGGATTGGGTGGGAAAGAGATTGATGGATGTGAGTGGTGAATGGAAAACAGAAGGGATAACCATGAATGGAGAGAGAGAGGGTGAGGTAGATGGGGATCCTGTGAGGTCCACAAATCCTGAGGTGTCAAGGATTTACATCCCTACACCAATGAGGCATGTAAAATGCCTTTGCATACAATTCTGGCATTTGAACGCCAGATTGATGCTTGTTTTGGGCGTTCAACGCCAGCTTTATGCTTGTTTTGGGCGTTCAATGCCCATCTGCAGCATGTTTCTGGTGTTGAACGCCAGCTTTCCTCAGTGTGCAATCCTGGCATTTAAACGCCAGATTGCTGCATGTTTCTGGCGTTCAAGGCCAGATCCATGCTCTATTCTGGCATTGAACGCTAGCCAGATGCTCCTTACTGGCATTTTTAATTCTGTTTTTAATTTTTGTATTTTTTTCGTGACTCCACATGATCATGAACCTAATAAAACAAAAAATAACAATAAAATAAAAATAAAATTAGATAAATAAAAATTGGGTTGCCTCCCAACAAGCGCTCTTTTAATGTCACTAGCTTGACAGTGGGCTCTCATGGAGCCTTTAGAGAAGTTCAAACCACGATGAAGGCCTCCCAATACCAAACTTAGAGTTTGAATGTGGGGTCTTCTCAACACCAAACTTAGAGTTTGGTTGTGGCCTCCCAACACCAAACTGAGAGTTTGATGGTGGGGGCTTTGTTTGACTCTGTTTTGAGAGAAGCTTTTCATGCTTCCTCTCTATGTATACAGAAGAACACCATTGGGTCTTAAACACAAGGTAGTGCCCATTCAATTGACGGATTAATTCTCCTCTATTAACATCTATCACAGCTCCTGCTGTGGCTAGGAAAGGTCTTCCCAGCATGATGCATTCTTCCTCCTCCTTCCTAGTGTCTAAGATTATGAAATCAGTAGGGATGTAAAGGCCCTCAACCTTTACTAACACGTCCTTTACTAATCCATAAGCTTGTCTTACTGACTTGTCTGCCAATTGTAATGAGAATAAGGCAGGCTGTACCTCAATAATCCCCAGCTTCTCCATTATAGAGAGTGGTATAAGATTTATGCCTGACCCTAAGTCACACAGAGCTTTCTCAAAGGTCATGGTGCCTATGGTACAGGGTATTAAGAATTTCCCAGGATTTTGTTTCTTTTGAGGTAAAGTTTGCTGAACCCATGTATCAAGTTCACTAATGAGTAAGGGATGTTCACCTTTCCAAGTCTCATTACTGATAACAGGTCATCTTAGCCCAGTTTCACTAGCCTTTTTCCTTTATTTTCAATAGGTTTTATGCACTTTCTCGAGCCATAAGTAAGCCATTTGGGTAGAATTTCATGTTTTCCTTGGATTAAATCAGCCACCTTTTAATTGACACAAAATCATGAGGTTTAAGCTAAAATTAATTGGTTTTAAATGAATTTTAAGCTTTGTGAATTTTGTGATACTTTGATTGGTTGTTTTGATTACTTGTAGGTGAAGAAAAGAAAGAAACAAGGGAAGCGTAGCCTAAGGAAGGAAAAAGCGTGGCCCATGACCATTTGTTCCTTGGCATCATGAACTGACATGCATTAATGCTTATGCATGCATTCAAGCCAATGAATCATGGCATTACATGAATGAACGTTCAAGTTCATTAATTAGCATTGCTAATAAAAATTAATGCATGTATAAAGCATTTGATCATTAATGAATGAATGCTACGTTAATACATTGGCTTTAATTAATAAAGCTAATAAAAGCATGCAATATTAAAGCCAACTGGCTAAAGAACATATCAAGCCCTTTCAACGTTAATGCAATTGGCTTTATTAATTAATTAATGAATACATGCATGATTTTTAATTGCCAATTAATAAATGAATGAATATTAGCATTCATTGGCATAGCACATGCACCAGGGGAGGCCAACGTTTGCGACCAAGTTTGCCTCAAACGTGAGGTCAAACGTTGGCGCCATTTTATCATGGAGAAGCACCCCTGATTGATGCCTTGGATGAGCAACGTTTGCGCCAACGTTTGCCTCAAACGTTGGGCCAAACGTTGGCTAAAAGAGAAGCATGGGAGGGCCACGTTTGAGCTCACGTTTGACCTCAAACGCTGGCTCAAACGTGGACGGCAGCAGAACATGGCCGAGCTGCATAATTGGCACGAAGGCGTTTGAGTCAACATTTGCCTCAAACGTTGACTCAAACGTAAATCCCCAAGACCCAAGTTGCAAACAGATTTCTTCCCAACACCAAGAGCAATCAACAGAGGCTTATGTCAACCCAATTCCATCAAGACCAAGGGCCCAATTCAAGGCTTGAAGATCATTAGAAGATAGTGTATAAATAGATTAGAATTTAAGTTTTTTGGAGAGCTTTCCTTTTAGAATTTTTAATATTTACAGTAGAGAGCTCATCTTTACATTTGAGTTGTTGCTTTTAGAATTTGAGAGTTCCTGGGAAGTAGAATTGAATTCTCTTCTTCTGGGTTATTTTTGCTTTCTTTTCTACATACTTTGTTTGAGTCTTGGGTGTTGAGAATTGGGGAAATTCTGTCTCAATCTCACCTTGAGATCTCTTGTTTACTTTTTCTGCACAATTGAATTTGAATTTCTCTTCACTGCTTTATCTTCTTTCTGCTGCTTGATATTTACTTTTCTTGCAATTGAATTTTAAATTTGGATCTAGGAAGGCATCGAGATCTAGACTTGATTATCTAGTCTCTTGGGTCCTGAGATCTAGAGTTATCATTTTATTTTCTCTGTTGAATGCTTTTCAAGTTCATTTACATTTCCATTTTAGATCCGGTTCAATTCAAGTCATCTTCTACTCTTCTATGTGTTAAGATTTACTGTTCTTTTGTTTAATTTTTGCAATCCCACATCCCTGACCCATTTACAATTCAAGCCATTTACGTTTCTTGCACTCTAAAATTCTGTAATTTACATTTCTTGCGTTCTAAGTTTCTGCCATTTAATTTCTTGTTCTTTAAGATTCAACATTTTTATTTTCTGTTCTCTTTAATTTCCTGCAATTTACCCTTCCCCTTTTACATTCCTTGCTATTTAGCTACTGCCAATTACAAATCAATCAACCAATACTTGATTTGCTTGACTAAATCAACCACTAAACTAAAATTGCTCAATCCTTCAATCCCTGTGGGATCGGCCTCACTCATGTGAGTTATTACTACTTGATGCGACCCGGTACACTTGCCGGTGAGTTTTGTGTCGGATCATTTTCCGCACATCAAGTTTTTGGCGCCGTTGCCGGGGATTGAAATAGATTGACAATGATTAAGTGAGGTGGTGATCTAGATCAAGCACTTTCTCTTTATTTTTCTCTAATTTTGACTAACCCACTAACTGTTTGAATTTTTGCCTAAACTAACACTAACTTTGCTCTCTCAGTAGAGTACATTGCTTTTCTGGTTCTGTGTCCGTTTCTTGTTGTTCTGTACAACAAAAGCAATTTTCTTCTGATTTTCTCTCAAAGCCTATTAACTGTTTGACACATTGTGTCAACTAATCCTCTGACTACATTCTGGCATGAGAATATCCAATTTTCATTTGGATTGTTTGTGATTGTGCAGATCATGGAGGAAAGGAATTCTACAGCAAGAGGAGAAAAACTGAGGCATTATGATTTTCAGCCTCCATAATCAAAGAGCAAGATGTCAAGCTAGTGACAATAAAAGAGTGCTTGTTGGGAGGCAACCCAACCGGAGGTAACTTTCTTTTCATATATGTTTCAATAAAAAGGTTAATTAGTTTTATCTATATTGCAAGAAGCTAAGTTTGGTGTTGCACACCAAAACAATCTAAGGGAGAATGAAGGATTCTAAGTTTGGTGTTCCACCAAAATTCCATCATACAATATATTCTCACCTTCTGCATAATGCTAGCTTCAAGCATTTAGACAAACTAATTAACTATTCTGCTGTTTTCAGTTTTATTGCTTTTGAAAAAAAAAAGAGAAAAAGAGTTTCACACATGGTTAATCTGATGAATGAGAACCATTGGCAAGGTACTAAGTTTGGTGTTCCCATACCAAAGTAAGTTCAAAGGCCCACAAAATAAATCATGCATGCTAACCATTTTTCAAGTGCTTGGGGAACAAGCAACTTTCAATATCACTGCAGAGTACCATACAAACTTTTGGAAGGATTAAGCATCATCAACCAAAGAGATGAAAGAGGAATGTGAAGACCAGCAATGATGATGATGAGAAGGAAGAAAGCAAGCGAACTCCAAAAGGTTGTATTGTTAAGTGATTATTTTACATCAAACACTGCTATGATTGAAAGTGATATTATACCCCTATCTTTCCGTCTGTCTAGTATAGTTTTTCTGCAATTCAATAAGCAAGATGCTTGATCATTTACAACATTATACTCTCCAAAACTTGTTTGCACTCAATATTTCAAAAAAATGCATCACATGAAAGTTCTTTGAAAAGAGGAATTGAGGAATTAAACAATTTTGAGGCAAGCAAAAGATTAGGAGAAGTGGTGGTTCTAGTTGTGTGATTATGCATTGAGGTTGCATGCTTTATGAAAACTTGCATGGGAGCTCATAGGCAGGACATAGAGTTCAAAGAGATATTGTGGAGATTGTCAAACATTTATTGATCCAAGAAGCAACAAACAAAACAAAAGAAAATAAAGAAAATACAAAAACAAAAAGAACATGGCCCAAGGCTCTAAGCATCAATTACTAGGAAGAAAAGAAGAAAGAAGCAAGAACTCAAAGAGTTATTATCCTAGTAAATGCTTGTGGTCGAATTGTGTCAGAGAGAGAGGCTTGAGCAAGTAAATCCTAAGGGGTGCTTTAACACCTAATACCTTAAAACCAACTGGTTTATGAGTATTGATTGAAAGCTTATCTAAAGAGCCGCTTTGAGACATGACACTTAGAGTCAAAGCCAGAACACAAGAATCATAAGCTGCTTCAAGGTGATTACCTATAGAGAGATCTCCATGATATCATTTGGATGAAAGTCCTAAGACCTAAGACTTCCAATATGTAAGGACTAGTAAGCACTGAAGCCCTTACATGAGCATATAATTTAGAGTTCACCCCACTGTCACTTAATCACTTCACTCACAGGCATTACAAGTTATTCTTCAATCCATCTTTATTGAAAGAACATTTGAGCAAAATTCTTTTCTTGCTTTGGGACAAGCAAGCTTTAAGTTTGGTGTTGTGATGACAGGTCATCTTAGCCCAGTTTCACTAGCCTCTTTCCTTTGTTTTCAATAGGTTTTATGCACTTTCTCGAGCCATAAGTAAGCCATTTGGGTAGAATTTCATGTTTTCCTTGGATTAAATCAACCACCTTTTAATTGACACAAAATCATGAGGTTTAAGCTAAAATTAATTGGTTTTTAAATGAATTTTAAGCTTTGTAAATTTTGTGATAATTTGATTGGTTGTTTTGATTACTTGTAGGTATAGAAAAGAAAGAAACAAGGGAAGCGTGGCCTAAGGAAGGAAAAAGCGTGGCCCATGACCATTTGTTCCTTGGCATCATGAACTGACATGCATTAATGCTTATGCATGCATTCAAGCCAATGAATCATGGCATTACATGAATGAACGTTCAAGTTCATTAATTAGCATTGCTAATAAAAATTAATGCATGTATAAAGCATTTGATCATTAATGAATGAATGCTACGTTAATACATTGGCTTTAATTAATAAAGCTAATAAAAGCATGCAATATTAAAGCCAACTGGCTAAAGAACATATCAAGCCCTTTCAACGTTAATGCAATTGGCTTTATTAATTAATTAATGAATACATGCATGATTTTTAATTGCCAATTAATAAATGAATGAATATTAGCATTCATTGGCATAGCACATGCACCAGGGGAGGCCAACATTTGCGACCAAGTTTGCCTCAAATGTGAGGTCAAACGTTGGCGCCATTTTAGCATGGAGAAGCACCCCTGATTCATGCCTTGGATGCGCAATGTTTGCCCCAACGTTTGCCTCAAACGTTGGGCCAAACGTTGGCTAAAAGAGAAGCATGGGAGGGCCACGTTTGAGCTCACGTTTGACCTCAAACGCTGGCTCAAATGTGGATGGCAGCAGAACATGGCCGAGCTGCATAATTGGCACGAAGGCGTTTGAGTCAACATTTGCCTCAAACGTTGACTCAAACGTAAATCCCCAAGACCCAAGTTGCAAACAGATTTCTTCCCAACACCAAGAGCAATCAACAGAGGCTTATGTCAACCCAATTCCATCAAGACCAAGGGCCCAATTCAAGGCTTGAAGATCATTAGAAGAGAGTGTATAAATAGATTAGAATTTAAGTTTTTTGGAGAGCTTTCCTTTTAGAATTTTTAATATTTACAGTAGAGAGCTCATCTTTACATTTGAGTTGTTGCTTTTAGAATTTGAGAGTTCCTGGGAAGGAGAATTGAATTCTCTTCCTCTGGGTTATTTTTGCTTTCTTTTCTACATACTTTGTTTGAGTCTTGGGTGTTTCCATAAGGTTCACCCATGTAACTTACCTATGCTATTGCAGGGTTTTCAGGATCATAAGCTTCTTCAGAGGCTGCCTCTTTAATACTGTTGGATGCATTTTGCCATCCATTCAGACTTTGAGAAATCATGTTGACTTGCTGAGTCAACACTTTGTTCTGAGCCAATATGGCATTCAGAGCATCAATTTCAAGAACTTCCTTCCTCTGAGGCATCCTATTATTCACAGAATTCCTCTCAGAAGTGTACATGAATTGGTTGTTTGCAACCATGTCAATGAGTTCCTGAGCTTCTGCAGGTGTTTTCTTTAGGTGAATGGATCCACCTGCAGAATGGTCCAATGACATCTTGGAAAACTCAGATAGACCATAATAGAATATATCTATTATGGTTGATTCTGAAAACATGTCAGAAGGACACTTTTTGGTCATCTGCTTGTATCTTTCCCAAGCTTCATAGAGGGATTCACCATCTTTTTGTTTGAAGGTCTGAACATCCACTCTAAGCTTGCTCAGCTTTTGAGGAGGAAAGAATTTACCCAAGAAGGCCATGACCAGCTTATCCCAGGAGTCCAGACTATCTTTAGGTTGTGAGTCCAACCATGTTCTAGCTCTGTCTCTTACAGTAAAGGGAAAAGCATGAGCCTGTAGACTTCAGGATATACTCCATTAGTCTTAACAGTCTCACAGATCTGCAAGAACTCAGTTAAAAACTGGTAAGGGTCCAATAATTTGGTAGCTCTCACACGTGAATTTCACTTAATCACAACTCCGCATAACTAACCAGCAAGTGCATTGGGTCGTCCAAGTAATACCTTACGTGAGTAAGGGTCGATCCCATGGATATTGTTGGTATGAAGCAATCTATGGTCACCTTGTAGATCTCAGTCAGGCTGATTCAAATGTGATTGGATTAGATAATTAAAAGATAAATAAAATAGGATAGAAATACTTATGTAAATTAATGGTGGGAATTTCAGATAAGCGTATGGAGATGCCTGTCCCTGTTGAATCTCTATTTTCCTACTGCTTTCATCCAATCCTTCTTACTCCTTTCCATGGTAAGCTGTATGTAGGGCATCACCGTTGTCAATGGCTACATCCCATCCTCTCAGTGAAAATGGTCCAAATGCTCTGTCACAGCACGACTAATCATCTGTCGGTTCTCAATCAGGTTGGAATATAATCCCGTGATACTTTTGCGTCTGTCACTAACGCCCAGCCTTCAGGAGTTTGAAGCTCGTCACAATCATTCAATCCCGGAATCCTACTTAGAATACCATAGACAATGTTAGACTTTCCGGATTCCCATGAATGCCGCCATCAATTCTAGCTTATACCACGAAGATTTTGATAAAGGAATCCAAGAGATATGCGCCCGGACTAAGGTAGAATGGAAGTGGTTGTCAATCACGCGCGTTCATAGGTGAGAATGATGTTGAGTGTCACGGATCATCACATTCATCAAGTTGAAGTGCAACAAATATCTTAGAACAAGAATAAGTCGAATTGAATAAAAAAACAGAAGTACTTGCATTAAAACTCGAGGTACAGCAGAGCTCCACACCCTTAATCTATGGTATGTAGAAACTCCACCGTTGAAAATACATAAGTAATGAAGGTTCAGGCATGACCAAATGGCCAGCCCCCAAACGTGATCACAGGATCAAAAAATACAATTCAGGATCCAGGATGCCTAATACAAAGGTAAAAAGTTCTATTTATACTAAACTAGCTACTAGGGTTTACAGAAGTAAGTAATTGATGCATAAATCCACTTCCGGGGCCCACTTGGTGTGTGCTTGGGCTGAGTTTGATCTATCCACGAGCTGAGGCTTCTCTTGGAATTGAACGCCAAGTTGAAACATGTTTTGGGCATTCAACTCTGGTTCGTGACGTGTTTCTAGCGTTTGACTTCAGAATGCAGCATGAAACTGGCGTTGAGCGCCAGTTTACGTCATCAAATCTTGAATAAAGTGTGGACTATTATATATTGTTGGAAAGCTCTGGATGTCTACTTTTCAACGGCGTTGGGAGCGCGCCATTTAGATTTCTGTAGCTCCAGAAAATCCATTTCGAGTGCAGGGAGGTCAGATTCCAACAACATCAGCAGTCCTTTGTCAGCCTCCTATTAGAGTTTTGCTCAGGTCCCTCAATTTCAGCCAGAAAAACACACAAACTCATAGTAAATTCGAGAATTGTGAATTTAGCATAAAAACTATTGAAAACATCCCTAAAAGTAACTAGATCATACTAAAAACTACCTAAAAATAATGCCAAAAAGCGTATAAATTATCCGCTCATCACAACGTATGAAAGAAAATGAAAAATAAGAAAAATGATAAGTGGAAATTTGAAAAGAGATGAAGAGAGAAGGTAAGAAAGGAAGAAGAAAGAAGAAGAAAGGATGGAAGAAGAAGAAGAAAGGAGAAAGAAGAAAGAAGAAAGAAAAGAAGAGAAGATGGGAGAAAGAAAACAGGGGAAAACAGAGCGCAGAAAGCGACCCGTAAGCGTTGCCCACGCGTGCGCGTGGGAGGCAGAGCTAACGAGCGACACGTAAGTGTCGCCCACGCATACACGTGGATCAGAGAAAGTCCAGGTGACGCGTAAGTGTCACCCATGCGTATGTGTGGGTCTAGATTGTGCTAAACGCATACTTCCAGTGCCAGTATCGCACAAGTCTCGGGTTTTTGTACCGGGAGTCCCAATATGGCATATGACACGAACATGTCGGCCACGCTTACGAATGGCTCGCCATTTTTTTTAGAAGCATAAAAACAGAATTTAACACTCTTCTAACCTATAAGCATTCTAAATCATCCAAAATTCAAATTTAACAACAAATCATTTGGTTTTTGAAAAATTTTCAAATAAAAGACAAACAAAACATACACTTCAAGCAAAATACAATCTAACAATAACTATTCTAATCAAAACATGAATTTAACAAACAACCTATCAATAAAAGCAAAATGTATAATAGTATAGAAAATAAGAACAACTACCTACAATGGCAACTCAATTCATTCATTGATTATATATACAAGAGAGTGGAAAGAGTTTACCATGGTGGGATGTCTCCCACCTAGCACTTTTAGTTTAAGTCCATAAGTTGGACATTTTTGGGAGGCTCCTTGTCAAGGTGGCTTATGCTGGTATTCATCCTTGAACCTCCAAGAATGCTTGCTCCTCAAACGGTTGTTAGAATTTCCAACTGTCTTCACCAAGCTTGGGTGAGGTTCTTCCCAAGATATAAGCTCCCAAAATTGGTCTTCATGTTGTGATCCAGGATCCCATATCTTATTTTCATACCCATCTTCTAATTAATTATCATGGTTCCAATTGGGTGGTAGATACATAGAATTCTCCTTAAGGCACCAAATTCTCCTCCTAGACCCATACAATTTAACATTCCTTCAACCATGGTATCTATGCCTTGAGGGTTCAACCTTAATGAGCCTAACATTATTTTTTCAACCACTACACAATTCTTTCCTACTCCTAACTCTACAAAGAGCTCTTAGTTGACCATCATTTTCAATCAAACCATATTCAAGTTAGAAAGTAAAACTTAGGGATAGGAATTTTACCCACTTGAATGTTATGTTGGATGGTGATTTAGGAAGGGGTGTCTCCAATGGTCTTACAAGTTCCACTCCCTTGTGCTCTTCTTTGATTATTTCCACATCTTCTTGATGATTAGATTTTTGACGGATTAGAATTTCACCAATGAAATCTCATGGTAAAGTATAGTTTCTAAACCAACAATAATCTTTTCATAAAAAAATTTGTTTGTCACAAGTACAAACCCCTAAAATCTATAATCCGAAGCATTTAAACCTCGGGTCGTCTCTCAAAGAACTTGCAGGGTAGTGTTCTTGTTATTGGTTATGGACTTGTTTATTTTGGGGTTTTTAGATGAGAAACATGAATAGTAAATGAAAATGAAATTTTATTAACAAACGGTCTTGGCAAAGGGTTGATGATCAAGGACCTATATCATTATCACTAACCACAATTATGATAGTTGCAAGGATCAATCTCACTAAGTTATCCTCTAACAAGTAGCAAAAGAAAGTCAAGTGAGTTGTATCAATCCTAGTCCATAATTCCTAGTTTCCACTAATTGAATTAATGAAGGCTAGAGTCAATGGCTATCAACTATCAATCACTTGGCTATTAGTAACTCAAGAGTTCCTAAGTTACCTTCCCAAGCCAAGAACATAAAATTCTACTCTAAATCCTCCCAAGCATTTCATCAAACACTTGGAAGGTGCAAAAGAAAAGTATAGTAAATCACAACAAGAATGAATTCTATCAACAATTGAATGCAAAGAATTAACAACAACAATCAAGGAAATCACGATTAGCATGAATTACCTTAAATTGCATTATTGAAAGAAAACAAAGAGAACAATAATATATCCACAACAAAGTGAAGAATTACAAGGATTAAAGTACAAAACTAGAGAGAAGAAGAGTAGATGAGTAAGAATTGATAAAGGAGAAGTGAATCAAAACATGAATTAAACCTAAATCTAAGAGGAGAGATTAACCTAAACCTAATCCTAATTCTAGAGAGAAGTGAGAGCTTCTCTCTCTAGAAACTACCTAATCTTAATGTGAATGAACTAAAACTAAGCTAGATTGCAAAAGTGATGCCTTCCCCTTCAATCCTTGGTCCTTTAAAGTACTTTGGTGCCAAAATTGGTTGTAACTGGGCCCCACAGCTTCCCAAAAATCGCTGGGCACGTTTTCTATTTAAAAATCATGTGTGGCCTTCGGCGCGGATGCACACGGTACGCGTACACGTCCCTGTCCAATTTTGCAATGTGCGCGCGAGCACCTTGTGCACGTGCGCATCCTTGGCCGAGATCAATTCTTTAGCTTTGTGTGCTTCTCCCCACTTGCATGCTTCCTTCCTTACTCCTTTGATCTATGCCTAGACTTTTTTAACCTGAGATTACTAGCAAACACATCAAGGCATCTTATGGACTCAAGGATGAATTAAAATTGCCAAATTAAAGGCTTAAAAAGCATATTTTTACATTCAAGCACAAATACGGGAGAGATCACAAAATCATGCTAATTCATTGGCTAAATGTGAGAAAAGGTTAACAAAATACTCTAAATTCAACACAAGATAAACCCTAAAAACGGGATTTATCACTTCACAAGCTTCTTCGATTTCAACCTCTTCCTCTTGGTAGCTTCCTTCCAATTCAATCTCTTCTTATTTGCTTACCAAGGGCATGGGAGGTTGTGCATCTTCTTCGTTGATCTCTATTTCAAGCCCAATGGGAGAGAATTCAATTGTAGATAAGAAATTCTCAATCATTGAATTTATTTCTTGATCAACCTCTTCCAATCTTTCATCACTCATACTATGCCTTGGAGGTTACACATTATCCTCCTCAACATCAATTTCAAGTTCAAAGGAAGAAGGTTCAACAACTTCCATAGAATCTTCAATAACATCACTTAGTGTGGAAGTGTTTTCAAGCTTGAAATCCACCTCTTGTTCAACTTTGCATAGGCTTTCAACCACTTCTTCCTCATCAACAATCTCTTCCTCCTCTACTTGTTGCAAGACATACCCCCTCTCCTTGTCCTCATGTTGGGATTCTAAAATCTCCTTCGTACTCCACTCTTCGGTTGATTTTCCACATTCATTCATGGAGGTGCTTTGCTTGTTGCATGAGTCCCATGATTCCAAGGTGGCTTTAATTTTGGCAAGTTTAGCCATGATATCTTCACACGTCTTTTGGGCTTCCTCTTGCAACTTTTGACGGATGATTTCTTGAGGCTGGTCCATTGCTTCCTTGAAGGGATCCATTGGCTCTTGTTCTATTTGACTAACATATGTAGGATCATATTGCTCTAGGACCAATGAATATGGGTATTCTTCCATGGGCGATTGTGGTGGGAAGGGGAATTCATTTTGTGGTTGAAATTTATCATACATGGGAGGTGATTCATCTTGGTAAGAATAGTGAGGTGGTGGTTCTTGAGGGTATTGGTGATGGAATTGGGGTGATTCTTAGGAGTAGTTGTTTTGGAATTATTGTGGTTCTATGTATGGTTTATATAGCTCATTAGGTGGTTGGTATGGTGGATAAAGATTAGCGTCATATGGAGGTGTTTGGTGGTATGGGACTTGTGAGTAAGGTTGTTGAGGGCTATGTTGAGGGAAGGGGTCATATGTATGTGGTGGTTGTGGTTGACAATCACAATGAGGGTCACAACATACATTAGATTGGTATGCATTAGGAGTTGGATTGTACCCATAAGTAACCGGAGGAGGTTGTTGCCAAGAAAGTTGATCAATTCTTTGAGGCTCCTCCTATCTTTGATTGTTCCATCCTTGATGCATGTTGTCATTGAAGCTTCCATTCCCTACAACATAGTTGCAACCAACCTCATAGCTAAAAGGGTGAGAATTCATGGTGGCAAATAAAAACAAAGGCTAACAAAAATAAGCAACAAGTCCTAAACCTAACAAAAACAAACAAACAAACAAAAGGCAAACATATTCACATATTCACAATAGCCAATAATATAACACCATTGCAATTCCCCGGCAACGGTGCCAAAAGTTTGAAAGAGTATTTTCGTATGGTTAAGAATTTCACACAAAATAATTCCGTTGGTAGTATAGTTCCCACCCAACTAACAATAGTCAAATCAAATTTAAATAAGTTTTGGTTGTCACAAGTACAAACCCAATGAAAATTAACCAAAGTATTCAAACCTCGGGTCGTCTCACAAGGAATTGCAATATAGTGATCAATTATTGGCTTTGAAGAATAAGGGGGTTTGATTTTATAAGTGGCAAGAAAATTTAAAAACAAGGAAGTAAATGATAAGAACTAATAAAATAAAGGAAAAAAACTCTTGGCTAGACATAGGTAATTGAGATCACCATCCTTGTCTACACACCATATATTGAAAATTATGAGGGACCAACCCATTAAGTCTACTCTTATGGTTGAAGTAAGTATAATGTCTACCTCAAAGCATTAAGTACGTCAAATAGGCTTGATCAACATCAATCTGTAAGTCAGAACCTAGCTACTAATTAACTTAGTACTAGGCTAGAGTCAACGGTAATCAAATTGACCACTAAGGATTCTCAAATCACCAATTCAATAAGACCCAATGACTCAAGGTCACTCAATTTCCTTATCCTATGCCAAGAGTAAGAAAACTACTCAAAAACTAGTGTAAACATTTTATCAAACACCTAGAGTGCAAGAAAAGTAAACATCACAAAATTCAAGAATTAATGAAACCCATAACTAACATAAGCAAGAAAACTACAATAACAATAAAGATAAACATCAAAGAGGGCATGGAAACATAAAATTGCATTAAAAGAAATCAAGATCCAACAATGGTTCATCAACATAAAAGAGAGCTAAATAAAGGAATTGACAAGTAAAACTAGAAGAGTAAAGATGTAACAACAAGAAATTAAAAGGGAGAACTAAATCAAAACAAGAATTGAAAGCTGATATAAGAGAATTTGATTTAAACTACCCTAAATTCTAGAGAGAAGGGAGAGCTTCTCTCTCTGGAATTCTAACCTAAACCATGATGAAAACTCAAACTATGAATACTTGGTTCATCCCCCTTCAACCATTGGGTTCAATAGCATCAGAAATGGGTTGGATTGGGCCCAAAATGCTTCAAAAATTGCTGGCCACGAGTTGCCTTTAGTGAGTCACGCTGATCCTGCGATGTGTGTGCGTGAAACAATACGTACGCATCCTTTAACGCCAGGAAACTATGGCAAATTTTATATCATTTTGAAGCCTCAGTTGGTAGCTTTCTAATGCAACTAAAACCGCCTCATTTGGGCCTTTGTAGCTCAAGTTATGATTGATTAAGTGCAAAGATGTCAGGATTGACTGCTTTGCGATTCCTTCATTTCTTCGTGAGTTCTCCATTTTTTACATGCTTTTTCTTCATTCCCTGATAAACCACTATTTTATGGTTTATCTTGTGCTAAGTAGAGTGGATCTTATCAATCTTTTATACACTTATTCATATGAAATGCATAGTTTTACATTTTCGTACCCAAATTGATGCTATGATTGAAAACATGCTTATTTGGCCTTAAATTCATTATTTTTAATCCACTCTTATTTCCATTCAATGCCATAATATGCGTGTTAAGTATTTTCAGGGATTATAGGGCACGAATGACTTAGAGGATGGAAAAGAAGCATACAAAAGAGGAAGGAACACAAGGAATTAAAGATTTCATTGGCGAGCAGCAACGCGCACGTGTGAAGCGACGCGTACGCGTGGTCAGGAGAAAATGCAGCGACGTGCACGTGTGTAGCACGCGTACGTGTTACTAGAAGAATTCGCATCGACGCGTATGCATCACGTGCTGTAGATATCAGAATTCGAAGGGGGCAATTTTTGGGCCCCTTTTTCACCCAGTTTTAGTCCCGAAAGTCCAGATTAGAGGCAGTGGTGTAGCTGAGACTTAAACACTTTTCATTCTCACTTAGTTTAGTTTTCGATTTGTGGATATCTAGAGAAAACACTAGCTCTCATAGGGTTCCTATCTTTTTTTCTTGGTTTTGCTTGGATTGGATCTTGAGAGAGTTGCTACTACCTTTAGTTGAAGCCTCCGTCATTATAGTTTGCTTTTCTGTTGCTCTACTCCTTTATTTTTCTATTTATTTACGTGAATTCATGTTTAGATTTTCTTAATTTTAAATCTATCAATATAATGAACCATTTCTATGTTTAATTTCATTTAATCAATTTTCAGTTCCAATTTTGCTTTTATTAATTTAATTTTAATTATTATGTCTCCCCTCTACTCCCTTTTCTATTGTGAAAATGGTATCCATGTTAATGGAATAGAGCTCTGAACTTGGCTTTGGAGTTGATTAATTGGAATCCGTTGAGTTGGAAAACTCAAGTGTTAATTTGAACTTTGAAATTGTTGTCTAACTCTATTTTCACTAACTCTAGTTCCTCCCTGGGAAAGGGGCTAGGACTTGTGAGTCAGAGTTAGTGTACCCAATTGACCTTCCTTTGCAACTGCAAGAGGATAACTAATTGGAACAATAACTTTTACTAGAATACTTGAGAGATTCAACGAGAATAGACACTCCAATTAATCTTTTTCTAGCAAAGGCTTTTTAAATACACAACATCTCTTGTTATCATTCACTGCTTTAATTTTTAGTTATTTAATTTCTGTTTTCAAACCTCATAAATCTTTCAGAAAACTCCTGGCCAATAATTTACACTGCTGTGTCACCTATTTGGGAAACGACCTGGAAATTCTACTCCCAATTATTTATTCCTTAATTGTGACATCTTTTAAATTGATAGTGGGAATTTCGTCGATTAAGATTGTACTCATAATGCATTTTCTATTAATATTTCTTAACTGGCATTTTTCTGCCAGGTATTCCCTCAATCCAATCTTTGCCTTCTAAACCTGAAATCACTTAAAAAACATATCAAGGCATCGAATGGAATTAAAGTGAATTAAAATTAGCAATTTTAGGGTCTAAAAAGCATGTTTTTACACTTAAGCACAAATTTAAGGAGAATTACAAAACCATGCTATTTCATTGAATAAATGTGAGAAAAGTTGATAAAATCTCCTAAATTAAGCACAAGATAAACCACAAAATTGGGGTTTATCAAGTAGCCTCCAATCTTGCAAAGTTGTTGCTGTTATCACATGGTTGTGGGGCTGAGGGTGATACATATTGAGAATGGTTATTGTATGGTTGTTGGTTAGAGTAGTAGGGTGCATTTTGTGAATTGTGGTAAGGTCTATTTTTGCTTGGTTGATGGTTGTTGTACTGGTTAGAGTGGTACGGTTTGTGGTCTTGAGTATGGTTTTGTTGGTTTTCCCATCCAAATGGGTGGTTCTTCCAACCTGGGTTGTATGTTTTGCCATTAGGGTTATATGGTGGTCTGGATGAATTGTTCACATAGTTGGCTTGCTCCCGTTCACATTCAACTTTTGAGGCGTTTTCCCCATTCACATTCAACTTCAGAGGCATTTTCTTCTTGAATAGGTGCTTGGGCTTGGATAGCTGAGACTTGATTCTTCTCCATCTACTTGGTTAGAGCTGCTAGTTGAGCTGTGATCACCTTATTTTGAGCCAGCAAAGCATCCATAGAGTTGAGCTCCATTACTTCCCTTCTTGGGTTTCTATCGGAGGCATAGAAGTACTCATTGTTGACCACAGTTTCTATTATGTATATGGCCTCTTCAATTGTATTATTCTTGTTGAGAGAGCCTCTTGAAGAGTGATCTAAAGCCTTCTTTGATTCTTGTGACAATCCTTCAGAGAAAATGTGTAGTTGTACCCATTCATTGAACATGCCCATAGGGCATTTTCTTGTCAACTCCTTGTATCTTTCCCATGCCTCATAAAGAGTTTTCCCATCTTTTTGTCTAAAGGTTTGCACCACGGCTCTCAATATGTTAACTCTTTGGGGAGGGTAGAATCTTGCCAAGAACTTGTTTACTACTTCTTCCCAAGTTGTCAAACTTTCTTTAGGAAATGATTCCAGCCACTTTGATGCCTTATCCCTGAGAGAAAAAGGAAACAGTAGCAGCTTATAGGTATCCAGGTGGACACCATTAGCCTTCACTATATCACAGATTCTAAAAAATGTGGTTAGATGTTGGTTGGGGTCTTTCTGTGCACTTCCTCTAAATGAGTAGTTGTTTTGAGCAAGGGTAATGAGTTGAGGCTTTAACTCGAAATTGTTAGCATGAATAGTTGGTTTTAGAATGTTGCTTCCACAATTTCCTAGGTTTGGGTTGATGTAAGAGCCTAGAACTCTTTTCTCCTGCCCCACATGGTTACTAGCACCTTCCCCAACATGATTATATATTTCTTCCTCCATAGTAACGTCCAGATTTTCCTCCACTACTACCTCTCTAACTATTCCTTTGCCTCTTACTTCCCTCCTTAGTCTAAGAAAGGTCCTCTCAGGTTTACTATCAAAATAGGTTGAAGTTTCTTTGCTTCTACCTGTCATACATTCAGCAGACAATAAGCAGAAGATAAGTGAAGGAGTCACTATTGTCAAGACTTATGGTTAGACTGATTGATGCAATTGATCAAACAGTTAGTGTATTAGTATACTAAACTGGAAATATATATATATAATAAATCGATTGGAAACTCAAATGCTAAAAGAAAGAAAAAGAATAAGAATAAGAACTGACATTAAAGGGATTAACAAGGTAAATAAAAATGCTTAATCTAAATACCCATTAATTTAGTCATTGTCAATTTCAAACCAATCCCCAACAACGGCGCCATAAAACTTGATGACCGGAATTCACTCACTAAATTATGAATCCATTCTTTGGCAAGTGCACCAAACTATCGTCAAGTAATAACCCACTATGAGTAGGGTTGAATCCCATAGAGATTGGTCGATTGAGCAACTTTAATTAATGGGTGAATTAGTCAAGCTAATCAATAGAGATTGTTGGGAGCAGAATTCTAAATTAGCAGAAATGTAAATGACTTAGAAGTAAAGAAAAACAATCAAATGCAAGGAAAGTAAATGGCAAGAATGTAAAGTGCTGAAACATAAATGACTGAATAATAAATGGGAAATGGGTAATGACAGAAATTAAAGAAAGCTATAAAGAATAGGGAAGATAAGAATAGGGAAAATTTATTGGGATTAGGAGATGTTGCTTTCTTTAGATTAAATTCAGCACATCTCATCTTGAATCACGCAACTCATTGACCTCTTGACAATCATGATTGATTGAACCCCAATTCCTTGGTGATTCAATCTCTCAAATCTTGATAATCAGCCAATTCCTTTGTCTAATTGCTCATGAAGAGAGATATGTTTAGTCACTGATTATACAACACATCCTCATAAATCCAAATAGTGGGTGGATTTCATGTCACCATATCCAATCCCAAAACCCAGATCTACTCAAGTGTGAGAAGGGATTTCAAGCATGGCTTCATGTTTCCTTTTCGAAGGTTCCCATGAAACCCATTTTGCATTCAACCTCTTTCCCAAGAAGATTGAACATTAACATGAAGAACGAAATTCCTTCTAGCAAATTAAAGAGAAGATGAAGAGATAAAGAAATTCACTATTATTAATCCATTGAGTACAACAGAGCTCCCTCTCCCAATGAGAGGGAGTTTAGCTACTCAGAGCTTAGAGAAAAGTACAAGAGATGGAAGAAGATGAAGTGAAGTCAAAACTAAAAACCCAAAACTAACTTGCCAATCCCCCTTTCAATACTCTCAGGGGGTATATATACTTCTTCCTATCACTAGAATTAAAAAGTACCAAAGAGAAGGAAAATTACAACTGAAAAGAAAAAGGAAAAACTCATAAAATGAACCATCTGCCTAGCATGTTACTGGCGTTTAAGTGGCGTGCCACGCCTAGCTCCTCAGCATGGCTTGGCGCGCCACTCCTGGGTCCTAAGTGGCACGCCTCCTTTGTCCAGCTAACCTGGCGAGCCGTGCCTTTGATCTCAAGTGGCACGCCCAGAGTCTTTCCTTTGCCCAGCTAGCCTGCCATGCCATGCCTTCGAGCTCAAGTGGCACGCCCTAGGATCTTTCTTCCCCTCTTCTTCTCTGGAATCCTGAACTGGCGTGGCGCGCCCGTGTTTGGCGTGCCACACCCATAGTAAGCACTTCATCCTTCTTCTCTGGAAAACAATACTGGCGTTCCATGCCTAGTAGTTGGCATGCCACGCCCTTGATGGAGACTTCCTTTTTCTTCTCTAAAAGTTAATACTGGCGTGCCATGCACAGTAGCTGGTGTGCCGTGCCCTTGAAGGGGACTTCATCCTTCTCATCTGGAAGTTAATACTGGCGTGCCATGTAAGGTCCCAAATCAGTGGGAGAGGGGAACGAAGCATGCCTTATAAGGGTGTGGATACCTGAGATTAGGATTTTTGCTAGTAAAGAATTTTATAAAAATAGTCGCGTTGTAAGTATAGCTTCTAAACTAACAGAAAATCCTTTCGTACAAACTTTTTAGTTGTCACAAGTAACAAACCCCTTTGAAATTGATAATCGAAGTATTTAAACCTCGAGTCGTCTTCTGAAGGAATTGCAGGGAAGTATGAATTATTATTGGTTATGCAAAGGTATATTTCGGGGTTTTGAAAAAGGGTTGAACAAGCAATGTAAAATAACAAGTGGTTAAAATAATAACTAATAAAGCTCTTGGCAAGGTATGAAAACTGGAAGTCCTATCCTAGTTATCCTTATCAATGGTGATGAGAATTATACTTTTGCTCCCACTAAGTCAACCTCTAACTATGAAGGTCAGTTAAGTGGACAAATTAATTTAATGCCTAATGTCCTAGTCAACTCCTTAAGGAAAGACTAGAGTTATAGGAATCTAAATTAATCAACAAGAATAATAATTATCAATCACGATGAGTTTGACAACTCAAGAGTCACCAATTAATCAACCAAAGCCAACAGTAAATAATCTAAAGTATAAATAAGGAAAAGCAATCATAATTCTGAAATACCTTTAAATGTATTAATAAAAGAAAATCAATCCAACATGGAAAGTTCATAAATCAAATTGGAAAAATAAATAAAAAGAACATTAAACCTGGAAGTGAAGAATAAATCCTAAATCCTTTAAGATGAATCCTAATCCTAAATCCTAAGAGAGAGGAGGGAACCTCTCTCTCTCTCTAAAACTACATCTAAATTGTGAAAAGTGAATAACTGGCGATCCCCCTCAATGGATGCATTTCCCCACTTCATAACCTCTAATCTGTGCCTCTTGGACTTGGATCTTGGCCAAAAAAGGCTTCAGAAATTGCTGGGAGCATTTTCTGTAATTTCTGGTGGGTGGCATCTGTCACGCGTCCGCGTTGGTCACGCGGTCGCATCCTCTGGAGTTTTCCTTGTCACGCGTTCGCTTCGATCATGCATCCGCGTCATCTGTGTTCTGCTTAAGGTGCGCGGCCGCGTCAGTCACGCGTTCGCGTCGCTCCCTTTTCGCGCTGGGCATGCGGCCGCGTCGTCCATGCGTTTGCGTCGTTGCCAGTTTCTTCGAAAACTCCATTTTGTGCTTTCCTTCCATTTTGGTATGTTTTCTTTCCATCCTTTAAGTCATTCCTGCCTTAGAAGCTCTGCAACTACTCAACACACAAATCACGGCATCGAATGGTAATAAAGGGTAATTAAAATAATTATTTTTAAAGCATAGGAGACATGTATTTCTCATATATCACATAATAAGGAAGAAAAAGTAAAACCATGCAATTTACATGAATAAGTGGGTAAGGACTTGATAAAAATCACTCAATTGAGCACAAGATAAACCATGAAATAGGGATTTATCAATACCTCTCCTTAGCATGACGTGTTTTGACGAGTGAGTGTGGGGGGTTGCGGCTATCATCCATATCGTCAAAGGCAAAACCGCGAGGCCTTGTGTGCCAAAGTGGACAATGTCGTGCTAGCGGGTGGTCTGGGATGTTACAGATGATATCTGAGTCGGTGCCCGGATCGATGTGACAGCGAGGGCGCTGGGCTCCCTTACGGGGGTGGATTGTAAAGTCCCACATCTGTTGGGGAGGGGAACGAAGCATGCCTTATAAGGGTGTGGATACCTCTCCCTAGCACGACGCATTTTGACGGGTGAGTGTGGGGGGCTTCAGCTATCATCCCTATCGTCAAAGGAAAAACCGTGAGGCCTTGTGTGCCAAAGCGGACAATATCGTGCTAGCGGGTGGTCTGGGCTGTTACATGCCACGCCTAGTAGGTGGCGTGCCGCACCCTTGATGATGCATGACTAAGTCCCTCTTGCGTGCCACGCCTAGTGTTCAAATGGCACGCTCATAGTTATTTTGTCTTGGCGTGCCATGCCTAAAATCCCAAGTGGCACGCCCAGTCTTCTTCTTCCTTGTGAGCTTGTGCTGGCATGTGACACCTTCTAGCTCAAGTAGCATGCACAGTGTCTGTATTTGAACTCTTCAAGGCTGGCGTGCCACGCCTAGAACTCAAGTGGCACGCCCCAGGTACGAGCAAGGTTGGCTTGCCACGCCTTCAAACCCAAGTGGCACGCCCAGTGTTGAACCTTCAACTTCCTTCTCTAGACCAATGAACTGGCATGCCACGCCTTTGAGTCCAAGTTGCACACCCATTATTTATAATGGAGTTGGCATGCCTCGCCCAGCCTAGCATGCCACGCCCCCCTTGGGGTCTTCAAAAGTGCTCTCTCAAAAGTATATTTGGCGTGCCATGCCTGGCCTTGGTTTGCCACGCCCATAGTAAAGCTCATTGTCCCTTCTCTGTAATTTATAACTGGCATGCCAAGCCCATTGAAAGCTCCATGGACTTCTTCTCTGGATTTGATTACTGGCGTGCCACACCTTCGATCTCAAGTAGCACGCCCATTGTAATTCTTTCCCTTTGCTTCTTTGGAGTTGTTAACTGGCGTGCCATGCCCCTTAGCTGGCGTGCCACGCCCATTCAAATCATGGGCGTTTGTACCAAGTGGCACGCCTAGCTCACACGCTAAGCTTTTTTTCCTTGTTTCCTCTTCCTTCTGTTGCTCTTTTAACCCTAAATTCAACAAAACTCATTTCAAAGCAATGTACCATAATATTCACCATTTAATTCTTGAAATTGCATTAATTGAATGATATTATACTCTTTTTATGGCCCCTTTTTTTTATGAGAGAAAGAGGTTGATAATGCAAATCATCAGCCATCACTATAGAAGAAGGGCATTCAACGCCCAAAGAAACACAAGTCTTGGCATTGAATACTACAATAGGGGTAGTTGGCAACCCTAAACCCACTAGGAACTCCCTTATTGAAGAACTGATAACACCCAAGGTTCATGAGGAGCCCATTAAAGTTCCCTTGGATGCTTGGTTGAAGATCATAGAATCTGAAGAGAATTCTTCATCTGATAAGGAAGAGGAAACTAGGGAGGAGCAAATTGTTCGGTACCAAGGAATTCTAATGAAGCTAAATTCCAAGTTGTATGGCACAGAACCATTAGAGGAAAAACCTCCAGTGCTTACCAAGGAACTCAATACCTTGGTTCAGCAGAAACTACCTCAAACGTTGCCGGATCCCGGACTCTTCCTGATTCTTTGCACCATAGGCACCATTACCATTGATAAGGCTCTATGTGACCTAAGTTCAAGCATAAACCTCATGCCACTCTTTGTAATGGAGAGGCTGGGAATCTTTGAGGTACAAGCTGCAAGAATCTCACTAGAAATGCTAGACAAGTCAATGCAGAAGGCACATCGTCTGGTAGAGGATGTCTTAGTAAAGGTTGAGAACCTTTACATTCCTGCAGATTTTATAATCATGAACACTAGGGAGGAAAAGAATGAATCCATCATCCTTGAAAGACCCTTCTTAGCCACTGCCAATGCCATCACTGATGTAGCAAAGGGAGAACTGATTTTACAGTTATGGGAGGACCATATCTTGTTCAAGATGCCTTACCCCAACTCTCCCCCTGACAAAAAAGAGACAGTTGTGTAACACATGGTGTTCCAACCCTCTCTCTCAGGGCAGAGCTATAAAGAGCCCCCCCTGACACTAACTCTAAGTTTGGTGTTGGGTAGCCATTATCAAGCACTAAAAACACTGGTACTAAGAAGAAAGTACCTAAAGGATGGAGGGACAAGAAGATGCCCACAGAAGGCCTCTCAACTGGCATAAGTGTTACCTTCACTGACAATCCAGTCATTTCACAAACTGTGAACAAGATTCTGTCTTTAGAACATGTGAAACTTATCCGTGAGAGCACAAGAAAGAAGTTCACTGTAAGGGGCAAAATTCTAAGCCTCTATCCATCTCCGTAAGGAGCTTACCATCAAGCGAGTCACGTTAAAGAAGCTCTTGTTGGGAGGCAACACAACAATAATTAAAGTTATTTCTATTTTTCATTAAGTTTATTTAGGTTTTAACAGTTTAATTTTTATGTTTTCTTTAAGTTTGTGATCATGTGCAGTAGTTAGAACAGTAACAAAAGCAGTCAGAGCAGGAAACAGAACACCATGGAGCAGGTATCTTACTGGCGTTGAACACCAGCCAGGGAGGCCAGAGTGGGTGTTTAACGCCCATAAGGAGCAATATTGCTGGCATTGAATGCCAGCCAGGGAGCACGAGGTTGGCGTTGAATGCCAGCTAGGGAGCACATAGCTGGCTTTGAACGCTAGCTAGGAGGCAGAAACCTGGCATTGATCACTAGGTAGGAACACCCCAATGGGCGTTTAAAGCCCCATGAGAGACACGTTACTGGCATTCAATGCCAGCAATTCCAGGAGCAGGAGCTGGGCGTTTGATGAGCGGATAATTTATACGCTTTTTGGCATTGTTTTTAGGTAGTTTTAGTATGATCTAGTTACTTTTAGGGATGTTTTCATTGATTTTTATGCTAAATTCACATTTCTGGGCTTTACTATGAGTTTGTGTGTTTTTCTATGATTTTAGGTATTTTCTGGCTGAAATTGAGGGACCTGAGCAAAACTCTGATAGGAGGCTGACAAAGGACTGCTGATGCTGTTGGAATCTGACCTCCTTGCACTCAAAATGGATTTTCTGGAGCTACAGAACTACAAATGGCGCGCGCTGAATGGCGTTGGAAAATAGACATCCAGAGCTTTCCAGAAATATATAATAGTCTATACTTTATTCGTGATTTGACGACGTAAACTGGCGCTCAACGCTAGTTCCATGTTGCTGTCTGGAGTCAAACGCCAGAAACACGTCACAACCCGGAGTTGAACGCCCAAAACACGTTACAACTTGGCGTTCAACTCCAAGAGAAGCCTCAGCTCGTGGATAGATCAAGCTCAGTCCAAACATACACCAAGTGGGCCCCGAAAGTGGATTTATGCATCAATTACTTACTCTTGTAAACCCTAGTAGCTAGTCTAGTATAAATAGGATAGTCTACTATTGTATTAGACATCTTTGGTCTCAGTTTTACTTTATTATTCATCTTAGGAGACTATTGATCATGTCTTGGGGGCTGGCCATTCGGCCATGCCTGGACCTTTCACTTATGAATTTTCAACGGTGGAGTTTCTACACACCATAGATTAAGGGTGTGGAGCTCTGCTGTACCTCAAGTTTCAATGCAATTACTATTATTTTCTATCCAATTCGATTTATTCCTGTTCTAAGATATTCGTTGCACTTCAACTTGATGAATGTGATGATCCATGACACTCATCATCATTCTCACCTATGAACGCGCGTGACTGACAACCACTTCCGTTCTACCTTAGGTCGGGCGCATATCTCTTGGATTCCTTAATCAGAATCTTCGTGGTATTCCGAGTAGGATTCTAGGATTGAATGACTGTGACCAGCTTCAAACTCCTGAAGTTTGGGCGTTAGTGACAGACGCAAAAGAATCACTGGATTCTACTCCAACCTGATTGAGAACCGACAGATGATTAGCCGTGCTGTGACAGAGCATTTGGACCATTTTCACTGAGAGGATGGGATGTAGCCATTGACAACGGTGATGCCCTACATACAGCTTGCCATAGAAGAGAGTGATAAAATTAGATAAAAGCAGTAGAAAAGCAGAGATTCAACAGGGACAAGCATCTCCATACGCTTATCTGAAATTCCCACCATTAATTTACATAAGTATTTCTATCCTTTATTATTTAAGCAAGTATCTCTTTATATTTCCCATAATCAATTATTATCCGCCTGACTGAGATTTACAAGGTGACCATAGCTTGCTTCATACCAACAATCTCTCTGGGATCGACCCTTACTCACGTAAGGTATTACTTGGACGACCCAGTACACTTGCTGGTTAGTTGTGCGGAATTGTGACTAAGTGTAATTCACGTGTGAGAGCTACCAAGTCATTGGAGCCATTGTTGATGATCACAAATCCGTGCACCATGTTTTTGGCGCCGTTGCCGGGGATTGTTCGAGTAAGGACAATTGACGGTTCATCTTGTTACTCAGATTAGGTACTTTTCTTTTCAAAAAAAAAAAAGTTTTCAAAAATTTTTCAAAATTTTTCTTTGTTTTCGTTTCTCCCAAAAATTATTTCCATAAAAAAAATAATAAAAATACAAAAAAATCATAAAATCATAAAAACCAAAAATATTTTGTATTCTTGTTTGAGTCTTGAGTCAATTTTTAAGGTTGGTGTCAATTGCATGTTTTTAAAATTTATGCATTAGTTTTTCGAAAATTCCATGCATTCATAGTGTTCTTCATGATCTTCAAGTTGTTCTTGGTAAGTCTTCTTGTTTGATCTTGATAATTTTCTTGTTTTGTGTTGTTTGTTGTTTTTCATATGCATTTTTCGTTTGTTAGAGTCCATGCATTAAAGATTTCTAAGTTTGGTGTCTTGCATGTTTTCTTTGCATCAAAATTTTTTTCAAAATTATGTTCTTGATGTTCATCATGATCTTCGAAGTGTTCTTGGTGTTCATCTTGACATTCATAGTGTTCTTGCATGCATCATGAGTTTTGATTCATAATTTTCATGTTGTGAGTCATTTTTGTGTTTTTCTCTCTCCTCATCAAAAATTCAAAAATCAAAAAAATATCTTTTCCTTATTTCTCTCCAAATTTTCGAAAATTTGAGTTGACTTAGTCAAAAATTTTTAAAATTAGTTATTTCTTGTAAGTCAAGTCAAATTTTCAATTTTAAAAATCTTATCTTTTCAAAATCTTTTTCAAAAATCATATCTTTCTCATTTTTTTATTTATTTATTTTTATTTTTTCGAAAATTTTGAAAATTATTTTCCAAAAATCTTTTTCTTAATTTTATCTTTATTTTCGAAAATTATGCTAGCAATTAATATGATTGATTCAAAAATTTGAAGTTTGTTACTTTCTTGTTAAAAAATGTTCAATCTTTAAATTCTAGAATTTTATCTTTTTAATTTCTTGTTAGTTAAGTAATTAATTTTAATTTTAAAAATCAAATCTATCTTATCTTATCTTTTATATCATATCTTTTTCAAAATTTCATCTTTTTCAAAAATTTAATTTTAAAATATCTTTTCTAAACTTCTTATCTTCTTATCTTCTTATCTTTTCAAATTTGATTTTAATATCTTTTTCAACTAACTATTTGACTTTTTTTTTGTTTCTTATCTTTTTCAAAATCATCTAACTACTTTTCCCTCTTCAATTTTCGAAAATATCTCATCTCTTTATCAAAAATTCTTTTTAATTGTTTTAAATTTTAATTTTAATTATATCTTATCTTTTATTTTCGAAAATTATTTAACTTCATTTCAAATTTATTTTCGAAATTTCTTCCCTCTCCCCTTCTTCTATTTATTTATTTATCTACTAACACTTCTCTTCACCTCTCTTCATCTCAAATCACTGCCCCTACCTATTCATTCTTTTTCACTCATATTCCCTTTCTTCTTCTACTAACATAAACGAATCTCTATACTGTGACATAGAGGATTCCTCTTTCTTTTCTTGTTCTCTTCTTCCCTATATGAGCAGGAACAAGGAAAAAGACATTCTTGTTGAAGCTGATCCTGAACCTGAAAGGACTATAAAGAGGAAATTAAGAGAAGTTAAATTACAACAATCTAGAGACAACCTTTCTGAAATTTTCTAACAAGAAAAGGAGATGGCAGCCGAACCCAACAACAATAATGCAAAGAGGATGCTTGGTGATTTCACTAAACCAACTTCCAAATTTGATGGACGAAGCATCTCAATTCCTGCCATTAGAGCAAACAATTTTGAGCTGAAACCTCAATTAGTTGCTCTAATGCAACAGAACTGCAAGTTTTATGGACTTCCATCTGAAGATCTTTATTAGTTTTTAACTGAATTCTTGCAGATCTGTGAGACTGTAAAGACGAATGGAGTAGATCCTGAAGTCTACATGCTCATGCTTTTCCCTTTTGCTGTAACAGACAAAGCTAGAACATGGTTGGGTTCACAACCCAAAGATAGCCTGGACTCCTGGGATAAGCTAGTCACGACCTTCTTGGCTAAGTTCTTTCCTCCTCAAAAGCTGAGCAAGCTTAGAGTGGATGTGCAGACCTTCAAACAAAAAGATGGTGAATCCCTTTATGAAGCTTGGGAAAGATACAAACAGATGACCAAAAGATGTCCTTCTGACATGTTTTCAGAATGGACCATGATAGATATATTCTATTATGGTCTATCTGAGTTCTCTAAGATGTCATTGGACCATTCTGCAGGTGGATCCATTCACCTAAAGAAAACGCCTGCAGAAGCTCAAGAACTTATTGACATGGTTACAAATAACCAATTCATGTACACTTCTTAGAGGAATTCTGTGAATAATGGGACGCCTCAAAGGAAGGGAGTTCTTGAAATTGATGCTCTGAATGCCATATTGGCTCAGAACAAAGTGTTGACTTAGCAAGTCAACATGATCTCTCAAAGTCTGAATGGATGGCAAAATGCATCCAACAGTACTAACGAGGCAGCTTCTGAAGAAGCTTATGATCCTGAGAACCCTGCAATAGCAAAGATAAATTACATAGGTGAACCTTATGGAAACACCTATAATTCATCATGGAGAAATCATCCAAATTTCTCATGGAAGGATCAACAAATGCCTCAACAAGGCTTTAATAATGGTGGAAGAAACAGGCTCAGCAATAACAAGCCTTTTCCATCATCTTCTCAGCAAGTGACAGAGAACTCTGAGCAGAGCCCCTCTAATTTAGCAAATTTAGTCTCTGATCTGTCTAAGGGCACTCTAAGTTTCATGAGTGAAACAATGTCCTCCATCAGAAATTTGGAGGCACAAGTGGGCCAGCTGAGTAAGAAAATCACTGAAACTCCTCCCAGTATTCTCCCAAGCAATACAGAAGAGAATCCAAAGGGAGAGTCCAAGTCCATTGATGTAATCAATATGGCCGAATACACAAGGGAGGAGAAGGACGAAAATCCTAGTGAGGAAGACCTCCTGGGACGTCTCTCAAGCAAGAAGGAGTTCCCTATTGAGGACCTAAAGGATTCTGAGGCTCATATAGAGACCATAGAGATTCCATTAAATCTCCTTCTGCCATTCATGAGCTCTAAAGAGTATTCTTTCTCAGAAGAGGATGAAGTTATGACTGGAGAGCAAGTTGCTCAATATCTAGGAGCTATCATGAAGCTGAATGCCAAGTTGTTTGGTAATGAGACTTGGGAAGGTGAACCTCCCTTGCTCATTAGTGAACTGGATACATGGGTTCAGCAAACTCTACCTCAAAAGAAACAAGATCCTAGGAAATTCTTAATACCCTGTACCATAGGCACCATGACCTTTGAAAAAGCTCTGTGTGATCTGGTGTCAGGCATAAATCTTATGCCACTATCTGTAATGGAGAAACTAGGGATCATTGAGGTACAGCCTGCCTTATTCTCGTTACAATTGGCAGACAAGTCAGTAAGACAGGCTTATGGATTAGTAGAGGACGTGTTAGTAAAGGTTGAAGGCCTTTACATCCTTGCTGATTTCATAATCTTAGACACTAGGAAGGAAGAGGATGAATGCATCATCCTTGGAAGACCTTTCCTAGCCACAGCAGATGCTGTAATAGATGTTAACAGAGGAGAATTAGTCCTTCAATTGAATGGAGACTACCTTGTGTTTAAGGCACACGGCCATCCCTCTGTAACAAAAGAGAGTAAGCATGTAGAGCTTCTCTCAGTACAGAGTCCAAAAGAGTCCCCACAATCAAACTCTAAGTTTGGTGTTGGGAGGCCACAACCAAACTCTAAGTTTGGTGTTGAGAAGACCCCACATTCAAACTCTAAGTTTGGTGTTGGGAAACCTTCATCATGCTTTGAACTTCTCTAAGGCTCCATGAGAGCCCACTGTCAAGCTAGTGATATTAAAAGAGCGCTTGTTGGGAGGCAACGCAATTTTTATTTATCTAATTTTATTTTTTATTTTATTGTTATTTTGTGTTTTAGTAGGTTCATGATCATGAGGAGTCACGAAAAAAAATATTAAAATTAAAAACAGAATCAAAAACAGCAGCAGAAAAATCACACCCTGGAGGAATAACTTACTGGCGTTTAAACACCAGTAAGGTGAATCTGGCTGGCGTTCAATGCCAGAACAGAGCATAGATCTGGCGCTGAACACCAAAAACAAGCAACATCCTGGCGTTTGAACGCCAGGAATGTGCCCTGAGGAAAGCTGGCGCCGAACGCCAATAACAAGCATGGAACTGGCGTTCAACGCCAGAAATATGCTACACATGGGTGTTGAATGCCCAGAACATGCACCACTTCGGCGTTTAAACGCCAGAATGGTATGCTAAGGCATTTTACATGCCTAATTGGTGCAGGAATGTAAATCCTTGACACCTCAGGATCTGTGGACCCCACAAGATCATCTCAGGATCTGTGGACCCCACAGGATCCCCACCTAACATATTCTCCCCTCTTCTCAACATTCATTCTCTCTTTCCAATAAACACTCTTCCTCAAAACCCTTCACCAATCACCTCAATCTCTCTTCCCAATTACCCCCTTCACCACTCACATCCATCCACTTTTCCCTATAAACCCCACCTACCTTCAAAATTTAAAAATCTTTCCCACCCAAACCCACCCTAAATGGCCGAACCTACTACCTCTCCACTCACTATATAAACCCCTCCATTCTCCTTAATTTTCACACAACACAAACCTCTCTTCTCCTTCTTGGCCGAATACGCCTCTCCCCCTCTCCTTCATATTTTCTTCTTCTTCTTCTTCTTTTCTTGCTTTTCTTCCTCGAGGGCGAGCAATATTTTAAGTTTGGTGTGGTAAAAGCATAAGCTTTTTGTTTTTCCATAACCATTGATGGCACCCAAGGCCGGAGAATCCTCTAGAAAAGGAAAAGGGAAGACAAAAACTTCCACCTCCGAGTCATGGGAGATGGAAAAATTCATCTCCAAAGCCCATCAAGACCACTTCTATGATGTTGTGGCCAAGAAGAAGGTGATCCCTGAGGTCCCTTTCAAGCTCAAGAAAAATGAGTATCTAGAGATCCGACATGAGATCCAAAGAAGAGGTTGGGAAGTTCTAACCAACCCCATTCAACAAGTCGGTATTTTAATGGTTCGAGAGTTCTATGCCAATGCATGGATCACTAAGAACCATGATCAAAGTATGAACCCAAATCCAAAGAACTATCTTACAACGGTTCGGGGGAAATACTTAGATTTTAGTCCGGAAAATGTGAGGTTGGCGTTCAACTTGCCCATGATGCAAGGAGATGTACGCCCCTACACTAGAAGGGTCAACTTTAATCAAAGGTTGGACCAAGTCCTTATGGACATATGCGTGGAAGGAGCTCAATGGAAAAGAGACTCCAAAGGCAAGCCGATTCAACTAAGAAGATTGGACCTCAAGCCTGTGGCTAGAGGATGGTTGGAGTTCATTCAACGCTCCATCATCCCCACTAGCAACCGATCTGAAGTCATTGTGGATCGGGCCATCATGATTCATAGCATCATGATTGGAGAGGAAGTAGAAGTTCATGAAGTCATCTCCCATGAATTCTACAAAATAGCCGATAAGTCCTCTACTTTGGCAAGGCTAGCTTTTCCTCATCTTATTTGCCATCTATGTTACTCAGCTAGAGTTATCATAGAAGGAGACATCCTTATTGTGGAGGACAAGCCCATCACTAAGAAAAGGATGGAGCAAACAAGAGAGCCTACTCATGGAGCCCAAGGGATGCATGAGGAAGCTCATCACCAAGAAATCCCGGAGATGCCTCAAGGGATGCACTTTCCTCCCAATAACTATTGGGAACAACTCAACACTTCCTTAGAAGATTTGAGTCACAATGTGGAACAATTAAGGGTGGAACATCAAGAGCACTCTATCATTCTCCATGAAATAAGAGAAGATCAAAGAAGACGCCACTATGGTGGACTCATTCCTTGTTCTTATATTTTTCTGTTTTTCGATTTTTATGTTACATGTTTATCTATGTTTTGTGTCTCTACTTCATGATCATTAGTATGTAGTAACTATGTCTTAAAGCTATAAATAATTCCATAAATCCTTCACCTCTCTTAAATAAAAAAATGTTTCTAATTCAAAAGAACAAGAAGTACATGAATTTCGAAAATTGTCCTTGAATTTAATTTAATTATATTGATGTGGTGACAATACTTTATGTTTTCTGAATGAATGCTTGAACAGTGCATATTTTTGATCTTGTTGTTTATGAATGTTAAAATTGTTGGCTCTTGAAAGAATGATGAACAAAGAAAAATGTTATTGATGATCTGAAAAATCATGAAATTGATTCTTGAAGCAAGAAAAAGCAGTGAAAAAGCAAAAGCTTGCGAAAAAAAAAATTGGCGAAAAAAATAGAAAGAAAAAGAAAAAGCAAGCAGAAAAAGCCAATAGCCCTTAAAATCAAAAGGAAAAGGTAAAAAGGATCCAAGGCTTTGAGCATCAATGGATAGGAAGGCCCAAGGAACTAAAATCCAGGCCTAAGCGGCTAAGTCGAGCTGTCCCTAACCATGTGCTTGTGGCATGCAGGTCCAAGTGAAAAGCTTGAGACTGAGTGGTTAAAGTCATGATCCAAAGCAAAAAGAGTGCACTTAAGAGCTCTGGACACCTCTAACTGGGGACTCAGCAAAGCTGAGTCACAATCTGAAAAGGTTCACCCAGTCATGTGTCTGTGGCATTTATGTATCCGGTGGTAATACTGGAAAACAAAATGCTTAGGGCCACGGCCATGACTCATAAAAGTAGCTGTGTTCAAGAATCAACAACACTTAACTAGGAGAATCAATGACACTATCCGAAATTCTAAGTTTCTAGAGAAGCCAATAATTCTAAACTTCAAGGGAGAAAGTGAGATGTCAAAACTGTTCAGAAGCAAAAAGCTACAAGTCCCACTCATCTAATTAGAATTAATATTCATTGATATTTTGGAATTTATAGTATATTCTATTCTTTTTATCCTAATTGATTTTCAGTTGCTTGGGGACAAGCAACAATTTAAGTTTGGTGTTGTGATGAGCGGATAATTTATACGCTTTTTGGCATTGTTTTTAGGTAGTTTTAGTATGATCTAGTTACTTTTAGGGATGTTTTCATTGGTTTTTATGATAAATTCACATTCCTAGACTTTACTATGAGTTTGTGTGTTTTTCTGTGATTTTAGGTACTTTTTGGCTGAAATTGAGGGACCTGAGCAAAACTCTGATAGGAGGCTAACAAAGGACTGCTGATGCTGTTGGAATCTGACCTCCCTGCACTAGAAATGGATTTTCTGCAGCTACAAAACTCCAAATGGCACGGTCTCAAATGCGTTGGAAAATAGACATCCAGAGCTTTCCCGCAATATTTAATAGTCTATACTTTATTTGTGATTTCATGACGTAAACTGGCACTCAACGCCAGTTCCATGTTGTTGTCTGGAGTCAAACGCCAGAAACAAGTCACGACCCAGAGTTGAACGCCCAAAACATGTTACAACTTGGCGTTCAACTCCAAGAGAAGCCTCAGCTCGTGGATAGATCAAGCTCAACCCAGACATACACCAAGTGGACCCCAGATGTGGATTTATGCATCAATTAATTACTCTTGTCAACCCTAGTAGCTAGTCTAGTATAAATAGGATAGTCTACTATTGTATTAGACATCTTTGGTCTCAGTTTTACTTTATTATTCATCTTAGGAGACTATTGATCATGTCTTGGGGGCTGGCCATTCGGCCATGCCTTGACCTTTCACTTATGTATTTTCAACGGTGTAGTTTATACACACCATAGATTAAGGGTGTGGAGCTATGTTGTACCTCAAGTTTCAGTGCAATTACTATTGTTTTCTATCCAATTCGATTTATTCCAGTTCTAAGATATTCGTTGCACTTCAACTTGATGAATGTGATGATCCATGACACTCATCATCATTTTCACCTATGAACGTGCGTGACTGACAACCACTTCCATTCTACCTTAGGCCGGGCGCATATCTCTTGGATTCCTTAATCAGAATCTTCGTGGTATAAGCTAGAATTGATGGCAGCATTCATGGGAATCCGAAAAGTCTAACCTTGTCTGTGGTATTCCGAGTAGGATTCCGGGATTGAATGACTGTGACGAGCTTCAAACTCCTGAAGGCTGGGTGTTAGTGACAGGCGCAAAAGAATCACTGGATTCTACTCCAACGTGATTGAGAACCGACAGATGATTAGCCGTGCTGTGACAGAGCATTTGGACCATTTTCACTGAGAGGATGGGATGTAGCCATTGACAATGGTGATGCCCTACATATAGCTTGCCATAGAAGAGAGTGATAAAATTGGATAAAAGCAGTAGGAAAGCAGAGATTCAACAGGGACAAGCATCTCCATACGCTTATCTGAAATTCCCACCATGAATTTATGTAAGTATTTCTATCTTTTATTATTTAAGCAAGTATCTCTTTATATTTCCTATAATCAATTATTATCCGCCTGACTGAGATTTACAAGGTGACCATAGCTTGCTTCATACCAACAATCTCTGTGAGATCGACCCTTACTCACATAAGGTATTACTTGGACGACCCAGTACACTTGCTGGTTAGTTGTGCGGAGTTGTGACTAAGTGTAATTCACGTGTGAGAGCTACCAAGTCATTGGAGCCATTGTTGATGATCACAAATCCGTGCACCAGCGTTCAACACCCACAAGTGGGTAGGGAACTCAAATTTCCTAGCCCCTCAGGATTAGTGGGTCCCATAGAATCTCCACTTACCCCACCTTATTATCTCTCTTACTCTCACTCTTCCCCACATACTCTTCCCTATAAAGTCTAACCCAATCACATCCATATCTCTTCCTAAAACCATTATAACTCTCACCAACCCCCACCCACTTCAAATTCAAAATTTCCCACCAAATTTCCACCCATTCATTCAAACCCTACCGAATCCCACCCCTATAAATGCCTCTTCTTTCTACCCTTCATACACACACCATTCATACACTTAAGCCCCCATGGCTGAACCCTTTTTCCCTATTTTTCCACTCTATCCTCTTCTTCTTCTACTCTTTTCTTCTTGTTTTGTTCGAGGATGAGCAAAACTTTTAAGTTTGGTATTGGAAAAGCCTTACTTTTTGCTTTCCATTCACACTTATGGCACCCAAAGTCAGAGAATCCTCTAGAAAGAGGAAAGGAAAAGTGGTTGCTTCCACCTCCAAATCTTGGGAGATAGAGAGATTCATCACCAAAGCTCATCAATACTACTTCTATGAAGTAGGGGCAAAGAAGAGGGTGATTCCTGGTGATTCCTGAAGTCCCCTTTAAACTAAAAAGGAATGAGTACCCGGAGATCCGAAGAGAAATCCAGAGGAGAGGTTGGGAAGTCCTAACCAATCCTATTCCGGATGTTGGAATCTTGATGGCGCAAGAGTTCTATGCCAATGCATGGGTCACTAAGAACCATGACACTAGTGCGAACCCACATCCCATAAATAGGAGCACCATGGTCCGAGGACGACTATTGGATTTCAGCTCGAAAAGTGTAAGGTTGGCACTCCATTTGCCACTGATGCAAGGAAACCCACATCCTTACACTAGAAGAGTTAATTTTGATAAAAAACTGGACCAAGTCCTTTCAAACATTTGTGTGGAAGGAGCCCAATAGAAAAAGGATGCTCAAGGTAAGCCTATCCAACTGAGAAGGTTTGACCTCAAGCCCGTAGCTAGAGGATCGTTGGAATTCATCGAACGCTCTATCATCCCTACTAGCAATCGGTTAGAAGTGACCATTGACAGGGCCATTATGATTCATTGCATCATGGTTAGGAGTGAAGTGGAGGTACATGAGGTAATACCTCAAGAGTTGTACAAGAAAGCTAAAAAGCCTTCCACCTTAGCAAGGTTGGCATTCCCCCACCTTATCTGTCATCTGTACAATTCAGCTGGAATTGTCATAGAAGGAGTCATTTCCATTGAAGAGGATAAGCCCATCACTAAAAGAAGGATGGAGCAAACTAGAGAGTCATCACATGGACCACAGCAAGAACATGTGGAGCTGCCTCAACAAGAAATCCCCGATATGCCTCATGGGATGCATTTTCCTCCCCAAGGCTATTGGGACTAATTGTATACTTCTCTATGAAAATTAAGCTCCAGCATGGATCAACTAAGGATGGTACATCAAGAACATTCCACCATCCTCCATGACATAAGAGAAGATCAAAAAGCCATGAGGGAAGAACAAAGAGTTATGAGGGAAGAATAACAGAGGCAAGGGCATGACACAGAAGAAATCAAGCACTCCATTGGATCATCCAAAAGGAGTAGTAGCCACCATCACTGAGGTGGATTCGTTCCATACTTTCCTTTGCCTATGTCATTTATCTGTTTTCCATGTATTTTGTTTTATTGTCTGTTTCTAGTGCGTGATCATCTTTATTTATGTCTTAAAGTTATGAAATATTCCGTGCATCTCTCACCTTGATTAAAAGAAAAATTTTAATTGAAAAAGAAAAGTAACATGCATGAATTTTGAGTTATATATTAAGAATAGTTTAATTATTTGATGTGGTGGCATTGCTTTTAATTTCTGAATGCATGAATGAATAGTGCATATTTGATGTTGGAGTTAAAGAATGTTGGCTCTTGAAAGAATGATGATAAAAGTAAAGTATTATTGGTAATCTAAAAAATCAAAAAATTGATTCTTGAAGCAAGAAAATGCAGCAAAAACTAATAAAAGAAAAACAAATAGAGGTAAATGCAAAAAAAAGAGAAGAAAAAAAAGAGAAAAAGCCAATAACTCTTATTATATTTCTATGCTTTTATTTTGTGCCTTCCAAGTATTTGATAAAATGCTTGGGTGGATTTTAATTTAGATTTTTATGTTCTTAACTTGGATTGCTTAATTAGAGACTCTTGGGTTATCACAATTCTTTTGTTGATTGGTGATTGAAAATTGCTAGTTGGCTTAGATTAGGACTTGTGAACTTAAGTTGATCTTGCTCCTTGACTTTCCTTCATTGTTAGAGGATAACAAAGTGAGAGCTAAAGGCAATTACCATCACATTTGATGGTGATAATGAGGATAGGAATTCCAATTCTCAATCCTTGTTATGACTTTTCTTAGTTTTTATTTTACTTCCTTGTTATTTTACTTTCTTGTTCCTTATTCCAAATCCCAAAACTATACTTCCCATAACCAATAATAACTACACTTCCTTGCAATTCCTTGAGAGACGACCCAAGGTTTAAATTTTTTGGTTAATTTTATTGGGTTTGTATTTGTGACAAACAATTTAAATATTGATTGAGGATTGATTGTCAGTTTAGAACTATACTTACAACGCAATATTTTTAGTGAAAATCTTTACCGACATTTTTCCTCTGTCAATAGTTCAAAAGAGCTGCTTCCCTAACTATATGCTTGTGGTGTGAAAAGCTTTAGACTGAGCAGTTAAAGTCATGATCCAAAGCAAAAGAGTGTGCTTAAGAACTCTGGAGTTTATGTATCCGGTGGTAATACCGGAAAACAAAGCGCTTAGGGTCACAGACAAGACTCTAAAGAAGCTGTGTTCAAGAATAAAAAAGAACTAGACTAGGAGAGTCAATAATATCATCTAGATTTTAAGTTCCTAAAGATGACAATTATTCTAAACCTCAAAGGAAAGTGATATGCCAAAACTATTCAGAAGCAAAAAGCTACTAGTCTCGCTCATCTAATTGAAACTGAGCTTCATTGAGAACTCTGAGATTTATTGTATCCTTCTCTTATTTTTATCCTACATTGTTTTTGGTTTCTTAGGGACAAGCAATAGTTTAAGTTTGGTGTTCTGATGAGCGGATATTTTATACGCTTTTTGGCATCATTTTCATATAGTTTTTACTATATTTTGTTTAAGTTTTATTATATTTTCATAAGTTTTAGTGCTAAATTCACATTTTTTTATTCATTTTTGAGTTTGTGTGTTTTATAGTGATTTTCAGGTATTTTTTGGCTGAAATTGATGAGCTTGAACAAAAGTCTGATTCAGAAACAGAGAAAGCACTGCAGATGTTGTCAGGATCTGACCTCTGTGCACTCAAAGGAGCTTTTCTAGAGCTACAAAAGTCCAAATGGTACACTCTGAATGGCTCTAGAAAGATAACATCCAGGTCTTTCCAAAAACAGATAATAGTCTATACTTTGCTTTAGAAATAAAGGCCTAAAACGGGCATTCAATGCCAGCCACCAGCCCCATTCCTAGCGTCCAGGGCCCACAGGGGAGCAGCTGGCATCCAATGCCTAAAAGGGAGTCCCTAGCCAGCATTCAATGCCCCTATGGAGTCCTAGCTCGTGGAGACACTCAAAGCTCAGCCCAAACACTCACCAAGTAGGTCCGAAAAGTGTATTTTTGAACCCCTAAGACTAGTCTATCATATTTCTGTAATCCTTAGTCATTATATTAGTATATATAGACAAGAGCTCACCCTTGTTAGCAGCTCTTGGACACTTTACATGTTTTTCATTACTATTTTCTGTACAGTATGAGTCACTAACCTCCTAAAGTTAAGGTTAGGAGCTCTGCTAAATTTCATGGATCAATAATATTACTGTTCTAGTTCAATATGTCTGATTCTATTCTCTTATGCAACCTCATTTTTTATCTTATGAATTGAGGGTGACCCATGACAATCACCCTTGTTCTACATGGGTTATGTGTGACTCCTGATCCGGATAGCATTGAACCAAATCTAAAGATTGCATTGCGGATTCCAATAGAGTACCTGGGCAACTTTGGATATGTGACATGAAATCCTATTATCTGTGGGTAAATAAGGTCTCTGTGGCGCTAAGGCTAGAGTCAGAGAAGTAGCACTTTCTGATGTAGAAGATCTACCTTGTCTGTGGCACATTGAGTAGGATCGTAAAGGGGAATGGATTGGTTAAAGCTTCATCTTCTGCTACAGTGAGAAATGTAGAGGTGGCTTGATGAGAGGACATGAGTCACTTCAACATGGTGGATTGCTACAGTAATGGAGGTTAATTTGATGAGAGGACATGAGTTAATCACTTACGACTGCCATTGAAGGAATCGGAAAGTTATTGAAGAAGACAATAAGAAAGTTTAATCCGGAAAGAGAAAGCATCTCCAAAACCTCAACCGTTCTCATACCACTGATTTCACACATATCTAGTAACGTTTTATTTATCTATCTATTTTATGCATTTTTTCGTAACAAACTATATTTTCTATCTACCTAACTAAGATCTACAAGATAACCACTACTTGCTCAAACCAAAAATCTCTATGGGATCAACCCTCACTCACCTGAGGTATTACTTGGATGACCCGGTATACTTGCCGGTTTATCTGTGCAAAACGTGCGGAGTCAGTTTCATGCACCAATGGATATGGTGGATACCTTGGTTGAGGAGGTACTTGAGGCAAACTAATATGAAGAGCATGAAGAATAAATTCAGAAAATCCAAGTAAAAGATCCAGAGGAAGCACAAGCAACTGAAAAATCACTTGAGAGCAAGGAAGAAGAGCCACCAAAACAGGAATTGAAGCCTCTACCTCCAAGTCTCAAGTACGCTTTTCTTGGTGCCAAGAAAACCTTCCCAATAATTATCAACTCCACCTTGAGCACACAAGAAGAAGAGAAGCTACTAGATGTATTGAGGACTCACAAGAGTGCATTGGGGTGGACCATTGAGGATCTAAAGGACATAAGCCCCATCATTTGTATGCATAAGATACTTCTGGAGGAGGATTCTAAGCCAGTGGTACAACCTCAAATAAGACTTAATCCCACAATGAAAAAAGTAGTTCAGAAGGAGGTAATGAAGTTGTGTGATGTTGGAATCATATACCCCATCTCTGACAGCCCCTAGGTCAGTCCAATCCATGTGGTACCAAAGAAGGGAGGCATGACGGTCATCTCTAATGAGAAGAATGAGCTTATACCCACCAGAACAATAACTACGTGGTAGATGTGCATTGATTACAGAAGACTAAACAATGCCACAAGGAAGGATCATTTCCCATTGCCCTTCATTGTTCAGATGTTAGAAAGACTAGTTGGAAATGCATTTTATTGCTTTTTGGATGGGTATTTTGGATATAATAAGATCGTGGTGGACCCGAAGGACTAAGATAAGACTTCATTCACTTGCCCCTTTGGATTCTTTGCATATAGAAGAATGCCATTTGGGCTATGTAATGCTCTAGCGACCTTCCAGAGATGCATGCTCTCAATCTTCTCTGATTTGGTAGAAAACTTCATTGAAGTATTTATGGATGATTTTTCTATTTTTGGTGATTCATTTAATACCTGTTTGCATTATCTTACCCTTGGTTTGAGGAGATGCCAAGAAACAAATTTGGTTTTAAATTGGGAAAAATGTCATTTCATGGTACTCGAGGGAATAGTTCTTGGTCATAAAGTCTCAAATAGGGGTATAGAAGTTGACAAAGCAAAGATAGAAGTCATAGAAAAACTTTTTTTACTCGAGACAAGTTTCTTAGGGCATGCGGGGTTTTATAGAAGATTTATCAAAGATTTTTCTAAAATAGTCAAGCCACTTAGCAATCTGTTAGTGGCTGACAACCCTTTTATCTTTGATGATGAATGCAATTATGCTTTTGATATTCTGAAAACCAAACTCACTTCAGCATCAATAATCACACCCCCCAATTAGGGACTTCCTTTGAGCTCATGTGTGATGCAAGTGATCTTACAATTAGTGCTGTTTTAGGGCAAAAGAAGGATAGGTTGCATCATGTCATTTACTATGCAAGCAAAGTATTGAATGAAGCAGAAAGAAATTATACCACAACGGAGAAAGAATTACTAGCAGTTGTGTATGATTTTGATAAGTTTAGGCAATATTTAATTGGTTCAAAAATAGTGGTTTACACTGGCCATGCTGTCCTTAAGTATTTGATGTCAAAACAGGATGTTAAGCCAATGCTCATTAGATGGGTGTTGCTATTATAAGAATTTGACATTGAAATCAGAGATAGGAAGGGGAGTGAGAATCAAGTTGCTAACCGCTTGTCAAGGCTACCTCATGAAATCAACCAAGAACTTTCATGATTTGTAAATGAAAAGTTTCCATATGAGCACCTCTTGCTAGTTCAACAAGCACCTTGGTTTACAGATATTGCAAACTACAAGGTAAGAAGGAAAATCCCACAAGAATTCACAATGCAACAAATCAAGAAGTTCCTTAATGATGCCAAACAATTCTTGTGGGATGAATCTTTTCTCTTCAAAAGGTGCCCAAATGGTATGATCAGAAGATATGTGGCAGAAGAGGAAATGAAAGATATTTTATGGCATTGCCATGGCTCTTGTTATGGTGGTAACTTTGGTGCTAAAAGAATGGCTGCAAAGGTTCTCTAAAGTGGATTCTATTGGCCCACAATTTTCAAAGATGCTCGGGAATTTGTTATCCAATGCAATGAGTTCCAAAGGTATAGGAGTTTGACAAGGAAGAATGAGATGCCCCAAAGATACACCCAAGAAGTAGAATAGTTTGATGTATGGGGGATAGATTTCATGGGCCCCTTCCCTCCATCATACTCATTTAATTACATACTTGTAGCTGTGGAATATGTCTCAAAGTGGGTGAAAGCAATTGCTACCACCACAAATGATGCCAACATAGTTCTTCAATTCTTGAGGAAGAACATCTTTACAAGATTTGGAGTGCCCAAGGGTTTGATAATTGATGGTGGAAGCCACTTCTGCAACAGGCATTTGAATGTTCTTCTTCACAAATATGAGGTGACTCACAAGGTGGCTACACCATATCATCCACAAACTAATGGCCAGGTAGAGCCAGCAAATAGAGAATTAAAGAGAATCCTAGAAAAAACAGTTGGAGCTACAAGGAAAAATTGGGCAAGGAAGTCAGATGATTCTCTTTGGGCATACAGGACTATCATAGTGGCTGGCCATAGATGATGCATCCAACGAAACTTTCACAAGGAAGGCCATAGATGACAAGCACTATCATAGTGGATCTTGGGCCAAGGAGGAGACTGTGGACAAGCTAACTTGAACAAGGAAGATAAACCGTCAAATTAGTGACGTTAAAGAAGCGCTTCATGCGAAAGGTAACCCCTGCTTAATATCCTTTGATTTTATGCCTTGATAGTTAGTAATAAAGTAGCTCTTCATATGCATTTAAAGAAATAAATCAATTGTGACTGAGGCTCATAAAGTTTTACATGCAGCATATGATGAACATTAAGTTTGGTGTGCACAAAGGCACTCTAAGATAGCTTCATGAAACATTAACTGTGTCTATCATAGCAACTTAACTCATCATTCCTATAGCACATATTTAGAAACTAAGTTTGGTGTCCACATATACCACATGCACATTGAAACTGTAAGTCACAATTTGATTTTCTTTTAGCATAAGAAAGCAACAATATCTTTTAGTCATTTTGTTAGTTTTAAAAACTATTTTCCGCCACTAACCATTGAAGGAAACTTTGAATTTTTGTTATTTATTTTGAAAAGGGAATCTCAAGGAAAGGATTGATGGACGAAAGCCTTATAAGGCTAAGGGAATTTGGACACTACATGAAAAGAGAGTCACATGTGTCTTGGTCCTCGTGCTTTGGGAAGACCACTTTGACATGTATAGGCTAGAAAGTTTCTTTCTTCCCCATGCCACAACTGAATCATCAATATCCTCCGACCAACCACATTAACTATCAATCGTTGTCTTTACTTCTCCTTTGCATGAATACCATTGAATCCACATACCATTAATCCTCACCATCCTTCCTTACCAACTTTTCACCAATAAATACACAACCCCCTAGCCGAAAGCACAACCCTCACTCATCCTGATTACCTTTGCTTCATTACTTCACATTGACGCTTTAAGATTTTAGGCAACTTTCATTCTCTCATCACTGAACCATACTTCCCTTAAATTTCCTCATTACCTTGCCTTCACCCTTTGAACTTGTGTTGGAATTTCTTTTGAATCACCATTCTCCTTCTCTAGGCCTTTTCTTCTTTACCCTTGCTCAGATACTCTTTTGTGCATGAGGACAAACACTGTTCTAAGTTTGGTGTGGATTCAACCCTCTTCATTAATAATGAGCGGATATTTTATGCGCTTTTTGGCATTGTTTTCATATAGTTTTTAGTATGTTTTATATAAGTTTTATTATATTTTCATAGGTTTTAGTGCAAAATTCACATTTTTTTATTCTACTTTGAGTTTGTGTGTTTTTATGTAATTTTAGGTATTTTTTGGCTGAAATTGTGGAGCTAGAGCAAAAGTCTGATTCAGAGGCAGGGAAAGCACTGCAGATGCTGTTTGTATCTGACATCCTTGCACTCGAAAGATTTTTTCTAGAGCTACAGACTTCCAAATGGAACATTCTCAATGGCTATGGAAAGCTAACATCCAGAGCTTTCCAAAAATATATAATAGTCTATATTTTTCTTCATAATTGAAGGCCCAAAACTGGCGTTCAACGCCAGCCTCCTGCTGTATTCTGGCGTCCAGCACTCAAAGGAGAAAAGACCTGTGTCCAACGCCCATAAAGGACCCCCTAGGCAGCGTTCAACGCCCTAGAGGCCTTTTAGCATGTAGATCTCAATCAAGCTCAGCCCAAACACTCACTACGTGGGCCCCAAAAGTGGATTTTAGCACTAAAAGATTGTTTTACCTTTTTTTATGTAATCCTTAGTCATTACTCTAGTATTTATTTGAGAACTTTTACATTCTAAGAAGTTTTTATTCAGCCTATTTTTGAATTACACATTGTATTTTCTATCAGTATGAGTTTCTAAACCTCCTAGGTTGAGGGGAGGAGCTCTGCTGAGTTTTATGGATCAATAAAGTACTACTGTTCTTTTTCAATTCGTGTTTGATTCTCTATTCCAAGATGTATCTTCGTTCTTCATTCAAAGAACGCATTCCTAACAACCACCCGTGTTCTTCTTGGGTTTGTGTGACTACATAACTGGAAAGCATTGAATCACTAGCTTGATTATACATCTCTTAGACGGCTAATCCACGACTTCGTTGGGGACTTCTCAAGACACCAGTTCAGCCAAGGTATGGGGAGATTAGAGTCTTTGTGGTAGAGGCTAGAACCAAAGGTGCAGCATTCTCTGATCCAGAAGATTTGACCTTGTCTGTGGCATTTTGAGTAGGCTCACTAAGGAGAATAAACCAGTATTGATCACATACAGCCTGCCATAGAAGAAATCATTCACAGTTGAAAAAGATAGTAAGACCAGATTAATCCAAAAGAACAAAGCAACTCGAAGCCTTAACCATCTTCTTATCACTGGTTATAATCAAACATAGTAATTCCATCTTCTTCTCTTTTTATGCATTTAAACAAATCTAACAACTCTTCTATTCGCCTGACTAAGATCTACAAGATAACCATAGCTTTCTTCAAACCACAATCCTCATGGGATTAACCTTGACTCGCTTAGGTATACTTGGACGACCTAGTGCACTTGCTGGTTTAGTTGTACTAAGTATGGGAATTCGTGCACCTAGATTTTGGCGCCATTGCCAGGGATTATTCGAGTTTGGACAATTGACGGATTATCTTGTTGCTTAAATTAGGAATTGTTTTTAATTTTTTATGAGTCTTTTTATTTTCCTCTTCTTTTTCGAAAAAAAATTTCAAAAACCTTTTCTTTTCTTTATTTAATCTTTGTTTTTGGTTTGAGTCTTTTGTTTTTGTTCTTGTTGAATTTTTAAATTTCTTGAGTCTTCTAAAAATTTTCAAAAAATTGTGTCTTTTGTTTGAGTCATGTGTCAATCCTTAAGTTTGGTGTCTTCTTGTGTCTTTTCTTTAAAATTTTCGAAAATTGTGTCTTTGGTTTTCAAAATTTTTAAGTTTGGTGTCCTTTGCGTATTCTTGTTTTCTTTGAATTCTTTGAGTTTTGTTCTTAGTGTTCTTCTTGATCTTTCAAGTGTTCTTGTTTTTCTTCTTATTTTAATCTGAAAATTTTTAACTTTGGTGTCTCTTTGTGTTTTTCTTTGCAATTTTCGCACACTACGTGTTTTTAGATCTAAAAGTTTTAAGTTTGGTGTCTTTTTGTTATTTTTCTCTTTCTTCATTAAATTCAAAAATAAAAAAATAAAATATCTTTTCTTATCTTTATCTCAATTTTCCAAAACTACAACCAATTTTTTAAAATTTAAGTTCCAAATCATTATCTTATCTTATCTTAGTTTTAAATTTCAAAATTCAAATCTTTTCAAAAATCACATCTTTTTCAAATCTTTATCTTATGTTGTTTTAAATTCTAAATTCAAAAATTTAAAATTAAAAATTCAAAAATCTTATCTTATCTTATTTCAAATTCAAAATTTAAAATTCAATTTCAAAATTTAAAATTTAAATTTCAAATTTCAAAATCAAATCCTTTTCAAAAATCAAATTTCAAATCTTATCTTTTTCAAATCTTTTTAAATTCTTATCTTATCTTTTCTAATTTCAAAATTTAAAATCAAATATTTTTAAAATCTTTTCAAATTTATATCATATATTTTCTAATTTCAAATTTTGAATTCAAATATTTTCTAATCTTCTATCTTATCTTGTTTTCAAATCATTCTTAATTAGTTACTTGTTTTTTAATACTTCCTAACTACTTCTTATCTCTTCTAATTTTTGAAAACTTCTCTTCTATTTTTCTCTCTTATTTTTTGAAAACCACTCTCTAATTTTCAACTCTTTTTAATTAGTTAAGCTTTTAATTTTTCTATTTGAAAATAAAAATAAAAATATTTTAATTCTAGTTTCTAATTTTGCTTTTAAAATTTTGAAATCTCTCTCTCATCTCTCCTCTTCTATTCTTCTTTTCTCTTCTTCTTCACATCTCACTGGGAGTTCTCTATCCTCTGGCATAGAAGCTTCATTTCTTATTGTATCTGTGTTTTCTTGTTTATGACCAGAAACAGAAACAAAGAACCTCTCTTTAATCCTGATCCTGAACCTGAGAAAATTCTTAGGAAGCGTTTGCAACAAGCTAAACCACAACATTCCAGAAGAAACTACTCATACATTTTCAAACTAGAAGCAGAACACATGGCAGCTAAAGCTAATCATGAAGGAGAGGCAAGAAAGGTTCTTTGTGCTTACACCAAGTCAGAGGTTCTTTATCCTCCCAACATGATCTCAGACCGGACCACACTAGACATCTTCTATGATGGCTTTTCAGAGATATCCAAGATATCACTGGATAACTCTGCTGGTGGATCACCCCACTGGAAGAAAATGCCTGAAGAGGCAAGAGAACTCATAGACATGGTTGCAAACAACCAGTTTATGTACACTTCTAAGAGAAACCTTGAGAATACTAGTGTAGCTCAGAAGAAAGGAGTTCTTGAAGTTGACACTCTGAATGCCATATTGGCTCAGAATAAGATCTTGACCCAGTAGATCAATATGATCTCTCAGCATTTGACTGGAATGCATGCTGCAGCTGGCAGCACCCAAGAAGCTTTTTTTGAAGTAGAAGCTTATGATATTGACCAACCCACCATGGAAAAGGTGAATTACATGGGAGAACCCTATGGAAACACCTACAATCTCTAATGGAGGAGTCATCCTAACCTTTCATGGAAGGATCAATAGAAGCCTCAACAAGGCTTCAACAACAGTCAAGGTGGAAGGAACCAAAACAGGTTCAACAACAGACCACCATTCCTATCTTCTCAAGGAAATATGGAGACTCCTAAGCAGAGCCTTTTTGACTTAGTTACTATAGTCTCCAACCACTCTAAGACCACTCATAGTTTCATAACTGAAACAAGGTCTTCCATTAGAAATTTAGAGGTACAAGTTGGTCAACTGAGAAAGAATATCCCTGAGATCCCTCCTGACACTCTTCCTAGTAACACTAAAGTAAATCCAATAGAAGAATGCAAGGCCATCACCAATGAAGTTAAAGCTGAATCTGGAGAGTCTGGGATGGCGTTGAAGGCCAGTGAAGAGTATATCACTGGGCGTTCAACACCCAAACAGGCACCAAAGCTGGCGCTGAATGCCAGTGAGGAAGCCCTCACTAGGCGTTCAACGCCCAAACTTGCAGGGACTCTGGTGTTGAACACCAGTAATGACATCCTTGCTGGGTGTTGAACGCCCAACTTGGTGAAGGGATGCATGATGGGCATTCAACACCCAAAGAACCATCAGAACTGGTGTTGAACACCAGTGATGGTATACCTTCCAAATGTTCATTACCTACTGAAGTTATCCATATCCAGGAACTAAAGGAAGCCAAGACTCATGTAGATACCAAAGAGGTTCCTTTGCATGCACTTCTGCAGTGCATGAGTTATAATGAACACTCATCCTCTGATGAGGATGAAGACTCTAGGGAAGAGCAAGTTGCTCGGTACCTAGGAGCTCTCATGAAGCTGAATGCAAAGTTATTTGGTACAAGAGCAAGTTGCTCGCATTTTGGCATTATTTTCATATAGTTTTTAGTATGTTTTGTTTAAGTTTTAATATATTTTCATAGGTTTTAGTGCAAAATTCACATTTTTAGATTCTACTTTGAGTTTTTGTGATTTTATGTAATTTCAGGTATTTTCTGGCTGAAATTGATGAGTTGGAGGAAAAGTCTTATTCAGAGGCAGAGAAAGCATTGTAGATGTTGTTCGTATCTGGCCTGCTTGCACTTGAAAGAGTTTTTCTAGAGCTACAGACATCCAAATGGAGCACTATTAATGGCTATGGAAAGCAAACATCCAGAGCTTTCCAGAAATTTATAATAATTCATACTTTGCTTCATAATTGAAGGCCCAAAACTGGCGTTCAACGCTAGCCTCCTACCCTATTCTGGCATCCAGCGCCCAAAAGAGAAGAGACCAGCATCCAATGCCTATAAAGGACCCCCTAGCCAGTGTTCAATGCCCTAGAGGTCTCCTAGCACTTGGATCTCAACCAAGCTTAGCCCAAACACTCACCATCTGGGCCCTAGATGTGGATTTTAGCACTAAAAGACTGCTTTACCCTTTTTATGTAATCCTTTGTCATTAGTATAGTATTTATTTGAGAACATTTACATTCTAAGAAGCTTTTCTTCAGCCTATTTTTGAATTAAACATTGTATTTTCTATCAGTATGAGTTTCTAAACCTCCTAGGTTGAGGAGAAGAGCTCTGCTGAGTTTTATAAATCAATAAAGTACTACTGTTTTTTCTCAATTTGTGTTTGATTCTCTATTCTAAGATGTATCTTTGTTCTTCATTCTAAGACCGTGTGCCTGACAACCACCCGTGTTCTTCTTGGGTTTGTGTGACTACGTAACTACAAAGCATTGAACCACTAGCTTGATTATACTTTTCTTAGATGACTAATCCACGACTTCGTTGGGGACTTCTCGAGACACCAGTTCTGCCAAGGTATGGGGAGATTAAAGTCTTTGTGGTAGTGGCTAGAACAGAAGGCACGCCATTCTCTAATTTGGAAGATTCGACCTTGTCTGTGGTATTTTGAGTAGGATCACTAAGCGGAATGAACTGCAGGAGCTTCACCCTCAATCGGAATGGATCCGCACTAACCCTGGGGGTTCAGATCTGGAGGAGCATTAGTGACCTCTCAACCGGTGTTGATTACATACAGCCTGCCATAGAAGAAATCATTCACAGTTGAAGAAGACAGTAAGACCAGATTAATCCAAAAGAACAAAGCATATCCAAGCCTTAACCATCTTCTTATCACTAGTTATAATCAAACATAGTAATTCCATCTTCTTTTCTTTTTATGCATTTAAACAAATCCAACAACTCTTCTATTCGCCAGACTAAGATCTACAAGATAACCATAGCTTGCTTTAAACCGCAATCATTGTAGGATTGACCCTGGCTCACTTAGGTATTACTTGGATGACCTAGTGGACTTGCTAGTTCAGTTATACGAAGTGTGGGAATTCGTGCACCAATTAACAATCAATGGCCTCTTCATCAAGTGCAAAGAAGAGGAAAGGAAAGCAACCCATGGAGCCACCCAAATTTGATGAGAAAAGATTTAAATCCAAGTTCCATGAGCTTCAATTTAATGAATGGATGGTGCATAAAGAAGCCATCCCAGAGTTGGCTTTCAAACTCGGAAAAGACGAATACCCTTGAATAAAGGAGATTCAAAAAAGGAGGTGAGAACTTCTCTACGACTAACCTACAACAGTAAGCTTAACTCTTGTACAAGTATTTTATGCAAATGCGGTGAAAGAACTGATGAATCCATATTTGATGATGATTTTTGGTTGAAATTGTGTCGATTTCACCATGCAAACCTATATTTATTCCCTTAAATAGCATGCTTTTGAGTTTTCCTCCTAAATTATGCTTGATTATGAAAACATGCTCTTTTGTGCTTAATTTAGTCAATTTTATTCCATTTACATTCCATTCGATGCCTTGATATTTCGTTGAGTGATTTCATATGCAATAGGTAGGACTGGCTTGGTAGGAATGGAAGAAGAGCATGTAAGAGGGAGGAAACATGAAGAAACAAAGGAGAAAAGCATTGCCAAGTGTGCATGCGCACAGTCTCTTGTGCATACGCACAACCTGAGAATTCGGTCGAGTGTGCATGCGCACACACTTGTACGTACGCACAGGTACCAGCACGTGCCCTCATTAAAATTGCACGTGACTCGCATTTTGGGAGTTTTTGGAGGCCAAATCTGATGGCTAGAGCTCATATTGAAGGGGCAACATTTTGGAAAAACATAGCATATCATTAGGAGTAGTTTTCATATAGTGGTAGGAGGCTTTAGGTAAATTTTTATTTAAGTTTTCTCTCAACACCATTAGGGTTTCCATTAGGGTTTTCATTTCAAGTGCCATTTTTCATTTTTGATCTTGGATTTTTGCTTGCCTCAATTGTAAGTGTTTCTTAATTACTTCTTTTTATAGCTACAATTTTGATACTCTTTCTTGGAGTTAAGGTCATATTGTTAATATATATACTTTTTGCAATTTTGATTTCTTGTTGATGACTTTGAGGATTGCTGATTATTATATGCTTGGTTGAGTTAGTATTGTTGATTTTGATCATTAGTTGCTCATAGTTTCAAGCATTTTCTCAATTTTTCCATGTCTAATGTTTATGCCAACCAAGTGTTTGTGGAAATGTCAATTTTGATTATGGGCTAAGTTTCCACCTCTTGGCTTTGGGAAAATGAGCATATGGGTTCCTAGAATTGGAATGTCCATCATTTAGTGATAATTCTTAGATAGTTAATTGTTCTTGTTTCCACTAACACTAAATTGTTGCTAAGGCAATTAACAAGTGAGTTAGGATTTGTGGATTAAGAACAACTATGCTCACTTGACCTACTCTTCGATATAAGAGTTAACTAAGTGAGATTAATCCATCACAATTGTCATAGTTGTGGTTGCAACAAGGAAAGGATCCCCTAGCACATCTCAAGCCAAGAATCCATTTAGGCTTTGAATCACACACACACATACATCAGTCACTTTTATATCTTACTTGTTCATATTACATAGCAAGTTCTTTAATTCCTTCATTAGTTTATTAACTGCAATTTTGAGTGTTCTTTCATTCCTTTAATTATTTATCCATTTATTGAAAATCTCTTTTGCCTTTACAACCGAAATTGTGCACTCATTGGCACTAATTCTTGGGAGATGACTCGGGATTCTACTCCCGGATTTAAATTGGTTTTTGAAGTGTGCACTCATTGGCACTAATTCTTCCTTGCCTTTGTTGCTCCTCTCTCATGATTCTTTGATCTTCTCTAATTTCATGGAGGAGGATGGAATGTTCTTGGTGCTCTACCCTTAGTTGTCCCATGTTAGAACTCAATTCTTCTAGGGAGGTATTGATTTGCTCCCAATAGTTTTGTGGAGGAAAGTGCATCCCTTGAGGCATCTCAGGGATTTCATGATGAGGAATTTCCTCATGTCCATGAGTGAGATCTCTTGTTTGCTCCATCCTCTTCTTAGTGATGGGCTTGTCCTCATCAATGAGGATGTCTCCCTCTATGTTAATTCCAACTGAATTACAGAGGTGACAAATGAGATGAGGGAAGGCTAACCTTGCCAAGGTAGAGGACTTGTCCGCCACCTTATAAAGTTCTTGGGATATAACCTCATGAACTTCTACTTCCTCTCCAATCATGATGCTATGAACCATGATAGCCCGGTCTATAGTAGCTTCGGACCAGTTGCTAGTGGGAATGATTGAGCGTTGGATAAACTCCAACCATCCCCTAGCCACGGGCATGAGGTCATGCCTTCTCAGTTGAACCGGCTTCCCTCTTGAATCTCTCTTCCATTGAGCGCCCTCTTCACAAATGTCTATGAGGACTTGGTCCAACCTTTGATCAAAGTTGACCCTTCTAGTGTAGGGGTGTTCATCTCCTAGCATCATGGGCAAGTTGAATGCCAACCTTACATTTTCCAGACTAAAATCTAAGCATTTCCCCCGAACCATTGTAAGCCAATTCTTTGGGTCCGGGTTCACACTTTGATCATGGTTCTTGGTGATCCATGCATTGGCATAGAACTCTTGAACCATTAAGATTCTGACTTGTTGAATGGGGTTGGTAAGAACTTCCCAACCTCTTCTTTGGATCTCATGTCGGATCTCTGGATATTCAATCTTTTTGAGTTTGAAAGGGACCTCGGGGATCACCTTCTTCATGGCCACAACTTCATAAAAGTGGTCTTGATGCACCCTTGAGATGAATCTCTCCATCTCCCATGACTCGGAGGTGGAAGCTTTTGCCTTCCCTTTCCTCTTTCTAGAGGTTTCTCTGGCCTTAGGTGCCATAAATGGTTATGGAAAAACAAAAAGCAATGCTTTTACCACATCAAACTTAGAAGGTTTGCTCGTCCTCGCGCAAAAGAGGAAAGAAAAGAGTAGAAAAAGAGGAAATAGAGGAGATGGAGGGGGCTTTTGTGGTTCGCTTGAGGGGGAGAAGTAGTGTTTAGGTTGTGTGAAAATGAAGGAGTGAAGAAGGGTTTATATAGGGGTTGAGAGAGGGGTAGCGTTCGGCCATTATCGGTGTGTTTTTTTTTTTTGGGAAGAGCTATTGAGGTGATTGGTGAATGGGTGAAGAAGAGAGAGAGTGGTGGGGTAGGTGGGGATCATATGGGGTCCACAGATCTTGAGGTGTCAAGGATAGCTTATCCCTGCACCAAGTGGTGTGTAAAATGCCCTTTCTGCCAATCCTGGCATTAAACGCCGGGCTGCTGCCCTTTTCTGGCATTAAACGCCAGTCTGGTGCCCCTTTCTGGCGTTAAACGCCAGTCTGGTGCCCCTTTCTGGCGTTAAACTCCCAGAATGGTGCCAGACTGGGCGTTAAACGCCCATTTGCTGCCCTTACTGGCGTTTAAACGCCAGCAAGCTTTTCTTCCAGGGTGTGCTATTTTTCTTTCTATTTTTCATTCTATTTTTGCCTTTTTCAATTGTTTTTGTGACTTCATATGATCATCAACCTATAGAAAACATAAAATAACAATGGAAAATAGATAAATATAACATTGGGTTGCCTCCCAACAAACGCTTCTTTAATGACAGTAGCTTGACAATGGGCCCTCATGGAGCCTTACAGATGTTCAGAGTAATGTTGGAACCTCCCAACACCAAACCTAGAGTTTGAATGTGGGGGTTCAACACCAAACTTAGAATTTGGTTGTGGCCTCCCAACACTAAACTTAGAGTTTGACTGTGGGGGCTCTGTTTGACTCTGTTTTGAGAGAAGCTCTTCATGCTTCCTCTCCATGGTTACAGAAGGATATCCTTGAGCCTTAAACACAAAGGATTCTTCATTAACTTGAATGATCAATTCTCCTCTGTCAACATCAATCACAGCCTTTGCTGTGGCTAGGAAGGGTCTGCCAAGGATGATGGATTCATCCATGCACTTCCCAGTCTCTAGGACTATGAAATCAGCAGGGATGTAATGGTCTTCATTCTTTACCAAAACATCCTCTACAAGTCCATAAGCTTGTTTTCTTGAATTGTCTGCCATCTCTAGTGAGATTCTTGCAGCTTGTACCTCAAAGATCCCTAGCTTCTCCATTACAGAGAGAGGCATGAGGTTTATGCTTGACCCTAGGTCACACAAAGCATTCTCGAAGGTCATGGTGCCTAATGTACAAGGTATTGAGAACTTTCCAAGGTCCTGTCTCTTTTGAGGTAATCTCTGCCTAGTCAAGTCATCCAGTTCTTTGGTGAGCAAAGGGGGTTCGTCCTCCCAAGTCTCATTACCAAATAACTTGTCATTTAGCTTCATGATTGCTCCAAGGTACTTAGCAACTTGCTCTTCAGTGACATCTTCGTCCTCTTCAGAGGAAGAATACTCATCAGAGCTCATGAATGGCAGATGTAAATCCAATGGAATCTCTATGATCTCAGTGTGAGTCTCAAATTCCCATGGTTCCTCATTAGGGAACTCATTGGAGGCCAGTGGACGTCCATTGAGGTCTTCCTCAGTGGCGATCACTGCCTCTTCCTCCTCTCCAAATTCGGCCATGTTGATGGCCTTACACTCTCCTTTTGGATTCTCTTATGTATTGCTTGGAAGAGTACTAGGAGGGAGTTCAGTAACTTTCTTACTCAACTGATCCACTTGTGCCTCCAAGTTTCTAATGGAGGACCTTGTTTCAGTCATGAAACTTTGAGTGGTTTTGATTAGATCAGAGACCATGGTTGCTAAGTCAGAGTGGCTCTGCTTAGAATTCTCTGTTTGTTGCTGAGAAGATGATGAAAAAGGCTTGCCATTGCTAAACCTGTTTCTTCCACCATTATTGTTGTTAAAACCTTGTTGAGGTCTCTGTTGATCCTTCCATGATAGATTTGGATGATTTCTCCATGAAGGATTATAGGTGTTTTCATAGGGTTCTCCCATGTAATTCACCTCTTCTATTGATGGGTTCTCAGGATCACAAGCTTCTTCTTCAGATGAAGCATCCTTAGTACTGCCTGGTGCAGCTTGCATTCCAAACAGACTTTGAGAAATCATATTGACTTGCTGAGTCAATATTTTGTTCTGAGCCAATATGGCATTCAAATTATCAATCTCAAGAACTCCTTTCTTCTGATTCGTCCCATTGTTCACAGGATTCCTTTCAGAAGTGTACATGAATTGGTTATTTGCAACCATTTCAATGAGTTATTGAGCTTCTGCAGGCGTCTTCTTCAGATGAAGAGATCCTCCAGCAGAGCTGTCCAATGACATCTTGGACAGTTCAGACAGACCATCATAGAAGATACCTATGATGCTCCATTCAGAAAGCATGTCAGAAGGACACTTTTTGATCAATTGTTTGTATCTTTCCCAAGCTTCATAGAAGGATTCACCTTCCTTCTGTCTGAAGGTTTGGACTTCCACTCTAAGCTTACTTAATTTTTGAGGTGGAAAGAACTTTGCCAATAAGGCATTGACTAGCTTTTCCCAAGAGTTCAGGCTTTCTTTAGGTTGTGAGTCCAACCATATCCTAGCTCTGTCTCTTACAGCAAAAGGGAATAGCATAAGTCTGTAGACCTCAGGGTCAACCCCATTGGTCTTGACAGTGTCACAGATTTGCAAGAATTCAGCTAAAAACTGATGAGAATCTTCCAATGGAAGTCCAAGAAACTTGCAATTCTGTTGCATTAGAGAAACTTTTTGCAGATAATGGTGGTTCATTTATTGTTTGCTGTTACATAGGAGATGCTTCCTTAAAGATTCACTAAGTTTGCTGCTATAAAGCCTTACTTTTACTTGTTCCCTTGCTAACTTTTCCTTCTTTGTTTTGCTTAGAGAGTTAATTATTCTTTGAAGCCTTGGTGGCAAATGTTGCAGCAGCCTTTGGCTTAATTTTGCTCAACATTCCTTCACCACAGTCACTTGGCTCACCCTTTTCTTCCTATGATCATTGATGTCCAGCATCTCTTTGGATAACTAAGTGTTTTGTAGCTAGGTTACTCATTATTGTGGACTTTCAGTTGGCAATCCCAAATCAGTTGATCTAAGTGGCCAAGTTTTAAAATACTCCTCAGAACTTACTTGTCTAAGCATATCCTAGCACAAAAATACCACAGGCATGTATCCTAGGGTCCAAGCTATTGGTGCCCAGCCTTATTGTTTGTTTTCTTTGCCACTTTTGGCTTTTTCTCTTTCTTTTTCTTTCTGTTTTATTTTATTCTCAAGGGATCTTTACTGATACAAGCATCTATAACAGCAACTAGCTTCTTCAAAGAACATATTATTATGTAGCATTTATTTCATGAACCATGCATTAAATCAACAATTACCACTACTAACTTTTATTCTAACTTATGCAACATTGGATGTTTACTTTCTAATTCAAATATTTCTCTTTTGTTCAAGCATATGGGAAACAAAACAAAATTCAAAGCTAAATGATGAATAACAAGCATTATGCAGATCAGCATTCTTGATAAATAATTTCACTTGCAACTGAATGAATACTTTAGCAAGACATACAAGAATCCCCCAAATTAAAACACTTCTTCAACAACAAGGATTAAGTGCAGATATAACCTTTTGGGTTGCAGCTTTTTGTTCTTCCTTCTGTTATGTCCCTTTTGAGTCATAATGCAAATTATCTTCAAATGTTGGCTAATTTCCTGCATAATTCTCAAAAGTTGCTTGCTTCTCAAGCCCTTAAGTGAATGGTTAGTATGCATGAATTGAGTGTGTCTTTTGGATTTATTTTGGTGTGGAAATGCCAAACTTAATTCCTTGCCACTGCCTCTGATGCAACAAGTTAACCAATTATGAATTCTCTTGGCCTTGCTAAAGGTTATGGAACTAAAAATTAGAAATCAGCCAAATGGTTAAATAATTTGTCTGATTGCTTGGAGCTAGCATTATGCAGAAAGTGAGAATGTGTTTTTAGATAAAATTTTAGTGGAACACCAAACTTAGAGTCCTTCATTCTCTCTTAATTTGTTTTGGTGTGAAACACCATACTTAGCTCCTTGCAATACATACCAATTATTCAACCTTTTTATTGAAATAGCTATTAAAAGAAAACTACCTCAGGTTGGGTTGCCTCCCAACAAGCGCTTCTTTATTGTCATTAGCTTGACATCCTTCATGCTTTGATCATGGAGACTGAAAATCATAGTGCCTCAGTGATGAGCAGATAATTTATACGCTTTTTGGCATTGTTATTAGGTAGTTTTTAGTAGGATCTAGTTACTTTTAGGGACGTTTTCATTAGTTTTTATGCTAAATTCACATTTCTAGACTTTACTATGAGTTTCTGTGTTTTTCTGTGATTTCAGATATTTTCTGCCTGAAATTGAGGGACCTGAGCAAAACTCTGATAAAAGGCTGACAAAGGACTGCTGATGCTATTAGATTCTGACCTCCCTGCACTCGAAATAGATTTTCTGGAGCTACAGAACTCCAAATGGCGGGATCTCAACGCCATTAGAAAGTAGACATCCAGAGCTTTCCAGCAATATATAATAGTCCATACTTTATTCGAGATTTGACGACGTAAACTGGCGCTCAACACCAGCTCTATGCTGCATTCTGGAGTCAAACGCTAGAAACACGTCACGAACCAGAGTTGAATGCCAAAAACACGTTACAACTTGGTGTTCAACTCCAAGATAAGCCTCAGCTCGTGTAAAGATCAAGCTCAGCCCAAACATACACCAAGTGGGCCCTGAAAGTTGATTTATGCATCAATTACTTACTTCTATAAACCCTAGTAGCTAGTTTAGTATAAATAGAACTTTTTACTAGTGTATTATATGTCTTTGATTGTATTTTTTGATCTTTTGATCATGTTTGGGGGTTGGCCATTCGGCCATGCCTGGACCTTCATCACTTATGTATTTTTAACGGTGGAGTTGCTACACACCATAGATTTAGGGTGTGGAGCTCTGCTGTACCTCAAGTTTCAATGCAATTACTACTATTTTCTATTCAATTCCGCTTGTTCTTATTCCAAGATATTCGTTGCACTTCAACATGATGAATGTGATGATTCGTGACACTCATCATCATTCTCACCAATGAACGCGTGACTGACAACCACTTCCGTTCTACCTTAGACCGGGCGCATATCTCTTGGATTTCTTAATCAGAATCTTCGTCGTATAAGCTAGATTGATGGCGGCATTCATGAGAATCCAGAAAGTCTAAACCTTGTCTGTGGTATTTCGAGTAGGATTCAGGCATTGAATGACTATGACGAGCTTCAAACTCGCGATTGTTGGGCGTGATGACAAACGCAAAAGAATCAAGGGATTCTATTCCAACATGATCGAGAACCGACAGATGATTAGCCGTGCCGGGACAGAGCATTTGGACCTTTTTCACTCAAAGGATGGGATGTAGCCATTGACAACGGTGATGCCCTACATACAGTTTGCCATGGAAAGGAATAAGAAGGATTGAAGGAAGACAGTAGGAAAGCAGAGATCCAACAGGGACAAGCACCTCAACACACTTATCTGAAATTCCCACCATTGAATTACATGAGTAACTCTATCTTTATTTTCTATTTTATTTATTATTCGAAAACTCCATAACATTTACTATTCACCTAACTGAGATTTACAAGATGACCATAGCTTGCTTCATACCAGCAATCTCCATGGGATCGACCCTTACTCACGTAAGGTATTACTTGGACGACCTAGTGCACTTGCTGGTTAGTTGTGCGGAGTTGTGACTAAGTGTGATTCACGTTTGAGAGCGCTACCATGTTTTTGGCGCCATTGTTGATGATCACAATTTCGTGTACCAAGTTTTTGGCACAGTTGCCAGGGATTGTTCGAGTTTGGACAACTGACGGTTCATCTTGTTGCTCATATTAGGTAATTTTCTTTTTGTTTTATTTTCAAAAAAAAATCTTTCAAAAATTTTTTTTTTTTACTTCTGTTTTCAAAAATTATTCTAAATTTTTAAGAATGAATTCTAGAGTTTCACAGTAACATGTTGAAGCCTGGTTGGCTGTAAAGCCATGTCCAAATTCTTTTGGACTGAGGTTTCCAACCATCATCATAGAGGCAAGTTAATTGAAGTATCAGCTGTTGTATGCCTGATTTATATCCTAAAGCTGGCTGGCTATTAAGCCATGCCCAACCCTTGGATTGGAGCTTTAGGCTAACATCGAAAGATTCCTGGAATTCTTCTTAGAAATTTTGAATTTCTTATTCTCTTTTTCCTATATGTTTTTCGAAAAATAAAATAAAAATTATAAAATCATAAAAATCAAAAATATTTTGTGTTTCTTGTTTGAGTCTTGTGTCATGTTTTAAGTTTGGTGTCAATTGCATATTCATATTGTTCTTGCATTTTTCAAAAAAAATTCATGCATTCATAGTGTTCTTCATGATCTTCAAGTTTGTTCTTGGTAAGTCTACTTGTTTGATCTTGATAATTTCTTGTTTTGTGTTCTTTGTTGTTTTTCATATGCATTTTTGCATTCATAGTATCTAAACATTAAAGATTTCTAAGTTTGGTGTCTTGCATGTTTTCTTTGCATAAAAATTTTTTCAAATTCATGTTCTTGATGTTCATCATGATCTTCAAAGTGTTCTTGGTGTTCATCTTGACATTCATAGTGTTCTTGCATGCATCATGTGTTTTGATCCAAAATTTTCATGTTTTGGGTCATGTTTGTGTTTTTCTCTCTCATAATTAAAAATTCAAAAATCAAAAAAATATCTTTTCCTTTTTTCCCTCAAAATTTCGAAACTTTGGGTTGACTTAGTCAAAAATTTTAAAATTAGTTGTTTCTTGTAAGTCAAGTCAAATTTTCAAATTTTAAAAAAATCTTATCTTTTCAAAACTTTTTCAAAAATCAAATCTTTTTCATTTTTTGTTATGATTTTCGAAAATTTTAAAATTATTTTCAAAATCTTTCTCTTATCTTTATTTCAAAATTGAAAATTACACTAACAATTAATGTGATTGATTAAAAAATTTGAAGTTTGTTACTTTCTTGTTAAGAAAGGTTCAATCTTTAAATTCTAGAATCATATCTTTTAGTTTCTTGTTAGTTAAGTAATTAATTTTAATTTTAAAAATTTAAATCTTTTCTAACCATGTCTTTTTAATCATATCTTTTTATTTTATTTTATCTTTTATATCATATCTTTTTTCAAAATTTTATCTTTTTTTAAAAATTTGATTTTAAAATATCTTTTCTAACTTCTTATCTTCTTATCTTCTTATCTTTTCAAATTTGATTTTCAAATCTTTTTCAACTAACTATTTGACTTTTTGTTTGTTTCTTATCTTTTTCAAAACCACCTAACAACTTTTCTCTCTCTAAATTTCCAAAATACCTCCCTCTTTTTCAAAAATTCTTTTTAATTAATTAATTATTTTAAATTTTAATTTTAATTTTATTTCTTATCTTTATTTTCGAAAATCATTTAACTCCTTTTCAAAATTTATTTTCGAAAATTTTTCCCTCTCTCATCTTATTTATTCATTCATTTACTAACACTTCTCTTCATCTCAAATCAATGCCCCTATCCTCACCTTTGTGTTTGGATTCTCCTTTCTTTATTCCCTTTTCTTCTTCTACTAACAATAAGGAACCCCTTTACTGTGACATAGAGGATTCTTCTTCTTTTTCTGTTCTCTTCTGTTTCATATGAGCAGAAACAAGGAAAAAACATTCTTGTTGAAGCTGATCCAGAACCTGAAAGGACTCTGAAGAGGAAACTAAGAGAACCTAAATTACAACAATCCAGAGACAACCTTGCTGAAATTTTTGAACAAGAAAAGGAGATGCAGCCGAACCCAACAACAATAATGCAAGAAGGATGCTTGGTTATTATACTGCACCTACTTCCAAGTTTGATGGAAGAAGCATCTCAATTCCTGCCATTGGAGTAAACAATTTATACCTAAAACCTCAATTAGTTGCTCTAATGCAACAAAACTGCAAGTTTTATGGACTTCCATCAGAAGATCCCTACCAGTTCTTAACTGAGTTCTTGCAGATCTGTGAGACTGTTAAGACTAATGGAGTAGATCCTGAAGTCTACAGGCTCATGCTTTTCCCTCTTGTTGTAAGAGACAGAGCTAGAGCATGGTTGGACTCTCAACCTAAAGATAGCCTGGACTCCTGGGATAAGCTGGTCACGGCCTTCTTGGCTAAATTCTTTCCTCTTCAATAGCTGAGCAAGCTTAGAGTGGATGTTCATACCTTCAAACAAAAAGATACTGAATCCCTCTATGAAGCTTGGGAAAGATACAAACAGATGACCAAAAGATGTCCTTCTGACATGTTTTCAGAATGGACCATGATAGATATATTCTATAATGGTCTATCTGAGTTCTCTAAGATGTCATTGGACCATTCTGCAGGTAGATCTATTCACCTAAAGAAAACGTCTGCAGAAGCTCAAGAACTTATTGACATGGTTGCAAATAACCAGTGCATGTACACTTTTGAGAGGAATTCCGTGAATAATGGGACGCCTCAGAGGAAGGGAATTCTTGAGATTGATGCTCTGAATGCTATATTGGCTCAAAATAAAATGTTGACTCAACAAGTCAACATGATTTTCCAAAGTCTGAATGGATGGCAAAATGCATCCAACAGTACTAAAGAGGCATCTTCTGAAGAAGAAGCTTATGATCCTGATAACCCTGCAATAGCAGAGGTAAATTACTTAGGTGAACCTTATGAAAACACCTAAAATTTATCATGAAAAAATCATCCAAATTTCTCATGGAAGGATCAACAAAAGCCTCAACAAGGCTTTAATAATGGTGGACGAACTAGGCTCAGCAATAGCAAGCCTTTTCTATCATCTTCTCAGCAACAGACAGAGAATCCTGAGCAAAGCACTTCTAATTTAGATAATCTAGTCTCTGATTTGTCTAAGGCCACTTTAAGTTTCATGAGTGAAACAAGATCCTCCATTAGAAATTTGGAGGCACAAGTAGGCCATCTGAGTAAGAAAGTTACTGAAATCCCTCCTAGTACTCTCCCAAACAATACAGAAGAGAATCCAAAGAGAGAGTGCAAGGCCATTGATATACTCAACATGGCCGAATGCAAGAAGGAGGGAGAGGACGTGAATCCCAATGAGGAAGATCTCATGGGACGTCTTTCAAGCAGGAAGGAGTTCCCTATTGAGGATCTAAAAGAATCTGAGTCTCATATAGAGACCATAGAGATTCTATTAAATCTCCTTCTGCCATTCATGAGCTCTGAAGATTATTCTTCCTCTGAAGAGGATGAAGATGTAACTGGAGAGCAAGTTGCTCAATATCTAGGAGACATCATGAAGCTGAATGCCAAGTTATTTGGTAATGAGACTTGGGAAGGTGAACCTCCCTTGCTCATTAGTGAACTTGATACATGGGTTCAACAAACTTTACCTCAAAAGAAACAAGATCCTGGGAAATTCTTAATACCCTGTACCATAGGCACCATGACCTTTGAGAAAGTTTTGTGTGACCTAGGGTCAGGTATAAATCTTATGCCACTCTCTGTAATGGAGAAACTGGGGATCATTGAGGTACAACCTACCTTATTCTCATTACAATTAGCAGACAAGTTAGTAAGACAAGCTTATGAATTAGTAGAGAATGTGTTAATAAAGGTTAAAGGCCTTTACATTCCTGCCGATTTCATAATCTTAGACACTAGAAAGGAGGAGGATGAATGCATCATCCTTGGAAGACCTTTCCTAGCCACAGTAGAAGCTGTGATAGATGTTAACAGAGGATAATTAGTGCTTCAATTGAATGAGGACTACCTTGTGTTTAAGGCACACAGCTATCCTTCTGTAACAAGGGAGAGTAAGCATGCAGAGCTTCTCTCAGTACAGAATCAAACAGAGCCCCCACAGTCAAACTCTAAGTTTGGTGTTGGGAAGCCACAACCAAACTCTATGTTTGGTGTTGAATCCCCACAACCAAACTCTAAGTTTGGTGTTGGGACTATACAACATTGACTTGATCACCTGTGAGGCTCCATGAGAGCCCACTGTCAAGCTATTGACATTAAAGAAGCGCTTATTGGGAGGCAACACAATTTTTATTTATCTAATTTTATTTTTTATTTTATCATTCTATTATGTTTTATTAGGTACATGATCATGTGGAGTTACGAAAAAAATATTAAAATTAAAAACAGAATAAAAAACAATAGAAGAAAAATCACACCCTGGAGGAAGGACTTACTGGCGTTTAAATGCCAGTAAGGAGCATCTGTCTGGCATTCAATGCCAGAACAGAGCATGAATCTGGCGTTGAACGCCAGAAACAAGCAACACCCTGGCGTTCAAATGCCAGGAATGTACCCTGAGGAGAGCTGGCGCTGAACGCCAGAAACAAGCATGGAACTGGCGTTCAACGCCAGAAACATGCTACAGATTGGCGCTGAACACCCAGAACATGCATCACTTCGGCGTTTAAATGCCAGAATTGCATGCAAAGGCATTTTACATGCCTAATTGGTACAGGGATGTAAATCCTTAACATCTCAGGATCTGTGGACCCAACATGATCATCTCAGGATCTTTGGACCCCACAGGATCCCCACCTACCATATTCTCCCCTCTTCTCAACATTCATCCTCTCTTTCCAATAAATACTCTTCCCCAGAACCCTTCACCAATCACCTCAATCTCTCTTCCCAATTACCCCCTTCACCACTCACATCCATCCACTCTTCCCCATAAACCCCACCTACCTTCAAAATTCAAATTTTTTTCCCACCCAAACCCACCCTAAATGGCCGAACCTACTCCCTCTCCTCTCCCTATATAAACCCTTCCATTCTCCTTAATTTTCACACAACACAACCCCCACTTCTACACCTTGGCCGAATACACCTCCCCTACTCTCCTCCATATGTTCTCTTCTTTTTCCTCTTTTCTTTCTTCTCTTGCTCAAGGGCGAGCAATATTTTAAGTTTCGTATGGTAAAAGCATAAGCTTTTTGTTTTTTCATTACCATTGATGGCACCTAAGGCCAGAGAAACCTCTGGAAAAGGGAAAGGGAAAACAAAAGCTTCCACCTCTGAGTCATGGGAGATGGAAAGATTCATCTCCAAAGCCCATCAAGACCACTTCTATGATGTTGTGGCAAAGAAAAAAGTGATCCCTGAGGTCCCTTTCTAGCTCAAGAAAAATGAGTTTCCGGAGATCCGACATGAGATTCAAAGAAGAAGTTGGGAAGTTCTGACCAACCCCATTCAACAAGTCGGAATCTTGATGGTTCAAGAGTTCTATGCCAATGCATGGATCACTAGGAACCACGATCAAAGTATGAACCCGAATCCAAAGAACTACCTTACAATGGTTTGGGGGAAATACTTAAATTTTAGTCCGGAAAATGTGAGGTTGGCATTCAACTTGCCCATGATGCAAGGGACTAAGTCCTTAGGGACATATGTGTTGAAGGAGCCCAATGGAAAAGAGACTCCAAAGGCAAGCCGGTTTAATTAAGAAGACTGGACCTCAAGCCTGTGGCTAGAGGATGGTTGGAGTTCATCCAACGCTCCATCATCCCCACTAGCAACCGATCTGAAGTTACTGTGGATCGGACCATCATGATCCATAGCATCATGATTAGAGAAGAAGTAGAAATTCATGAAGTTATCTCCCTTGAATTCTACAAAATAGCCGATAAGCCCTCTACTTTAGCAAGGCTAGCTTTTCCTCATCTTATTTGCCATCCATGTTACTCAGTTGGAGTCATCATAGAAGGAGACATCCCCATCGAGGAGGACAAGCCCATCACTATGAAAAGGATGAAGCAAACAAGAGAGCCCACTCATGGAACCCAAGAGATGCTTGAGGAAGCTCATCACCAAGAAATCACAGAGATGCCTCAAGGGATGCACTTTCCTCCCAATAACTATTGGGAACAACTCAACACTTCTCTTGAAGATTTGAGTTACAATATGGATCAATTAAGGGTGGAACATCAAGAGAACTCCATCATTCTCCAAGAAATTAGAGAAGATCAGAGAGCAATGAGGGAGGAGCAACAAAGGCAAGGAAGAGACATAGAAAAAATCAAGGACATCATTGGTTCTTTAAGAAGAAAGTGCCACCATCACTAAGGTGGATTCATTCCTTGTTCTTATTTTTTTGTTTTTTTTTTTCGGTATTTATTCTTATTATGTCATCTATATTTGTGTCTCTGTTACATGATCATTAGTATTTAGTAACTATGTCTTAAGGCTATATAAATAATTCCATGAATCCTTCACCTCTCTTAAATGAAAAATGTTTCTAATTCAAAAGAACAAGAAGTACATGAATTTCGAAATTATCCTTGAAGTTAGTTTAATTATATTGATGTGGTGATAATACCTTTTGTTTTCTGAATGAATGCTTGAACAGTGCATATTTTTGATCTTGTTGTTTATGAATGTTAAAATTGTTGGCACTTGAAAGAATGATGAACAAAGAGAATGTTATTGACAATCTGAAAAATCATGAAAATTGATTCTTGAAGCAAGAAAAAGTAGTGAAAAAGCAAAAGCTTGCGGAAAAAAAAAAAGCAAGCAGAAAAAGCCAATAGCCCTTAAAAATCAAAAGGCAAGGGTAAAAAGGATCCAAGGCTTTGAGCATCAATGGATAGGAGGGTCCAAGGAAATAAAATCCAGGCCTAAGTGGCTAAATCAAGCTGTCCCTAACCATGTGCTTGTGGCATGCAGGTCCAAGTGAAAAGCTTGAGACTGAGTGGTTAAAGTCGTGATCCGAAGAAAAAATAGTGTGCTTAAGAGCTCTGGACACCTCTAACTTGGGACTTTAGCAAAGCTGAGTCACAATCTAAAAAGGTTCACCCCGTTATGTGTCTGTGGCATTTATGTATCCGGTGGTAATACTGGAAAACAAAATGTTTAGGACCACGACCAAGACTCATAAAAGTAGCTGTGTTCAAGAATCAACAAACTTAACTAGGAAAATCAATAACACTATCTGAAATTCTAAGTTCCTATAGATGCCAATCATTCTAAACTTCAAGGGAAAAAGTGAGATACCAAAACTGGTCAAAAGCAAAAAGCTACAAGTCCCGCTCATCTAATTAGAATTAATATTCATTGATATTGTGGGATTTATAGTATATTCTCTTCTTTTTATCCTAATTTATTTTAAGTTGCTTGGGGACAAGTAATAATTTAAGTTTGGTGTTGTGATGAGCGGATAATTTATACGCTTTTTGGCATTATTTTTAGGTAGTTTTTAGTAGGATCTAGTTACTTTTAGGGATGTTTTCATTAGATTTTATGCTAAATTCACATTTCTGGACTTTACTATGAGTTTGTGTATTTTTCTGTGATTTCGGGTATTTTCTGGCTGAAATTGAGGGACCTGAGCGAAACTCTGATAAAAGGCTGACAAAGGACTGCTGATGTTGTTGGATTCTGACCTCCCTGCACCCGAAATGGATTTTTTCGAGCTATAGAACTCCAAATGGCATGCTCTCAATGGCGTTGGAAAAGTAGACATCCAGAGCTTTCCAGCAATATATAATAGTCCATACTTTATTCGACATTTGACGACATAAACTGGCGCTCAACGCCAGCTCTATGCTGCATTCTGGAGTCAAACGCCAGAAACACGTCTCGAACCAGAGTTGAACGCCAAAAACAAGTTACAACTTGGTTCAACTCCAAGATAAGCCTCAGCTCATGTAAAGATCAAGCTCAACCCAAACATACACCAAGTGGGCCCCGGAAGTGGATTTATGCATCAATTACTTACTTTTATAAACCCTAGTAGCTAGTTTAGTATAAATATAACTTTTTACTAGTGTATTATACGTCTTTGATTGTATTTTTTGATCTTTTGATCACGTTTGGGGGCTGGCCATTCGGCCATGCCTGGACCTTCATCACTTATGTATTTTTAACGGTGGAGTTTCTACACAGCATAGATTAAGGGTGTGGAGCTCTGCTGTACCTCAAGTTTCAATGCAATTACTACTATTTTCTATTCTATTCCGCCTATGAACACGTGACTGACAACCACTTCCGTTCTACCTTAGACCGAGCGCATATCTCTTGGATTCCTTAATCAGAATCTTCGTGGTATAAGCTAGATTGATGGCGGCATTCATGAGAATCCGAAAAGTCTAAACCTTGTCTGTGGTATTTCGAGTAGGATTCAGGGATTGAATGACTGTGACGAGCTTCAAACTCGCGATTGTTGGGCATGATGACAAACGCAAAAGAATCAAGGGATTCTATTCCAACATGATCGAGAACCGGCAGATGATTAGCCATGCCGTGACAGAGCATTTGGACCTTTTTCACTGAGAGGATGGGATGTAGCCATTGACAACGGTGATGCCCTACATATAGCTTGCCATGGAAAGAAATAAGAAGGATTGAAGGAAGACAGTAGGAAAGCAGAGATCCAACAGGGACAAGCACCTCCACACACTTATGTGAAATTCCCACCGTTGAATTACATGAGTAACTCTATCTTTATTTTCTATTTTATTTATTATTCAAAAGCTCCATAATATTTACTATCCGCCTAACTGAGATTTACAAGATGACCATAGCTTGCTTCATACCAACAATCTCCGTGGGATCGACCCTTACTCACGTAAGGTATTACTTGGACGACCCAGTGCACTTGCTGGTTAGTTGTGCGGAGTTGTGACTAAGTGTGATTCACGTTTGAGAGCGCTACCAAGTTTTTGGCGCCATCTCCTCTTACTGTGAACTTCTTTCCAGTCTCCTCTTTGATGATCTCTAGGTGTTCAAGTGAAAGGATCCGGTTCACAGTATAGCACTCAGATAATTATGGAGACACCTTCATTAGCTAGGTGTTTAACATCACTTTATCCCCTGGTGAGAAGCCTTCAGTAGGGATCTTCTTGTTTCTCCACCCTCTTGGCCTCTTCTTCTTTTCTTTCTCAAAAGATACTCCCTGCCTTAGTGGTTCTTTATCTGCGATGTTGAATCTCTCATATGGGGGTTTTAGATCTAGTTCCTCCTTGATTTCTTTGGTTTGTTGCACTATCTCAACTATTTTCAAGCATGGATTTAGAAGTCTTGGAGTTAACTCATTGACTGCCTCCTTCAAACTTTGATCTCTGGCCTTATCCTTCATAAAATCTTCTTCTTGAATGGGCTCATGCAAGGTTTTAAAAACATGGAATGCTAGATGCTCATCATGCACTCTCAGCAACAATTTCCCTTTTTCAACATCTATCAATGCTCTGCCCGTAGCTAGGAAAGGCCTCCCTAGGATGATGGGAGTGTTAGGGTCCTCTTCTATATCTGAGATAACAAAGTCAGCAGGGAGAAAGAATTTTCCCACTTTTACCAACACATTCTCCATAACTCCCAGTGCTTGCTTAGTGGATTTGTCAGCCATTTGGAGAACTATTCATGTGGACTTCAGCTTAGAAATTTTTAGTTTTCTCATTAGAGACAAAGGCATCAAGTTTATGCTTGCACTGAGGTCACAGAATGACTTCTCAATTGTTATGTTTCCTATGGTGCAAGGTATGTAAAAACTCCCAGGATCATCTTTCTTCTCTGGCAACTCTCTTTGGAGGATAGCACTACATACCTTTGTCATCTCAATAATCTGTCCTTCGTTCAGGGATCTTTTCTTTGTTAGCACTTCTTTCATAAAGTTGGCATATAATGGCATCTGTTCAAGTGCTTCCAAGAAAGGAATATTGATGCTGAGAGTCTTAAATATATCCAGGAATTTTGAGTATTGCTTATCTTCATTTTCTCTCTGAAACTTTTGAGGGTATGGAAGTTTAGGGACACATGGATTCACTCCTTCCCTCTTCTCTTGTAGTTGTGGTTCAAGGATGTTCTTGTATCCCTTTGAAATTTGTGCCTTCTTGGTTGTCTGATCCCCTTCACTTTTTTCCTCTGTCTCTTCTTGTAGAACTTCTTTGTTGTGTTCTTCTTGATTAATGGCTTCCTTCTTCATAGTCTTCTTACTTCCCACTGTGATTGCTTTGCACTCCTCCCATTTTGTGGCTTTTCCTTTGTCCCTTGGGTGTTCTTCAGTGTCATTGGGGAAGGTATTTGCTCTCTTCTCACCTATTTCTAAAATTTGCTTAGCCATTTGCCCCATGCGTCTCTCAAGGTTTCTAATTGAGGCCTCTTGGTTTTTGAATGCCAGGACCTGATCTTTCCTTGTAGCTTCCTGATCTTGTCTTGCCATCTCTTAATTTTTCATGAGTTTTTCCATTATTATCTCTAGAATTGAGATTTTTTGAGAGTCTGGATTTGGTTGTGGTTGTGTGAAATAAGATGGTTGTTGCTGGAAGTTGTTTGAATTAATTGTGGGGGTACTTTGAGGGTCGAATGTGGATGTGAAAAAAGTTATTCTAGTGGTTTTATGAGTTGTTATGGGATTGGTGGTATGTGTTTTATGGGTTTTTAAATTGGTTAGTATTATTGGATGAATGGCTTTGGTTGTTTGTGTTGCTAATGCTGCTATAGTTGAAGTCCCTTTGTCCTTGATTCTGGTGCTCACCCCACCTTGAATTAGAATGAGTCTTCCAGGGTGTCTTGTGTGCATCACCATAAAAATTGTGTTGAAATGATCTTGAAGTGCTATTCATGTATTGCACCTGCTCAGGGCTTTGCTGCTCATAATTGAATGTCCCAAAACTTTCTTCAGATTGATTCCACCCATGTGAGGTTTGAAAATGGCTTTGTGTATTCACTGCAGCAAGTTGCAGTCCATCAATTCTCTTAGCCATTTGCTCAAGTTATTGCTGGATTTGCTGGTGCATCACCTTGTTTTGAGATAGAATAGTGTCCACTCCTTCCAACTCTATGCACCCTTTCTCTGGGCTGGGTGGCGTTGTCTTTGATGAGCAAAGAAATATTGATTATTTGCCACCATCTCTATGAGCTTTTAGGCTTCCTCTGCTGTCTTCATTAGCTGCAATGAGCCTCCTGCTGAATGATCTAATGCTTCCTGAGCTTTCTGGGTCAACCCTTCATAGAAGTTTTGGAGTCTATACCACTCACTAAACATTTCTGGGGGACATTTCCTGATTAAGGCCTTGTATCTCTCCCAGGCATCATACAACGACTCTCCATCTATTTGAATTAATGTTTGCACCTCTGTTTTCAGTTTGATGACCCTCTGAGGTGGGTAGAACTTGGATAGGAATTTGCTCACCAATTCATCCCAATTGTTGATGCTCTCTTTGGGAACAGAAGTAATTTGTAAATATCAGGATGAACCCCATTTGTCTTGACCGTTTCACAAATCCTTAAGAAAATAGACAAATGTTGGTTGGAGTCTTCAAGAGGGCCACCTCCATAAGCACAATTGTTCTGCACCAAGGTGATTAGTTGAGACTTCAACTCAAAGTCATTTGCCTGAACATTTTGGGTGAGGATGCTGCTCCCATAATGTCTAGGATTGGGGATAGTGTAAGAGGCCAACACCCTTCTTGCAGGCTGGGTATTGTTGCTCACTCCCTCTTTACACACCTCAGCCTCCATGACTTGCAAAAAATCACAAACAAACCAAATGAAACATGGACATTCTAATGCTAGAATGTGGTTAGTGGGTTAGGTGACACAATGTGTCAAATAGTTAATGTTCTTAGTAAAAATAAAGAAAAACAAAGAAAAATTGCTTAATCTAGACCACCACTTTACTTAATCATTGTCAATCTAATCAATCCCCGGCAACAGCGCCAAAAACTTGGTGTGTGGAAAACGATCCAACACAAAACTCACCGGCAAGTGTATCGGGTCGCAGCAAGTATTAATAACTCACATGAGTGAGGTCGATCCCACAGGTATTGAAGGATTGAGAAATTTTAGTTTAGTGGTTGATTTAGTCAAGCAAACAAGAGTTAATTTGAGTGATTTGTAATTGACAGAAGCTAAATTGCATGAATTGTAAAAGGGAAAGGGAGAATTGCAGTAAATTAAAGAGAACAGAAAGTAAAAGTGCTGAATCTTAAAGAGCAAGTAAAGTAAATGACAGAAACTTAGAGTGCAAAAAAATGTAAATTGCAGAAGCTTAGAGTTCAGGAAATGTAAATTGCTTGAATATCAAAGGGCTCAGGGAGCTGGGTTTGCAGAATTTAAATAAGGAAGAGTAAATTGCAATAAGTAGAAAAGTAGAAGATAACTTGGATTAAGATAGATCTTAAACAGAAAAGTAAATTGGCTTGAAAAAGCCTCAGCAGATGAGCAGAAAGGAAAATACAAGATCTCAGGGGTTAAGAGACTAGAAAACTAAGTCTAGATTTCACGACCTTACTTGATCCAATTCAGAAAACAATTGAAAGAGAATTGAAGATGAAGATCAGCAAAGAAAAACACAAATTCTTGAATTATGCAGTAAAATGAACAAAGAGATCTCAAGGTGAGGTTGAGACAGAATTTCCTCAACTCTTCACTTTCAAGACTCAGCAAAGCTTCGTAGAAAAGAAAACAAGAATACCCAGAGGAAGAGAACTCAATTTTCCTTCCAGATTCAAGCCAAAGTTTAAAGAAAATCCAAATTCAAAACAGAAGCAAAGATTAAAAATGAACAAGTTCTCAAATCAAAATTTCAAAAAGTAAAAAAAAAACGTTCTTCCTACATCTAACTAACACCTATTTATACACTTCCTAATTTGGATTTAAGAATTTGGGTGGGCTCTAAAATTTGGTGAAGAAATGAATTAATTTGGATTTTTTATGGATTTTTGGCCCATGGTGCACCTCCTAGGGGAAAGCTCGGCTCTTGGCAAGAGCTGTGGGCAAGAGCTTTGGTGATCTTGGGCTTCCAATGTGTTGCACGCTTCTTCATTATGACAAGGAAACAAAGCTCTTTGCAAGAGCTCTAAGCTCTTGGCAAGAGCTTTGCTTGTCCCTTGAGGTCTATGGTTCGATCCTTGGATGGAGCACTTGCTGGTCATTTTCCTTGGCACAAGAGTAGCGCCCAATGTCTTCCCTCTTTGAGGTGCCCGGTTCGATCCTTGGGGAGTGCAGGAGCTGGCTTTTCTTCTTGGCAACAAAGTGGCGCCTAAGACTTTGCTCCTTGGATGTCCTTGGTACGAATCCCATGGAGTGAAAGCAAGCCAATTTTGGCTTGTTTTTCTTGTGAGGTAGCGCTGCCCCCCTCCCCCTTGGTCTTGGGTTCAAGCCTTGGTGAGTGCATTATTGAGCTCTTTTTCCCTTGATTTTTCCTTGAAGAAGCCCGAAAAAGCACTTGGAGAAAGCTCTTGGCAAGAGCTTTGCTTTGAGTTTGCCTTGATCCCTTCTTCCTTGTAGCACTTGGTTAAGCTCTTGGCAAGAGCTCTAGGCTCTTGGCAAGAGCTTAGCCTTTGAATTTTTTTGAAGTAAAGCTCTCCACAAGAGCTCTAGGCTCTTGGCAAGAGCTTTGTGCTCTTGTTCCTTGAATTTATCCATGCTTTTCTTCCCGTGGGTCACGCTTCTCTTCCCTTGAGCACGCTTTCTTTATTTCCTTAGATCATGCTCCTTAGGCTACGCTTTCCTTATTTTTTTTCTTTTCTTCACCTACAAGTAATTAAAACAACCAATCAAAGTATCACAAAATTCACAAAGCTTAAAATTCATTTAAAAACCAATTAATTTTAGCTTAAACTTCATGATTTTGTATCAATTAAAGGGTTGTTGATTGATTCAAAGAAACCATGCAATTCCACTCTAAATTACTTACTTACAATGCAAGAAAGTGCATAAAAACTAGTGAAACAAGTGAAAAATGCTTGCCAAGCCTTAAACCAACTGGTTTGGGAGTGTTGATTGAAAGCTTATGTTTAAAAGCTGCCTTAAGACAGGATACTTAGCCTAAATAAAGCAAGGAATCCTTGAAAGTAATGAGAAAACAAGTTAAGATTATATAATAATGATACGTGAAAATTGAATTTCACGTGTAACCGACAAGTATATCGGATTGTATCAAGTAGTAAAACTCACCGGAGTGAGGTCGATGCCACGGACATTGGTGGATTAAGCAACTTTAGTTAAATGGTATTTTAGTTAGGCAAACATTGTTTTGATTTCATGAGATTTAAATGCTTGAAAGAAATTGCAAAGAATTAAATGACAAGGAATTTAAAGAACTAAAGTAGGGAAGAAACTTAAAGTGCAAGAAATTAAAGGCTAAAGATTAAATAACGGAAGCTTAAATTGCAAGAAACTTAAATGACATCAAAACCAAATTGCAAGAAAGTAAGAGTGCATAATTGTAAAGAGCAGAAAACTAAATTACAAGTAATTGAGAGCAGAATGTAAATGGCAAGAATATTAAATTGCTAGAAGATAAAAGGGAATTGGGTAGTGGATACTCAAAATAACTAAAGAGCAATAGAAATGAGAATTGATGGAAGAGACCACTAGGGATCAGAGGTGAAAATTCTCATGAACCAATGCTGCTCAATTACTTCTCAATTATGGGGATAGATCCATGGCGGATTGTGAATAATTGAGTCCCAATCTCTTGGTGGCTCAATTTCTCTCAACACAATCAGTTGCCACTCTCGTGATCTAATTGTTCGTGAGAAGAGATGAAGCTCAATAGCTAATCCTTCATGCCATACAACTCTCTGGATCTCAACCAAAGGGTGGTTACATCTCACATACCAACCCAAAGTATATCAATAAAGAGAATTATGAAAGGATGAACTCTAAACTGAATTCTATGACTCCTTTCTCAAGTTCATCACAAAATTCAAATAGATCCAATCCCCCTCTCGGTAGTGATTGGATCTGTGAAGAGCAAGAGTTTTCTCTTGGAGAAACCACTTAAATTGAGAAGAAAAGAAAAGCTATCAATTTATTTGAACAAACAGAGCTCTTCCCCCTAGTGAAATTGGGGTTTAGTGAATCATGGCTCTAATTACAACTACCATTGCAAAATGGAAATTAAACTAAGTGTAGAGAAGAATGAAGAATGAAGAAGAAGAATCCTTAAAACTGAAATTTAAAGTTACAAGAAAACAAAATAGTTTTATGGTATTCTCCCCAAAATGCAGTAAAAAGTAAAAGTGAAAAGTGTAGTGTAAAAAAAAGTCCCCCCACAGTACAAAGTTCCTTTCTATTTATACTAGTCTTTTAGCTCTTTGAGAGGCCCTCAACCATGCTTGTTGGGTTAGCAAATGGGCTTTGTTCTTGTTGGATTGGTCTGCTCCTAAATGGAATTTCAGCACCTTCATGAAAATAGAGAGCTTGTACACAAGCCTTAGCAATTCTGGCCCATTGAGCACGTTATTGGCACACATGCCTTTGTATTTTGCAAGTTGGCAATGTGTGTATCAATTCCGCCTGGGCTGAGACTTGGTGAGGTTGTTGCTAACTTGATTTTTAAGTTGGCAATGTGCTCTTCTGCTCCCTGGAGATCCAAGCCTTTGTTCTTGTTCTTGGGGCTTAAAGATGACCATGATTTGAGCTTTAATTTCATGACCCACTATAGACTATTATATATTGTGGGAAAGCTCTGAATATCAGCTTTTCAATGCAATTAGAACCACCTCAATTGGATATCTGTAGCTCAAGTTATGCTCCATTGAAGGGGGCAAGGCATCCTACCAAAATCGCAGGTGTTTTTGGTGAACACGCCTTTGTATTTCCAAGTTGCCAACGCCTTCAGATTCTGAAGCTCTAAATGAAGCCAGCTTTTGAAGCTTCAAACGAATGTCAACCCCATACTATGAAATATGGTTGGAAAGCTCTGGATGTCTACTTTCCAATGCCATTGAGAGTGCATCATTTGAAGCTCTATAACTCAATATATACTCCATGGAAGGGGACAAGGTAAGGCTGCCAGGGTTGCCGGAGTTATTGATAAACACGCCTTCACACTTCTCAAGTTGGTAACGTGGGTTACCTTCCAAGGCTGCCAAGCTCGCAGGCGTTGTTGGCAAACACGCCTTCACCTCCCTCAAGTTGGCAACGTGCATTCTGCCTCCTAGCGTTGGAGCTCGCAGGCGTTGCTCGCAAACACACCTTTACATTCCTAAAGTTGGAACGTGGGTTACCTTCCAAGGCTGCCAAGCTCGCAGGCGTTGCTGGCAAACACGCCTTCACCTTCCTCAAGTTGGCAATGTGCATTCTGCCTCCCAGGGAGCCAAATTCTTGCAAGCGCGTTGCTAACTTAGATTCTAAGTTGCCAACACCTTCACTATCTTCCTCCTTGTTCTAGGACTTCCTCACTTTATTACTGGCCTTCATTGGCGTTGTGAACGCCCTATTGGAGTTGGCAATGCCCTCAATTCCTTCATTGGCAACGCCCTATCATGAATTGGCATTGGCAACACTCTGTTCAGAGTAGGCAACGCCTTCATTATTTTCTCCCTTACTACAGGATATTGTATTAGAGTTGGCAACTTGAGTTGCCAACTTGCTGCTGGAGTTGGCAACGCCCTTGATGGCTTCATTCTAGCTCCAAGGCTTTTTTGCTACATCATCTATCATTAACCAAAGAACTTGCCTCAAAGTCTTGCTATTTTATGCAACCAATTTTAAGATATTTATCCATACTAATTCATTTATAAGTTCTGTGAATTATTTGCATGAATTTGGCCAACATTTACCTAGTTCTTGGTATTTTAATGCATGGAGGTAAAATTCATCAAAGGGCTTGTTTATTTCAAAGATAATGAATGAAATTAAGCTAAAACTAACTAAACTAAAAAGCTAATCTAACTAAGATGCACATGCATCAAATAATACAATAAGAATGAACTCTCACAAAGCCAACAAAGTTAGTGTTCGAATAAGTGTCTTATTCTAGGAACTTAAGTAAGCTCGTACAGAGAGAAGCCATGACTAAATTCATAAGGTATAGTGACTCCATTAAGTAGTATAAAGATATACCTCTAAATAAAAACTCACTCTTAATTGATTATTTCAATTCCTATATTCTATTTTTGTCAGAATTCTTTTTCTCTTTGCTTGAGGACAAGCAACATTTTAAATTTGGTGTTGTTATCCATATGCATCTAAGATAGATTAGTGAGCTAGTTTAGTTGGTATTAGCTTAGTTTCATGCATTTTCCTTGTTATAAACAAGCATTTGGATGACTTATTTCTTCATGCATTAATGCATCAACTACTAGTTGAATTGTGGTTAATTTCATGAAAATAATACAAGAAGATGATATTGCTTTTAAATCAATGAAATATCTTGTGATTATTCCTGGAATGTTAAAACTTGGATGCAATTGTTGTGGTTGATGACAGGGAAAGCAGAGAAAAAACAGGAAAAGGCAAGAAGAAGAGCATTAGCAACGTTAACATTACATGTCACAAACTCCAGGGGAGAGCGTTAGCAACACTAACGTTGCATGCTAGCAACGCCAGGGAGAGCGTTAGCAATGCTAACGTGCAGGTGACAAACGCCAGGGGAGAACATTATTGGTGCTAACACTAGCCTCACAAATGCTAGCAAAGAGAGATGGTGGCAGCATTATTGGCACTAATGCTAGCCTAACAAACGCCAGCAAAGAAAGATGGTGGTAGCATTATTGGCACTAACTTGACCCTCATAAATGCCATGCAAGATATCAAAAGGCATTAGCAGCACTAACATTAGCTCAATAACACCAGACTCGAAGAGATGAGAGCATTGGTAAGGCCACCGCTGTCCCAACAACGCCCAAGCTCAACAAGGACCACGCAATGTAGCGTTAGTAATGCTAACGCTAGCTTAAGCTAGGCATAATGTTAGTAGCACTAGCGCCACTCCAGCAACACCAGGGCCTAACTGGCATGCATGCTTCAGCGTTATTACTGCTAACTCTATGCCCAATAATGCCTGCGATAGTTTTTGAACTTGAGATTAGAGAAATTGCCCATGGTGCGTACGCACGACCCAATGTGCATACGCACAAAAGGGAGATATGGCAGGCATGCGTACACATGGGACAGAATACTTACGCACAAGGGCAGATTTTACAATGGTGCATATGCACGTGCAGCAGTGCGTACGCATAGATGAAGAATAGCATTGGTAAACCTAATGCTGGGAAACGCTATGTGAGCCTGGGAGCAGAATTTTTGTAGCGTTAGCAATGCTAACGTCAACCCACTAACGCGAACTCCATGTTAACAATGCCAAGTACACAAAAAGGCTCCGACTGAAGATTTGAAAGGCCCACTTTTAGAGATTTGAAGGTGCACCTCAGGAGCTACAAAATTTGTATAAATAGGTGGTACTTTGAAATAGGAAAGGATTTTCGGGACACTCTGAATACCACACTCTAGTTCACTTTTACTTTCGTCTCTCTTGCTTGTACTTCTCTTTTTCTTCTTATTTTTGTATACTTAGTTTAATTTCCAGTTTGGAATTTTCTTTGTACTTGAGCTATGAGTCACTAAACCCCAATTCATTAGGGGGATGAGCTCTGTTTTAGTTTCAATGGATTAATACTTATTCTCTTCTTCTCAATTCAAGTATTGTTTATCTTACAAAAAACTTTGTGCTTCATAAACCCAATCGCCATTGAGAGAGGGATTGGATCTACTTGAATTTCATGATGAACTTGAGAAAGGAGTCATGAAATTCAGATTGAAATTTGTCTTTCATAACCCTCTTGATTGATACATTCTTAGTAGATAAGTGAGATATAATCTCTTTGAATTAAAATCCTGGGGGTTGTGTGGCATTAAGTTTAGGAATTGAGCTTCATCTTTTCTCATGAGCAGTTAGATTAAGAGATTGGTAATTGTTTATGACAAGAGAAATTAGATTACCGAGAGATTGGAATCTGATTACTTATAATCTGCCATAGATCTATTTCACATGATTGAGAAGGAAATGATGAAATATTAATTCAGGAAGGATTAAAATATCTCCAATCCCTAATGATATCACCCATTATCATTTTTCATCTTAATTCTCTTAAATTGCCAATTTAATTTGATACCCATTACCCCAATGCCCTTTACAAATATGAAATTTACATTTTTCTGCAATTTAAATTACTGCTTTTAGTTTCTTGTAATTTAAGCTTTTGCCATTTACATTTACATTTCTCTTAATCTTTCTAGTTGTTTACCCTAAGCTTTGACTTTCAGTCATTTAAATTCCATTGCTCTTTATTCCTATGAATTTTACTTTTCTTGTTATTATACTTGTTGAATATACAAAAAAATTATTAAATGTCTATTTAACTAGAATATCCACTGAACCAATGTTGCTTGATCCATCAATCTCTGTGGGATTGACCTCATTCAAAGTGAGTTACTTGATTACAACCCAGTGTACTTGCAGGTGGAATCATTGCATAATTTTTCCATATCATGAGGATGATGGTGTTGTTCGTAACAAGGCTAGATTAGTGGCCCAAGGTTACGATCAAGAAGAGGGTATTGATTTTGATAAATCTTTTGCACCAGTACCAAGAATAGAAGCAATTCGGTTGCTACTTGCTTTTGCTGCCCACAAAGGTTTTAAAATATTTCAAATGGATGTTAGATGTACTTTTTGAATGGGTCTATTGATAGAGAAGTTTTTGTAGCTCAACCCCCGGGTTTTGAAAACAAAGATTTTCCTAATCATGTTTTTAAACTATCCAAGGCTCTTTATGATCTTAGGCAAGCTCCTAGTGCTTGGTATGAAAGGGTTAGTGCCTTCTTGCTGTAAAATAACTTTCAAAGGCGTACTACCGATACTACTTTATTTATTAAAGAATCTAATAATGATCTCTTGCTTGTTCAAGTTTATGTGGATGATATTGTGTTTGGATCGGCTAATGAATTCCTGTGTAAAGATTTTGGAAATCTAATGACTAGTGAGTTTAAAATGAGTTTAATGGGAGAACTAAGATTCTTCCTTGGACTTCAAATCAAGCAAACTCCTAGTGGCATTTTTATTCACTAAGGAAAATATGCCAAGAAATTAATAAAAAAAATTGGTTTAGAAAACTCCAAACAAGCGTGTACTCTCATGCATCCAAATACTAAACTTGACAAGGATGAGAATGATAAAGATGTTGTTGAAACTATGTATATAGGAATGATAGGATCACTCATGTATCTTACATCCTCTAGGCCGGACATAGTTCACAGTGTGGGTGTATGCTCTAGATTTCAATCTCACCCAAAAGAAACACATTTTTCAACTGTTAAAAGAATTATTAGATACATAAAAGGCACATTTCATTTCGGTTTATGGTATCCTAGAACTAATGTTTTCTGTGCAGTAGGGTATTGTGATGTAGATTATGCGGGTGATAGAGTGGATAGAAGAAGCACTTCACGAATGTGTTGCTTTCTTGAAAATTCTCTAAATGTTGGGTCAAGCAAAAAGCAAGCCACTATTGCTTTATCCACAGCCGAAGCTGAATACATCTCTGCATCTACTTGTTGTTCACAACTTATTTGGCTTAAAACCTCAACTTAAGGATTACAAAATGAAAATTAATAGTTTTCGCTTACTTTGTAATAATATGAGTGCAATAAATATTTCAAAAAATCCTGTGTTGCACTCAAAAACCAAGCACATTGAAGTGATATATCATTTCATTAGAGAACATGTGCATAAGGGAACTATTGATATTCAATTTGTATAATCCGAAGAGCAATTGGTTGACTTTTTTACTAAGCCACTGTGTAAAGAAAGATTTTGCAAGCTGAGAACTGAACTGGGAATGATTGATATTGATTCTGTTGTTTAATAATGTATTTCTTCTCTTTGTGTTATTTTGTCTCGTAGGTAGCAGGGAGACAAAACTGGGCAAGTGATGAAATCTTCAAAAGAAGGCTTGTACAGTATCCAAAAAATTTCTGGATTGAATAATGAAAATCTATGCCTAATAGGCCAGCATGCTGTCACCGTCATTTGGGCCTATGAAGGACAAACCTTGTTCACATGATATGGGCTTATTATTTTTAAATCTTAAATTTTCTTTAATCTTTTTATTATAAATCCTTCGGTGTCATTCCATTCCATATCAAGTCATGTCAGTTTTAATCTTTTATCATTCATCATGACTTGTCTTTTCATATTTTATTGTTTTAAAATTCAAAATTTTAAAAACCATTTAATTTAAGGTTTTTTGCTTTAAAAGAGAAGGTTTTCACTCAGCATTAATGACAGTTTATCACCCCTAACCTCTCTCTTCAACTTTCCACTTTCGTCTCTCCCTATCTTCCTTTCTCCATCTCTTTTCTTTTTCAATACGAGAAAGAAGATTATAACCAGAAAAATCACAGGAGCCTTCATATCCCCGAAAAATCCTCCTCACTCTAAACAACCCCAGTCACACACACATACACATTCACTCCCATTCATCTTCTTCTCGTTCGTCCCACTCATCCGAATCCATGGCAAGAAAAGTTATTCATCCTAAAGCATTTTCAGCAAGAAAAGAGGTTGAATCCTCTCGTGGTAAAGGAGGAAAATTGAAAGGACCCATGCGTGAAGAAGAAGACCAACGATCATCACCTCCTCACCGTTCCACTCCACATCCCACTGGTCGTTCTGCACCAAGCAACCGTCCTTCTAGAGGTCCACAAAGAACCATACTTCAAAACACTAGGGAACCTCCTAATCTTAGTTGTCTAGATTTCAAGTAAAAGTATGGTAAAACTCACTCTCACTATGATCCTCACTGATTTGCAACATGTGCTGATTATGAGTTTCATAAACAAATTCTTGCGAACCGTACTCTCTGTTCTTCCTTTATTGTTGATTTCGATGCTTTATCTAAAAAAGTGATTGATTTTAAAACTAACTTTCATGATCTGAAATGTACTCCCATTTTCAAAATTAAAAAACCTGTCTACCCGAACTTGGTGCATGTGTTTTATACGAACTCGCTTTTTCGTGAAGTAGAACTTCACTCTTTTTTTAAAAAACACTTAGTTTGTCTTGAATGCTGAAACCATTGGTGCAGCCCTTGGATATCAAGACACAGGGGTAAAAGTGTATATGGTTGGTAAATGGGATAACCAAGTTGGCATTTCTCATCAAGGAATCCTGGCTCGAATTTGTGAAAATTTTTCTTCTATGGATGATATAACTCCCACTCATAAGACCCTAGGACCTGTTAGGGCTCTGTTGCATCGCATCATCACTCATATTATCATGACTCAAAATGGTTCTTATCTAAGGGTAATTGTTTGTGACACCTTTAAGCTCTATGCTATTTTGAATTCCATTCCCATTTCCTTCGTATATCCTATGACTCGCTAATGACAAGTCATCTTAGCCTAGTTTCACTAGTCTTTTTTCTTTGTTTTCAATAGATTTTATGCACTTTCTTGAGCCATAAGCAAGCCATTTGGGTAGAATTTCATGTTTCCTTTGATTCAATCAACCATGGATGAATTGATGCATTTTCATGAGTTTTTATGCCATAATTGCTTAACTTTCAAGAAGAAGAAGAACTCTCATGATTATAGCATAGCTTGATGTTTTTGATTGATTGATGATAGGTGAAAAAAACTTTGAAGAAGGTTGAAGAAAGAAGGAATGGAAAAGAGCAAGAAAGGACAAAAAGCTTGAGCTAAAGCTTGCCTCAAGCTTTAGCTCAAACGTGAGGAAGAGCTTGACTTCACCCTGGAGGCATCAAAAGCTTGCGCCAACGTTTGCCTCAAGCTTGAGGTCAAACGTTGGCTTGCAAAAAGTTCATCCTGGAGGCCAAAAGCTTGCGCCAACGTTTGCCTCAAGCTTGAGGTCAAACGTTGGCGCCATATTAGCAAGGAAGAGCACTTTGTTTGAAGCCTTGGAGAAGCCAACGTTTGCGCCAACGTTTGCCTCAAACGTTAGGCCAAACGTTGGCCAAGAGAGATGCAATGAAGGAGCCACGTTTGAGCTCACGTTTGACCTCAAACGTTGAGCCAAACGTGGATGGCAGCAAAGAAAGGCAATCTGCTAAAAAAAACTTGAGCCAAAGCTTGCCTCAAGCTTTGACTCAAGCTTAAATGGTTAATGGCCTGGTTCACAAGTGGATTGCTTCCTAACACCAAGAGCAATCAACGGAGGCTACTATCAACCCAATTCCATCAAGTCCAAGGCCCAAATTCAAGACTTGAAGATCATTTGAAGAAAGTGTATAAATAGCTTAGAATTTAAGTTTTCGGGAGAGCTTTTCCTTTTGGAGTTTTTCTTTTAGTTTTGCTAGGTAGTTTTGGAAAGCTTTTGGGTTTTGAGTTGTTTGGAGATTCTGAATCTTGAGGAAGGAGAAATGAATTCTCTCCCTCTTAGTTTTCTTGTTTCCATTTTCATTCACACTTGTCTGGAGTCTTGGGTGTTGAGAATTGAAGGAATTCTGTTTCAATCTCACCTTGAGATCTCCCTCTATTTTGATTTACTGTAACTTTTGGAAATTGAACTTTGAATTTACTTTTCTACATTGCTCTCTTCTTAAATTCTGAAATTGCTCTCTGAATTTGGATCTAGGAAGGCATTGAGATCTAGACTTAGTTATCTAGTCTCTTGGGTCCTGAGATCTGCCGGTTTCCACTTTCAATTCTTCTGTTGAATGCTTCTTCAAGCCAATTTACATTTAGTGTTTGAACCTTGCTGCAATTAAATTCATCTTTTACTTTCCTGCTTGTTGCAATTTACTTTTCTCTCGTTTAGTTTCTGCAATCCTAATTCTCAATTCCTTTTATAATTCAAGTAATTTACATTTCTTGCACTTTAAGTTTCAGTCATTTACATTTCTCGCAATCTAAGTTTCTGTAATTTATATTACTTGCACTTTAAGATTCCCCTTCTTTACTTCCTGTTCTCTTTAATTTACTGTAATTTTCCCTCTCCCTTTTAAATTTCTTGCAATTTAGCTTCTGCCGGATACAGATCACTCAATTCAACTCTTGTTCGCTTGACTAAATCAACCACTAAACTAAAATTGCTCAATCCTTTAATCCCTGTGGGATCGACCTCGCTCTCATAAGTTTTATTACTTGATGCGACCCGGTATACTCGTCGGTGAGTTTTGTGTCAAATTGTTTTCCGCACATCAAGTTTTTGGCGCCGTTGCCGGGGATTGATTAGATTGACAATGATTAAGTGAGGTGGTAGTTTAGATCAAGCACTTTTTCTGTATTTTTTTGACTAACTTACTAACTGTTTGAAGATTTGCCTCTATTAACCCACTAACTGTTTGAGGTTTTGCCTCAACTAACTACACTCAATTTTCAAAAGTACCACTGTGTGTTCCTTGTGTTAATTTGTATGTTACAGGAAAGAAGAGAAGCCAGAGGGAAGGCTATCATTGAAGAAAGAGCCTCTGAGGAAGAAGAACATCACGACATGAAACCGCAACTCATCACACTAATCAAGAAAAATTGTTCCTATGGTGGAAACCCATTGGAGGATCCTGAACAACACATATCCATTTTTCTGAGGACTTGTGATGCTGTCAACCCCGATGGTGTAAATCATGATACCTATAAGCTCTTGTTATTCCCCTTCTCACTACGGGATGAAGCTGCACAATGGCTTGAAACCTTTCCCCAAGGGAGTATCACTAGTTGGGACGATTTGGTTGCCAAGTTTCTAGCCAAATTCTCCTCATCCCAACAGACCATCAAGCTGAAAGAGGGGACACATCCATTCATACAAGGAGAGAAAGAACCACTCTTCAAAGCATGGGAAAGATACAAGAAAGCAAGTGACAAAGTGGGTTTCCAAGCTTTCTATGAAGGATTAACCCCAAAAACAAGAAAAGCGGTGGATTACTTCTCAGATGGCCTACTCAAAGCGACAATAACCGCCCAAGGAACTGCAAATTTCAATGACAAAGGAGTCAACAATCAACACTCGTTTGAGGAACCGCATAATGCAATTTCAGAAAAGGAAGTGATGAATCTTGAAGGAGTGAAGGCAGTCATGAAACAAAACAAGCAGCTACACCATCAAACTCAGCAACAATTAGAGTCAATAGCTAGACAAATTGATTTTCTACATTCTACTACAGTGAATGCACAATTTTCACCATGGAAGCCACATTCTTATCTAAGAATGGGGGAATACCAACATCAAGAACAAAGGGGTTCCAACATAGGCAAACCCATGATCACAAACAACCAAAGTCACCCATCCAATAATGCCAAGCAAAACCAATGCTCACAAAACATGCACCCTCAGTCTCATAACAACCCATAAAATCCACAGAATACCTTTGCAACACCCACATTTTACCCACACAATACATGTGGAATTCCTTCGCAAGGTTTTCCACAGCCACCAGTCCATCTCATACATTTGAACCATTCTCAGAAGATCACTAACTTGGAGATCTTAATAGAGAGAATGATGAAGCACCAAGAGGTGACAACAAAGAACCAGGAAGCTTCAATCAGAAGAATTGAGAGGCAGATGGAGCAACTGGCTAAGCACCTTGCAGAAATGGGTGAGAAGAGGGCAAATACTTTCCCCAGAGCCACTGAAGACAACCTGAAAGACAATGAAAAAGTTGCTAGGTGGGAGAAATGGAAAGCAATCATAGAAAGAAGTGAGAAGGCTATGGGAAAAGAAACAATCATCAAAGAGAAGCATCACAGAGAAGTTCCTCAAGAAGAAATAGAGGAAAGAAAGCCCACAGTAAGAGGAAAAACTCAAAGGCAACAGAATTCTCAACTTCCATGATCATAGGATGGAGAATGTCAAGCTAGTGACAATAAAGAAGCGCTTGTTGGGAGGTAACCCAACCTAAGGTAGTTTTCTTTCCGTAGCTATTTCAATAAAGAGGCTAAGTAGCTTTATCTATATTGCAAGGAGCTAAGTTTGGTGTTGCACACCAAAACAAAGGGAGAATGAAGAATTCTAAGTTTGGTGTTCCACCAAAAATCTCATTTAAAAATACATTCTCACCTTCTGCATAAAGGGTTGCTAGCTCCAAGCAATCAGAGAAACTACTTAACCAATGTCTATTTTCTAGTTTTTAGTCTTATTGCCTTTAGCAAAGAAAAAGAGTTCCACATATGGTCAATTTAATGCATGAGAACTATTGGCAAGGTACTAAGTTTGGTGTTCTCACACCACAGTAAGTTCAAAAGCCCACAAATAATTCATGCATGCTGACCATCTTTCAAGTGCTTGGGGAACAAGCAACTTTCAAAGTTTATTGTAGGCATTCACTTGAATCTAATGAAGGATTAAGCACCATCAACCAAAGAGACAAAGAGGGATGCAAAGATCAACAATGGTGCTGAGAAGGAGTGAAGCAAGTAAACTCCAACAACAGGTTGTATTGTTAAGTGACTGTCTTATATTCAAAACTGTTATGATTGAAACTGATATTGTATCCCTGTTTAGTATAATTTCCTTGTAGTCAATAACTAAGATGTTTGGTATATCATAGCACCATATACTTAAAATTTTGCTTGCACCCATGGTTTGGAAAAATACGAATAGAAAACATTTCTTTGAAGAGAAGGATTGAGGAATCAAAAATTTATCGTGAGGTAAGCAAAAGATTAAGGGAAGTGGTGGTTCTGGTTGTAAGAATGTGTATTGAGGTTGCATGTTTGTGAAAACCTGCATGGGAGCTCATAGGCAGGAAATAGAGCTCAAAGAAGTATTGTGGAGATTCTCAAACACCTCTTGAGCCAAGAAGCAGCAAAAAAAAAAAGAGAGAGAGAACATGGCCCAAGGCTCTGAGCATCAATTACTAGGCAGGAAAGAAGAAAGAAACAAGAACTCAAAGAGTTATTGTCCTAGTAAATGCTTGTGGTCGAAATGTGTCAAAGAGAGAGGCTTGAGCAAGTAAATCCTTTGGGGTGCTTTAACACCTAATACCTTAAAACCAACTGGTTTAGGAGTATTGATTGAAAGCTTATCTAAAGAGCCGCTTTGAGACATGACACTTAGAGTAAAGGCCAAAACACAAAAATCATAAGCTGCTTCAAGGTGATTATCTATAAAGAGATCTCCACGGTATCATTTGGATGAAATTCCTAAGACCTAAGACTTCCAAGATGTGGGTACTAATAAACGCTGAAGCCCTTACATAAACGTATGATTCAGAGTTCACCCCACTGTCAATTAATCACTTCACTCACAAAGTATTACATGTCATTCTTCAACCTATTCTAATCTGGCAGAAATTTTGAGCATAAATTCTTTTCTTGCTTGGGGACAAGCAAGTTTTAAGTTTGGTGTTGTGATGACAAGTCATCTTAGCCTAGTTTCACTAGTCTTTTTCCTTTGTTTTCAATAGATTTTATGCACTTTCTTGAGCCATAAGCAAGCCATTTGGGTAGAATTTCATGTTTCCTTTGATTCAATCAACCATGGATGAATTGATGCATTTTCATGAGTTTTTATGCCATAATTGCTTAACTTTCAAGAAGAAGAAGAACTCTCATGATTATAGCATAGCTTTGATGTTTTTGATTGATTGATCATAGGTGAAAAAAGCTTTGAAGAAGGTTGAAGAAAGAAGGAATGGCAAAGAGTAAGAAAGGACAAAAAGCTTGAGCTAAAGCTTGCCTCAAGCTTTAGCTCAAACGTGAGGAAGAGCTTGACTTCACCCTGGAGGCATCAAAAGCTTGCGCCAACGTTTGCCTCAAGCTTGAGGTCAAATGTTGGCTTGCAAAAAGTTCATCCTGGAGGCCAAAAGCTTGCGCCAACGTTTGCCTCAAGCTTGAGGTCAAACGTTGGCGCCATATTAGCAAGGAAGAGCACTTCGTTTGAAGCCTTGGAGAAGCCAACATTTGTGCCAACGTTTGCCTCAAATGTTGGGCCAAACGTTCGCCAAGAGAGATGCAATGAAGGAACCACGTTTGAGCTCACGTTTGACCTCAAACGTTGAGCCAAACATGGATAGCAGCAAAGAAAGGCAATCTGATAAAAAAAGCTTGAGCCAAAGTTTGCCTCAAGCTTTGACTCAAGCTTAAATGGTTCATGGCCCGGTTCACAAGTGGATTGCTTCCTAACACCAAGAGCAATCAACGAAGGCTACTATCAACCCAATTCCATCAAGGCCAAGGCCCAAATTCAAGACTTGAAGAATATTTGAAGAAAGTGTATAAATAGCTTAGAATTTAAGTTTTCGGGAGAGCTTTTCCTTTTGGAGTTTTTCTTTTAGTTTTGCTAGGTAGTTTTGGAAAGCTTTTGGGTTTTGAGTTGTTTGGAGATTCTGAGTCTTGAGGAAGGAGAATTGAATTCTCTCCCTCTTAGTTTTCTTGTTTCCATTTTCATTCACACTTGTCTGGAGTCTTGGGTGTTGAGAATTGACGGAATTCTGTTTTAATCTCACCTTGAGATCTCCCTCTGTTTTGATTTACTGCATCTTTTGGAAATTGAACTTTGAATTTAATTTTCTACATTGCTCTCTTCTTAAATTCTGAAATTTCTCTCTAAATTTGGATCTAGGAAGGCATTAAGATCTAGACTTAGTTATCTAGTCTCTTGGGTCCTGAGATCTGCCAGTTTTCACTTTCAATTCTTCTGTTGAATGCTTCTTCAAGCCAATTTACATTTTCTGTTTGAACCTTGCTATAATTAAATTCAACTTTTACTTTCCTGCTTGTTGCAATTTACTTTTCTCTCGTTTAGTTTCTGCAATCCCAATTCCTAATTCCTTTTATAATTCAAGTAATTTACATTTCTTGCACTTTAAGTTTCAGTCATTTACATTTCTTGCAATCTAAGTTTCTGCAATTTATATTACTTGCACTTTAAGATTCAGCTTCTTTACTTCCTGTTCTCTTTAATTTACTGCAATTTTCCCTCTCCCTTTTAAATTTCATGCAATTTAGCTTCTGCTGGATACAGATCACTCAATTCAACTCTTTTTTCGCTTGACTAAATCAACCACTAAACTAAAATTGCTCAATCCTTCAATCCCTGTGGGATCGACCTTACTCTCGTGAGCTTTATTACTTGATGCGACCTGGTATACTTACCGGTGAGTTTTGTGTCGGATCGTTTTCCGCACATCACTCGCCACATATGGGATTGTGTAAAAAGTGATAAAAAGTGTTCTCTCCCCCTATGGCATATTTTTAACTTGTTTGTTTGAATATTTTAATATTGATTTGAGCAATGAGCCTATTGAAAAAAAGGTATCTATTATCAAAGGTGGCGGTGGACCTCAGCAAGCAAAAGGTAAAAATGTCAAAGGCACTAAGGCTACGGCCATATTTGAAAATGAGGATGAAATCCTTCCCTCTCTTTCAATTATTGGTACATCTAATTCCTACAAATACCTATTGTCATGGGTTGTTAAGGATGTCCTTTAGGAATTTGCCTCAATGACCAAGCAAATGGTCAAATCTTGTAAGGAAGCCAGAAACCTTTCAATGTAAAATGAAAAATCCTGGATGAAATCTCATGATACGGTTGCTGTGCTTCTAAAGCACCTAGACTCATTTGATGAGGATATAGCAACCTTAGAGAAAGAAGATGACTACCTGGAATTTGATGAAGAGGAATTTGATACTTAGTTTTTCTCCTTGCTACCTGTTCATACCCTGGGTCAAGCTGTCCGACCCGGGATGTTTAGCGACAAGCCGACCGACCTCTTCAGGTCAGACTATTCGACCTCTTCTCAAAGAGCTCGGCCAAATGCCCGACCTCTTCTCAAAGAGCTCGGCCAACTCGCCAAAGGAGCCCAAAGCAGGCCCAAAACGAAGGAACACAGCCCAAACTAAAGGCAGCTAAAGCCCAGAAAGATAAAGGCAGTTCCCTTGAAGATAAGATGACCTCACTTAAAGATAAGATAAAGATAAGATAAGATAACTAACTTATCTTATCCACAGGAGGCCACATCTCACCATTATAAATACACTGGAGCACCCAAGTATAACTCATACTCTGATTTTACTCAATACCTGCTTAATACCCTTGCTAACTTAAGCATCGGAGTCCCTTGCAGGTACCCCCACCCTCCGGGGACGAAGGATCAGCACCACCACCAAGTCCAACAAGTCGGACACACCAGCTCCGGCCGCTATACACCTGCCGGACACGTCGGCTCCGACCAACACAGAAGATCTCGACCGAGATCGACCTACAGTTTCAAGTAACCCTCGGAACATTGGCGCCGTTGCCAGGGAACTTGGAAGTCATTCCACGACCACGGCGGACAACCATGACAACGACCACGATTCAGATCTAGAGGATAGAACGCCACACAGAAACGCGGACACTACACCAAAGGATACTCCTCAACTTAACAACGAAAAGGATTCTCTAAATGCGAGAGCCATGGAGGCCCTTCAAGACCGTTTAAAACAACTGAAAGAAGAAGCCCTACATCAACGAGAGGCAGAGAAAGACCTACAAAGGGAGATAAAGCGACGCCGGGAATTGGAGGACAAACTCCTAAAACTCGAAGCCGATCTCAAGGCCAAAACTAATCGATCCTCTCATGAGGATAGCTCCTACAAGGACCATGATCCATTCACTAAAGAGATCATGAAAGCTAAAGGTCCTAAAGGACTTCAAAGCTCCAGACATGACCCCGTACGACGGCACATCAGATCCAAGCCATCATCTTAGCAATTTCAGAAGCAGGATGTATTTCACGGAGGCCTCAGATGCAATCCGTTATTCTCCATCCAGAAGGACAAAGCCAAACACGCACCGAGCCTATTAGGGATCAAGCAAAGAGATCGAGAGAGCCTTCGCAACAACATGGAAAGATTCAACAAAATATGTATGGACATACAAAGTCTACCAACAGAAGCAGCTATCAGGAGCCTCATCAATGGTCTACGAGAAGGACCTTTTAGCCACTCAATATCCAGGACGCACCCAAACATCTCTAAACGAGGTACAAGAACGAGCAAAGAAGTACATCAACTTGGAGAAAAACTCTTGACTAGGAGAGATCTCAATAACCGAACATTCCTACTCCTCTCGGGATAAGGATAAAGAGTCCAAGAAAAAAGAAGATCAACATGGAGAGAAGCCTAGAAAATACCACAATTACACCCCCTTCGGGTGTCTGTTGTGGATGTCTACCTAGAAATATGCAACATTGAAAAGATCCTATCAACTCACCCAATCAAAAACAAAAGAGGTCGGACGCGTTGAATGTCCACCTCACACCAAAGAGGTTGGACGAGTTGAAAGTCCACCTCACACCAAGAGGTTGGACGAGTTGAAGGTCCACCTCACACCAAGAAGTCGGACGCGTTGAAGGTCCACCTCACACCAAAGAGGTCGGACGCGTTGAAGGTCCACCTCACACCAAAGAGGTCGGATAAAGTTGAAGGTCCACCTCACACCAAAGAGGTCGGACAAAGTTGAAGGTCCATCTCACACCAAAGAGGTTGGACGAGTTGAAAGTCCACCTCACACCAAAGAGGTTGGACGAGTTGAAGGTCCACCTCACACCAAAGAAGTCGGATGCGTTGAAGGTCCACCTCACACCAAGGAGGTCGGACGCGTTGAAGGTCCACCTCACACCAAAGAGGTGCATTGAAGGTTCACCTCACACCAAGGAGGTTGGACGCGTTGAAGGTCCACCTCACACCAAAGAGGTGCGTTGAAGGTTCACCTCACACCAAGGAGGTCGGACGCGTTGAAGGTCCACCTCACACCAAAGAGGTTGGTCCACCTCACACCAAAGAGGTCAGACAAGTTGAAGGTCAACCTCACACCAAAGAGGTTGGACAAGTCGAACGTCTCACACCAAAGAGGTCGAACGAGTTGAACTTCCACCTCACACCCCTGAGAGACATGTTCATGGAAGATTCGCAGGAGGAGGGATCTCTAAATCATCTCGCAAAGGACACCTCAAAGAGGTATATTAAGGAAGGGAGAGAGGTTTGAATAGGACAACGGGGTGCAAACAAGCCTTCCGAGATTTCAAAAGTTCTTGGGGCAACCACCCATTCTTCCCCAACCAAGGGAAAGTGAAAAGCTCATATTATACCTCGTAGTGAGAAGTCGGGCAATAGCCTCATCACTAGTTAAAGAAGACAAAAGTGGGCAACAACCCATCTACTTCATCATCAAGGCTCTACAAAGGGGCCGAACTATACTATCAAAAGATAGAAAAGTTCGCCTACGCCCCCATACTCACCTCTCGATGACTCCACCCATACTTTCAAGCTCACACTATTAGAGTTCAGACCAACCAGCCCATCGAAGGCATCCTACAAGAAAACAGACTTAGCAGGAAGAATTCTACAGTGGGCAGTCAAAATCGATCTTCAACATAAAGCTCAGACAGCCGTCAAATCATAGTACTTGGCAGACTTCATTACAGAGTACACTGACACCCCGAGAACTCCTACAAAATGGAAACTCTACATGGATGACTCTTCAAACAAAACTGGGAGTGGTGTAGATGTAATTATAGAAAAGCGATCAGGGAAGCCAAATCAAGCCAAATGACCAAGCGGAATACGAGGCACTACTGGCTGGTCGAAGGCTAGCTAAGAACGTAGGAGCTTACCATGTCCAATGACTCACAAGTAGTCACCTCACAAATAGAAGGGAACAACCAAGCTGAGGATCCCACCACAAAAAATACCTCGGACAATTCAGGGGACCCTGAACAAAAATAGAAAACAGCTCGGACATTTTGGGGAATATGAAGTCTGACACATACCTCGGGAGCAGAATGCCCGAGCTGATGCATTTTCAAAACTAGCCAACACCAAACCAGGGGGCAATAACAGAAGCCTCATCCAGGCTACATCACAAGACCACAACAAGTCAATCTCAGGGATGTACTAAGGGTCAGCCACAGTAACACGCATTAAAAAACTATGGAATCCAGCCAATTAGACATGCCGTCCGGGATCTTAGTATACATCTCAAAGACATAGGTCAACTATGGGGTTACTACCAAACAACTCGAGCAACAACTCGAACAATAACAGCAAAATATCAGGTGTCAGATACAACAGTAAAAGGGAAACCCCAGGACTCACACGAAGATCCAGGGGCACCCTTTGGAGGCAACAACGGAGCAAAAACCCAAATACAAAGTCAAAGCTTTACATCAAAAAGCATGCCAACTTCCACATTGCCCCACCAGAGGAGCTCATCAGTGTAACATCACCTTGGCCGTTCGCAAAGAGGGGACTCGACCTCCTCAGACTATTTCCCCAAGGATTGGGATAAGTCAAGTTCCTCATTGTAGGGGTGTTCATAAAATGGATTGAGGCAGAGCCCCTAGCTAATGCCACTGCTCAAAGAAGTCAGAAATTCTTGTACAGAAACATTATTACAAGCACCAATTCACATATGTAGAACACCCACAAGCCAATGGACAAGCAGAAGCTGCCAACAAAGTCATACTAGCTAGGTTAAAACAGAGACTACAGGACGCAAAGGGAGCTTGGGCTGAAGAGCTCCTACAAGTCCTATGGGCATATCGGACAACTCCACACTTCACCACGGGGGAATCACCCTTCCGATTGATTTACGGAATGGAGGCAATGATCCTAGTAGAGATCAAAGAAGGATCCCCCAGAATGATCTTCTACAATGAAGAGGTCAACTCCCAAATCCAAAGGAAAGAACTCGACCTACTTCCAAGAGTCCGAGAGAGAGCTCTGATCAAGGAAGAGGCGTTAAAACATCGAATGGCCTCAAGATACAATCAGAAGGTAGTACAGCGAAGCTTTGCCAACAACAACCTCATCCTAATCCGAAATGATATCGGAACAACTCGACCTGGAGAAGGAAAGCTAGCAGCCAACTGGAAAGGACCATACCAAGATGTTCAGAAGAATTGGGGAAAGGTTGCTACAGACTGTCCGAACTCGAAGGGCAAGAGCTACCAAGGTCATGGCATGCCTGCAATCTAAAAAGGGCGCCAAGCCGAGATCCAAAAAAGATTGCCCGACCTAGAACGGTAAGTACTAACATGTACACACTCTTATCTTTATATTATTGTTTAAAAGTTTGCAGATTCCCTAAAAAGTTTCCTACCAAGACGTCCGATCACGACAGGTCGGCAAGGTGAAAACCAAATTCACCACCCGATCACGACAAAGGTCGGCAAGGTGAAAACCAAATTCACCGCCCGATCAAGACAAAGTCGACGAGATGAAAACCAAACTCATCGTCCGATTACAAAGCGACAAGTCGGCAAGGTGAAAACCAACTTCACCGCCCGACCACGATGAAAACTGAACTCATCATTTGATTTCGACAAAGTGAAAACAAAATTCACTGCTATACCAAGACGCATTAAACTGAAACGCAAATTTCACTGCCGGATTACGACAAGGTCGGCGGAAAACCAAATTCACTGCCCGATCATGATAAAAGTCAGGAAAGATGAAACCAGAATTCATCGCCCGATTTCGACAAGGTCGGCAAAAAGTGAAAGCAGAGTTCATCGCCCGATTATAAAGCAACAGATCGGCAGAAAATGAAAAACAATTTCACTGCACGATCACGATAAAGACAACTGTCCGATAAAGGTGAAAACGCGATTCACCCTAAGGACGATCTAGAGATGACAACCACTTTCTACAAATCGGCAAAGATGAACACAGAATAATGTAAGAAGTTATCGAAAGTGGTCTAAAAAAGAACCTGACGAGGTCTTACGGATCGCTAAAATAATAACTTAAGGAATGGTCGAACGTTAAGAAGTCGAACCAAGTCAACCCAAGATATAAGTAAACCCTGGAAAGAGGTCTGGCCAACCCTATTAAAGAGGATTACTTTAACTTAGAAGGGCCTGACATAACAAAGTCAGCCCAAAATAAAAAGTTATACAAGTAGTCCCTGAAAGAGATCTGACAAAGATCCAAGAAAGAGGACTACAAAAAATAACTTAAAGGAGACCGACATAACCAAGTCGGACTCCTACCACTAAAAAGTTATCAAAGTAATCCTTGAAAGAGATCTGACAGAGATCCAAGAAAGAGGATTACAAAAATAACTTAGGAAGAGACTGACATAACGAAGTCGGACTCCTACTACCAAAGAGTTATAAAAGTAATCCCTGAAAGAGACCTGACAAAGGTCCAAGAAAGTGGATTATGAAATAACTTAGAAGAGATCGACATAAAGAAGTCGGTCTCCTACAACGGACATGTTATAAAAGTAATCCCTGAAAGAGACCTGACAAAGGTCCAAGAAAGAGGATTAAAAAAATAACTTTAGAAGAACCCGACATGAAGAAGTTAGCCCGAGCCAATTAAAGCGATAGATTGGATCGACGAGAAGAAGTCGAACCAACGAAAGCTACAGCTTGGACCGACAAGAAGAAGTCAGACCAACGAAAGCTGCTGCTTGGACCGACAAAAAGAAGTCGGACCAACGAAAGCTACAGCTTGGACCGACAAGAAGAAGTCGGACTAACAAAAACGTGTGCTAAAACGGACATAGCTCCGCCCAAAAAGCCACGGCTCCACGACAAGGCTATCAAAATTGTTCAGACTGACTAAAAAGTATTCTACGAGAATACTAAAAAGTCGTCAGACAAATTAGCCCCAAGGACCACCTCGACCAAGCAGAAAATGGACAAAATCAGAAGTGATCAAAAGAGGTCGGACAAACAAAGTACCGACACTCTAGAAAGATCCACAAAAATGGACAAAGACATCTCGCAAATGGCCAGAGGAAGACCAGGAATGTTTTGCTAAAAGGTACGAAGTCTTGAAAAAAGACACTACTTAAAAAGCGAAAAGCACAGCCTCAAAGACAGAGCTAAAAAGTCATCCAAACAAACTATAAAAAGGTTTCCCATCGGAACACTACCTAAAAAGTTGTTGGATTATGACTAAAAAAGCCCGAACAGCGAAGACAAACAAGTCGGAAGAAGGCTGAAAAGTCCCCTCAACAAAGTAAAAGGGGCAATACCAGACTCGCATAAGGAGAAACTACTCAAAATCGACCGAAGACAAGATGCTTGAGCACGACTTCCCCAAAGAGATCAAATGTCTGAAAAGCACGATCTCACGGAAAGATCGAACTCAAGCAGGGGCAAAGTCATACAGGTCGATGTTAGATAAAGAAGAGGCGCAAGTACGACTTCAAAAAAGAACAAGCCAAAAGGTTGGGAAACAACTTAAGGCTCAAATGTGCTTAGCCAAAAGGGATACAACTCCACTCAAAAAAAGGCAGAATCTCAAATAGGGCTACGAACATCATCCAAGACTAAAAAAGGTTCTATATAAAGAACACTAAAAAGTCATGGGACAAGTCACTAAAAGCTCGGATACCAAGCCGCAAAGATAACTTTGCCAAAGCAGAAGGTTGTCAACACAAACTTAAAGCAAGGCGTGATCCAGAAGGCAAGGGTAGAAAACCCGCACTACCACTCAAAAGAGGTTAGACTATGAAGTACCAAACCTCTAGAAAATCTACAAAGATTGCGAAGCAATGAAGAAACAAGCCAGACAGATGCTTGAGCACGACTTCCAAAGAGATCGAAGCTCTGAAAAGCATGACCTCATGGAAAGATCGAACTCAATCAGGGGCACTGTTCATACCCTGGGTCAAGTTGTCCGACCCGGGATGTTTAGCGACAAGCCAACCGACCTCTTCAGGTCAGACTATCCGACCACTTCTCAAAGAGCTCGGCCAAATGCCCGACCTCTTCTCAAAGAGCTCGGCCAACTCGCCAAAGAAGCCCAAAGCAGGCCCAAAACGAAGGAACACAGCCCAATCTAAAGGCAGCCAAAGCCCAGAAAGATAAAGGCGGTTCCCTTGAAGATAAGGTGACCTCACTTAAAGATAAGATAAAGATAAGATAAGATAACTAACTTATCTTATCCACAGGAGGCCACATCTCACCATTATAAATACACTGGAGGACCCAGGTATAACTCATACTCTGATTCTACTCAATACCTGCCTAATACCCTTGCTAACTTAAGCATTGGAGTCCCTTGCAGGTATCCCCCACCCTCCGGGGATGAAGGATCAGCAGCACTTTCAGTCCCACAAGTCGGACACACCAGCTCCGGCCGCTATACACCTGTCGGACACGTCGGCTCCGACCAACACAGAAGATCTCGACCGAGATCGACCTACAGTTTCAAGTAACCCTCAGAACACTACCTCTGATTGATCTCTATTATGTTGACTCTGGATTTGAATCTTTGATAATATTTTCTTTTATCTTGAACTTTAATATTTGCTGGATGACTCTAATAACGTTAACTTTGGTACAATTTCCTTGGTATGCTTGACTTAATTTTGGCTGCATTATATGATATTTTGTGCTTGCAGGTGTCCCTCCTTGATGTCAAAAGGGGAAGAAAGCATACAAATGAATTGAAACTGAAACTGTTTTATGTCCTCTGTTTTAAATGTAATCATGTTACATGTCATCTATTTTAGAAACGGTTTTAGTTTCTGCTTGTTCTGATTAATTTTTGTTCCTGATTTATCCCTTGATTTATATATGGATCTGACTAAGAACATGGGACTAATTGGCTTATGAATTTTCATGCTCTGTTTTGGATTTTAATTTGAGTATGAGATCAGTTTTTGATACATAATCTTTGGGAATATTATGCCCTGATTGATCATACAAGGATAACATGCTTTCCAAAAATGACTTTAGAAGTTTCTAATCTTTCTCTGGTTAAAGGATCCTTTTTTTATTGGATTCTCCTTTGAAACACATTAGTACTTGTATATAGAAATTATCTCTGTGTTCTAAACAGCTTAATCAGACTACACATTAAGGGGGAGCATATTGATCGAAAGAAAGGGAGAGCAATTTGTGAATCATCAAAGGAAAGTTTTCACTCCTAATTCTTTCAATTTATTTTAATAATGTTTGTTATCAAGGGGGAGATTGTTGAGTTTGAAAACCTAATATTAAAATGTTAATTAGATGTTTATTAAATTATTACAAAATGTTTGTTTAATGAATTTTGTTTAATTCACAGGAAATGTGCAAGTCCGTGTTTATCAATAAAAATTCAGCCATCAACTTGATCCAAAACTTAGTGGCCGAACTTTGAAATAAGAAACAAAAGACAAGCCCAATCACAAGCCCATGAAATTAAAGAAAGGAACCCAAGAGAGCACAAGACCCATACGGTTCCCCCACTTTTGGTAATTGGAACTTCAAATTCAATTCAATTAAGTTTCTTTAAACTTCCACCGAAATTCATTGATAAACCCCAGTTTTGTGGTTTATCTTGTGCTAAATTTAGTGATTTTATCAACTTTTCATACATTTATTCACTAAAATAGTATGGTTTAGTAAATTCTCCCAAAATTGTGCTTAAGAATGAAAACATGCTTTTTAAGCCCTAAAATTGATAAATTTAATTCACTTTAATTCCATTCGATGCCTTGATATATTTGTTTAGTGATTTCAAGTTTATAAGGCAAGGATTGGATTGAAGAAGTTAAGAAAAAGCAAGCAAAGTGGAGAATTTGTGAAGAAATGAGGAATTGGAGAAATACATGGTGACGTGTACGTGTGAGGAGAAATTCACCAGGCCACACGTATGCGTGACCCACACCTACGCGTGACAAGCAGCATGTAACCCACTTAATGAAACACGATGGGGGCAATTTTTGCCGCTGCCAAAGCCCAATCCAACCTATTTCTGATGTTATTGAACCCAAGGATTGAGGGAGAATGACGGGAGGTAGTCATAAAGGGGAATGTTCCTTTATTTGGTTGTCTTTATGCTTATGAACTCTTGTAGTTTTGATTTTTATTCATGAAATTTTATGTTTCTATATTATTAATGTTTAATTGAGTTGCTATGATTGTTATCTTACATTTCGTAGTTCTAGATTTTATTATTTTTGCACTTTTATGATGCTTTCCTTTTATGCCTTCCAAGTGTTTGATAAAATACTTGGCTTGATTTTAGAATAGATTTTTATACTTTTGGCTTGGATTGAGTAATTATAGACTCTTGAATTGTCTAAATCTCTTGTTGATTGGTAATTGAAGGTTGCTAGTTGGCTTTAATTTCACTAAATCTAGTCTTTCACTATGGGTTGACTAGGACTTGTGAACTCAAGTTAATTCTATTCACTTGACTTTCCTTCATTTGTTAGAGGATGACTAAGTAAGCACAAAAGACAATTACTATCACAATTGAGGATGATAATGAGGATAGGAATTCCAATTCTCACTTCTTGCCAAGACCTTTCTTAGGTATTAGATAATCTTTTTGTTATTTGCATTTCTTGTCTCTTATTCCAAAATCCCAAAAATACTTTCTCATAACCAATAATATGCATATTTCTCTGCAATTCCTTGAGAGACGATCCGGAGTTTAAATACTCTCAGTTTTTATTAGGTTTGACTTAAGTGACAAACAAATTAAACTTTAATTGAGGGATGTTTGTTGGTTTAGATCTATACTTCGATGGGATTATTTTTTGAAAATTCTTAACCGACGATTTCTCTCATATCAACTTTTTAGCGCCGTTGCTGGAGACTTGCAAATGTGCACTTGTTATTGGTTATTGTATATATGTTGATATTGTGAATAGCTTGATTTTTAGTTTATTTGTTAGTTCTTGCTAGTTTTAGGAGTTGTTTTCTTTGTTTCTTATTAGCTTTTGTTTTTGTTCTCTTTTTCTACTATGAATTCTCCCCACTTTGGCTATGTGTTTGTTTCTAACTATATTGTAGGAAATGAAAATTACAATGAGGATATGCATCAAGGATGGAAATATCAAAGGTGGGAGGAGCCTCAATCTTATGGACAACCCTCATATCAAGTTTTTGGCACCGTTGCCAGGGACTTGAAAATGTGCGTTTGTTATTGGTTATTGTATATATATGATTATATTGTGAATAGCTTATTTTTGGGTTGTTCTTTTGTTCTTGCTAGTTTTAGGAATTGTTTTCTTTATTTCTTATTAGTTTTTGTTTTGATTCTCTTTTTCTACTATGAATTCTCACCCTTTTGCCTATGAGTGTGGTTCTAACTATGTTGTAGGAGATGGAAATTATAATAAGAACATGCATCAAAGATGGAACAATCAAAGGTGCGAGAAACCTCAAGCATATGATCAATCTTCATGGCAACAACCTCTATAACTCAAATTATGATCAAATTAATATGAAGAGGTTAGGATTGACAGCATTCGGAACATTCTTGGCACTAATCAATGATTGTAATTTCACTTAGTATCCTTGAGAATTAGAAAAAATATTCAATATAAAAGTTGTAGAGTATGAGCTCTTCTTTCTAACAACTCTAAGTTTACTCCAATACAATCACTATAACTCATTGTGATGCCTTTTGCTTAATCAATATCCTATATTTCAAAACGAAAACTCAAACAAAACTTGTCACGGATACCAGTTAAATATCAAACCAATTATCTTTAAATTCAAGAGAATGTTTGCATTTTTTAGTTTATAAATTGGGTTCTATCAACTAAAATATTTGATGAATCCAAGTATTAATTAAAGTTTAGTTCTAAGTGAGTGTGGATAAACTTTTTTTTCCTTTTTAAATATAATTTGGTTGGCATGTCAAAAAAATAAAGGAATAAAATTTCTTTTGAAACCAGGTTTTTAAAGTGTTTTTATACACATTATTTCTCTTACAAAAATATAAATGTGAAAAATTAGGAATGCTCAAACCCAAATCAATCAAATTAAAAATTGATGCGTTTATTTTTAATTTATATAGATTTAAATTTTTTGTCAAATCTGAATAAATAGACCCCATCTGTTTTTACTTTTTGTTTTTATTTTTACTGTTTTATATTTTTTAGAATTTGTGTATTTTTATTTTTTTCTTCACAAAATTCAAAAAACAGAAAATACTAAAAATAAAAACAAAAATAAAAATATAAATCAAGCACACCTTTATATTTTCAAATTAAAATCATATTAATAAAATAACTTCACAACAACTTAACCTAGAGTTAAAACTCGTATGTACAGAAATTTAGTTGGAGAATTAATCATTTATCAGCTAATATCAACTATTTTTTTTTAAATTTTGTTTTAGCTCGCATTAACATTCAAATGAGCATTCAAAACATATATTAGGAAAATAAAAAATGCTATATACGTATTAAAATCAACTATCAAATCAGTTATTATTTATATTTTATATTTTAATATGTGTTTTTTACTGATAATTAATTTGAATAGTTATTATTAATGTAACCTAATATTATTATTAAAAAAAATTCAAAGCTCATTAAAAAAATATCCTAAAATAAAATTGAATTTTGAACGTTAGTAATAATTTTGTTGAAAGCCACGAAATGGATAATACACATGTATTTAGACTAGAACTTAGATCTTAATAAGTGTGGATAAAGAAAAAAGTTAGTAGAGTAAAGTAAGAAAAACTAGTTGAAAATTGGCTATAAAAAGGGTTGGCCACCTATATTTCTTTTATATTGAATATATATAATATAATATATAATTAACTATTCAATTACTGCAATAAATAAAATAAATCAAAGGTGACTCATACGATAGTGCGACTTACAAAAAGGCAGAAGGTAGAAGAGATAAAAGTTTAGATAAATTTAATTTTGCTATACGTACTGTAAAAATTTGAACATTCATAAATATATTTACAAATTACTAATTAAAATAATTCTTCCATCAATAACAAAATTAAACTTACATGATTGTATGATGCAAAGAACTAGTTTTTCCTCTATCAACTAATCTTTGCTTCTAACCAAGTTGGGTTGGTCTAGTGGTTAGCTCACTAGTCCGCTTAAGCAAGTGTCGGGGGTTCGAATCCCGCCTTGTGCATGCAGCAACCCATTGGCCAGCGGCAAACCCTTAAATGGAGCTCAGTACCGCGGCGGATTAGTCCTTGACCTGTCGGGTTGGGGGATACCGTGGAAAACCAAAAAAAAAAAAAACTAATCTTTGCTTCCGAAAGAATACCACTTCTTCTTCTTGAGATCCTTTTGATCCACCGTGTAATTGCTTTTCTCCAGGAATGAAAATTAATTTTTAAGACAGCCAAAAAAAAAAAGAAGACAAATCAACTTCTCTTTTACGACCGAAAAGTTAAAAAAAATGATAATAATGTACATCAAAATCAAAAAATAAAATGACAAGAAAAGCGTATATATGTTTACTTAGATGATGATTGTGTGACCAATTCATGTTGAATTGCGTTCATCAGCATGCTATCTTTCTCAAGATTGACAATGATTGGAAATCCATCAATCCCACGGGCTACGGCGTTCATGATCTCCGTCATCAATGACTTAAACTCCGTTATATCGAGTTTTCCGTTTTTATCCTGGTCGAACCTCTCGAATATCAACTTCAACATGCCCTCATCCATTGGCTTCATTGGTTGTGACTCCGAACCGAATGGCAAAAGCTTTCGGAATCCACCACGTACTTCCTCAAGGGAAAGCATGTCGTCCCCATTTTCGTCCACCATGTCGAAACATTCCTGGACAAATTTGTCAAAGCCATCTTTGTCGTCAATGAAATTCGTTACGGTGGTGCTGTTAATAACCTCTTCGCTCATTGTGATTTTGACCCAAAAACAATAACAATGTCGGAATCTTTAGCGTTTTGTTTTGATGGTTGGATGTGTGAACAAGGGCATATAACTTCGTATACTTTAATTTGGTTGATTAATGTCTTGTGGACATGGTTTATATGTGTGTAAGGTAACGGTTGCCCTAGGTTCACGTTTTCTGATTATTGATTAGCCTTTAATTATATGGAAATTAATAAAATGGAAAGAGCCAAGAGTTAAAACAAATTATACCCTACTACAAGTATTCAACAAAAGGATACTTTACAACCGTAATAAAGTTTTGAACATTATTTAACGAAAATTGCGAATAAGACAACTAAAGGTAAAAATATTTAAAAACTACAGACTATTACAAAAAATTAGAGTGTTATAAAAGCCCACAGATCGGGCTACTACAAAAACAACAAAAGAAAACTGAAAAGAACTCAAGGCTTCTCACCAAAGAGGGGATTAAGTTTCTCGCCAGAGGCCTCGTCTTTTTCTGGAGAAGGAGGAAGTACGAAAATGGCACGACTGATACAGCAACTGAGGAGGCCTTAACAGCAACATTTTTGGGTTGGGCTCCTGGGGAAGAAATTGGATTTGTCTGAGGACCCGAGGTGGAAGACGGACTGACCTGAGGTCCCAAAGTCTTCAGATTCTAAGGAGGCTCCTCCTTATTGTCCGACTCGGGTGCAGGGACTATCTTCCCGTCCACCACTATGTTATCCGTCCTGAAGAGGGAGAGGTCAAGGTCGGGAGTTAAGACCTTAATTTTCCAGTTTCTCAAACATTTCATCCATGTCCAGAGCAGCTGACTCTTGAAATCCAACCAATTCCTTCTTCAGCTTATCTAACTGCTCCTTTCGGGCCATCCTCTCCCCAAAAACCCGAGTATAGCGCTCTTGGAATTTTTTGGCCTTTTCCATAGCCAAGGTAGCAGCAGCCTTAGCCTTGCTCGCTTTTTCCCGAGCTCTATCCAAGTCGGCCCTTAATGTACTCCTCTCCTGCTCCAACTCCACCTTGATCTCACTAAGCCTCTCCACATCGGCTCGAGCAGCCACCAAGCCTCCAGTTGTAGCTTAGATGGGAGAGCTCTTCAGCTCTCTAGAAAGTTGAGAAAAAACTCCCACGATGTGAAGTCCCCCATAAGCCAGAGTTTAGAGATGGTGAATCGCCACATCATCCATGTTCACACAGTGGTGAGGGAGAAGGTTCTCTTCTCCCCAAGCTAAAGCATCAAAGTTTTTGGTATAGATACTCTCCTCTTCATTAATTTTTTGTTTTCTTGAGGGAGGCATAGTGGAAGAAGGAGAGGAAGGAGTGGACTCTGAGGAATAAGGTAGGAGAGGGGAGTAGGAATAACAACTTTCGGATCTGAATGATCCGACACCGACCTCTTCCTAGGAGAAGATCGGACAGTCCTCACTACCTCCTACTGTGAAGAGCCTACTCCGACCTCTTTCTGTCGCAGGAGGTTATGAGCTACAACTATTTTCTTAGTTTTACGGAGAAGCTTCATAGCGGATTTAGGAGTCATACATTTTGCAAAACAAAATAGAATATAATAGAAACAACAAACTACAAACAAATAAGATTTAACAAGAAAATGAGAAGGAGCTACCAAGCTTGAACTTCAGAAGGCCGGGATCTCCCAAAATTCTTTTCGTATCCAAATGGGGAGGTTGACCCTAATCTAACTCAGATAAGTCAACTTTACAAATTATGATGTTGTCTTGCCAGTACAGAGGAAAAGGAGGTTCTTGGTTTTCAGGAATAAAGAAAGGTTGGGTATTGTCAAGAGCTTGGACCTTAAAAAAGTGGTTCTTGAAATCATGGAAAGACTCGTCAAAAATAGAAAATACCTTCTGTCCTTGTACAGCTCAGAGGGACATCCATCCCAACATATTTGAAGAACTGTAAGGCTTCGTGGTAACAAAAAGATAAAAGAAAATTTTTAAAGAAGGTTCAACACTTAACTCTCGACACAAGAGCTTGTACATCTTCATAAAAGCCCAAGAGTTCAGGTGCAATTTGGAAGGGGAAAGGTTACAAGACCTGGGAACATCCATCTCAAAGGAAGTAAAGGGAAGTCGGATGCCTAACCTAGTAAAGAAGCAGTTATTGATGACTGCGCATCATGTTATGTTTTTCTATATGCTTTTTCATATAAAAAATTAGTTTATAATGCCCAATTATTGAGTATTTGTTATGCTTAAGTTGAAAATTGCTTTGATTTTTTGAGTTAATGAATTTTGTAGGAAATGATAGAAAAAGAAGCAATAAAAGCACTAATAGAGGAAGCACACTCTCAAGGTGGAAAAATAGTTGGAAACAAACTCAAAGAGGAGCAAAGAGGATTTGCAACCCTGACCTCTTCACACTCAAACAAGAATAACTCGAGCTACAAAGTTCCAAATAAGGTCATCTTAGTGCCATTTGAAAGTAGACTTCTAGAGATTTCAAACCATAGATAACACTTTATAGTGGACACTGGATTTGAGGGTACAAAGTTGTATTTGTTTAGCTTCACAATTTCAGTGTAAAACAAATCCCTGCACTTCGCCAAACTGACCTCTTCACCTTCAAATGATCATAACTTGAGTTAGAGAAGTTCAAATGACATGCTTTCAGCGGCCTTGGAAAGCTGAGATTTAGGGCTTTCCGATGATTTATAATAGTCTATAGTGAAAATTTAAGTTCGAACCCAAACAGATCAATACTTCAGCCTGCAAGGTTTTCCAAAACTTCAAAAACCCAAAATGCCACTTCAATGACATTCCATATTGAACCACTTACAAATACTCAAATTCCTTCATTTATTCTTCAATGTTTCAAACTTCCATGAAGAAAATTAAAAGTTCACAAGCCCAAGTCAATCCACAATTAACAATCAATCAAGGCCACAAGAATCATCTAGAAGTAATTAGGAAATTTGCATTTGATTGTAATTTCATTTGAATTTGTAATTTAGGTAGCTTATAAATAGGACCTTAGATTCATCAATTCACACATACCATGGAGGGATGGAGGTGACTCCACTCCCCTCTCACTCTCATTCTCTTCTCTTGTTCCATTTCTTTCATACACACTTTTGTAAATATTTAGTTATGAGATTCTAATTTTCAACATTGGGAAAGAGAGCTTTATTGCTATTTGATGGATTAATTTGTTTTTATTCTTCTTCTTCTCTTTATCTCTCTTTGATTTACTTGAAGGATTTTCTTTCTTCATGTTAGCATTCAATTATCTTGGAAAAGAGATTGAGTGTACTTGGGTTTTATGTGAACCTTGGAAGAGGAATCATAAAACCATGCTTGAAAATCCTTCTTACACTTGAGTAGATTTGCATATGGATGGGATATTATGACATCTAATCTATCGATTATTTGGGTCTAGGAAAGTGTATGGTATAATTAGGGATCATTTTTCATCTCTTCTCATGAACAATTAGACCAAGGAATTGGCTATTGATCAAGATTGGGGAGATTGAGTTACTAAGGAATTGGGACTCAATCACTCATGATTGCCAAGAGGTCAATGAGTTGCATGATTGATGAGGAGGTAAAAACTATTGATCTTAAGAATGCAATATCTCTTGATCCCAATGTTAATTTCATTCTTAATTCTTGTTATTTACTTCTTGTTTTTAATTCTTGTCATTTACTTATGCACATTTATGGCTTTATTTACTTTTGCTCATTTATGTCTTCCAAGTGTTTGTAGAAATGCTTCACTTGGTTTTACTTTCTAGTTATTTACTTTCTTGCACTTTACTTTCTTGTACTTTCCATTCCGTGCAATTTACATTCTTGTACTTTAATTTTTAGCACTTTAATTTCTTGTCATTTACTTTCCTTGCACTTTATTGCTTTCATTTAATTTCATGTTATTTACATTTCTTGTTGCTCATCACTCAAAATTATGATCACCTAACTAGAATAATTAATCAACTATTGTTTGTACAACTTAATTGTTAGCATAGTCACATGTATGTTATGATTAGTAGTAGATGAATAATACCAAATTGCATTTTGATGAATTGTATGATGGTTGATTGAATAAAGAGTTGTGAGCAGCATAGGGAGCACCTGAGCACAATTTTTCTGCTTAAAGGGCAATAAAAAAAAGGGGTTAGACGCGCGCGCACGATGTACGCGCACGCGTCCTTGAGTCGCTGCTTCATCACCCAAATTCCAGAGAGTTGGGCCTCTCCTAGGCCAACCTTAAGCCTCGAGCCCAACTCATTCCACACTGACGCGCACTACGTGCGTGCGCGTCCATACAGCTATAAGGAAATGCACGCGGACGCGCACATGCCGCGTCCACGTCGATCTGCTGCTACAATTTCTGAGCCAATCTCCAGAGAGTTGCGCTAGATTTGGGCCAACTTTGAGCCCCCAGCCCAACTCATCTCGCGCGAAGGCGCACTCGCCGCATGCGCGCCCATATGCAAAAAGGAGGAAAGGACGCGAGCGCACGGATCGCGCTTGCGCCCTTTATGCTAAACTACCAATGTAGGCGGACGCGCACTTGCCACGTGCGCGTCTCCTATATGATGCCGCCACTCCAGGCCTTTGTCCAGAGAGTTGGGCGCGCACTACGCCCACTCTAAGCCTCCAGCCCAACTCAATGTACGCGTGCACGCACTGTACGCGCACGCGCCTCTATATAGTTTCCCCATCCACGCTTGAGCGCGCTGTACGCGCACACATAGGTCCCTAATTTTATCATTGTACGCGGACGCGCACAGTGCGCACCCGCGTCAATTCAAAAATGAGATAACCCTAGTGCGCTAAGAGCACTGCGCAGCAGCGCACATCTCTTCTCCTTCCTCCTCGCCTCTTTCTCCTCCCCTTCCCCTTCAGCCACCCCCAGCGGCCGCATTCGCCGCCATCACACCACTACCCCATTCACCTTTATCACTCGCTCTCATTCTCCCACCTCTCTCCATCTCTCATCTCACCTTCTCCACTCACTCAACCTCTGCTCCGCCGACCACCACCACCACAAGGCCAGCTCCTCTCCCTCTTACCATCAGCACCAACCCTTCTTCGCTTTCTCTCTCTCTCACTTACCCACTCTGCCCCTGTCTCTCACTCCCTCGTTAACCGCCAGCAACACCGCCGCTGCTCCGCCAACCGCCACCATCCATGGCGGTGCGGCTCTCTGATTCTGTTGCTCCCGTCCCAATCCCAATTTCCTTTTTCATTTTTAGTCCTTCTCTGCTCCCAGGTTCCATGCTCCAACTCTGCTTTATGTTAATTTTTTTCATTTTTTTTTGTTAGTTACTATTAGTTTTCTGTTAGCTAGTTAGAATTGCATATTTTGCATGTTATGTTAGTTAGAAATAACTGCAGTTAGGTAGCTAGGATTGGATAGAGGATTTTAGGCCTGATAAGTGCTCCGTTTGTGCATGTTCTGCTATTTGTTTACTTGGGTGTTGTATGCTGATTTTGGGTTGCTATTTTATGTAAATTGTGTTGCTGGGTACTAGTTCACTGCTGCTGTGCTTAATTGATGTTGTTTTTCTTGCTGTTTGTGCTACTTGGCTATCCGGGAACGTCCAATTTTAAGCCGGAATGCTGCCCAAGTTTCAAGAAATTTGTTTTCATCTTAATCTCTATTGTAATTTGGGCTAATTTCCGCTTCCTTTCAACTTCCGAATTTGCACCAATCATTGTGCACATGAACCACAACTTCTCTTTTATTTGAGCCTAAATATCATCATACCACTAATCCACTTTTCTAACTCACTAATTTCTTTAACCATTTAACTTCTACTGACATTTAACCCTTTTTAACCATTCTTTCAAAAGTATGATGATTTTATTGCTTAATGAGTAAGAGTTGTTGACTTTAGTGAACATTGCATTCATGGCTTACTTGTTCACTTATGCTTACTTGTTTACCAATTCTTTTCAAGTTCAGTTCACATCATGATTGTTTTTTAGCCAATTGATATCCTGAACATGCTTCCCTTGCTACATGCTAAGTGTTTCATTCTTTATATTCTATCATATTTTTTTTCAAGATGTCGGATAAAGGAAAGGCCATAGCCACTACCTCGAAGAAAAGAAAACATTCTATACCCTCTTTTCCCTCCGTTTACAAGAATTATGCTAAAAATCCATTGAATGATGAGGAAAAGGAAAATCAGTTGCTACCTTCTACCGATCCAACCAAGTTTCCCAATCTTTACTGTGAGCTTCGCTTCCAAAAATATCGAACAACGAAGCTAAATACTGAGAAGAAATTACTCCTACCCAATGATGTGAGACGAGCAATTACTAGTCGCATCCTAGAGTTGGGTATGGACTTTGTTGATAGAGATTTGGGAGCTATCAACATTTCTTGGGTTAAGGAATTCTATTGCAACTTCTTCCGTCCTACTTTGGATTCAGTTCAGGTGAGGGGTAGAGTGGTTATGATCACTGAGACTGCTATGGAGGAGGCATTAGAGTGTCGGCACATTACTGATGACATGTGTGCCCATCAGCAGGCAGAGATGGCTATCCATACCATGACCTTTGACTATGAGGCGCTGAGGCGCGTGATTGGTATACCGGACGCCACTTGGGTGATGGACTCGGGAAACACAAAGCCCAAAGGGATGCTCTTTGCACACTTAAACAAGGAGGCCAAGACTTGGCAGATGATATTCGCTCACTATGTCTTGCCGATCACTCACTTTTCTAAGATCCCTATGGAGATGCTACTTTTAATTGGTTGTGTTATGGAGGGAAAGGAAGTTTATTTTCCCCGATTGATCCAACAGAGCATGTGGTGAGCCCATATTCGTGGCCTCCTTCCTTTTCCTGTCTTGATTACCAGCATGGCATCACTGGCAGATGTTCCTAGCCATGACGATGATATGATACCACCGCCACCAGAGGACAGTGCCAAGGAGGTCACTATTCCTTGGGGCACTTGGGTGACTGAGAGACCCTCGGCTAGACGCCGATCTAGGGCTAGAGCAGTGGTAGGGACAGCTGGACCTTCAGCAGCCCCGTCCTCTTCTACAGCAGCAGCTCCATCTTCCTCGACAGCCCCCTCTTCAGCACTTGAACCCGCGTATCTACTGGTTCAGCGTCTGTTTCGATTTTTGGAGCACGAGAAGCCCCACATCAGGCACCGACTGGATCGGATGGATCAGGCACTCATCTCCCTGGGCGTTGAGTTACCTCCACTTCCAGACTCTTCCGCCTCCGATGAGCAGAATCATCAGGAGGAGGATATTGATGAGCCGACTCAGCAGGTTGCACCTCCAGCTGCACCTGATGCCACAGAGACTCCACAGCACCATGAGGAGCCGGTCCCACAGCCTCAGACAGAGTCCGCACCTACCAGTGTACCTACCCCTGATCCTCCGGTTTAGCATCGAGGACGATGCTCAATCTTAAGTGTGGGGAGGTCATCGGTAGCATCATTAGAGGACCGATGAACATTTTGGCCACTTTCCTACTTATCTTACTTTGCATACTTTTGTATATATGTGATGCATTTTGAGTTTATTTTGGGTACTCTTACTATTTTAGTTCGTTTTGGATACCTTTACTGCTTATTTTGGATTTTTAGATGTTTTGGATGATAGATTCTATACTTTTAGTTGGATTTTTCTTTATATACTTTTGCATATCCTTCTTTTTAGCTTATAGTGTGATTAGAAACCATGTTTGGAATTGTTAAAACTTAGTCACCCTTTTCGCATAAGAAATTGGTTTTAAGTGAAAAAGGAAAGGGTAAACTAAGAAAAATTTTTGAATTTTTCAATCACAACAATGCTTAGGCAAATATTGAGATTTTCCAAGAAACTTACTTATAGGGCACCAACCCAATTGATTGAAGAAAATTTTTGATGAAACTTGCTTGAATTTCATACTTTGTGAATCATGTATTGAACTAAGAACACAAGCTTGTGAGACTTGAGCCTATTGATGTGGTTACATTTTATAACCACTTATTTTCCATTCTTGTGTGCAATTATTCTCTTTCTATGATTGTGATCCTTGATTTGCTTGATTCTATATGTCCATTTATTTCTTGCATTGATGCATTTGTATGATTGAGGCCATTATTTCATTAGCCCACATATCCAAATAGCCTACCTTTTACTCTCCATTGTTAGCCAATTTTGAGCCTACGCTTAACCAACTTATTCCCATTTTAGCTCATTACAAGCCCAAGGTGAAAAACCAATGAAAGTCCCTTGTTTGGATCTTTGATTAGCCTAGGCTAGTGAAAGTGTTTATTATTCAAAGTTGGTAAGGCTTGGGAACATTGGATGGGATAAAAAGGGTAGTACACTTCTATATTTAGGAATTGGGAATATATTCGTGTATTAATTGAATGTATAAGACCTTATGCAATTGATGCCCTTGTAGAAAGTATAAAAAGAAAAGAAAAAGAAGAGAAAAATAAAATGAAAATGAAAAAAAAGAAAAAAAAGGGAGAAGAAAATGAGAAGAAAAAAATAATAAAAGGGGACAAAATGCCCCAAAGTGAAGTTCAATAAAAGGGAATCAATGCATAAGTGTCACGAATCAAGAAGTAAGATGCATGAATGTGTAAGAAAAAGTGGAGAATGGGTAGTTAGAATAGTTTGAATTTGTATAGATCATTATATAGGTTAGGTGGGAAAGTCTATGCTAATCCAAGATCTAAACTCTAGTCCACTTAACCATAAATGATCCTACCTTTACCCTAACCCCATTACAACCTAAATGAAAGACCTCATGATGAATGTATGCATGCATTGAATAGGTGTTGATTGTTAGAAGAAAATCAAATTTTTGGAAAGCATGATTAGAAGAGAATTGAGTGAATTAACCCTTAAACACTTGAGTGAATAGAGCGGATACACATCCGGTGAGGGTTCAAAAGTTCAATCACATGTGTTCACTCATATTATCTATATTCTTGCAAGCATGAATTTCTTTTGATAATTCAATACAATTGTGGTTTGGACTTGATTCTTATTGCTCTAGTTCTTGTGCTTATACATGTTCTCTAGGGAATTGATTTGTTTGAACTAAGCATTTGCATTCACTTTAGGTAGTTGCATTTAAATAGGTTCATATAGTTTAGTTGCATATTAGTAAATGTCTTACCCCTTAGTCCTTCTTATTTTAGCATGAGGACATGCTAAGGCTTAAGTGTGGGGAGGTTGATAAACCCTAAATTTACGGTTTATCTTGTATTGAATTTAGAGTATTTTGACGACCTTTTCTCGCATTTAACCTATGAATTAGCATGGTTTTGTAATCTCTCCCGTATTTGTGCTTAAGTGTAAAAACATGCTTTTTAAGCCTTATTTTGATGAATTCTAATTCCTCTTTGATTCCATAAGATGCCTTGATGTGTTTGCTAGTAATTCCAGGATTGAAATAGGCTAGGCATGGATCAAAGGGAGCAAGGAAGGAAGCATACAAGTGGGGAGAAGCATAGAAAGTCAAAGAAGTGAAATCAGCCAAGCACGCGCACGCGCACAAGGCACCCGCGCGCACATTGCAGAATCGGCCAGGGGTGCGCACGCGTACCGTGCGCGCACGCGTCGAAGTCGGCACATGACTTCATTAAAGCAACACGTGCCTGGCGATTTGGAAGGGTTTCTGAACCCATTTTGGTGCCAATTGCTGATAGAAAGGAATAAAAGGATCAAGGATTGAAGGGGGAAAGGAGGAGTTCATTACCATTAGTCATAGTTTTAGTTTATAGTAGTTTTAGAGAGAGAAGCTCTCACTTCTCTCTAGAATTAGGGTTAGATTTAGGGTAATCTCTCTTCTTAGATCTAGGTTTAATTCATGCTTTGATTCACTTCTCTTTTATCATTTCTTACTCTTCTCATCTTCCTTTTTCTAGTTATGTGCTTTAAGAATTGTAACTCTTCATTTTGTTTTGGATAGATTGTTGTTCCTTTGTTTTCTTTCAATAATGCAATTTGAGGTAATTCATGATAATTGTGATTTCCTTGATTGTTGTTGTTAATTCTTTGCAATAATTGTGTTAGATTCTATTCTTGTTATCAATTTACTATGCTTTTCTTTTATGCCTTCCAAGTGTTTGATGAAATGCTTGGTTGGATTTTTAGTGTAGGTTTTGTTACTCTTGGCTTAGGTAGAGTGATTAGTGACTCTTGAGTTATCTAATTCCTTTGTTGATTGATAATTAGAAGTTGCTAATTGATTTGAATGCCTCTAAGGCTAGTCTTTCCTTTAGGAGTTGATTAGGACTTGAGGAATCAAATTGATTCATCCACTTGACTTTCCTTTATCTAGTAAGGGTTAACTAAGTGGGAGCAATGGACAATTCTCGTCACAATTGAGGAGGATAACTAGGATAGGACTTCTAATTCTCATATCTTGCCAAGAGATTTGTTAGTTGTTAGTTTATTTTCTTTACCATTTATATTTCTTGTCTAAAATCTCAAAAACCCCAAAATAACTCATAACCAATAACAAGACACTTTATTGTAATTCCTAGGGAGAACGACCCGAGGTCCAATACTTCAGTTTATAAATTTAGGGGTTTGTACTAGTGACAAACAACTTTTTGTATGAAAGGATTATTGTTTGGTTTAGAAACTATACTTTACAATGAGAATTTATTTGTGAAATTCTATACCATCAAAAATCCAATCATCAGCCCTCACCAATCCAATCACCAGAATCAACACTAGCATTATAAAGGAGTTTTACGCCAACACAGTAAGGCTTGACACAACCATTCCCACTACTTACAAAAGTTATGTAAGGGGTGTGGAGGTTGACTTTAGCCCGAAGACCATCATGAAAATCCTATGCCTGAGAGCAGCACACTTTCATCATCCCAGTTACCAGGAGAGAATAAATGGCAATCCGAACTATGATAAAATTGCTAGTGATATCTGTGTGATTCATACTGACTGGAAGAGGGACGTCTATGGAAGGAACAAACATTTGAGAAGAAGGGATCTCGCTCTTGAAGCAAAAGAGTGGTATGAACTTATAAGGAGATCAATCTTGGGCACTGTGAACACTTCACAGGTCAACAAGAAAAGGGCCACCATGCTGCACTGCATTATGGTAGGAGGGGAGATAAAAGTCCATGAGATCATTGCAAAGGACATTCAAAAGATCTCTGAGAAAAGTTCTGCTGAAGCATACCTCCACTACCCGAGCACTATCATGAGGTTATGTATAAAAGCCATGGTGCCACTAGAGGATGCGAACCCAATTTGGCTGACTCCAGTCATGCCAATAACCCTGGAGAGAATGATGAATCTTACAGTCGCCCAACAACATCGCAGACTACAAAGAAGGCAAAAAAGGGAAGAACCATAGCAAGAAGAGTAACAGGAGAAAGAACAGCAAGAAGAGCATCAGGAAGAAGAACAACAATAAGAGCATCAAATGCTAACACAACCCATCATGGACATGAGCCAAATGCATGAAGCTATTGAAAGGCTATTGATGAGCGGATAATTTATACGCTTTTTGGCATTGTTTTTAGGTAGTTTTTAGTATGATCTAGTTACTTTTAGGGATGTGTTCATTAATTTTTATGATAAATTCACATTTCTGGACTTTACTATGAGTTTGTCTATTTTTCTGTGATTTCAGGTATTTTCTGGCTGAAATTGAGGGACCTGAGCAAAACTCTGATAGGAGGCTGACAAAGGACTGCTGATGCTGTTGGAATCTGACCTCCCTGGACTCTAAATGCATTTTCTGGAGCTACAGAACTCCAAATGGCGGGCTCTCAACGGCGTTAAAAAGTAGGCATTCAAAGCTTTCCAGCAATATATAATAGTTCATACTTTACTTGTGATTAGATGATGTAAACTGGCGCTCAACGCCAGTTCCATGTTGCTGTCTGGAGTCAAATGCCAGAAACACGTCACAAACCGGAGTTGAACGCCCAAAACACGTTACAACTTGGCGTTCAACTCCAAAAGAAGCCTCAGCTCGTGGATAGATCAAGCTCAACCCAAACATACACCAATATATAATAGTCCATACTTTGCCCGAGTTTAGACGATGCAAACTAGCGTTCAACGCCAGTTTTCTGCCCTATTCTAGCGTTAAATGCTAGAAACAAGTTGCAAGCTAGAGTTAAACGCCAGTTTGTAACTTGTTTCTGGCGTTTGACTCTAGCTTGCAACTTGTTTTTGGCGTTTAACGCCAGAATAGGGCAGAAAACTGGCGTTAAACACCAGTTTGCGTCATCTAAACTCGGGCAAAGTATGGACTATTATATATTGCTGGAAAGCCCTAGATGTCTACTTTCCAACGCAGTTAAAAGCGCGCCATTTGGGTTTCTATAGCTCCAAAAAATCTATTTCGAATGTAGGGAGGTCAGAATCCAACAGCATCAGTTGTCCTTTTTCAGCCTCTGAATCAGATTTTTGCTCAGATCCTTCAATTTCAGCCAGAAAATACCTTAAATCATAGAAAAACACACAAACTTTTAGTAAAGTCCAGAAATGTGAATTTTGCTTAAAAATAATAAAAATGTACTAAAAAGTAGCTAGATACTACTAAAAACTATCTAAAAATAATGCCAAAAAGCGTATAAATTATTCGCTCATCACAACACCAAACTTAAATTGTTGCTTGTCCCCAAGCAACTGAAAATCAAATAGGATAAAAATAAGAGAACATACAATGAATCTCACAATATCAATGAAACTTAGTCCCAATTTGATGAGCGGGGCTAGTAGCTTTTTGCTTCTGAACAGTTTTGGCATCTCACTTTCTCCTTTGAAATTCAGAATGATTGGCATCTATAGGAACTCAGAATTTTAGATAGTGTTATTGATTCTCCTAGTTAAGTATGTTGATTCTTGAACACAGCTACTTTATGAGTCTTGGCCGTGGACCTAAGCACTTTGTTTTCCAGTATTACCACCGGATACATAAATCCCACAGACACATAATTGGGTGAACTTTTTCAGATTGTGACTCAGCTTTGCTAAAGTCCCCAATTAGAGGTGTCCAGAGTTCTTAAGCACACTCTTTTTTCTTTGGATCATGACTTTAACCACTCCGTCTCAAGCTTTTCACTTGGACCTTCATTACACAAGCACATGGTTAGCGACAGCTTGATTTAGCCGCTTAGGCCTGGATTTTATTTCCTTGGGCCCTCCTATCCATTAATCCTTAAAGCCTTGGAACCTTTTTACCCTTGCCTTTTGGTTTAAAGGGCTATTGGCTTTTTTTGCTTGCTTTTGCTTTTTTTCGCCATTTTTTTTCTTTTCTCTTTTTTTTCGCAAGCTTTGTTATTCACTGCTTTTTCTTGCTTCAAGAATCAATTTCATGATTTTTCAAATTATCAATAACATTTCTCTTTGTTTATCATTCTTTCAAGAGCCAACAATTTTAACATTCTTAAACTTCACTATAAAAAATATGCACTGTTCAAGCATTCATTCAGAAAACAAAAAAGTATTGCCACCACATCAAAATAATTAAACTAATTTCAAGATAAAATTTGAAATCCAAGTACTTTTTGTTCTTTCGTAATTAGGCACATTTTTCATTTAAGAGAGGTGAAGGATTCATGGAATTATTCATAGCTTTAAGGCACAGACACTAGACACTAATGATCATGTAATGAAGACACAAACATGGATAACACATAAAGCATAAAATCAAAAATCAGAAAAATAAGAACAAGGATATTAAAGAACGGGTCCTCCTTAATAATGGCGGCTAGTTCTTCTTCTTTGAAGATCCTATGGAGTGCTTGAGCTCCACAATGTCTCTTCCTTGCCTTTGTTGCTCCATCCTTAGTGCCTTTGGTGCTCCTATCCTTAGTTGTTCCCAATAGTTATGTGGAAGAAGATGTATCCCTTGAGGCATCTCAGGGATTTCTTGATGAGGGAATTCCTCATACTCTTGTTGAGGTCCATGAGTGGGCTCTCTTGTTTACTCCATCCTCTTTCTAGTGATGGGCTTTTGAGATGAATCTCTCCATCTCCCATGACTCAGAGTTTGAAGCTTTTGCCTTTCCTTTCCTCTTTCCAGAGGTTTCTCCGGCCTTATGTGACATAAATGGTTATAGAAAAACAAAAAGCAATGCTTTTACTACACCAAACTTAAAAGGTTTGCTCGTCCTCGAGCAAAAGAAGAAAGAAAGAAGGGGAGGAAGAAGAAAAACGAGGAGATGGAGGGTGGTGTGTGAAAATAATGGAGTGAAGAGAGGTATTTATAGGGAAAGAGGGGGAGAGTGGCCGAATGGAATTGGGTGTGTTTGGGAGGGAAATGTGTTTGAATTTGAAAGTGAGGTAGGTGAGGTTTTTGGGGAAGAGGGATGGAGGTGATTGGTGAAGAGAATATAGGAAAGAGAATAGAATTTAATAGGTGAGTGGTGTTTTGGGTAGAGTGTTATAGAGATGTGTGAGGGAGAGAGAACAATGGGGTAGGTGGGGATCCTGTGGGGTCCACAGATCTTGAGGGGTCAAGAATTTCTCATCCATGCCCCATTTAGGCGTGTAAACACCCTTAGTGTGCAATCCTGGCGTTTAACGCCAGATTGCTGCTTGTTTCTGGCATTTAATGCCAGATTGTAGCCTGTTTCTGGCGTTTAACACCAGCTTTTATTCCTTTCCTGTCGTTAAACGCCAGGCTGCAACCTGTTTCTGGCGTTTAACGCCCAGAATGATGCCAGACTGGGTGTTAAACGCCCATTCTGCTACCCTTACTGGCGTTTAAACACCAGTAAGTTTCTCCTCCAGGGTGTGCTATTTTTAATGCTGTTTTTTATTTTTCTTTAATTTTTGCAGTTATTTTTGTGACTCCACATGATCATCAACCTAAAAAAAAGAAACTAACATAGATAAATAAAATTGGGTTGACTCACAATAAGCGCTTCTTTAATGTCAATAGCTTGACAGTGAGCTCTCACGGAGCTTCACAGATGTTCAGAGCATTGTTGGGACCTCCCAACACCAAACTTAGAGTTTGAATGTGGGGGTAACACCAAACTTAGAGTTTGGTTGTGGCCTCCCAACACCAAACTTAGAGTTTAATTGTGGGGGCTCTGTTTGACTCTGCATTGAGATAAGCTTTTCTTGCTTCCTCTCCATGGTTATAGAGGGAGATCCTTGAGTTATAAACACAAGGTAGTCCTCATTCAATTGAAGGATCAACTCTCCTCTTTCCACATCAATCACAGCTTTTGCTATGGCTAGGAAGGGTCTTCCAAGGATGATGGATTCATCCTCATCCTTCCATGTGTCTAGGATCATAAAATAAGCAGGGATGTAAAGGACTTTGACCTTTACTAGCACGTCTTCTACCTGTCCATAAGCCTTTTTCATGGATTTGTCTGCCATCTCTAATGAGAATTTGGCAGCCTGTACCTCAAAGATTCCCAGATTCTCCATTACAGAGAGTGGCATTAAGTTCATTCCTGACCCCAGGTCACACAGAACCTTCTCAAAGGTCATGATGCCTATGGTACAGGGAATTAAGAATTTACCAGGATCCTGTCTCTTTTGAAGTAATGTCTGCCTAACCAAGTCATTCAGTTCATCGGTGAGAAGGGGGGGTTCATCCACCCGAGTCTCATTACCAAATAACTTGGCATTCAGCTTCATGATTGCTCCAAGGTACTTAGCAATTTGCTCTTCAGTAATGTCTTCATCCTCTTCAGAGGAGGAATAGTCATCAGAGCTCATGAATGGCAGAAGTAGGTCAATGGAATCTCTATGGTCTCTAGATGAGCCTCAGATTCCTTAGGTTCCTCAAATGAGAACTCTTTTTTGTCTAGAGGACGTCCCATGAGGTCTTCCTCAATGGGATTCACGTTCTCCTCCTTCTCTTTAGGTTCGGCCACACCAAGTAAGGTTATGGCCTTCCACTCTCTTTTTGGATTCTCTTCAGTATTGCTTGGGAGAGTACTAGGAGAAGTTTTAGTGACTCTTTTACACAGCTGGCCCACTTGTGCCTCCAGATTTCTAATAGAGGACCTTGTTTCATTCATGAAACTTAGAGTGGCCTTAGATAGATCAGAGCCTATGTTTGCTAAGCTAGAGGGGCTCTGCTCAGAATTCTCTATCTGTTGCTGAGAGGATGATGGAACAGGCTTGCTATTGCTAAACCTATTTCTTCCACCATTATTAAAGCCTTATTGAGGCTTTTGTTGATCCTTCCATGAGAAATTTAGATTATCTCTCCATGAGGTATTATAGGTGTTTCCATAGGCTTCACCCATGTAATTCAACTTTGCCATTGTATGGTTCTCAGGATCACAAGCTTCCTCTTCAGAAGATGCCTCTTTAGTACTATTGGATGCATTTTGCAATCCATTCAGACTCTGAGAAATCATGTTGACTTCTGAGTCAACATTTTGTTCTGAGCCAATATGGCATTCAGAGCATCAATTCCAAGAACTCCCTTCCTCTGAGGCGTCCCATTACTCACAGGATTCCTTTCAGAAGTGTACATGAACTGGTTATTTGCAGCCATTTCAATGAGTTCCTAAACTTCTGCAAGTGTTTTCTTTAGGTGAATAAATCCACCTGCAGAATGGTCCAATGACATTTTAGAGAATTCAGACAGACCATCATAGAATATATCCAGGATGGTCCATTCTAAGAGTATGTCAGAAGGACATTTTTTGGTTAGTTGCTTGTTTCTTTCCCAAGCTTCATAGAGGGATTCACCTTCTTTCTGCCTGAAGATTTGAACATCCACTCTAAGCTTGCTCAGCTTTTGAGGAAGAAAGAACTTGGCTAAGAAAGCCGTGACAAGCTTATCCCAAGAGTTCAGGCTATCTTTAGGTTGAGAGTCCAACCATATTCTAGCCCTGTCTCTTACAACAAAAGGGAAAAGCATAAGCTTATAGACCTCGGGATCAACTCAATTGGTTTTAATAGTATCATAGATCTGTAAGAATTCAGTTAAGAACTGAAAAGGATCTTCTGATAGAAGTCCATGAAGCTTGCAGTTCTATTGCATCAGAGAAACGAATTGAGGCTTTAGCTCAAAGTTGTTTGCTCCAATGGCAGGGATTGAGATGCTTCTTCTATGGAAGTTGGAATTTGGTGCAGTGAAGTCACCAAGCATCTTTCTTGCATTATTGTTAGGTTCGGCCATGCCTTCTTTTTCGAGATTCTCTGTAAGGTTTTCTCTGGATTATTGTGCTTTAGCTTCTTCTTCAGAGTCCTTTCAGGTTCAGGATCAGCTTCAACAAGAATGTCCTTGTCCTTGCTCCTGCTCATATGAAAAAGAAGACAACAGAAAAGAAGAAGAATCCTCTATGTCACAGTATAGAGATTCCTTTGTGTGAGTAGAAGAGAGGAAGAATAGAAGAAGAAAAATTCGAACACAGAGAGAGAAGGGAAGAAGGTTCGAATTATGAGTAGAAGAAGAGTGTTAGTAGATAAATAAAATAAATAGAAGGAGATGAGAGGGAGAGAATTTCGAAAATTATTTTTGAAAAATGGTTAGTGATTTTCAAAAATTAGAGAGAGAAAAGTAGTTAGGTGGTTTTGAAAAAGATAAGAATTTTAAAAATCAAACAAAAAGTTAAGTGGTTAATTGAAAAAAAGATTTGAAAATCCATTTTGAAAAGATAAGAAGTTAGAAAAGATTTTGAAATTGATTTTGAAAAAGATATGATTTGAAAAAGATATGTTTGAAAAGATATGATTGAAAAGATATGATTGAAATTTATTTTGAAATATATTTGAAAAGGAAATTAAAAAGATTTGATATTAAAAATTAAAGTTGATGACTTGACTAACAAGAAACTAAGAGATGATTCTAGAATTTAAAGATTGAACCTTTCTTAACAAGAAAGTAACAAACTTAAAATTTTTTGAATCAAATCCTTAATTGTTAGCAAGCTTTTCGAAAATATGAAATAAAAATAGGAAAAATATTTTGATAAGTTTTTAAAAAGATTTTTGAAAATTTTCGAAAAACAAGGGAAAAATGAAAAAGATTTGATTTTGAAGAAGATTTTGGAAAGATAAATTTTTGAAATTGAAATCTTGACTTGACTACAAGAGACAATTTATGAGTGAAATAAGGAAAATATATTTTTTATATTTTTTTTAATTTAACGAGGAAAGAGAAAAACTACAAAATGACTCAACACATAAAAATTTTGGATTAAAACAAATGATGCATGCAAGAACACTATGAATGTCAAGATGAACACCAAGAACACTTTGAAGATCAAGATGAACATCAAAACTTATTTTTAAAAATTTTCAAGAAAAGAAAAATATGCAAGACACCAAACTTAGAGATTTTTAACATTTAGACACTACGAATTCAAAAATGCATATGAAAAATAACAAAAGATTCAAAACAAGAAAATATGAAGATCAAACAAGAAGACTTACCAAGTACAACTTGAAGATCATGAAGAATACCATGCATGAGTTTTTCAAAAAAAATTTAAAAAAATTAAAACATGCAATTGACACCAAACTCAAAACTTGACTCCAGACTCAAACAAGAAACACAAAAATATTTTTGATTTTATGGTTTTACTAATTTTTTTAAATTTTTTTTCAATTTTTTTTTGAAAGACGAAAAAGTAGAAAAAATTTTTGAAAGATTTTTGAAAACTTTTTGAAAATAAAATAAAGGTTGAAAGAAGAAGAAAATTACCTAATCTGAGCAACAAGATGAACCGTCAGTTGTCCAAACTCGAACAATCCCCGGCAATGGCGGCAAAAACTTGGTGCACGAAATTGAGATCACAATTTCGTGCTCCAAGTTTTTGGCTGTCCTATTTATACTAGACTAGTTACTAGGGTTTACAGAAATAAGTAAATGATGCAGAAATCCACTTCTGGGACCCACTTGTTGTGTGCTTGGGCTGAGTATTGAAGCTTCCACGTGTAGAGGCCTTCCTTGGAGCTAAACGCTAGTTCGTAACTTGTTTCTGGCATTTGACTCTAGTGTGCAACTTGTTTTTGGCGTTTAACGCTAGAATAGGGCAGAAAGTGGGCGTTGAACGCCAGTTTGCGTCATCTAAACTCGGGCAAAGTATAGACTATCATATATTAATGGAAAGCACTGGATGTCTACTTTCCAACGCAATTGAGAGCGCGACATTTGGACTTTCTTAGCTCCAAAAAATCCATTTCGAGTGCAGGGAGGTCAGAATCCAACAGCATCAGCAGTCCTTTGTCAGCCTCTGAATCAGATTTTTGCTCAGGTCCCTCAATTTCAGCCAGAAAATACCTGAAATCATAGAAAAACACACAAACTCATAGTAAAGTCCAAAAATGTGAATTTTGCTTAAAACTAATAAAAATATACTAAAAAGTAGCTAGATCCTACTAAAATCTACCTAAAAATAATGCCAAAAAGCGTATAAATTATCCGCTCATCACAACACCAAACTTAAATTGTTGCTTGTCCCCAAGAAACTGAAAACAAAATAGGATAAAAAGAAGAGAACATACAATGAATCTCTCAATATCAATGAAACTTAGTCCCAGTTAGATGAGCAGGGCTAGTAGCTTTTTGCTTCTGAACAGTTTTGGCATCTCACTTTATCCCTTGAAATTCAGAATGATTGGCATCTGTAGGAACTCAGAATTTTAGATAGTGTTATTGATTCTCATAGTTTAGTATGTTGGTTCTTGAACACAGCTACTTTATGAGTCTTGGTCGTGGCCCTAAGCACTTTGTTTTCCAATATTACCACCGGATACATAAATGCTACAGACACATAACTGGGTGAACCTTTTCAGATTGTGACTCAGCTTTGCAAGAGTCCCCAATTAGAGGTGTCCAGAATTCTTAAGCGCACTCTTTTTACTTTGGATCACGACTTTAACCACTCACTCTCAAGCTTTTCACTTGGACCTTGATGACACAAGCACATGGTTAGGTACAGCTTGATTTTGCCTAGGCCTGGATTTTATTTTCTTGGGCCCTCCTATCTATTAATTCTCAAAGGCTTTGATCCTTTTTACCCTTGCCTTTTGGTTTAAAGGGATATTGGCTTTTTCTGCTTGCTTTTTCTTTTTCTTTCTTTTTTTTCTTTGAATTTTTGCCATTTTTTTCTTTTTTTTTCGCAAGCTTTTTTCTTTTTCACTGCTTTTTCTTGCTTCAAGAATCAATTTCATGATTTTTTAGATTGTCAATAACATTTCTCTTTTTTCATTATTCTTTCAAGAGCCAACAATTTTAACATTCATAAACTTCACTATAAAAAATATGCACTGTTCAAGCATTCGTTCAGAAAAAAAAAGTATTGCCACCACATCAAAATAATCAAACTAGTTTCAAGATAAAATTTGAAATCCAGGTACTTCTTGTTCTTTTGTAATTACGCACATTTTTCATTTAAGAGATGTGAAGGATTCATGGAATTATTCATATCTTTAAGACATAGACACTAGACACTAATGATCATGTAGTAAAGACACAAAACATAGCCAAACATGAAGCTCAAAATCGAAAACAGAAAAATAAATAGACAAGGAGATTAAGGAATGAGTCCTCCTTAGTGGAGGTGGCGTCTTCCTCTTGAAGAACCAATGGTGCTCTTAAGCTCCTCTATGTCTCTTCCTTGCCTTTGTTGCTCCTCCCTCAGAGCTCTTTGATCTTCTCTAATCTCATGGAGAATGATAGAGCGCTCTTGGTGCTCCATCCTTAGTTGGTCCATGTTGTAACTCAAGCCTTCCAAGGAGGTGTTGAGTTGCTCCCAATAGTTGTATGGAGGAAATTGCATCCCTTGAGGCATCTCAGGGATTTCATGAGGAATTTCCTCATGCTCTTGTTGAGGTCCATGAGTGGGCTCTCTTGTTTGCTCCATCCTCTTTTTAGTGATGGGCTTGTCCTCTTCAATGAGGATGTCTCCTTCTATGCTAATCCCAGCCAAATTGCATAGGTGACAAATGAGATGAGGAAAGGCCAATCTTGCCAAAGTGGAGGACTTGTCAGCCACTTTGTAGAGCCCTAGAGGTATGATCTCATGAACTTCTACTTCCTCCCGAATCATGATACTATGGAACATGATGGCCCGATCCACAGTCACTTCAGATCAGTTGCTAGTAGGAATGATGGAGCGTTGGATGAACTCCAACCGTCTTCCACAGGCTTAAGGCCCGGTCTTCTCAGTTGAACCGACTTGCCTCTTGAGTCTTTTTTTATTGAGCTCCTTCCACACATATGTCCCTGAGGACTTGGTCCAACCTTTGATCAAAGTTGACCCTTTTAATGTAGGGGCGTGCGTTTTCTTGCATCATTGGCAAGTGGAACGTCAACCTTACATTTTTCGGACTAAAATCCAAGTATTTCCCCCAGACCATTGTAAGCCAATTCTTTGGATTCGGGTTCATACTTTGATCATGGTTCCTAGTGATCCATGCATTGGCATAGAACTCATGAACCATTAAGATTCCGACTTGTTGAATGAGGTTGGTAATAACTTCCCAACCTCTTCTTCGGATTTCATGTCGGATCTCCAGATACTTATTTTTCTTGAGCATGAAAGAGACCTCAGGGATCACCTTCTTCTTAGCCACAACTTCATAGAAGTGGTCTTGATGGACCTTTGTGATGAATCTCTCCATCTCCCATGACTCGGAGGTGGAAGCTTTTGCTTTCCCTTTCCTCTTTCTAGAGGTTTCTCTGGCCTTAGGTGCCATAAATGGTTATGAAAAAACAAAAAGCAATTCTTTTACCACACCAAACTTAAAAGGTTTGCTTGTTCTTGAGAAAAAGAAGAAAGAAAGAAGGGGAAGAATAAGAATAAAGGAAGAATAAAGGAAGAATAAGAATAAAGGAAGAAGAAGAAAAATTCGAACACAGAGAAGGGAGGGGTTCAAATTTTTTAGAAGAGAAGTGTTAGTAAATAAATAAATAAATAGAAGGAGATTAGAGAGGGAGAGAATTTCGAAAATTAATTTTAAGAAAAGGAAATTATTTTTGTTTTTATTTTAAAATATAGTTAGAATTCGAAAATGAAGAAATAAAATTAAAATTAAAATTTAAAACAATTAGTTAATTAAAGAGAATTTTGAAAAAGGGTGAGGAATTTTTGAAAATTAGAGAGAGAAAAGTAGTTAGGTGGTTCTGAAAAAGATAAGAAATAGTAAAACAAACAAAAAAGTCAATTAGTTAGTTGAAAAAGGTTTGAAAATCAATTTTGAAAAGATAAGAAGTTAGAAAAGATTTTGAAATTGATTTTGAAAAAGATATGATTTGAAAAGATTTGATTGAAATTTATTTTGAAAAAGATTTGAAAAAAAAAATTAGAAAGATATGATTTTGAAAATTAAAGTTAATGACTTGACTAATAAGAAATCAAAAGATATGATCCTAAAATTTAAAAGTTTAAATCTTTCTTAACATGAAAGTAACAAACTTGAAATTTTTGAATCAAAACATTAATTGTTAGTGTTAATTTCGAAAATTATGAAATAAAGATAAGAAAAAGATTTTGAAAATCAATTTTAAAAATTTTTCAAAAATATATAAGAAAGATGAAAAAGATTTGATTTTGAAAAAGATTTTGAAAAGATAAATTTTTGAAATTGAAATCTTGACTTGACTAACAAGAAACAACTTATTTTAAAATTTTTGACTAAGTCAACCCAAAGATTTCGAAAATTATGAGTAAAATAAGGAAAAGATATATTTTTTTTAATTTAATAAGGAAAGAGAAAAACCACAAAATGACTCAAAACATAAAAATTTTGGATTAAAACAAATGATGCATGCAAGAACACTATGAATGTCAAGATGAACACCAAGAACACTTTGAAGATCATGATGAACATCAAGAACTTATTTTTGAAAAATTTTCAAGAAAAGAAAAACATGCAAGACACCAAACTTAGAGATTTTTCATGTTTAGACACTAATAATTAAAAAATGCATATGAAAAACAACAAAAGACACAAAACAAGAAAATATGAAGATCAAACAAGAAGACTTATCAAGAACAACTTGAAGATCATGAAGAATGCAATGCATGAATTTTTTGAAAAATGCACAAATTTTGAAAAGCATGCAATTGACACCAAACTTTAAATGTGACACTAGACTTAAACAAGAAACACAAAATATTTTTGATTTTATGATTTTAAAATTTTTTTTTGGATTTTTCAAAAATTATTTTTAGAAAAACGAAAAAGAAGAAAAATTTTGAAAGATTTTTGAAAACCTTTTGAAAATAAAATAATGGTTAAAACAAAAAGAAAATTACCTAATTTGAGCAACAAGATGAACCGTCAGTTGTCCAAACTCGAAAGAAGTTACAAACTGGCGTTTAACTCCAAAGAAGGCCTCTACACGTGGAATCTTCAATATTCAGCCCAAGCACACACCAAGTGGACCCCGGAAGTGGATTTCTGCATTATTTACCTATTTCTGTAACCCTAGTAACTAGTGTAGTATAAATAGGACTTTTTACTATTGTACTCACATCTTTGGATTGTCCTTAGATCGTCTTGGTCATTCTGGTTCCCCCTCTAGGGCTAAAGCCAATGAACACCATTATCACTTATGTATTTTCAACGGTGGAGTTTCTACACACCATAGATTAAGAGTGTGGAGCTCTGCTGTTCCTCGAGTATTAATGCAATTACTACTATTTTCTATTCAATTTATGCTTATTCTTATTCTAAGATATTCATTCACACACAAGAACATGATGAATGTGATGATTATGTGACACTCATCACCATTCTCACTTATGAACGTGTGATTGACAACCACTTCCATTTTACATGAAAACAAGCTTGAATGTATATCTCTTGGGTTTCTAATCAACGATTCACATCGACTCGCCTCTGAAAATGGGGCATCTGAATCTGAGATTAGAATCTTCGTGGTATAGGCTAGAATCTATTGGCAGCATTCCTAAGATCCGGAAAGTCTAAACCTTGTCTGTGGTATTCTGAGTAGGATTTGGGATAGGATGACTGCGACGAGCTTCAAACTCGTGACTGTAGGGCGTAGTGACAGACGCAAAAGGATAGTAAATCCTATTCCTACACCATTGAGAACCAACAGCTGATTAGCCATACGATGTCTGTGCATGGTATTTTTCATCAAAGACGAGCAATCTGACAGTTGATTAGCCATACAGAAACCGTAGAGGACCATTTTCACTGAGAGGATGGAAAGTAGCCATTGACAACAGTGACACCCAACATACAGCTTTCCATGGAAAGGAGTATGACGGATTGGATGAAGGCAGTAGGAAAGCAAAGATTCAAAAGGGATAAAGCATCTCCATACACTTATCTGAAATTCCCACCAATGATTTACATAAGTATCTCTATCTTTATTTTACATTTTATTGATCTTTCAATTATTAAAATTCCATAACCATTTGAATCCGCCTGACTGTGATTTATAAGATGACCATAACTTGCTTCAAGCCGACAATCTCCGTGGGATCGACCCTTACTCACGTAAGGTTTATTACTTGGACGACCCAGTGCACTTGCTGGTTAGTTGTGTGAAGTTGTGATTGCTAGTCACTTTAGATCGATTGCTAGTAGGAATGATGGAGCGTTGGATGAATTCCAACCATCCTCTAGCCATGGGTTTAAGGTCATGCCTTCTTAATTGAACCGGCTTGCCTTTGGAGTCTCTTTTCCACTGAGCTCCTTCTACACATATGTCCATGAGGACTTGGTCCAACCTTTGATCAAAGTTGACCCTTCTAGTGTAGGGGCGTGCATCTCCTTGCATCATTGGCAAGTTGAATGCCAACCTTACATTTTCCGGTCTGAAATTTAAGTATTTCTCCTTCTACACATTAGTGATGCATGCATTAGCATAGAACTCTTGAACCATTAAGATTCTGACTTGCTGAATGGGGTTGGTGAGAACTTCCCAACCTCTTTTTCGAATCTCAGGGATACTCATTCTTCTTGAGCATGAAAAGAACCTCAGGGATCACTTTTTTCATGGCCACAACTTCATAGAAGTGGTCTTGATGGACCATTGAAATGAATCTTTCCATCTCCCATGACTCGGAGGTGGAAGCTTTTGTCTTCCCTTTCCTCTTTCTAGAGGTTTCTCCGGCCTTAGGTGCCATAAGTGGTTATGGAAACACAAAAAGCAATGCTTTTTCCACACCAAACTTAAAAGGTTTGCTTGTGCTCGAGCAAAAGAAGAAAGAAGGAACGGAGAAAAAGAAGAAATGGAGGAGATGGAGAGTGGTGAGGGGTTTGGCCAGGGGAAAGAAGTGTTTAAGATGTGTGAAAATGAAGGAAGGGTGAGGGGTTTATATAGAAGTAGAGAGAGTGGTAGGTTTTGTGTATTAGGGTTGGGTTTGGGAGGGAAAGTTTTTTTGAATTGTGAATGGTGGGGTAGGTGGGGTTTTTGGGGAATAGTATTATTAGAATGTATGAAGAAGAGAGAGAGTGAGTTGAGGTAGGTGGGGATCCAGTGGGGTCTACAGATCCTGAGGTGTCAAGGATTTCTCATCCCTGCACCATCTTGGCATGTAAACACCCTCTGAGTGCTAATCCTGGCGTTAAACGCCAGGTTACTGCCCATTTCTGGCGTTTAACGCCAGCTTTTCTTCCCTTTTTGGCATTTAACACCAGCTTAGTGCCCTTTTCTTACGTTAAACATTAGCTTAGTGCCCTTTTCTAGCGTTAAACGCCCAGAATGGTGTCAGACTGGGCGTTTAACGCCCATTCTGCTACCCTTTCTGGCGTTTAAATGCCAGTAAGCTCCTCCTCCAGGGTGTGCTATTTTTAATGCTGTTTTTGAGTTTGCTTTGATTTTTGTAGTTGTTTTTATGACTCCACATGATCATCAACCTAAAGAAAATATAAAATAACAATGGAAAATGGAAATTTAACATAGATAAATAAAAATTGGTTGCCTCCCAATAAGCGCTTCTTTAATGTCAATAACTTGACAGTGAGCTCTCATGGAGCTTCACAGATATTCAGAGCATGGTTGAGGCCTCCTAATACCAAACTTAGAGTTTAATTTGTGGGGGCTTTGGTTGACTCTGTGTTGAGAGAAGCTTTTCATGCTTCTTCTCCATGTGTACAGAAGGAGATCCTTGAGCCTTAAACACAAGGTAGTCCTCATTTACTTGAAGGACCAAATCTCCTCTGTCAACATCAATCACAGCTTTTGCTGTGGCTAGGAAGGGTCTGCCAAGGATGATGGATTTATCCTCATCCTTCCCAGTATCTAGGATTATAAAGTCAGCAGGGATGTAAAGGCCTTCAACCTTTACCAAGACATCCTCTACAAGTCCATAAGCCTGTTTCTTTGATTTGTTTGCCATGTCTAGTGATATTCTTGCAGCTTGTACCTCAAAGATTCCCAGTTTCTCCATTACAGAGAGTGGCATGAGGTTTATGCCTGACCCCAGGTCACACAGAGCCTTCTCAAAGGTCATGGTGCCTATGGTACAGGGTATTAAGAACCTTTCGGGATTCTCTTTCTTTTGAGGTATCTTCACCTGAACCAATGCACCTAGTTCATTAACGAGCAAGGGGGATTCATCCTCCGAAGTCTCATTACCAAATAACTTGGCATTCAGCTTCATGATTGCTCCAAGGTACTTAGCAACTTGCTCTTCAGTAATATCTTCATCCTCTTCAGAGGAAGGATATTCATCAGAGCTCATGAATGGCAGAGGGAGGTTCAATGGGGTCTCTGTGGTCTCTGTATGAGCCTCAGATTCCCCTGTTTACTCAATAGGGAACTCCTTTTTGTCCAGAGGGCATCCAATGAGGTTTTTCTCACTAGGAATCATGTCCTCCTCACTCTCTCCAAGTTCGGCCATGTTGGTCATGGTTATGGCCTCGCACTCTCTCTTGGGATTTTCTTCTATATTGCTTGGGAGAGTGCTAGGAGGAGTTTCAGTAACCTTTTTACTCAGCTGACCCACTTGTACCTCCAAATTTCTGATGGAGGACCTTGTTTCATTCATGAAACTTAGTGTGGTCTTAGATAGATCAGATACTATGTTTGCTAAGTTAGAGAGGCTCTGCTCAAAATTCTTTGTCTGTTGCTGAGAAGATAATGGGAAAGGTTTGCTATTGCCAAACCTGTTTCTCCCACCATTATTGTTATTGAAGCCTTGTTGAGGCTTCTATTCATCCTTCCATAAGAAATTTGGGTGATTCCTCCATGAAGAATTGTAGGTGTTTCCATAGGGTTCTCCCATGTAATTCACCTCTTCCATTGCAGGATTCTCATGGTCATAAGCTTCTCCTTTAGAGGAGGCTTCTTTAGCACTGCCAGATACAGCTTGCAATCCAGTCAGATTCTGAGAAATTATATTGATTTGCTGAGTCAATATTTTGTTCTGAGCCAATATGGCATTCAGAGTATCAATCTCAAAAACTCCTTTCTTCTGAGTTGTTCTATTACTCACAGTATTTCTTTCAGAAGTGTACATGAACTGGTTATTTGCAACTATTTCAATGAGTTCCTGGGCTTCTGCAGGAGTTTTCTTCTGATGAATAGATCCGCCCGCAGAATGGTCCAATGACATCTTGGATAATTCAGACAGACCATCATAGAAGATACCTATGATGCTCCATTCTGAAAGCATGTCAGAGGGACACCTTCTAATCAATTGCTTGTATCTTTCCCAAGCTTATAGAGGGATTCACCTTCCTTCTGTTTGAAGGTTTGAACTTCCACTCTAAGCTTACTCATCTTTTGAGGTGGAAAGAATTTAGCTAAGAAGGCATTGACTAGCTTTTCCCAAGAGTTCATGCTATCTCTAGGTTGTGAGTTCAACCATATACTAGCTCTGTCTCTTACAGTAAAAGGGAAAAGCATGAGTCTATAGACCTTGGGATCAACTCCATTAGTCTTAACAGTGTCACAGATTTGCAAAAATTCAGCCAAGAACTGATGAGGATCTTCCAATGGAAATCTATGAAACTTGCAATTCTGTTGCATCAGAGAAACTAATTGAGGCTTAAGCTCAAAGTTGTTTGCTCCAACGGTAGGAATAGAGATGCTTCTCCCATAGAAGTCGGGAGTTAGTGCAGTAAAGTCACCAAGCACCTTTCTTTCACTATTGGCATTGTTGTTTTTTTTGGCTGCCATGTCTTCTTCTTTTTCAAAAATTTCTGTCAGGTCCTCTCTAAAGAGTTGTGCTTTAGTTTCTCTTATCTTCCTCTTGAGAGTCCTTTCCTGTTTAGGATTAGCTTCAACAAAAATTCCTTTATCTTTGTTCCTACTCATATGAAAGATAAGAAAACAAAGTAAGTATGGAATCCTCTATGTCATAGTATAGAGATTCCTTGATGTGTCAGAGGAAAAAGAGAATAGAAGGATGAGGTGGAGAGAAGAATTCAAACTTATAGAGAGAGAGAGCTTCCAAATTATTAAGAGAGGAGGAGTGTTAGTGATTAAATAGAAAGAGATGAGAGAGGGAATTTTCGAAAAATTTTTAAATAAAATAAAATTAGAGTTTAAAACAATTAGTTAATTAAAAAGATTTTTGAAAAAGTTGTTAATGGTGAAAAGATAGTTGGGTTGGTTTGAAAAATATGAGAAAATAGTGAAAATATTTGAAAATCAATTTTTGAAAAGATAAGAAGTTAGAAAAGATTTTTGAAATCAAAATTTAAAAAAGATATGATTTGAAAAAGATTTGATTGAAAAAGTTACTTTTGAAAAGATATGATTGAAAAACAAATTTAAAAAAAAAAGATTTGATTTTTAAAATTGATGACTTGACTAACAAGAAATTAAAAGATATGATTCTAAAATTCAAATATTGAACCTTTCTTAACAAGAAAGTAACAAACTTGAAATTTTTTTGAATCACAACACTAATTGTTAGCAAGGATTTTTGAAAATATTAAAATAAAAATGAAAAAGATTTGATTTTGAAAAAGATATGATTGATAAGAGGGAATATGAAAAGATAAGATTTTGAAAAATTAGTTTTAAAATTTGAAGAGTTGAAAAAGATTTGAATTGAAAACAAAACTACCTCCTTGGTGCTATCCTGGTGTTAAACGCCCAGAATGGATATCCATTCTGGCGTTTAACGCCCACTTGGCTACCTCCTTGGGCGTTAAACGCCCAGCCAGATACCTTGACTAGTGTTTAAAGGCCAGAATTCCTTCTTCATTAGGCGTTTTGAATGCCCAGCTTTTTCTCTGTGATTCCTCTGCTGTATGTTCTGAATCTTTAATTCTCTGTATTACTGACTTGAAAAGATATAATTTTGAAAGTTTTTTGAATTTTTAATGATGAGAGAGAAAAATAATAAAATGAAACTAATCATGAAAAACTAAGATCAACTAAACAATGCATGCAAGAACACTTTGAATGTCAAGATGAACATCAAGAACATATTTTTGAGAATTTTTAAGAAAAGAAAGACATGCAAGACACCAAACTTAGAAATTTTCAAACTAGAGACACTAACAAATTGAGAATGCACATGAGAAACAACAAAAGACACAAACAAGAGAATTTAAAGATTAGACAAAGAAAATCATCAAGAACAACTTGAAGATCATGAAGAACACCATACATGAGTTTTTGAAAATTTGCAAGAAAAATAAAAACATGCAATTGACACCAAACTTAAAAATTGACTCTAGACTCAAAATATTTTTGATTTTATGATTTTATAATTTTTTTGTATTTTTTTTGAAAATTATTTTGAAAAAGAAAATTAGAAACTCAAAATTTTTAATACGAATTCTAGGAATCATGCAATTTTAGTCTAAAGCTTCAGTCTAAAAAGATTAGACATGGCTAACCAAGCTTCAGCAGGACATTACATACAACAGCCAAATTGATGGGAATCAACTAGCTCCTGTGATGATAAAAACATCATCTGAAACTCTATAATTCATTCTTAAAAATTCTGATGAACAAAATAAAAAGAAAAATACCTAATCTAAGCAACAAGATGAACTTTCAGTTGTCCAAACTCGAACAATCCCCGGCAACAGCGCCAAAAATATGGTACACGAAATCGTGATACACAACTTCGTGCAGCTGACCAGCAAGTGCACTGGGTCGTCCAAGTAATACCTTACGTGAGTAAGGGTCGATCCCATGGAGATTGTCGGCTTGAAGTAAGCTATGGTCATCTTTTAAATCTCAGTCAAGCGAATTCAAATGGTTATGGATTTTTGATATTTAAAAGAATGAAATAGAACATAAAATAGGATAGAAATACTTATGCAATTCATTAGTGGGAATTTTAGATGAGCGGATAATTTATACGCTTTTTGGCATTGTTTTTAGTATGTTTTTAGTATGTTTTAATTAGTTTTTATTATATTTTTATTAGTTTTTTGTTAAAATTCACTTTTCTGGACTTTACTATGAGTTTGTGTGTTTTTCTGTGATTTCAGGTATTTTCTGGCTGAAATTGAGGGACCTGAGCAAAAATCTGATTTAGAGGCTGAAAAGGACTACAGATGCTGTTGGATTCTGACCTTCCTGCACTCGAAGTGGATTTTCTGGAGCTACAGAAGCCCAATTGGCGCGCTCTCAACGGCATTGGAAAGTAGACATACTGGGCTTCCAGCAATGTATAATACTTCATACTTTGCCCGATATTTGATGGCCCAAACTGGCGTTTCAAATCAGCTTAAAACTGCCCGGTGTTAAACGCCGGAACTGGCACAAGAATGGGAGTTAAACGCCCAAACTGGCATAAAAGCTGGCGTTTAACTCCAAGAGAAGTCTCTACACGAAAATGCTTCAATGCTCAGCCCAAGCACACACCAAGTGGGCCCGGAAGTGGATTTTTATGTCATTTACTCATTTCTGTAAACCCTAGGCTACTAGTTCTCTACAAATAGGACCTTTTTGCTATTGTATTTTCATCTTTGGACGTCTAGTTCTTAGATCATGAGGGCTGGCCTCACGGCCATGCCTAGACCTTGTTCTTATGTATTTTCAACGGTGGAGTTTCTACACACCATAGATTAAGGTGTGGAGCTCTGTTGTACCTCGAGTATTAATGCAATTACTATTGTTCTTCTATTCAATTCAGCTTATTCTTGTTCTAAGATATTCATTTGCACCCAAGAACAAGATGAATGTGATGATTATGTGACACTCATCATCATTCTCACTTATGAATGAGTGCCTGACAATCACTTCTGTTCTACAAGCAAACAAGGCTTGAATGTTTATCTCTTGGATCCCTTGATCGGAATCTTTGTGGTATAAGCTAGAATTGATGGCGGCATTCAAGAGAATCTGGAAGGTCTAAACCTTGTCTGTGGTATTCTGAGTAGGATTCAATGATTGAATGATTGTGACGAGCGTCAAACTCCTGAAGGCTGGGCGTTAGTGACAGACGCAAAAGAATCACTGGATTCTATTCCAACCTGATTGAGAACCGACAGATGATTAGCCATGCCGTGACAGGGTGCGAAGAACATTTTCACTGAGAGGATGGGAGGTAGCCACTGACAATGGTGAAACCCTACATACAGCTTGCCATGGAAAGGAGTAGGAAGGATTGAATGAAGACAGTAGGAAAGCAGAGAGACGGAAGGGACAAAGCATCTCCATTCGCTTATCTGAAATTCTCACCAATGAATTACATAAGTATCTCTATCTTTATCTTTATGCTTTATTCATATATCATCCATAACCATTTGAACCTGCCTGACTAAGATTTACAAGGTGACCATAGCTTGCTTCATACCAACAATCTCCGTGGGATCGACCCTTACTCGCGTAAGGTTTATTACTTGGACGACCCAGTGCACTTGCTGGTTAGTTGTGCGAAGTTGTGATAAAAAGTTGAGATTGCAATTGAGCGTACCATGTTGATGGCGCCATTGATGATCACAATTTCGTGCACCAAGTTTTTGGCACCGTTGCCAGGGATTGTTTCGAGTATGGACAACTGACGGTTCATATTGTTGCTTAGCTTAGGTATTTCTACTTCAGAGTTCTTAAGAATGAATTCTAGTGTTTCAAGGTGATGTTATTATCATCACCAAAGCCGATTGATTTTCATCAATTTAGCTCTTGAATGCAACGTCCTGCTGAAGCTTGGCTAGCCATGTCTAATTCCTTTAGACTGAAGCTTTAGACTAACATTGCATGATTCCTGGAATTCTCATTAAGAATTTTGATATCTTTATTTTCTTTTCCACTTAATTTTCGAAAAAACCAAAAATATTTTATGTTTCTTATTGAGACACTAGTCTCATTTTAAGTTTAGTGTCAATTGCATGTTTCTATTCTTCTTGCATTCATTCATGTGTCTTCATTAATCTTCAAGATGTTCTTGATGATTTCCTTGCTCTGATCTTTAAATTCTCTTGACTTGAGTGTTTTGTTGTTTCTCATATGCATTCTCATTTTGTCAGTGTCAATAGTATACAAACTTCTAAGTTTGGTGTCTTGCATGCATTATTATTTGATTTTAGTTGCATTTTAAAAAATTCAAAAATATTTTTAATTTGTGTCTTTTCAAGTCAATAATACAGTGAATTGAAGATTCAGAACATACAGCAGAGGAATTACACAGAAAAAGCTGGGCGTTTAAAACGCCCAGTGAGGAAGGAAAACTGGCGTTTAAACGCCAGCCAGGGTGCTTGGCAGGGTGTTTAACGCCCAAAAGGGTAGTGTTTTGGGTGTTAAACGCCAGAATGTGCACCATTCTGGGCATTTAACGCCAGGATGGCACAAGAGGGAAGATTTTGTTTTCAAATCAAATTTTTTTCAAGCTTTCAAAATTTTTTCAAAATCAAATCTTTTTCAAATCAAATCTTTTCAAAATCAAATCTTTTTCAAAATCAATTTCTTTCCATTTTCAAAAATACTTGCTAACAATTAATTATTTGATTCAACAATTCAAGTATGTTGCCTTTTCTGTTGAGAAAGGTTTAATGTTTGAATCATATCTTTTCTTGTTAGCCAAGTCATTAATTTTCAAAATCAAATCTTTTTAATTTGTTTTTCAAATCATATCTTCTCAATCACATCTTTTTTTTAAAAAACCATAACTTTTCAATCATATCTTTTTAATCACATCTTTTTCAAAATAAGTTTTCAATCATACCTTTTTACTTTCTAATTTCAAAATCTTTTTCAAAATCACTTGATTTCTTTTTCCACTCTTAAGTTTTCGAAAATCAATAAGTTTTTTTTCAAAATGTTTTTAAAATCTTTTACTTAATTTTCGAAAATTTCTTCCCTTCTTCTCACATCCTTCTATTTATGGACTAACACTATTCCTCAATGAACAATTCGAACTCCATCTCTCTTGATAAGTTCGAATTCTTCTACTTCTTCCTTCTATTTTTCTTTTCCTCTGACACCTTAAGGAATCTCTATACTGTGACATAGAGGATTCCATATTTTCTTGTTCTCTTCTCTTTTATATGAGCAGGAGCAAAGACAAAAGCATTCTTGTTGAGGCTGACCCTGAACCTGAAAGGACCTTGAAGCGAAAGCTAAGAGAAGCTAAGGCACAACTCTCTGTAGAGGACCTAACAGAAATCTTCAAAGAAGAAGAACCCATGGCAGCCGAAAACAACAACAATGCCAACAATGCAAGGAAGGTGCTGGGTGACTTTACTGCACCTACTCCCGACATCTATGGGAGAAGCATCTCTATCCCTGCCATTGGAGCAAACAACTTTGAGCTTAAACCTCAATTAGTTTCTCTAATGCAACAGAATTGCAAGTTCCATGGACTTCCATTGGAAGATCCTCATCAGTTTTTAGCTGAATTCTTGCAAACCTGTGACACTATCAAGACTAATGGGGTTGACCCTGAGGTCTACAGACTTATGCTATTCCCTTTTGCTGTAAAAGACAGAGCTAGGATATGGTTGGACTCACAACCTAAAGAAAGCCTGAACTCTTGGGAAACGCTAGTCAATGCCTTCTTGGCAAAGTTCTTTCCACCTCAAAAATTGAGTAAGCTTAGAGTGGAAGTCCAAACCTTCAGACAAAAGGAAGGTGAATCCCTCTATGAAGCTTGGGAAAGATATAAACAATTGATCAGAAAGTGTCCTTCTGACATGCTTTCTGAATGGAGCATCATAGGTATCTTCTATGATGGTCTCTCTGAACTGTCCAAGATGTCATTGGATAGCTCTGCTGGAGGATCTCTTCATCTGAAGAAGACGCCTACAGAAGCTCAAGAACTAATTGAAATGGTTGCAAATAACCAATTCATGTACACTTCTGAAAGGAATCCTGTGAACAATGGGACAAATCAGAAGAAAGGAGTTCTTGAGATTGATACTCTGAATGCCATATTGGCTCAGAACAAAATATTGACTCAGCAAGTCAATTTGATTTCTCAAAGTCTGTCTGGAATGCAAGCTGCACCCGGCAGTACTAAGGATGCTTCATTTGAAGAAGAAGCTTATGATCCTGAGAACCCTTCAATAGAAGAGGTGAATTACATGGGAGAACCCTATGGAAACACCTATAATTCTTCATGGAGAAATCATCCAAATTTCTCATGGAAGGATCAACAGAGACCTCAACAAGGTTTCAACAACAATAATGATGGAAGAAACAGGTTTAGCAATGGCAAGCCTTTTCCATCATCTTCTCAGCAACAGACAGAGAATTCTAAGCAGAGCCACTCTGACTTAGCAACCGTGGTCTCTGATCTAATCAAAACCACTCAAAGTTTCATGACTGAAACAAGGTCCTCCATTAGAAACTTGGAGGCACAAGTGGGTCAGCTGAGTAAGAAAATTACTGAACTCCCTCCTAGCACTCTTCCAAGCAATACAGAAGAGAATCCAAAAGGGGAATGCAAGGCCATTAACATGACCTACATGGTCGAATTTGGAGAGGAGGAAGAGGCAGTGAACGCCACTGAGGAAGACCTTAATGGACGTCCATTGGCCTCCAATGAGTTCCCTAATGAAGAAACATAGGAATCCGAGGCTCATAATGAGACCATAGAGATTCCATTGGACTTACTTCTGCCATTCATGAGCTCTGATGAGTATTCTTCCTCTGAAGAGGATGAGTATGTCACTGAAGAGCAAGTTGCCAAGTACCTTGGAGCGATCATGAAGCTAAATGACAAGTTATTTGGTAATGAGACTTGGGAGGATGAACCCCCTTTGCTCACCAAAGAACTGGATGACTTGTCTAAGCAGAGATTACCTCAAAAGAGACAAGATCCTGGGAAGTTCTCAGTACCTTGTACCATAGGCACCATGACCTTTAAGAAGGCTCTGTGTGACTTAGGGTCAAGTATAAACCTCATGCCTCTCTCTGTAATGGAGAAGCTAGGGATCTTTGAGGTACAAGCTGCAAGAATCTCACTAGAGATGGCAGACAATTCAAGAAAACAAGCTTATGGACTTGTAGAGGATGTTCTGGTAAAGGTTGAAGACCATTACATCCCTGCTGATTTCATAGTCCTAGAGACTGGGAAATGAATGGATGAATCCATCATCCTTGGCAGACCCTTCCTAGCCACAGCAAAGGCTGTGATTGATGTTGACAGAGGTGAACTGATCATTCAAGTGAATGAAGAATCCTTTGTGTTTAAGGCTCAATGATATCCCTCTGTCACCATGGAGAGGAAGCATGAAGAGCTTCTCTCAAAACAGAGTCAAACAGAGCCCCCACAGTCAAACTCTAAGCTTGGTGTTGGGAGGCCACAACCAAATTCTAAGTTTGGTGTTGAACCCCACATTCAAACTCTAAGTTTGGTGTTGGGAGGTTCCAACATTGCTCTTAGCATCTCTGAGGCTCCATGAGAGCCCACTGTCAAGCTACTGACATTAAAGAAGCGCTTGTTGGGAGGCAACCCAATGTTATAATTATCTATTTTCCTTTGTTATTTTATGTTTTCTGTAGGTTGATGATCATGAGAAGTCACAAAATCAATTGAAAAAGCAAAAACAGAATGAAAAATAGAAAGAAAAACAGCACACCCTGGAGGAAGACCTTGTTGGCGTTTAAATGCCAGTAAGGGCAGCAAATAGGCATTTAACGCCCAGTCTGGCACCATTCTAGGCGTTTAACGCCAGAAAGGGGCACCAGACTGGCGTTAAACGCCAAGAAAGGGCAAGAAGTTGGCATTAAATGCCAGAAATGGGCACCAGCCCGGTGTTTAACGCCAGAATTGGCACAGGGAGCATTTTTGCTCGCCACTTGGTGCAGGGATGACTTTTCCTTGACACCTCAGGATCTATGGACCACACAGGATCCCCACCTACCCCACCACCCTCTCTCTTCTTCTTCACCCATTCACCAATCACCTCAACCACTCTTCCCCAAAAACCCTCACCTATCAAATCCCATCTTTCTCTTCACCACTTACATCCATCCTTCATAAAACCTCACCTACCTCACCATTCAAATTCAAACCACTTTCCTTCCCAAACCCAGCCTCCCATAGCCGAACCCTACCCCTCTCTCTACCCCTAAATAAACCCATCTTCACTCATTCATTTTCACACACCCTAAACACTACTTCTCCCCCTTTGGCCGAACCACAAAGCCATCTCCATCTCCTCTATTTCTTCTTCTTCTACTCTCTTCTTTCTTCTTTTGCTCGAGGACGAGCAAACCTTTTAAGTTTGGTGTGGTAAAAGCATTGTTTTTGTTTTTTCATAACCATTTATGGCATCTAAGGCCGGAGAAACATCTAGAAAGAGGAAAGGGAAGGCAAAAGCTTCCACCTCCGAGTCATGGGAGATGGAGAGATTCATCTCGAGGGTGCATCAAGACCACTTCTATGAAGTTGTGGCCTTGAAGAAGGTGATCCCCGAGGTCCCTTTCAAACTCAAAAGGAGTGAATATCTGGAGATCCGACATGAGATCCAAAGAAGAGGTTGGGAAGTTCTTACCAACCCTATTCAACAAGTCAGAATCTTAATGGTTCAAGAGTTCTATGCCAATGCATGGATCACCAAGAACCATGATCAAAGTATGAACCCGAACCCAAAGAATTGGCTTACAATGGTTCGGGGGAAATACCTGGATTTTAGTTCGAAAAATGTAAGGTTGGCATTCAACTTGCCCATGATGCAAGGAGATGAACACCCTTACACTAGAAGCGTCAACTTTGATCAAAGGTTGGACCAAGTCCTCATAGACATTTGTGAAGAGGGCGCTCAATGGAAGAGAGATTCAAGAGGAAAGCCGGTTCAACTGAGAAGGCATGACCTCAAGCCCGTGGCTAGGGGATGGTTGGAGTTTATCCAACGCTCAATCATTCCCACTAGCAACCGGTCCGAAGTTACTATAGACCGGGCCATCATGATTCATAGCATCATGATTGGAGAAGAAGTAGAAGTTCATGAGGTTATAGCCCGAGAACTCTATAAGGTGGCGGACAAGTCCTCTACCTTGGCAAGGTTAGCCTTTCCTCATCTCATTTGTCACCTCTGTTATTCAGTTGGAGTTGACATAGAGGGAGACATCCTCATTGATGAGGGCAAGCCCATCACTAAGAAAAGGATGGAGCAAACAAGAGATCCCACTCATCACGAAATCCCTGAGATACCTCAAGGGATGCACTTTCCTCCACAAAACTATTGGGAGCAAATCAACACCTCCCTAGGAGAATTGAGTTCCAACATGGGACAACTAAGGGTGGAGCACCAAGAATATTCCATCCTCCTCCATGAAATTAGAGAAGATCAAAGAATCATGAGAGAGGAGCAACAAAGGCAAGGAAGAGACATTGAGGAGCTCAATCACTCCATAAGATCTTCAAGAGGAAGAACAAGCCGCCATCACTAAGGTGGACCCGTTCTTTAATCTCCTTGCTCTTTATTTTTCTGTTTTTCGAAAAATCATGCTTATGTTTATCTATGTTTGTGTCTTATGATCATTAGTGTCTTAGTGTCTATGCCTTAAAGTTATGAATGTCCTATGAATCCATCACCTTTCCTAAATGAAAAATGTTCTTAATTGAAAATGAGAAGAATTGCATGAATTTTAAATTTTATAACAGATTAATTATTTTGATGTGGTGGCAATATTTTGGTTTCTGAATGTATGCTTGAACAGTGCATAAATCTTTTGAATTTGTTGTCCATGAATGTTGGCTCTTGAAAGAATTATGAAAAAGGAGACATGTTACTGAGGATCTGAAAAATCATAAAAATGATTCTTGAAGCAAGAAAAAGCAGTGAATACAAAAAAAAATCGAAAAAAAAGGAGAAAGAGAAAGAAAAGAAGAAAAAAAAGAGAGAAGGAAATAAAGTTGTGATCCAAGGGAAAAAGAATGTGCTTAAGAACCCTGGACACCTCTAATTATGGACTCTAGCAAAGCTGAGTCACAATCTGAAAAGGTTTACCCAGTTATGTGTCTGTGGCATGTATGTATCCGGTGGTAATATTGGAAGACAGAGTGCTTTGGGCCACGGCCAAGACTCATAAAGTAGCTGTATTCAAGAATCATCATACTTAACTAGGAGAATCAATAACACTATCTGGATTCTGAGTTCCTATAGAAGCCAATCATTCTGAATTTCAAAGGATAGAGTGAGATGCCAAAACTATTCAGAGGCAAAAAGCTAAAGCCCCGCTCATCTAATTAATATTGATCTTCATAGATGTTTTTGGAGTTCATTGCATATTCTCTCCTTTTTATCTTATTTGATTTTCAGTTGCTTGGGGACAAGCAACAATTTAAGTTTGGTGTTGTGATGAGCGGATAATTTATACGCTTTTTGGCATTGTTTTTAGTATGTTTTTAGTATGTTTTAATTAGTTTTTATTATATTTTTATTAGTTTTTAGTTAAAATTCACTTTTCTGGACTTTACTATGAGTTTGTGTCTTTTTCTGTGATTTCAGGTATTTTCTGGCTGAAATTGAGGGACCTGAGCAAAAATCTGATTTAGAGGCTGAAAAGGACTACAAATGCTGTTGGATTCTGACCTCCCTGCACTCGAAGTAGATTTTCTAGAGCTAAAGAAGCCCAATTGGAGCGCTCTCAACGGAGTTGGAAATTAGACATCCTGGGCTTTCCAGCAATGTTTAATACTCCATACTTTGCCCGAAATTTGATGGCCCAAACTGGCGTTTCAAATCAGCTCAAAACTGCCCGGCGTTAAACGCTGGAACTGGCACAAGAATGGGAGTTAAATGCCCAAACTGGCATAAAGGCTGGCGTTTAACTCCAAGAGAAGTCTCTACACGAAAATGCTTCAATGCTCAGCCCAAGCACACACCAAGTGGGCCCGGAAGTGGATTTTTATGTTATTTACTCATTTCTGTAAACCCTAGGCTACTAGTTCTCTACAAATAGGACCTTTTGCTATTGTATTTTCATCTTTGGACGTCTAGTTCTTAGATCATGGGGGCTGGCCTCACGGCCATGCCTAGACCTTGTTCTTATGTATTTTCAATGGTGGAGTTTCTACACACCATAGATTAAGGTGTGGAGCTCTGCTGTACCTCGAGTATTAATGCAATTACTATTGTTCTTCTATTCAATTCAGCTTATTCTTGTTCTAAGATATTCATTTGCACCTAAAAACATGATGAATGTGATGATTATGTGACACTCATCATCATTCTCACTTATGAACGAGTGCTTGACAACCACTTTTGTTCTACAAGCAAACAAGGCTTGAATGTTTATCTCTTGGATCCCTTGATCGGAATCTTCGTGGTATAAGCTAGAATTGATGGCGGCATTCAAGAGAATCCGTAAGGTCTAAACGTTGTCTGTGGTATTCTGAGTAGGATTCAATGATTGAATGATTGTGACGAGCTTCAAACTCCTGAAGGCTGGGCGTTAGTGACAGACGCAAAAGAATCACTGGATTCTATTCCAACCTGATTGAGAACCGACAGATGATTAGTCGTGCCGTGACAGGGTGCGTAGAACATTTTCACTGAGAGGATGGGATGTAGCCACTGACAACGGTGAAACCCTACATACAGCTTGCCATGGAAAGGAGTATGAAGGATTGGATGAAGACAGTAGGAAAGCAGAGAGATGGAAGGGAGAAAGCATCTCCATTCGCTTATCTGAAATTCTCACCAATGAATTACATAAGTATCTCTATCTTTATCTTTATGCTTTATTCATATATCATCCATAACCATTTGAACCTGCCTGACTAAGATTTACAAGGTGACCATAGCTTGCTTCATACCAACAATCTCCGTGGGATCGACCCTTACTCGCGTAAGGTTTATTACTTGGACAACCCAGTGCACTTGCTGGTTAGTTGTGCGAAGTTGTGATAAAGAGTTGAGATTACAATTGAGTGTACCATGTTGATGGTGCCATTGATGATCACAATTTTGTGCACCACGTATGAAGATGCTTTGTTCCCTCTGAGCCTCTGCTTTCCTATTGCCTTCATCCAATCATTCATACTTCTTTCCATAGTAAGCTGTATGTAGGTGGATCACCATTGTCAATGGCTACCATCCATCCTCTCAGTGAAAATGGTCCTCTACGGTTTTTCGCATGGCTAATCAGATGTCGGTTCTCGATCGTGTCAGAATAGGATCTATTGATCCTTTTGTGCACTATCACTGCGCCATACAGTCGCGAGTTTGAAGCTCGTCACAGTCATCCCATCCCAGATCCTACTCGGAATACCACAGAGAAGGTTTAGACTTTTCGGATCTCAAGAATGCTGTCCATTTGATTCTAGCTTATACCACGAAGAATCTGATCGCACAGAATGGAAGCTCTATTATTAGGAGAGGCAACCATGCGTCGTGAACCAGGAAGCCAAGAGATACACACTCAAGCTCTCGCAGATAGAATGGAGGTGGTTGTCAAGCACGCGTTCATAAGGAAGGATGGTGATGAGTGTGACGGATCATAACATCTATCAGGTTGAAGTACGAGTGAATATCTTAGAACAAGAATAAGCGTGAATTGAATAGAAGAACAATAGTACTTTGCATTAATTCATGAGGAACAGCAGAGCTCCACACCTTAATCTATGGTGTGTAGAAACTCCACCGTTGAAAATACATAAGAACAATGTCTAGACATGGCCGAATGGCCATGCCTCCTAAATAACATGAAACAATCGAAAAAGGGTTCAAAGACCTGATCCCAAGATCAAAGATGATCAAAAGATGAAAAATACAACAGTAAAAGGTCCTATTTATAGTGAACTAGTAACCTAGGGTTTAAAGAAATAAGTAAATGATGCAGAAATCCACTTCCGGGGCCCACTTGGTGTGTACTTGGGCTGAGCATTAAAGCTTTCACGTGCATAGGCTTTTCTTGGAGTTAAACGCCACTTTGGTGCCAGTTTGGGCGTTTAACTCTAATTCTGGTGCCAGTTTGGGCGTTTTACGCCAAAATTTTTATATTGACTTGGAACGCCAATTTGGGCCATCAAATCTCAGACAATGTATAGACTATTATACATTACTGGAAAGCCCAAGAGGTCTAATTTCCAACGCAATTGAGAGCGTGCCAGTTAGGCTTCTTTAGTTCCAGAAAATCCATTTCGAGTGCAGGGAGGTCAAAATCCAACAGCATCTGTAGTCCTTTTTCAGCCTCTGAATCAGATTTTTGCTCAGATCCCTCAATTTCAACCAGAAAACACTTGAAATCATAGAAAAACACACAAACTCATAGTAAAGTCCAAAAATTTGATTTTTGCATAAAAACTAATAATTATATGCTAAAAACTAACTAAATCATACTAAAAACTACCTAAAAAAATACCAAAATGCGTATAAATTATCTGCTCATCACTGTGCCTGGTATTTTTCATCCGAGACGAGAAATTCGACAGTTGATTAGCCATACAAAAATCATAGCCGGACCATTTTCACTGAGAATATCATACAGCTTGCCATGGAAGGGAACACGCATGATTGGATGAAGACAATAGGAAAGTAGAGGTTCAGAAGCAAAAAAGCATCTCCAAATGCTTATCTGAAATTCCCACAAATGAATTACATAAGTATCTCTATTTTACTTTTTGTTTTATTTATCTGTTAATTATCAAAACCTCATAACCATTTGAATCTGCCTGACTGAGATTTACAAGATGACCATAGCTTGCTTCAAGCCGACAATCTCTGTGGGATCGACCCTTACTCGCGTAAGGTTTTATTACTTGGACGACCCAGTGCACTTGTTGGTTAGTTGTGCGGAGTTATGAAAAGTGTGATCACAATTTCGTGCACCAACTTTGATTGACAACCATTAGTTGTTTGATTTCTTAGATTAGGCGTTTTAGCTTTAAATTTATTTAATTTTTGCACCTTAATTTTGGATTTTTTCTAGCTTTATTTTTCCCTAATTTCTGAAATTAAGTTTGGTGTTACCTAGTTAATTTTATTTTAATTTTTCTGTTTAATTTCCTTGAAAATTTCGAAATTTTTTTGCTTGCTTTTGATCATTATTTTTGAATTTTTTTAGCATTAAGTAGTAAGTATATTTATTTTATCATTTTACATAGGTTACCTCATTGGGAATTCTCTACACTCTGACGTAGAGAGTCTCATCTTTCTTGTCTTCTATCTGTTTATGAGCAGGAATATGGACAAGGAACCTCTTTTAGACTTTGATCCTGAACATGAAAGGACTTTGAGGCAGCGTTTGCAACAAGCAAGACTTTACAAGGCTGCAGAGTCCACTATGGATCGTAATCATGCTACTAATGCCAATGTGGCAAATCCAATTGGAAATGAACAACCCAGAAGTGTGCTTGGCTCATACACTGCTCCCAATGCAGATCTTAACGGAAAAAGCATTGTGGTACCTCCTATAGCTGCAAACAATTTTGAACTAAAGTCTCAGCTTGTCACTCTTATGCAACAAAATTGCCAGTATCATGGACTTCCTCGTGAACACCCAAATCAATTTATCTCTGATTTCCTACAGATTTGCGATACTGTGAAGACCAATTGAGTGAATCCTGAGGTGTACAAATTCATGCTCTTCCCATTTGCAGTGAGGGATATAGCAAAGCTATGGTTATATTCTCAACCCAAGGAGAGTCTAGATACTTGGTACAACGTGATCACTGGATTTCTAAGTAGATTTTCTCCACCACAAAAATTGATTAAGTTGAGGGTGGAGGTTCAGACTTTCAGACAGAAAGACAGTGAGAACCTTTATGAAGCTTGGGAGAGATTCAAGCTACTTACTAGGCAATGCCCTTCGGACATGTTCTCTAAGTAGACTCAGGTGGTTATCTTTTTTGAGGGCTTATATGAAATATCCAAGATGAATTTGGATAATTCTGCACGTGGTTCATTATACATGAAGAAGACACCAGAGGAGACTGCTGAGCTTATTGATTTGGTTGCTAACAACCAATATTTATAAGTATCTAACAAGAATCCTGTGAACTCTAGGACTCCTCAGAAGAAAAGTGTTATGGAGGTGGAAGCTTTTGATGCTCTTCTTGCTCAGAACAAAATTTTATCTCAGCAGATGAATCTAATTACTCAACAGTTGAGTGGAATGCAAGTTTCAGCTATCAACACTCAGAATGCACCTCAAGAGGTATCTTATGACATGACTGGCAACTTTATTCAAGGTGAAAATTATGATTATGCTCAATCTTTTACTGAACAGGTCAATTACATGGGGAATGCTCCTAGAAACCCCAATAATGATCCATACTCTAAGACCTACATTCAGGGGTGGAGAAATCACCCAAATTTTGGGTGGAGAGATCAACCTCAGAGATCACAAAATTTTCACAATAATTCTCAGGGCGGTTTCCAACAGAACAATCAAAATAACCGCAAATGTCAGACTCATCAACAATAACCACCTCAGTAGGAAAATTTTTAACCCCAACAGAACACTAACTGGAAGATAATGATGAATAATTTTATGCAAGAAACTAAAGCTTCCATTAGAAACTTGGAGGTACAAATGGGCCAATTGAGCAAGCAAATACCTAAGAGGTCTCCAAGTACGTTTTTTGGTGATACAGTGGTAAACCTAAGAGAAGATTGCAAGGCTATTCAATTGAGGAGTGGTAAAGTAGCTGGTTCTGAGACTAAGGTCAATGAGGAGCTAGTTGAAAAAGGAGCTCCAAAGGAGTAGAAGGAAGAAGTAGAGCACGCCCCTCCAAAGCTTGCAGACAACCTATTCCCAGACTCTCTTGACACTCATCCTACATTGCCCAAGGCTCCTGAGTACAAGCCTCAAATGCCACACGCTCAAAGGCTTCAGAACATTTCCAAGGACAAGCAATTTTCTAGATTTTTAGAAGTCTTCAAGAAGCTATAGATCAACATTCCGTTTGCAGAGGTTGATGATTGGTTTTTTGTGTGGTATAGAATTTTACAAATAGATTCTCGTTGCAAGTATAGTTTCTAAACCAACAATAATTCTTTCATACAAAAACTCGTTTGTCACAAGTACAAACCCCTAATAATCCTAATAACCGAAGTAGTTAAACCTCGGGTCGTCTCTCAAAGGAATTGCAGGGTAGTGTTCTTGTTATTGGTTATGGACATGTATATTTTGGGGTTTTGATAAGAGACATGAAAGATAAATGGCAAAGAAGTAAACTAATAGCTAAAAAGGTCTTGGCAAGGGTTGGTGGTCAAGAATCTCTATCCTTATCACTAAACACAACATGATAATTGCAAGGATCAATCCCATTAAAACATCCTTTAACTAGTAAAGGAAAGTTAAATGAGCTATATCAATCCAAGTCCATAAGTCCTAGCTATCCACTAATTGAATTAGTGAGAACTAGGGTCACTAGCTACTAATCATCAATCACTTGGACATAAGTTACCTTCTCAAGCCAAGAACACAAAATTCTACTCTAACATCCTTCCAAGCATTTCATCAAACACTTGGAAGGCATAAAAGGAAAGCATAGTAGAATGACAACAAGAATGAAATCTAATAACTACTAACTGCAAGGAAATTAACAACCACAAGGCAATTAAACAATAAGTGAAATCAAAACATGAATTGCATTAAAGAGAAATAGAAGAACAAGAGTGCATCAACATAAAAGTAGAGAATTACAAGAATTAAATGCTAAACTAGAAAGAGGAGATGTAGAAGAACAAGAATTACAAAAGGAAAGGTAAATCAAAGCATGAGATTAACCTAGATCTAAGAATTCCTAATCTACCTCTAACCTAATTCTAAAGAGAAGAGAGATTCTCTCTCTTGAAACTAACTTTCCCTCCAAAACTAAATCTAACTAAAACTAATGTGATGGAAGCTTGTGATTCCCCTTCAATCCTTGGGTTAAATAGCATCAGAGATGACTTAGATTTGGGCCTGGGAATCCCAGAATTTGCCCCCAGCATTTTGCCTTTAAGTGAGTCACGTGCGAGCATTGACGCGTACGCGGCATGTACGTGTACGCGTCACTTAGCAATTTCCTATCCACGCATACGCGTCATGTATGCGTACGCGTCGCCTTGCGATGTCACTTTCCACGCGTACGCGTTTTTTGCGCGTGCGCGTCGATATCAATACCCCAAATCCTTGTTCCTTCATGAGTTCTCTACTTGTATGTTTTTCCTCTCCATCCTTTTGATCCATTCCTAGCCTTTCCAATCTGAATTCACTAACAAACATATCAAGACATCTAGTGGAATCAAAGGTGAATCAAAATTAGCAATTAAGAGCCTAAAAAGCATATTTTCACACTTAAGCACAAATTAGGAGACAATCATGAAACCATGCTATTTCATTGAATAAATGTGGGTAAAAGGGTTGTAAAATCCCCAAAATTAAACCAAGCATGTCCTCATGCTTAACCAAGGAAGAGAAACAAAGGGTACTATCATTTATTCAATTTAAACTAAAATATATGCAACCTACCTATATGCAACTATCTAAATGGATGCAATTACTTGGTCAAAACAAATCAATTCCCAAGAGGATATATATAAGCTTAAGGGCTAAAGCGATAGCAATCAAATAAAATCCACAATTGAATTGAGTTATTAAATATTTTTACAAACTTGCATGAAAAGTGATGATTCTAGGTGAAAGCATGTAATTGAGCAATTGAACCCTCTCCGAATGTGTTTACACTCTAGTCGCTCAGTGTTTAGGGTTGATTCACTCAATTCCCCCCTAATCATGCTTTCCAAGATTTGTTTTTCATCTAACAATCAACAATTATTTCATGTATGCATACAACTATCATGAGGTCTTTTATTTAGGTTGTAATGGGGCTAGGGTCAAGGTAGGATAGTATATGGCTAAGTTGACTAGAAAATTCGAATCTTTGATTAACCTAGACTTCCCACCTAACCTATAAAACAACCTAAACAATTAAGTACTAACCTAACTACCCATTCTTCACTTTTTCACATACTCATGCATTTTCTTTTTCATTTCACAACTCCCATGCATTGATCTTTATTGAGCTTTATTTTGGGGCGTTTTGTCCCCTTTTTTCTTGTTTTTCTTCTTTTTCTTTATTTTTCCATTTTTTTCTTTCTTTTCATTTCTATATATTTTTTCTTTTCTTTTTCTTTTCTTTTGTTTTTCTCATTTTTTTCTTCTTTCTTTCAAACTACATACAAGAACATCAATGCATATGGTCTAACATTTGATTAATACATGAACATGCACCCAATTCCCAAATATAAAAATGTAAAACACCCTTTTATCCCAACCAATGTTCCCAATGCTCTCCAAACTTGAATAATAAACACTCTCACTAGCCTAAGCTAATCAAAGATCCAAATGAGGGACTTTTATTGTTTTTTGCTTTAGACTTGTAATGTGCTAAAATAAAGAACAATTGGGTTAAGCGTAGGCTCAAAATTGGTTAACAATAGAGAGTAAAAGGTAGGCTATTTGGGTAAGTGAGCTAATGAAGTAATGACCCCAATCATATAAATGCATGAATACAAGGAATAATGGACATATAGAATTAAACAAATCAAGGATCACAATCATAGAAAGAGAACAATTGCACACAAGAAGAAAAATAAGTGGTTATAAGATGTAACCACACCATTAGGCTCAAAATTCCCAAGGTTGTGTGTTCTTAGCTCAAAAAATGATCCACATACAATATATATAATTCAAGCAAGTTCTATGAAAAGTTTTCACTCAAATCAATTGGGATATCAATCCCCTATTAAGAATGTTTTTCTTGGAGAATTTCATTATTTTAACTAATAAGCTTATTATGTATACTTATGCTAAAATAAGCGAATGCAACAAAAATAAACTCCTAAAAGACCTAAGAATATCGAATGCAAAAGTGTTGGGATTAGAAACTTGTTACCCAAAAATGCCGACTGGTCGGAAGACCTCCCCACACTTAAAAGTTTGCACCGTCCTTGGTGCATTCTAAGATGATCAAGGGGGTACGGCGACTCTCTGGGTTACTACCTTCAGCTGGTAGGTCAACTGGTTGTTGCATGTTCTTTCGCCCGCTTCCATTGTTGCTTCTGATGATTCATCCTGAAATTAGAAGGCAGGATAGTGAGAAAAGTAAATACAAAAGCAAGGAAGCATCCTTTGTTGGAATGAGGTAGTGATCACTAGAATTGAGTGAGTGAAATAGTGCGACATTGGTGAAAAGAGTGTGTGGGTTCTAAATTACGCGCGGTAAAGAACACATGCACACTAGCATAAAAAGCGTTGTCACAATTTACACGAAAGAAGAATGCATTTCACTCATTCTAGTGTGCTTGAGATGCTCTAAACTTGTGGGTCAAAACAACCAAAAAAGCAATAAAGAATCATGAAAGCATTCAAGCAAATATCTAACATATGGATGCATATGATCAAGAAGCAAATGCACAAAATCCAACAACAGATTGCCTATTCAAAGAGAAAGGATTCAAATCCAAGGTTAAGAAAATCGGACCGGTCATCAAACTGCTCTAGTCACTGGTTCATTGGTTTACTGGTCTAACCGGTACAACTGGTGGTTCAACCGGATAAACCATTTTAGAATAGAATAATAAATAAATTATAAGGTGCTTTATGATGAGCGGATAATTTATACGCTTTTTGGCATTGTTTTTAGGTAGTTTTTAGTAGGATCTAGCTACTTTTACAGATGTTTTTATTATTTTTTATGCAAAATTCACATTTTTGGACTTTACTATGAGTTTTTGTGTTTTTATGTGATTTCAGGTATTTTCTGGCTGAAATTGAGGGATCTGAGCAAAAATCTGATTCAGGGTGAAGAAGGACTGCTGATGTTGTTGGATTCTGACCTCCCTTCACTTGAAACGGATTTTCTGGAGTTACAGAACTCCAAATGGTGCGTTCTCAACTGCGTTGGAAAGTAGACATCCAGGGCTTTTCAGAAATATATAATAGTCTATACTTCATTCAAGTTTAGATGACGCAAACAGGCATTCAATGCCAGTTCCATGCTGCATTCTGGAGTAAAACGCCAGAAACACGTCACAAACCAGAGTTAAACGCCAAAACACGTTAAAACTTGGCGTTTAACTCCAAGAGAAGCCTCTACATGTGTAAAGCTCAATCTCAGCCCAAGCACACATCAAAGTGGGCCCCAGAAGTGGATTTCTACACTTAGACTTATTTCTGTAAACCCTAGTAGCTGGTTTAGTATAAATAGAACTTTTTACTATTGTATTAGACATCTTTAACCATATCTTTGATCAGTTTATGTGATCCTAGACATTGAGGGCTGGCCTCTCAGCCATGCCTGGACCTTGTTCTTATGTATTTTCAACGGTGGAGTTTCTACACACTATAGATTAAGGTGTGGAGCTCTGTTGTACCTCAAGAATTAATGCAATTACTACTATTTTCTATTCAATTCAAACTTATTCTTGTTCTAAGATATCACTCGTACTTCAACCTGATGGATGTGATGATCCGTGACACTCATCATCATCTGTCCTTATGAACGCGTGCCTGACAACCACCTCCGTTCTACAAGCAAGAGCTAGAGTGTGTATCTCTTGGATTCCTTAATCAGAGTCTTCGTGGTATAAGCTAGAATTATTGGTAGCCATTCCTAAGATCCGAAAAGTCTAAACCTTGTCTGTGGGCATTTGTTTTACTATTTATTGAGTTTCTACTATTTTTACTTTGTTTTACGTGTGTTTTGATCATGCAGAATGTTAAAAATAGGAACCCAGATACTTAGAAAAATTTTGGCCACCTGGGACATGTAAGTTTCGGAATGGGTGGCACCAAACTATCCCAAGTTTGGCGCCGTGTGTGCGTGCAAAATGGAGATTTCTCTCTGGATGGTTGAAGCCAAACTTGGGAATACCAAACTTGGGATTTCCAAGTTTGGTGTGGAACTTAGCACATAAAACGAAGATTGGCTCTGTAAGGTTGGCGCCAGACTTTGGCTTTTCCAAGTCTAGCGCCAAAAACAACATACAAAGATGCAATGTGGGAAGTGTTAGCGCCAAACTTGACTTTTTTCTAGTTTGGCGTGGGTGTTACATACAAAAAGAGCAGTACGCTCTACCAGGGGGACGCCAAATGTGGTTCCCTTGGCGTCTAGCGTAAGAAATTTCCTAAAATAAACATATGGATTGGCACCAAACTTGGGCTGCGCTAAGTTTGGTGTTGGGAGGACGCATGCTTCACGGACGCCACGGCGCCAAACTTTAATTCCCTTGAGTTTGGCGCCAACCTAGTTAATTTGGCCTATAATAAAAGAAATCTCATCTATTCCCAATCAGAATCCTATCCATCTGGTCCCCCATTCAATCACAAGATTCCTTTTTCTTTTTGCAAACCCCTTAACTAAGCCCTTGTCCCCTCCCTTCACATCCCCATTCCATGCCAAGCTACCCCTCAACCCTGTGACTCCCAACCCCTGCAGCACCCCCCTTTCTTGCTTTCAATCACCTTCCCCAAATATTCTCACCTTTCCCAATAGCTCCTGCCCCCTAACTCGTGACCCACCCAGACCATGAATCCCTCTCTTTGACCATAATTATTCATCCCACTACCCCAGCCTTTCATTAAGCCCGTGATTCCCCTCCCTCATTAACCCCCTATATAAACCCCTGCCATCCCCCTTGAACCCACACATAATACTCCCATACAATACATACTTCTTCCCTCTTCAGCAACACAAGCCAACCCCTTTCCTTCTTCCTTATACACCTCCCTCCCCTTGACCAAATCACACAATCCCCAATCCCTTCCCTTTTCAAAAACTCAAACCATTAACCCTTACTCAACCAAAACTCTTTTCCCCACAACATCTTTCACCCCTCTTCGGTCCAGCCTCCCCCCTCCGTTATTCTCTATCTTCTTTTTCTATTCTATACTTATGTTAAAAAAAAGCAAAAAAAAAAAAAAAGAAAAAGAAACTTTTAGCATTAATTTTTATTTTCTTCTATTTCAATTTATGCTCTTCTTTCTTCTTCCCCTTTATATTTCTTTATTTTACTCGGGGACAAACAACAATTTTAAGTTTGGTGTTGTCACTTTGCTAGTTTTATTTTGTGATTTCCATGGCACCAAAGACCACCCAACCTTCCAAGAAGAGAAAAGAAAAGGAACCGACCACCAGTTTTCATAATGCACGACACTTCCGCTCTAAATTACATTAAGAGCATTTTTATGAGGTTACTAGCAAGAGGCCAGTTCTCCCGGAGGTGCGATTTAATCTCCAACCGGATGAATATCCAAAAATTTAGCACCAAATTCAGAGACATGGATGGCAGTTTCTGTGCAATCCGCACACACAGGTGGGACAATTAATGATTCATGAATTTTATGGAAATCTGTGGATCACATATAAGGATGTATCTGGAGTTATTGAAAGGAACCACAGAAAATTTGTAAGGGGAAGACTCATTGATTTCATCCCACAGGTTATTAGATAGACCCTCTAATTACCACGAAATATGCCCTCACTTCATTCCTACAGTGAAAGGGCGAACAGAGATCAGCGACTAGTGCAAGTACTCACTGATATTTGCATTCCAGATGCCCAATGGAAATTGGGTGCTGAGGGAAAGCCATGCCATATCAAGAGCAGTGGCCTCACTCCTTTGGCTAGGGGATGGCACCATTTTATTCGCCGGTCTATCATGCCCACAAGCAACCGGTCTGAGTACACTGTGGACTGAGCCATTATGATTCACTACATTCTGTTGGGAGAGCCAGTGAATATGGAGGACGTTATTGCCCAGCAGATCTGTCATGTCGCCACTAGCACCATTCCGAATGCCAGGTTGGGCTTTCCGCATCTCATCTACCGCCTCGGTGAGGCCGCTAGGGTGAAGAAAGAAAATAATTTCCCTATCCCAATCGAGAAACCCATCACGAAGAAGACCATGGAACTGGTCAGGGAATATCGAAGACTCTCAGAATAGAATAGACTTAAGAAGAAGCTTAACAGGAACAACCACCACTGCCTCAGGGACACTACTTCCCTTTTCAAGAATACTGGTAGTAGCTCACCTCCTCCATTGAGCAGATGAGGATCACTAATGACAGAACAGTCGTTGGGAGCATCTCTTTACCACGCTTGATGAGATGAGAGCTACTCAGGAGTTTTAGCGGCAGCAGATTCATCAGCTGAGATAGGATTATAGCCGCTTGAGAGGACCATACAGAGCACAGCCTGAGGAGAGAGATCCCCACCAAGGAGATTGAGGTGGCTCAGTTCCTTTTCATTTTCCATATTATTTTGCTACTTTTATGATTAGGTTCTTGTTTTCTGCTATTTTGTTTTAATTATTGCATGATTATTTGTTATTTCAATTCTTAGGTTCTAGTTTAATTTGGTGTTTATTTTGAAATCAAAAGAATAAGAAAGAAGAAAAAGATGTATTGCATGAGGAAAAGAGTTTATGGCAAAAAGTAGTCTCATTTAATCAAATGTGGTGGTGTTCTCTTTGATTCTGAATGTATGACATGAACTGTGCATGTTTGAATTTGAATCAAGGGATGTTGATGTATAAGGAACAGGAATTTAGAGAACCATTATGAATTTTCTAAAATTAGTGAAAGTTAATCCTTAAAGCAAAAGAAACAGCAAGAGAAGAATAAAAAGCAAGGTCCAAGGCTTTGAGCATCAATGACTAGTGAGGTCAGACATGATTAAAAGCTCAAAGAGTTGTTTCCCTAGTCATATGCTTGTGGTGTTCTTCTGTCAAGTAATTCTTGAGACAAAACATTTAGAGTCGAGATCAAATTCATTTAGCATAGTATGCCAAAGGCTTTGAGCACCACTATCTGGGAGTAGCTGAAAGAAAAATTAGAACTTCAAGAGAGTTCCCCAGTTAAGTGCTTGTGGTGTTCTTGTGTCAATTAACCCTTGAGATAAAACATTTAAAGTCACGGCTAGGCTCAAGGTGCAAAGCACCAATTGATTAAGAATTAAAGGATATCTGTTGTGTTCAAGGATTAAACTAAAGTATAAAGATCATAGAATTCATAATATGATCAAAAGAGACATGAGATTCCAAAACTGTTCAGAATTACAATAGATCACCCCCACTTTTAAGAAGAGACATGAGCATAACTGAACTCTCACCTCTCATGCAAATTCACATCTTAATCATGTACTAATTTTAGTTGCTTGAGGACAAGCAACGATTCAAGTTTTGTGTTGTGATGCGTGAGCATGTTTCTTGTCTTTTCCTAGTGAATTTACATTTGAATTGATAAGTTTAATGAAGATTTAGTATATTTTATCCTCTATGAATGCTACTTTGAGTTGTGTGTAATTCTACGTATTTCAGGTAGTGTTCTGAGGGTTATCTGAAACAGGAAAGTCAATCTCGGATGAGATCCTTTGGTCTGGTCAAGGCTGCCGTGTCTGACTTATTGGAGCGGGAGGTGCTGCTTGGTCCTTGGTCACCGGTGGGTGGAGGTACCTACAAGAGACTCCGATGTTTAAGTCAGTATGGGCTTTAGGCAGATTTTTTATAGAATTGGAGTATGAGTTATACTTGGGTGCTCCAGTGTACTTATAGTAGTGCTGGCTGACCTTCCTTGAGATAAGTTTATTATCTTATCTTATCTTTTGTGAGTGAGATCATATCATTGGCCAGCCGCCTTCTAGTAGGCGGTGGTTCTTTTAATTTGGGCCTCCTTGGGCCTCTTTGGCGATCTTCCAGACTTTTTGCGAAGAGGTTGTTTAATGGGCCAACCTTTCAAGAGGTCGGTCCCTTTGTCTTCGTCCAACCCGGACCTTATAGCTTGGTCCAGGGTATGAACAGTGGCCTTGCTTGAGCTTCGACCTTTCCATGAGGTTGTGCTTCTGAGCTTCGACCTCTTTAGCGAAGTCGTGTTCAAGCATCTGCTCAGTCGCGCCTGGTTTGCTCCTTCTCGTGCGAATTTTGCGTCTTTAATGCTTTCGAAACACGAAGAGTTTTTGCTTTTAAATGCTGCGTTATTCTCGAGTGCGTTAGTTTCTTGGAAGCGTGCAAGCCTTTTAATTGGGCTTTCATTTCCTTTGCCATTTCTTTTTCCTCTTTGTATCTTGTTTGAAATCAAAGGGGTTTCACATTCTTTAGTTTTCTTGCTTCTATCTATTTTCTCTTGCTTTTTGAGAGTAAGATCCTTCTTTCATTTTTTTATTTTCTCCAAGCTTTTCCTTTCCCTGAGGCTTTCGAGGCCCTTGCTGGCATGGTCCGTTCGTGTTTTTGCTCGTGTGTCCGTCGCTTACTGCTTCTTCTCATCGCAGGTTAGTACTCTGTTTCGTTCACTTCCCTTTCTTTTCCTGGTTGCGATTCTTCTGCTTGGTGTTTTATTTCTGCTGCATGCTTCTATTTTTCATTTTAAAGTTTTTATCTTTATTTTTTGTTTGTTTTGAAAAAGGTCGAAGCTTTTTGATTTTGACTTTTCGTGCTTTTCTTGTTTGCTGAAAGGGCTAAGGTTTTGATTTTCGTTGATTCCTTGCGTTTCTTCCTTTCTGTGTCTGCATTGCCTCCAAAGGGTGCCTCTGGGTTTCAGTGGTGATCTTTGCTTTTGTGAAACCTGGGGCGCTCTTTGTTTGTTATGTTGCTTGTTTGCTGGCTGTTATTTTTCATCTTCTTCATTCTGGCCGAGTTACTTGGTAGTGATGCCCCTGTCATTTTCTTGCTGTAGGTGCAGTTTCTATGTTTTCTCTAGAAATATTGTTCAAATATCCAGAAAGGTTCCTTCCGCTATAGCTGACTGGTTAGATTCTATAGTGTTAGGATGTGTTACTTTAGCAGACCCGGAATACTGTGAGAAGTTTAGGAGGTTTCATAGGATCTGTGGGAATAAGGAGGATGAGAAGAACTACGAGCTGTTATCGCACGATCCTGAGGAGAGGGTCAGTTTTCCTCCCTTAAGTCGGGCAGAGCATCCCTTCTTTTATGCTTATGACTGCTTTTTCACAAAGTTAGGTATTACCCTTCCCTTTACTGAGTTTGAAAACGACCTGCTTTAGAACTTCAACCTTGCCCCTTCCAAACTTCATCCTAACTCCTAGGCTCCTATGAAAGTTTTTCAACTACTGTGTGATGGTTTTTGTGGAAAAACCAATTCCAAACACACAACTCACCGGCAAGTGCACCAGGTCGCATCAAGTAGTAATAACTCACAAGAGTGAGGTCGATCCCATAGGGATTAATGGATCAAGCAACTTTAGTGGGTGATTAGTTTAGTCAAGCTAACATTGAGTGAATTGCGTGAAGTTGATCAGCAGAAAGTAAAATTGTAGTGAATTAAAGGTGTAGAAGAATTAAATTGTTGAAACTTAAAGAGCAAGAAAGTAAAAGAGATGAAACTTAAATTGCAAGAAAAGTAAGTTGCATGAAAAGTAGAGGGGGTTGGGTGCAAGGAAATTAAAGAAAGTAGTAATTCAAGAATTAAAATAATTGCAGGAATTGTAAATTGCAGGAAAATAAATCAAGATCACAACAACCCAAATGTAAAGTGCAGAGGAACAAAAGTATAGGAAAGTAAATTGGGAATAATGAGAACAGAGAACAATCAATTCGAGAACCAGAATATGAAATCAAATGCAGCAGATTTTAAACAGAATTGCTTGAAGAAGCAAACAGAAATTAAATTCAACTCAATTGCAAAATCAAAATGAGAGGTTGAAGATCTCAGGAGCTCAATGAGACTAGAAAACAAGTCTAGATCTCACTCCCTTCCTTGATCCAACAGAGAACAAGATACAGGAAAATTAAAGATGAAAGCAATAAATGAAAACTCAGATTCAATTCTCAATTCTCTGAAATTATGCAGAAGAACAACCAAGAGAAATCTTAGACCAAGAGGGAAACATAATTCTTTCACTTCTCAATCCAAGATTCAAATTCAAAGAAAGAAAAATTAGAAGAGAGAGCTCTCTAATCCTAATGCTCCCTAGTGGAGCCAGCCTTCTAATGAAATGAAGCAGATGCCTTTTTATAGGCTTTTCCCAAAATGAACATGAAAATGAAAAATGAAATTCTAAACAAAATTACAATTAAAATAAGTTCCTAAGCTCATTATTTCTTGTGCCTTTGATTCATGTTGATTGGGCTTTGCTTGCTTTTTTATTTGAAGAGTGGATCCGGTTGGCTTTTTGATGAGCGGATAATTTATACGCTTTTTGGCATTATTTTTAGGTAGTTTTTAGTAAGTTCAAGCTACTTTTAGGGATGTTTTCATTAGTTTTTATGTTAAATTCACATTTCTGGACTTTACTATGAGTTTGTATATTTTTCTGTGATTTCAGGTAATTTCTGGCTGAAATTGAGGGACTTGAGCAAAACTCTGAAAAGGGCTGACAAAAGGACTGCTGATGCTGCTGGAATCTGACCTCCCTGCACTCAAAATGGATTTTCTGGATCTATAGAACTCCAAAAGGCGCGCTCTCAACGGCTTTGGAAAGTAGACATCCAGAGCTTTCCAGCAATATATAGTAGTCCATACTTTATTCGGAAATTGACGATGTAACTTGGCGTTGAACGCCAAGTACATGCTGCTGTCTGGAGTTAAACGCCAGAAACACGTCATGATCCGGAGTTGAACGCCCAAAACACGTTATAACTTGGAGTTCAACTCCAAGAAAAGCCTCAGCTCGTGGATAGACCAAGCTCATCCCAAACATACACCAAGTGGGCCCCGGAAGTGGATTTATGCATCAATTACTTACTCATGTAAACCCTAGTAGCTAGTTTATTATAAATAGGACTTTTTACTAGTGTATTAGACATCTCTGGACGCCTAGTCCTTAGACCAGGGGGGGCTGGCCATTCGGCCATGCCTGAACCTCTTTCACTTATGTATTTTCAACGGTGGAGTTTCTGCACACCATAGATTAAGGGTGTGGAGCTCTGCTGTACCTCAAGTTTCAATACAATTACTATTACTTTCTATTCAATTCTCTTTTATTCTTATTCCAAGATATACGTTGCACTTAACTTTGATGAATGTGATGATCCGTGACACTCATCATCATTCTCACCTATGAACGCGCGTGACTGACAACCACTTCCGTTCTACTCTTGGCCGGGCGCATATCTCTTAGATTCCTCAACAGAATCTTCGTGGTATAAGCTAGATAGATGGCGGCATTCATGAGGATCCGAAAAGTCTAAACCTTGTCTGTGGTATTCTGAGTAGGATTCTGGGATTGAATGACTGTGACGAGCTTCAAACTCCTGAAGGCTGGGCATGATGACAAACGCAAAAGAATCAAGGGATTCTATTCCAACCTGATTGAGAACCGACAGATGATTAGCCGTGCTGTGACAGAGCATAGGAACGTTTTCACTGAGAGGATGGGATGTAGCCATTGACAATGGTGATGCCCTACATACAGCTTGCCATGGAAAGGAGTAAGAAGGATTGGATGAATGTAATAAGAAAGTAGAGATTCAAGAGGAGCACAACATCTCCATACGCCTATCTGAAATTTCCACTATTGATTTACATAAGTATCTCTATCCATTTTATTTTCTGTTTGTTTTTATTAATCATATTTGATTTTATAAATTCCATAATTTTATCCTCCTGACTGGGATTTACAAGATGACCATAGCTTGCTTCATACCAACAATCTCCGTGGGATCGACCCTTACTCACGTAAGGTATTACTTGGACGACCCAGTGCACTTGCTGGTTAGTTGAGCGAGACTGTGAAGTTAATTTTGGACCATGCATCTGTGCACCAAGTCTTTGGAGCCATTACCTTGGATTGTTGAAGTGAAAAGAATGAATCACGATTTCGCCCACCAAGTTTTTGGCGCCGTTGCCGGGGATTGTTCGAGTATGGACAACTGACGGTTCATCTTGTTGCTCAGATTAGGTAATTTTTATTTTATAAAAAAAAAATTTCGAAAATCTTTTCAAAATCTTCTCCCTATTTTCGAAAATTATTCAAAAAAATTTTTTTAATATGCATTCTAGAGTTTCATGAAGCATGTTGAAGCCTGGCTGGCTGTAAAGCCATGTCTAAATTCTTTTGGACTGAGGCTTCAAAACCATTTTCATAGAGGCAAGCTAATTTGATTATTAGCTGTATGCTAAAGCTTGGCTGGCCATTGGCCATGTCTAGTGTTTTGGACCGGGGCTTTCACAAAAGCTTGGCTGGCTATTAAGCCATGTCTAATTCCTGGACTGGAGCTTTAAACTAACATTGCGAAGATTCTTGGAATTTATATTAAAAATTTTGAATTTCTTATTTTATTTTTCCTATATATTTTACGAAAAAAATCAAATAAAATACAAAAAAATTAGAAAATCATAAAAATAAAAAATATTTTGTGTTTCTTGTTTGAGTCTTGTGTCAAGTCATAAGTTTGGTGTCAATTGCATGTTCATCTTTTTCTTGCATAAAATTTTCGAAAAAATTCATGCATTCATAGTGTTCATCATGATCTTCAAGTTGTTCTTGATGAACTTTCTTGTTTGATCTTCATATTTTCTTGTTTTGTGTTGTATGGTGTTTTTCATATGCATTCTTGCATTCATAGAGTCTAAACATGAAAAATTTCTAAGTTTGGTGTCTTGCATGTTTTCTTTACATTGAAAATTTTTCAAAAATATGTTCTTGATGTTCATCATGATCTTCAAAGTGTTCTTGGTGTTCATCTTGACATTCATAGTGTTCCTGCATGCATCATGTGTTTTGATCCAAAATTTTCATGCATTGAGTATTTTTAGTGTTTTTCTCTCTCATAAAAAAAAATTCAAAAAAAAATATCTTATCTTTTTAAAACTTATCTTTTTAAAATCTTTTTCAAAAATAATATCTTTTCCATTTTTTCATCATTTTCGAAAATTTCAAAAAAATCTTTTTCAAAATATTTTCAAAATCTTTTTCTTATCTTTACATCATATTTTCGAAAATTGCATCAAAAATTAATGTTTTGATTCAAAAATTTCAAGTTTGTTACTTTCTTGTTAAGAAAGATTCAAATTTTAAATTCTAGAATCATATCTTGTGATTTCTTGTGAGTCAAGTCATTAATTGTGATTTTAAAATTCAAATCTTTTTCAAAACTAACTTCAATAATATCTTTTCAAAAATATCTTTTCAAATCTTATCTTTTCAAAAATCATATCTTTTTATCATATCTTTTTATCATATCTTTTATATCATATCTTTTCCAAAAAAATTTTATCTTTTTAAAAAAAAAAAAATTTTTAAATATCTTTTCTAACTTCTTATCTTCTTATCTTTTCAAAATTGATTTTAATATCTTCTTTTCAACTAACTAATTAACTTTTTGTTTGTTTCTTATCTTTTTCAAAACCACCTAACTACTTTTCCCTCTCTAATTTTTGAAAATACCTCCCTCTTTTTCAAAAATTCTTTTTAATTAATTAATTGTTTCAAATTTTAGTTTTAATTTTCGAAAATTACAAACCCATTTTTCAAAATTATTTTCGAATTTCTCTCCCCTTCATCTCTTTCTATTTATTTTATTTATTTACTAACACTTCTCTTCACCTCTCTTCATCTTCAATCACTGCCTTTATCCTCACCATTGTGATTGGATTCTCCACTTTTATTCCTTTCTTCTTCTACTAACAATAAGGAACCTCTTTACTGTGACATAGAGGATTCCTCTTTCTTTTCTTGTTCTCTTCTTCCCTATATGAGCAGGAGCAAAGACAAGAACATTCTTATTGAAGCAGATCATGAACCTAAAAGGAGTCTGAAGAGGAAGTCAAGAGAAACTAAAAATCAACAATTCAGAGAAACCTCAAAAAAAAAAAGACAAAAAGGAAAGACAAAAAAGCTTCCACCTCCGAGTCATGGGAGATGGAAAGACTCATCTAAAGGGTTTATAGCTCAGTGGTAGAATATTTGACTGCAAATCAAGAGAACCCTGAGATACCTCAGGGGATAAATTATCCTCCACACAACTATTGGGAGCAAATAAGGATAAGAACACCAAAATCACTAGGGATCATGCAACAGAAGCAAGGAAAAGACATAAAGAAGCTCAAAAAGCACCATTGGATCTTCAAGAAGGCGCCACCCTCACTCAGGTGGACTCATTCCTTGTTCTTATTTTCTCTGTTTTTTCAGTTTTTATCCTTCATGTTTATCTATATTTTGTGTCTCTACTTCATGATCATTAGTATGTAGTAACTATGCCTTAAAGTTATGAATAAATCCATTAATCCTTCACCTTTCTTAAATGAAAAATGTTTTTAATTCAAAAGAACAAGAAGTACATGAATTTTGAATTTATCCTTGAATTTAGTTTAATTATATTGATGTGGTGACAATACTTTTTGTTTTCTGAATGAATGCTTAAACAGTGCATATTTTTGATCTTGTTGTTTATGAATGTTAAAATTGTTGGCTCTTGAAAGAATGATGAACAAAGAAAAATGTTATTGATGATCTGAAAAATCATAAAATTGATTCTTGAAGCAAGAAAAAGCAGTGAAAAAGAAAAAGCTTGCGAAAAAAAAAGTGGCGAAAGAAAAAAAAAGGTTGCGAAAAAAATAGAAAGAAAAAGAAAAAGCGAAAAAAAAAGCCAATAGCCCTTAAAACCAAAAGGCAAGGGTAAAAAGGATCCAAGGCTTTGAGCATCAATGGATAGGAGGGCCCAAGGAAATAAAATCCAGGCCTAAGCGGCTAAATCAAGCTGTCCCTAACCATGTGCTTGTGTCATGAAGGTCCAAGTGAAAAGCTTGAGACTGAGTGGTTAAAGTCGTGATCCAAAGCAAAAAGAGTGTGCTTAAGAGCTCTGGACACCTCTAACTGGGGACTCTAGCAAAAGCTGAGTCACAATCTGAAAAGGTTTGTGATGAGCGGATAATTTATACGCTTTTTGGCATTATTTTTAGGTAGTTTTTAGTAAGTTCAAGCTACTTTTAGGGATGTTTTCATTAGTTTTTATGTTAAATTCACATTTCTGGACTTTACTATGAGTTTGTATGTTTTTCTGTGATTTCAGGTAATTTCTGGCTGAAATTGAGGGACTTGAGCAAAACTCTGAAAAGGGCTGACAAAAGGACTGCTGATGCTGTTGGAATCTGACCTCCCTGCACTCAAAATGGATTTTCTGGAGCTACAGAACTCCAAAAGGCGCGCTCTTAACGGCGTTGGAAAGTAGACATCCAGAGCTTTCCAGCAATATATAGTAGTCCATACTTTATTCGGAAATTGACGATGTAACTTGGCGTTGAACGCCAAGTACATGCTGCTGTCTGGAGTTAAACGCCAGAAACACGTCATGATCCGGAGTTGAACGCCCAAAACACGTTATAACTTGGAGTTCAACTCCAAGAAAAGCCTCAGCTCGTGGATAGACCAAGCTCAGCCCAAACATACACCAAGTGGGCCCCGGAAGTGGATTTATGCATCAATTACTTACTCATGTAAACCCTAGTAGCTAGTTTATTATAAATAGGACTTTTTACTAGTGTATTAGACATCTCTGGACGCCTAGTCCTTAGACCAGGGGGGGCTGGCCATTCGGCCATGCCTGAACCACTTTCACTTATGTATTTTCAACGGTGGAGTTTCTGCACACCATAGATTAAGGGTGTGGAGCTCTGCTGTACCTCAAGTTTCAATACAATTACTATTACTTTCTATTCAATTCTCTTTTATTCTTATTCCAAGATATACGTTGCACTTAACTTTGATGAATGTGATGATCCGTGACACTCATCATCATTCTCACCTATGAACGCGCGTGACTGACAACCACTTCCGTTCTACTCTTGGCCGGGCGCATATCTCTTAGATTCCTCAATAGAATCTTCGTGGTATAAGCTAGATAGATGGCGGCATTCATAAGGATCCGGAAAGTCTAAACCTTGTCTGTGGTATTCCGAGTAGGATTCTGGGATTGAATGACTGTGACGAGCTTCAAACTCCTGAAGGCTGGGCGTGATGACAAACGCAAAAGAATCAAGGGATTCTATTCCAACCTGATTGAGAACCGACAGATGATTAGCCGTGCTGTGACAAAGCATAGGAACGTTTTCACTGAGAGGATGGGATGTAGCCATTGACAATGGTGATGCCCTACATACAGCTTGCCATGGAAAGGAGTAAGAAGGATTGGATGAATGTAATAAGAAAGTAGAGATTCAAGAGGAGCACAACATCTCCATACGCCTATCTGAAATTTTCACTATTGATTTACATAAGTATCTCTATCCCTTTTATTTTCTGTTTATTTTTATTAATCATATTTGATTTTATAAATTCCATAATTTTATCCTCCTGACTGGGATTTACAAGATGACCATAGCTTGCTTCATACCAACAATCTCCGTGGGATCGACCCTTACTCGCGTAAGGTATTACTTGGACGACCCAGTGCACTTGCTGGTTAGTTGAGCGAGACTGTGAAGTTAATTTTGGACCATGGTTCTGTGCACCAAGTCTTTGGAGCCATTACCTTGGACTGTTGAAGTGAAAAGAATGAATCACGATTTCGCCCACCATTTTTTAATTTGGTGAAGAATTGAATTAACTTGGATTTTTGGTTGAATTTGGACTATGGGTGCATCTCCCAGGGCAAAGCTCGGCTCTTGGCAAGAGCTTTGGTTCCCTTCCTTGCCAAAGTGTGCGCACGTTCCTTTGTTGTGACAAGAGAACAAGCAAAGAGCTTTAAGCTCTTGGCAAGAGCTTTGCTTGTCCTTGAGGTCCATGGTTCAAGCCTTGGGTGAAGCACTTGCCGGCCATTTTCCTTGGCACATGAGTAGCGCTACTTCCTTGCTTCCCTTAGTATCCCTCTTCGAATCCTGGTGGAAGCACTTTGATTCATTTTTGCTTGTTTTTGGCTCTTAAAGATGCTTTTCACTCATGCCTCAATTCTATGCCAAATTTGGCTCTTAAAGCTCTAAATGTCGGCTTTCCAACGCAACTGAAAGTACATGAATCGGACATCCGTAGCTCAAGTTATAGCCCTTTGAAGAAGTCATGGTCATGCTTTGAGTGCCCAGATTTTAACTTGGCGAAAATTTTGCTTCCAAGCTCATTTTCCTTGATTTTTCATTGAAGAAGCCCGAAAAAGCTCTTGGAGAAAGCTCTTGGCAAGAGCTTTAGGCAAGAGTTTTGCTTTGAGTTTTGCCTTGCTTTTTGAAGTAAAGCTCTTGGCAAGAGCTTTGTGCCTTTGCTCTTTGTTGTGAGACACGCTTTTCTTCCCTTGGTTTGGTCATGGGCCATGCTCTTAAAAGCGTGGCCTAAGGCTCCAAAGTGTGTCCCAAAGCTCTTTTTTTCTCCTTTTTAGCTTATTTTATGCTTCTTTGCCTCTTTTTCTTCTTATTTCCTACAAGATTTATAAAATTAAAAGATCAAGGAAATATACCATTTAAGCACAAAAGCATTCAATATTTAAGCACAAATCATCAATTTCTTGTATGAAGAAGCATAGAAAAACATGACATGGTGACATGTCATCACAACACCAAACTTAAACCTTGCTTGTCCCCAAGCAAGAAAAGAATCATGCAATTAAGATTGACAATCCAAGGAGAGAAGAATAGCAAGTTAATGTTCACGATAAGCTAGTTTTCTAAGCATGCTACAATCACAAAAGAAATGTAAATGATTGATGCTTCTATCTAGCTCAATTTGTGAAATCTTTTTCCTTATAATTCTTCCTTGAAACAAGCTTTTGATTTTCTTATTAGCTTCTCCTTTTGGGTGCTTTTCCCCATGAGTTAATAACAAAGCTACGATTCTAAATGCTTTGTTTTCAAGTGTTACCACTTGATACATAAGCACCACAAGCATTTGAATTAGAGGACTTCATTAAGCTCATTTTTTTTTCTTTGACTCTCTAATCATTGATGCTCAGAACTTTGAGGTTTGAGGGAGTGCTTTTGCACTTGAGCCTAGCCTTGACTTCTAAGTGTTTTGTTTTCAAGCATTTGGCTTGATACATAAACACCACAAGTACTTAACAAATAAATTGCCATTGGTACTCAGAGCCTTCAGCTCTCTCATTCTTTTCCTTTTTCTTTTCTTGCCCTTTTTTTTCTTTTTTCAAGGTTTTCATGATTTCAAAAGATTTCACAAAATGTCCTAGATGAAAACTTCAATTAAATAAAATCTAATGCAATTAAGCAACAATCAAACATACTAGCTTTCCAATACTTGTATGCACATGCTAGGTTCTTCTTTAATTCCTTGTTTGTTCATGATCATGATGCTTTATTGCCTTTGAGCTCACAAAATTTAAGTTGATAGTTATAATGTCACAGCACCATGTTACAATCAAGATTTAGGCTATGCTTATTCATACACACATGTAAACAGATAGGATAAAGACAATCATGCAATGTATAGTGCTGGAAATAATTGAGAGGAAAAGGAACTTTACAACATTATAATTCATCTTCTCTATTATTGTAATTCTCCTCCCATTCTTCTCCTTCACATACCAAACTCAGAATGCTTGCTCATCCTCAAGCAACTATTAGAACCGTGGCTATGGGGCTAAGATAGATCATGAGTGTCTTACACAATGAAATGTTAGTGGTATATGTGTTTAAGCAAGCAAAATTAGGAATAACTATCAAGGCACTGCAAGCATAAGTAGGTGTGCATGATACATTGTATAAAAAGATATAAGTGGCATACCAAACTTAGTGTGACACTTTCACTTGGAATTGATGCAAGTATCTAGTAGATATTGGAACCAAATTTTGTTGCATAGCAACACCAAACTTAGAATGCAATCACATGTTCAATTTATTTGAACTAAGACTAAGCAAATGAAACTATTGTCCCTCTCTCAATGAGAGAGAATTTAGCTACTCATAGCTTAGAGAAAACTACAAGAGATGGAAGAGATGATATAAAAGTAAATCTAACTCTACTTTAACAAACTACTACCCAACCCTTTTCTCAAAACTCTCATGGGTTATTTATACTACTCCTAACACAGGAATAAAGAAAATACAAAAGAGGAAAAGAAAATTACAATTGGAGGGAAAGAAAACCCAATAAACGTGACCTTCCAGCTTGGCGTGTGATAGGCGCTTGAGTGGCGTGCCATGCCCAGCCTCCAATTTGGCTTGGCGCGCCACACCCAGCTCTCAAGTGGCACGACCCCATGTGTTGATACCCTTGGCATGCCACGCCTTCGATCCCAAGTGGCACGCCCAAGGTCTTCTCAAGTTTTGGTTAGCCCGGCGTGCCACGCCTTCGAGCCCAAGTGGCACGCTCAGGCTTTTGTTGGGTCTTTGTTAGCCTGGCGTGCCACGCCTTCGATCCCAAGTGGCACGCCAAAGCCTTTGTCTTCCTCTTATCTCTTCTGGAAAGTTGGACTAGCATGGCATGCCCAGGGTCTGGCGTGCCATGCCCCTTGTATGTGTTTCACTCCCTCTTCTGAAAAATAGAGCAGGCGTGCCACGCCCACTGTGTGGCGTGCCATGCCCAGTGTTTTTCATGCTCCAGTGGCTAGCGTGCCCCGTCTAGCATGCAAGTGGCACGCCCAGATGATCAATGAGGGTTGGCGTGCCACGCCTTGGTATTCAAGTGGCATGCCTAAGTGAGGATGGAGAGATTCATCTCAAGGATCCATAGCTCAGTAATAGAGCGTTTGACTACACATCAAGAGAGCATGAGGAATTCTCTCATCAAGAGATCCCTGAGATAGCTCAGGGAATAAATTTTCCTCCACACAATTATTGGGAGCAACTAAGGATAAGAGCACCAAAATCATTAGGGATCATACAACAAAAGGCAAGGAAGAGACATAGAGGAGCTCAAAAAGCACCATTGGTCCTTCAAGAAGGGGCCACCCTCACTAAGGTGGACTCATTCCTTGTTCTTATTTTTCTGTTTTTCGATTTTTATGCTATATGTTTGTTTATGTTTTGTGTCTCTACCTCATAATCATTAGTATTGAGTAACTATGTCTTAAGGCTATAAATAATTCCATAAATCCTTCACCTCTCTTAAATGGAAAATGTTTCTAAATCAAAAGAACAAGAAGTACATGAATTTTGAAATTATCATTGAATTTAGTTAAATTATATTGATCTGGTGATAATACTTTTTGTTTTCTGAATGAATGCTTAAACAGTGCATATTTTTTATATTGTTGTTTATTAATGTTAAAATTGTTGGCTCTTGAAAGAATGATGAACAAAGAAAAATGTTATTGACAATCTGAAAAATCATGAAATTGATTCTTGAAGCAACAAAAAGCAGGGAAAAAGCAAAAGCTTGCGAAAAAAAGAAGAATTTTTGGCAAAAAAAAATAGAAAAAAAAAAGAAAAAGCAAGCAGAAAAAGCCAATAGCCCTTAAAACCAAAAGGCAAGGGTAAAAAGGATCCAAGGGTTTGAGCATCAATGGATAGGAGGGCCCAAGGAAATAAATCCAGGCCTAAGCGGCTAAATCAAGCTGTCTCTAACCATGTGCTTGTGGCATGAAGGTCCAAGTGAAAAGCTTGAGACTGAGTGGTTAAAGTCGTGATCCTAAGGAAAAAGAGTGTGCTTAAGAGCTCTGGACACCTCTAACTGGGGACTCTAGCAAAGCTGAGTCACAATCTGAAAAGGTTCACCCAGTCATGTGTCTGTGGCATTTATGTATCCGGTGGTAATATTGGAAAACAAAATGCTTAGGGCCACGGCCAAGACTCATAAAGGTAGCTGTGTTCAAGAATCAACATACTTAACTAGGAGAATCAATAACACTATCCGAAATTCTAAGTTCCTAGAGAAGCCAATCATTCTAAACTTCAAAGGAAAAAGTGAGATGCCAAAACTGTTCAGAAGCAAAAAGCTACAAGTCCCGCTCATCTAATTAGAATTAATATTCATTGATATTTGGAATTTATAGTATATTCTCTTCTTTTTATCCTAATTGATTTTCAGTTGCTTGGGGACAAGCAACAATTTAAGTTTGGTGTTGTGATGAGCGGATAATTTATACCCTTTTTTGCATTATTTTTAGGTAGTTTTTAGTATGATCTTGTTACTTTTAGGAATGTTTTCATTAGTTTTTATGCTAAATTCACATTCCTGGATTTTACTATGAGTTTGTGTGTTTTTTTGTGATTTCAGGTATTTTCTGGCTGAAATTGAGGAACCTGAGCAAAACTCTGATAGGAGGCTGACAAAGGACTGCTGATGTTGTTGGAATCTGACCTCCCTGCACTCAAAATGGATTTTCTGGAGCTATAGAACTCCAAATGGCGTGCTCTCAACAGCGTTGGAAAGTAGACATCCAGCGCGTTCCAGCAATATATAATAGTCCATACTTTATTCGTGATTAGATGACGTAAACAGGCGCTCCATGCCAGTTCTATGTTGCTGTCTAGAGTCAAACGCCAGAAACACGTCACGAACTGGAGTTGAACGCCCAAAACACATTACAACTTGGCGTTCAACTCCAAGAGAAGCCTCAGCTCGTTGATAGATCAAGCTCAGCCCAAACATACACCAAGTGGGCCCTGGCTTTTCTCTTCTTTTTTTTTTTTTGAGGTTTCTCTGGCTTTAGGTGCCATTAATGGTTATGGAAAAGCAAAAAAGCTATGCTTTTACCACACCAAACTTAAAATGTTGCTCACCCTCGAGCAAAAGAAGAAAGAATAGAAGAAGAAGAAGAAGATATGGAGGAGAGGGAGAGAGGTGTGTCTTCAGCTATGTAGGGTGGGTTTGGGTGGGGAAGAGATGGATGGATGTGAGTGGTGAAGAAGAGAGAAGGTGAGTTGAGGTAGGTGGGATCCTGTGGGGTCCACAGATCCTGAGGTGATCCTGTGGGGTTCACTGATCCTGAGGTGTCAAGGATTTACATCCCTGCACCAATGAGGCATGTAGAATGACTTTCCATACAATTCTGGCATTTAAACGCCGAAGTGATGCTCATTCTAGGTGTTCAACGCCCATGTGCAACATGTTTCTGGTGTAGAACGCCAGGTCCATGCTTGTTTCTGGTGTTCAGCGCCAGCTCCATGCTCTGTTATGGCGTTGAACGCCAGCCAGATGCTCCTTACCGGCGTTTGAACGCCAGTAAGTCCTTCCTCTAGGGTGTGATTTTTCTTCTGTTGTTTTTGATTCTGTTTTTAATTTTAATATTTTTTTCGTGACTCTACATGATCATGAACCTAATAAAACATAAAAGAACAATAAAATAAAAAATAAAATTAGAAAAATAAAAATTGGGTTGCCTCCCAATAAGCACTTCTTTAATGTCAATAGCTTGACAGTGAGCCCTCATGGAGCTTCATAGATGTTCAGAGCATTGTTGGAACCTCCCAACACCAAACTTAGAGTTTGAATGTGGGGGTTCAACACCAAACTTAGAGTTTGATTGTGGCCTCCCAACACCAAACTTAGAATTTGACTGTGGGGGCTCTGTTTGACTCTGCATTGAGAGAAGTTGTTCATGCTTCCTCTCATCACCAAATAACTTGGCATTTAGCTTTATGATGGCTGCTAGATATTGAGCAACTTGATCTCCAGTTACATCTTCATCCTCTTCAGAGGAAGAATAGTCTTCAAAGCTCATGAATGGTAGAAGGAGGTTTAATAGAATCTCTGTGGTCTCTATATGAGCCTCAGATTCCTTTGGGTCCTCAATAGGGAACTCCTTCTTGGTTGGGAGACGTCCCATGAGGTCTTCCTCATTGGGATTCACGTCCTCACCTTCCTCCTTGCATTCGGCCATATTGACTATATCAATGGCCTTGCACTCTCTTTTTGGATTTTCTTCAGTATTGCTTGGGAGAGTACTAGGAGGGGTTTCAGTGATTTTCTTACTCAGCTGGCCCACTTGTGCCTCCAAATTTCTGATGGAGGACCTTGTTTCATTCATGAAATTTAAAGTGGCCTTCGACAGATCAGAGACTAAATTTGCTAAGTTAGAGGTATTATGTTCATAATTCTCTGTCTGTTGCTGAGAAGATGATGGATAAGGCTTGATATTGCTGAGCCTATTTCTTCCACCGTTATTAAAGCCTTGTTGAGGCTTTTGTTGATCCTTCCATGAGAAATTCTGATGATTTCTCCATGATGAATTATAGGTGTTTCCATAAGGTTCACCTATGTAATTTACCTCTGCCATTGCAGGGTTCTCAGGATCATAAGCTTCTTCTTCAGAAGATGCCTCTTTAGTACTGTTGGATGCATTTTGCCATCCATTCAGACTTTGAGAAAAAATGTTGACTTGCTGAGTCAACACTTTGTTCTGAGCCAATATGGCTTTTAGAGCATCAATTTCAAGAACTCCCTTCCTTGGAGGCATCCCATTATTCACAGAATTCCTCTCAGAAGTGTACATGAACTGGTTATTTGCAACCATGTCAATAAGTTCTTGAGCTTCTGCAGGCATTTTCTTTAGGTGAATGGATCCACCTGCAGAATGGTCCAATGACGTCTTAGAGAACTCAGATAGACCATAATAGAATATATCTATCATGGTCCATTCTGAAAACATGTCAGAAGGACATCTTTTGGTCATCTGTTTGTATCTTTCCCAAGCTTCATAGAGGGATTCACCATCTTTCTGTTTGAAGGTCTGAACATCCACTCTAAGCTTGCTCAGCTTTTGAGGAGGAAAGAACTTAGCCAAGAAGGCAGTGACCAGCTTATCCCAGGAGTCCAGGGTATCTTTAGGTTGTGAATCCAACCATGTTCTAGCTTTGTCTCTTACAGCAAAAGTGAAAAGCATGAGCCTGTAGACTTCACGATCTACTCCATTCGTCTTTACAATCTCACAGATCTGCAAGAACTCAGTTAAAAACTGATAGGGATCTTCTAATGGAAGTCCATGAAACTTGCAGTTTTGTTGCATTAGAGCAACTAGTTGAGGTTTCAGCTCAAAATTGTTTGCCCCAATGGTAGGGATTGAGATGCTTCTTCCATCAAACTTGGAAGTAGGTGTAGTATAATCACCAAGCATCCTCCTTGCATTATTGTTGTTAGGTTCGGCTGCCATGTCTTTTTCCTGTTTGAAAATTTTAGTAAGGTTGTCTCTAGATTGTTGTAATTTAGCTTATCTTAATTTTCTCTTCAGAGTTCTTTCAAGTTCAAGGTCAGCTTCAACAAGAATGCCTTTTTCCTTGTTCCTGCTCATATAGGGAAGAAGAGAACAAGAAAAGAAAGAGGAATCCTCTATGTCATAGTAAAGAGGTTCCTTATTGTTAGTAGAAGAAGAAAGAGAATAAAGAAAGGAGAATCCAAACAGAAAGGTAAGGATAGGGGTAGTGAATTGAGATGAAGAGAGGTGAAGAGAAGTGTTAGTGAATGAATAAATAAATAGAATAATATGAGAGAAGGAGAAATTTTCGAAAATAAATTTAAAAAAGAGTTAAATGATTTTCGAAAAATAAAGATAAGAAATAAAATTAAGATTATAATTTAAAACAATTAATTAATTAAATAAAGAATTTTTGAAAAAGAGGGAGGTATTTTCGAAAATTAGAGAGAAAAGTTGTTAGGTGGTTTTGAAAAAGATAAGAAACAAACAAAAAGTCAAATAGTTAGTTGAAAAAGATATTAAAATCAAATTTGAAAAGATAAGAAGATAAGGAGTTAGATAAGATATTTTAAAATCAAATTTTTTAAAAAGATATGATAAAAAGATAAGATAAAAAGATAAGATTTTTAAGAAAAAGATATTTTGAAAAAAGAAAAAAAATTAATTTTTAAAATTAAAATTGATTACTTGACTAACAAGAAACTTAAAAGATAAGATTCTAGAATTTAAAGATTGAACCTTTCTTAACAAGAAAGTAACAAACTTCAAATTTTTGAATCAATCATATTAATTGTTAGTGTAATTTTGAAAACTATGAAATAAAGATAAAAAAAGGTTTTAAAAATTAATTTAAAAGTAATTTTCGAAAATATATAAAAAAATGAAAAAGATTTGATTTTTGAAAAAGTTTTGAAAAGATAAGATTTTTAAAATTTAAATTTTGACTTGACTAACAAGAAAACAACTTATTTTAAAATTTTTTGACCAAGTCAACCCAAAATTTCAAATTTTTGAGATAAATAAGGAAAAGATATTTTTTTGATTTTTGAATTTTTAATTATGAGAGAGAAAAACAGTTATGACCCAAAACATGAAAATTTTGGATCAAAACATATGATGCATGCAAGAACACTATGAATGTCAAGATGAACACCAAGAATACTTTGGAGATCATGATGAACATCAAGAACATATTTTTAAAAAATTTTTGATGCAAAGAAAATATGCAAGACACCAAACTTAGAAATCTTTAATGCATTGACATTATGAATGCAAAAATGCATATAAAAAACAACAAAAGACACAAAACAAAAAAGCATCAAGATCAAACAAGAAGACTTACCAAGAACAACTTGAAGATCATGAAGAACACTATGAATGTATGAATTTTCGAAAAATGCAAGAAAATTTTTTAAAGCATGCAATTGACACCAAACTTAAAAATTGACTCAAGACTCAAACAAGAAACATAAGATATTTTTGGTTTTTATGATTTTATGAATTTTTTTGTATTTTTATTATTTTTTTGAAAATTATATTTTTGAAAAACGAAAATAAAGCAAAAAATTTTTGAAAAATTTTTGAAAACTTTTTGAAAAGAAAATTACCTAATCTGAGCAACAAGATGAACCGTCAGTTGTCCATACTCGAACAATCCCCGGCAACGGCGCCAAAAACTTGGTGCACGAAATTGTGATCATCAACAATGGCTCCAAAGATTTGGTGCTCTCAAACGTGAATCTCACTTTGTCATAACTCCGCACAACTAACCAGCAAGTGTACTGGGTCATCCAAGTAATACCTTACGTGAGTAAGGGTCGATCCCACGGAGATTGTTGGTATGAAGCAAGCTATGGTCATCTTGTAAATCTCAGTCAGGCGGATAATAATTGTTTATGGGAAATATAAAGAGATACTTGCTTAAATAATAAAGGATAGAAATACTTATGTAAATTAATGGTGGGAATTTCAGATAGGTGCATGGAGATACTGTGTTCCTTCTGAATCTCTGCTTTCCTACTGCTTTTATCCAATTTTATCACTCCCTTCTATGGCAAGCTGTATGTAGGGCATCATCGTTGTCAATGGATACATCCCATCCTCTCAGTGAAAATGGTCCAAATGCTCTGTCACAGCACGGCTAATCATCTGTCGGTTCTCAATCAGCTTGGAATAGAATCCAGTGATTCTTTTGCGTCTGTCACTAACGCGCAGCCTTCAGGAGTTTGAAGCTCGTCACAGTCATTCAATCCCAGAATCCTACTCGGAATACCACAGACAAGGTTAGACTTTCCGGATTCCCATGAATGCCGCCATCAATTCTAGCTTATACCACGAAGATTCTGATTAAGGAATCCAAGAGATATGCGCCCGGTCTAAGGTAGAACGGAAGTGGTTGTCAGTCACATGCGTTCATAGGTGAGAATGATGATGAGTGTCATGGATCATCACATTCATCAAGTTGAAGTGCAACGAATATCTTAGAATAGGAATAAATCGAATTGGATAGAAAATAATAGTAATTGCATTAAAACTTGAGGTACAGCAGAGCTCCACACCCTTAATCTATGGTGTGTAGAAACTCCACCGTTGAAAATACATAAGTGATAGAGGTTCAGGCATGTCCGAGAGGCCAGCCCCCAAGGTCTAAGGACTAGGCGTCCCGAGATGTCTAATACAATAGTAAACTATCCTATTTATACTAGACTAGCTACTAGGGTTTACAGGAGTAAGTAATTGATGCATAAATCCACTTCCAGGGCCCACTTGGTGTATGTGTGGGCTGAGCTTGATCTATCCACGAGCTGAGGCTTCTCTTGGAGTTGAACGCCAAGTTGTAACGTGTTTTGGGCGTTCAACTCCGGTTCATGACGTGTTTCTGGCGTTTGACTCCAGACAGCAACATAGAACCGGCGTGGAGCGCCAGTTTATGTCGTCTAATCACGAATAAACTATAGACTATTATATATTGCTAGAACGCGCTGGATGTCTACTTTCCAACGCCGTTGAGAGCGCGCCATTGGGAGTTCTGTAGCTCCAGAAAATCCATTTTGAGTGCAGGGAGGTCAGATTCCAACAGCATCAGCAGTCCTTTGTCAGCCTCCTATCAGAGTTTTGCTCAGGTTCCTCAATTTCAGCCAGAAAATACCTGAAATCACAGAAAAACACACAAACTCATAGTAAAGTCCAGAAATGTGAATTTAGCATAAAAACTAATGAAAACATCCCTAAAAGTAACTAGATCATACTAAAAACTACCTAAAAATAATGCCAAAAAGCGTATAAATTATCCGCTCATCACAACACCAAACTTAAATTGTTGCTTGTCCCCAAGCAACTGAAAATCAATTAGGATAAAAAGAAGAAAATATACTATAAATTCCAAAATATCAATGAATATTAATTCTAATTAGATGAGCGGGACTTGTAGCTTTTTGCTTCTAAACAGTTTTGGCATCTCACTTTTTCCTTTGAAGTTTAGAATGATTGGCTTCTCTTGGAACTTAGAATTTCGGATAGTGTTATTGATTCTCCTAGTTAAGTATGTTGATTCTTGAAAACAGCTACTTTTATGAGTCTTGGCCGTGGCCCTAAGCATTTTGTTTTCCAGTATTACGATCGGATACATAAATGCCACAGACACATGACTAGGTGAACCTTTTCAGATTGTGACTCAGCGTTGCTAGAGTCCCCAGTTAGAGGTGTCCAGAGCTCTTAAGCACACTCTTTTTGCTTAGGATCACGACTTTAACCACTCAGTCTCAAGCTTTTCACTTGGACCTTCATGCCATAAGCACATGGTTAAGGACATCTTGATTTAGCCGCTTAGGCATGGATTTATTTCCTTGGGCCCTCCTATCCATTGATGCTCAAAGCCTTGGATCCTTTTTACCCTTGCCTTTTGGTTTTAAGGGCTATTGGCTTTTTCTGCTTGCTTTTTCTTTTTCTTTTTCTTTCTATTTTTTTTTGCCAAAATTCTTCTTTTTTTTTGCAAGCTTTTGCTTTTTCCCTGCTTTTTCTTGCTTCAAGAATCAATTTCATGATTTTTAAGATTATCAATAACATTTTTCTTTGTTCATCATTCTTTCAAGAGCCAACAATTTTAACATTCATAAACAACAAGATAAAAAATATGCACTGTTTAAGCATTCATTCAGAAAATAAAAAGTATTGTCACCACATCAATATAATTTAACTAAATTCAATGATAATTTCGAAATTCATGTACTTCTTGTTCTTTTGATTTAGAAACATTTTTCATTTAAGAGAGATGAAGGATTTATGAAATTATTTATAGCCTTAAGACATAGTTACTCAATACTAATGATCATGAGGTAGAGACACAAAACATAAACAAACATATAGCATAAAAATCGAAAAACAGAAAAATAAGAACAAGGAATGAGTCTACCTTAGTGAGGGTGGCGCCTTCTTGAAGGACCAATGGTGCTTTTTGAGCTCCTCTATGTCTCTTCCTTGCCTTTTGTTGCATGATCCCTAATGATTTTGGTGCTCTTATCCTTAGTTGCTCCCAATAATTGTGTGGAGAAAAATGTATTCCCTGAGGTATCTCAGGGATCTCTTGATGAGGGAATTCCTCATGCTCTCTTGATGTGTAGTCAAATGCTCTATTACTGAGCTATGGATCCTTGAGATGAATCTCTCCATCTCCCATGACTCAGAGGTGGAAGCTTTTGTCTTCCCTTTTGTCTTCTTTTTTTTTGAGGTTTCTCTGGCTTTAGGTGCCATTAATGGTTATGGAAAAGCAAAAAAGCTATGCTTTTACCACACCAAACTTAGAATGTTGCTCGCCCTCGAGCAAAAGAAGAAAGAATAGAAGAAGAAGAAGAAGATATGGAGGAGAGGGAGAGAGGTGTGTATTCAGCTATGTAGGGTGGGTATGGGTCGGGAAGAGATGGATGGATGTGAGTGGTGAAGAAGAGAGAAGGTGAGTTGAGGTAGGTGGGATCCTGTGGGGTCCACAGATCCTGAGGTGATCCTGTGGGGTTCACTGATCCTGAGGTGTCAAGGATTTACATCCCTGCACCAATGAGGCATGTAGAATGCCTTTGCATACAATTCTGGCGTTTAAACGCCGAAGTGATGCTCATTCTAGGCGTTCAACGCCCATGTGTAGCATGTTTCTGGCGTTGAACGCCAGGTCCATGCTTGTTTCTGGCATTCAGCGCCAGCTCCATGCTCTGTTCTTGCATTGAACGCCAGCCAGATGCTCCTTACTGGCGTTTGAACGCCAGTAAGTCCTTCCTCTAGGGTGTGATTTTTCTTCTGCTGTTTTTGATTCTATATTAATTTTAATATTTTTTTTTGTGACTCCACATGATCATGAACCTAATAAAACATAAAAGAATAATAAAATAAAAAATAAAATTAGAAAAATAAAAATTGGGTTGCCTCCCAATAAGCGCTTCTTTAATGTCAATAACTTGACAGTGGGCCCTCATGGAGCTTCACAGATGTTCAGAGCATTGTTGGAACCTCCCAACACCAAACTTAGAGTTTGAATGTGGGGGTTCAACACCAAACTTAGAGTTTGATTGTGGCCTCCCAACACCAAACTTAGAACTTGACTGTGGGGGCTCTGTTTGACTCTGCATTGAGAGAAGCTGTTCATGCTTCCTCTATTCACCAAATAACTTGGCATTTAGCTTTATGATGGCTGCTAGATATTGAGAAACTTGCTCTCCAGTTACATCTTCATCCTCTTCAGAGGAAGAATTGTCTTCAAAGCTCATGAATGGTAGAAGGAGGTTTAATGGAATCTCTGTGGTCTCTATATGAGCCTCAGATTCCTTTGGGTCCTCAATAGGGAACTCCTTCTTGGTTGGGAGACGTCCCATAAGGTCTTCCTCATTGGGATTCACGTCCTCACCTTCCTCCTTGCATTCGGCCATATTGACTATATCAATGGCCTTGCAATCTCGTTTTGGATTTTCTTCAATATTGCTTGGGAGAGTACTAGGCGGGGTTTCAGTGATTTCTTACTCAGCTGGCCCACTTGTGCCTCCAAATTTCTAATGGAGGACCTTGTTTCATTCATGAAATTTAAAGTGGCCTTCGATAGATCAAAGACTAAATTTGCTAAGTTAGAGGTATTCCGTTCATAATTCTCTGTCTGTTGCTGAGAAGATGATGGATAAGGCTTGATATTGCTGAGCCTATTTCTTCCACCATTATTAAAGCCTTGTTGCGGCTTTTGTTGATCCTTCCATGAGAAATTCTGATGATTTCTCCATGATGAATTATAGGTGTTTCCATAAGGTTCACCTATGTAATTTACTTCTGCCATTGCAGGGTTCTCAGGATCACAAGCTTCTTCTTCAGAAGATGCCTCTTTAGTACTGTTGGATGCATTTTGCCATCCATTCAGACTTTGAGAAATCATGTTGACTTGCTGAGTCAACACTTTGTTCTGAGCCAATATGGCTTTCAAAGCATCAATTTCAAGAACTCCCTTCCTTTAAGGCGTCCCATTATTCACTGAATTCCTCTCAGAAGTGTACATGAACTGGTTATTTGCAACCATATCAATAAGTTCTTGAGCTTCTGCAGGCATTTTCTTTAGGTGAATGGATCCACTTGCAGAATGGTCCAATGACATCTTAGAGAACTCAGATAGACCATAATAGAATATATCTATCATGGTCCATTCTGAAAACATATTAGAAGGACATCTTTTGGTCATCTATTTGTATCTTTCCCAAGCTTCATAGAGGGATTCACCATCTTTTTGGTTGAAGGTCTGAACATTCACTCTAAGCTTGCTCAGCTTTTGAGGAGGAAAGAACTTAGCCAAGAAGGCCGTGACCAGCTTATCCCAGGAGTCCAGGCTATCTTTAGGTTGTGAATCCAACCATGTTCTAGCTCTGTCTCTTACCGCAAAAGGGAAAAGCATGAGTCTGTAGACTTCAGGATCTACTCCATTCGTCTTTGCAGTCTCACAGATCTGTAAGAACTCAGTTAAAAACTGATAGGGATCTTCTAATGGAACTCCATGAAACTTGCAGTTTTGTTGCATTAGAGCAACTAGTTGAGGTTTCAGCTCAAAATTGTTTGCCCCAATGGTAGGTGATGAGCGGATAATTTATACGCTTTTTGGCATTGTTTTTAGGTAGTTTTTAGTAAGTTCAAGCTACTTTTAGGGATGTTTTCATTAGTTTTTATGTTAAATTTACATTTCTGGACTTTACTATGAGTTTGTGTGTTTTTCTATGATTTCAGGTAATTTCTGGCTGAAATTGAGGGACTTGAGCAAAACTCTGAAAAAGGCTGACAAATGGACTGCTGATGCTGTTGGAATCTGACCTCCCTGCACTCAAAATGGATTTTCTGGAGCTACCTAATTCTAAATGGCGCGCTCTCAACGGCGTTGGAAAGTGGACATCCAGAGCTTTCCAGCAATATATAACAGTCCATACTTTATTCGGGAATTGACGACGTCAAGTTGCGCTCAACGCCAAGTACATGCTGCTGTCTAGAGTTAAACGCCAGAAACACGTCACAGCCCGGAGTTGAACACCAGAAACACGCTATAACTCGGCGTTCAACTCCAATAAAAGCCTCAACTCGTGGATAGACCAAGCTCAACCCAAGCATGCACCAAGTGGGCCCCGGAAGTGGATTTATGCATCAATTACTTACTCATGTAAACCCTAGTAGCTACTTTAGTATAAATAGAACATTTTACTATTGTATTCAGTATCTTTTGACCATTCGGTCTTTTGATCACCTTCATGGGGCTGGCCATTCGGCCATGCCTGAACCTTTCACTTATGTATTTTTAACGGTGGAGTTTCTACACACCATAGATTAAGGGTGTGGAGCTCTGCTGTACCTCAAGTTTCAATACAATTACTATTACTCTCTATTCAATTCTCTTTTATTCTTATTCCAAGATATATGTTGCACTTCAACTTGATGAATGTGATGATCCGTGACACTCATCATCATTCTCACCTATGAACGCGTGTGACTGACAACCACTTCCGTTCTACTCTAGACCGGGCGCATATCTCTTAGATTCCCCAACAGAATCTTCGTGGTATAAGCTAGATAGATGGCGGCATTCATGGGAATCCGGAAAGTCTAACCTTGTCTGTGGTATTCCGAGTAAGATTCCAGTATTGAATGACTGTGACGAGCTTCAAACTCTTGAAGGCTGGGCGTTAGTGACAAACGCAAAAGAATCAATGGATTCTATTCCAACCTGATTGAGAACCGACAGATGATTAGCGTGCTGTGACAGAGCATTTGGACCATTTTCACTGAGAGGATGGGATGTAGCCATTGGCAAGGGTGATGCCTCCAGACGATTAGCCGTGCAGTGACAGCGCATAGGACCATTTTCCCGAGAGGATGAAAAGTAGCCATTGACGACGGTGATGCCCTACATACAGCTTGCCATGGAAAGGAGTAAGAAGGATTGGATGAAAACAATAGAAAAACAGAGATTCGAGAGGATTCTAGCATCTCCACACGCCTATCTTAAATCCCCACCATTAATTTACATAAGTATTTCTATCCTATTTTATTTTCTGTTTATTATTAATTTTCGAACTCATCATAAACTATTTAATCTGCCTAACTGAGATTTACAAGGTGACCATAGCTTGCTTCATACCAACAATCTCTGTGGGATCGACCCTTACTCACGTAAGGTATTACTTGGATGACCCAGTACACTTGCTGGTTAAGTTGAACGGAGTTGTGTCCACACATGGCAAAGAGCCACAATAATGATTCCATACAATAACAAAGAGTACTACATTGATGTGATCACAATTTCGTCCACCAGTAGGGATTGAGATGCTTCTTCCATCAAACTTGGAAGTAGATGTAGTATAATCACCAAGCATCCTCCTTGCATTATTGTTGTTAGGTTCGGTTGCCATGTCTTTTTCCTGCTCGAAAATTTCAGTAAGGTTGTCTCTGGATTGTTGTAATTTAGCTTATCTTAATTTCCTCTTCAGAGTCCTTTCAGGTTCAAGGTCAGCTTCAACAAGAATGCCTGTTTCCTTGTTCCTGCTCATATAGGGAAGAAGTGAACAAGAAAAGAAAGAGGAATCCTCTATGTCATAGTAAAGAGGTTCCTTATTGTTAGTAGAAGAAAAAAGGAATAAAGAAAGAAGAATCCAAACAGAAGGGTAAGGATAGGGGCAGTGAATTGAGATGAAGAGAGGTGAAGAGAAGTGTTAGTGAATGAATAAATAAATAGAATAATATGAGAGAAGGAGAAATTTTCGAAAATAAATTTTAAAAAAGAGTTAAATGATTTCGAAAAATAAAGATAAGAAATAAAATTAAAATTAAAATTTAGAACAATTAATTAATTAAATAAAGAATTTTTGAAAAAGAGGGAGGTATTTTCGAAAATTAGAGAGAAAAGTTGTTAGGTGGTTTTGAAAAAGATAAAAAACAAACAAAAAGTCAAATAGTTAGTTGAAAAAGATATTAAAATCAAATTTGAAAAGATAAGAAGATAAGGAGTTAGATAAGATATTTTAAAATCAAATTTTTGAAAAAGATAAAATTTTGAAAAAGATATGATAAAAAGATAAGATAAAAAGATAAGATTTTTAAGAAAAAGATATTTTGAAAAAAGAAAAAAATAATTTTTAAAATTAAAATCGATTACTTGACTAACAAGAAACTTAAAAGATAAGATTCTAGAATTTAAAGATTGAACGTTTCTTAACAAGAAAGTAACAAACTTCAAATTTTTGAATCAATCATATTAATTGTTAGTGTAATTGCGAAAACTATGAAGTAAAGATAAAAAATATTTTAAAAATTAATTTAAAAGTAATTTTCGAAAATATATAAAAAAATGAAAAAGATTTTATTTTTGAAAAAGTTTTGAAAAGATAAGATTTTTAAAATTGAAATTTTGACTTGACTAACAAGAAAACAACTTATTTTAAAATTTTTTGACCAAGTCAACCCAAAATTTCAAATTTTTGAGATAAATAAGGAAAAGATATTTTCTTGATTTTTGAATTTTTAATTATGAGAGAGAAAAACACAATTATGACCCAAAACATGAAAATTTTGGATCAAAACATATGATGCATGCAAGAACACTATGAATGTCAAGATGAACACCAAGAACACTTTGGAGATCATGATGAACAACAAGAAGATATTTTTAAAAAATTTTTGATGCAAAGAAAATATGCAAGACACCAAACTTAGAAATCTTTAATGCATGGACATTATGAATGCAAAAACGCATATGAAAAACAACAAAAGACACAAAACAAAAAAGCATCAAGATCAAACAAGAAGACTTACCAAGAACAACTTGAAGATCATGAAGAACACTATGAATGTGTGAATTTTCAAAAAATGCAAGAAAAAATTTTAAAGCATGCAATTGACACCAAACTTAAAAATTAACTAAAGACTCAAACAAGAAACACAAGATATTTTTTGTTTTTATGATTTTATGAATTTTTTTGTATTTTTATTATTTTTTTGAAAATTATATTTTTGAAAAATGAAAATAAAGAAAAAAATTTTTGAAAAATTTTTGAAAAGAAAATTACCTAATCTGAGCAACAAGATGAACCGTCAGTTGTCCATACTCGAACAATGCCCGGCAACGGTGCCAAAAACTTGGTGCACGAAATTGTGATCATCAACAATGGCTCCAAAGATTTGGTGCTCTCAAACGTGAATCTCACTTTGTCACAACTCCGCACAACTAACCAGCAAGTGCACTGGGTCGTCCAAGTAATACCTTACATGAGTAAGGGTCGATCCCACGGAGATTGCATTAATAAGGTGTGGAGCTCTGCTGTACCTCGAGTATTAATGCAATTACTATTGTTCTTCTATTCAATTCAGCTTATTCTTGTTCTAAGATATCACTTGTTCCTCAACTTGATGAATGTGATGATCCGTGACACTCATCATCATTCTCACCTATGAACGTGTGCCTGACAAACACCTCCGTTCTACCTTAGATTGAGTGGATATCTCTTGGGTTCCTTAATCAGAATCTTCGTGGTATAAGCTAGAATCCATTGGAGGCATTCTTGAGAATCTGGAAGGTCTAAACCTTGTCTGTGGTATTTTGAGTAGGATTCAGGGATTGAATGACTGTGACGAACTTCAAACTCACGATTGTGGGGCGTTAGTGACAGACGCAAAAGAATCACTGGATTCTATTTCGACATGATCGAGAACCGACAGATGAATACCCGTGCTGTGACAGAGCGTGTTGAACATTTTCACTGAGAGGACGGGACTGTAGCCATTGACAACGGTGATGCCTAACATACAGCTTGCCATGGAAAGAAATAAGAAGGATTGGATGAAGACAGTAGGAAAGCAGAGAGACGGAAGGGACAAAGCATCTCCATACGCTTATCTGAAATTCTCACCAATGAATTACATAAGTATCTCTATCTTTATTTTATGTTTTATTCATCTTTTAATCATCAATCCTCCATAACCATTTGAATCTGCCTGACTGAGATTTACAAGATGACCATAGCTTGCTTCATACCAACAATCTCCGTGGGATCGACCCTTACTCGCGTAAGGTTTATTACTTGGACGACCCAGTGCACTTGCTGGTTAGTTGTGCAAAGTTGTGATAAAGAGTTGAGATTGCAATTGAGCGTACCATGTTGATGGCGCCATTGATGATCACAATTTCGTGCACCAATACTCCAAAAATTACAACTGTGGATGGAGAAATCACCCCAACTTTGGATGGGAAATCAACAAGATCAAGGCCAAGATCAAAGACGTCCAAATCCCAGCAATATATCTCACCAACATGCCACACCTAGACCATATCAACACTCACATAACAACCCCTCTCAACATCTATACCAAAGCCAACCTAACCATTCTCTTCCCTCCAATCTCAACTCACCATCACCTTCTGATGACAGACTTTCAAGGATTGAGAACTTACTTGAGGGTATATACAAAGAGATTCAAGACAACAAGGTGTTCAAGGAGGAAGTGCGAGCTAACTTCAAGAACCAGGGAGACACCATCAAGAGGTTGGAATCTCAAGTAGGTTATCTCTCTTAGCACATTCCCAAACCTACAGATGGATTCCCAAGTGATACGGAAAAAATCCGAGAGGAGAACAAAGAAAGTAAGATGGGAAGATTGCAAAATGGTCACTACAAGTGATCAGGAGACCAAGGATGAGCCAAACAAGCTGTCAGAATAGCCTGAAGATACCTCAACAGAGAAGCAGGAAAAAGATCACTAAGAACCCAAAATCTCACAACAGAAGTTGCTGAGACTCTATGCACCCTTTCCCCAATTACTCAATGGTGCTGTGGAGAAGAGAATATACTCAAGGTTTCTTGATTTGTTTTCATCCCTCCATGTAAACATACCATTCATCAAGACCCTCCAACAAATGCCGGCATACATCAAGTATATGAAGGAGCTGCTTCCCAGGAAAAGTTCACTCAAGGGAGGGCAAACTATAGTGATGAATAAGGAGTGTAGTGCTCTCATTCAACCAGAGTTGCCTACAAAAAGAAAGGACCCAGGGATTTTCTACATTCCCTGTGCCATAGGAGAAACCATGTTTGATAAAGGACTCTGCAATTTGGGAGCAAGCATCAACTTAATGCCCTTATCCCTTATGAAGAGGCTGCAGATCAATGAGATAATGCCCACAGATGTAGTCATCAGGCTGGCCAACAAAACTCAAAAACAAGCAATAGGAGTGGTGGAAAATATGTTGGTAAAGGTTGGGAAATACTTCCTCCCAACAGACTTTGTCATATTGGACATGGAAGAGAGTCGCACTCACCCAATCATATTGGGAAGACCATTCCTAGCTATAGCCAGAGCTCTCATAAATGTGGAGCGATGGGAGCTAATTCTGAGGATCCATGATGAACAGCTCACCTTCAATGTTTTCAAATGCTCACAAGAAACAGATCAAGAGAACAATGAACCAAGGAAAGATCAATGTGAGATACTAAAGGAAGAAACAAGAACTGAAGCATAACCAGCACATCTGGGAATCTCATTGATTGAGGAACAAGGCAAACAACAATTGCCACAGCTCAAAGAAAATCAGGAGGAACCTAAACCAAGAGAATCATATGAGACCAGCAACAACATTTCTTTAGAGGAGGAGGTCACGAAGAGCAAGACAACATCACAAAGAACAAAGAAGAAGGTTCCAAGGAGGTGGAGGAACAGGAAGATCCCTACAGAGGACTTATCTCCAGGGGATAAAGTAATCTCAGCTTACTTCCCAAACATCCCCCCTGATCTCCCCACTGTACCATCATAATTACCTAAAGTTTTCACCATCAACAGAGTTCTCTCCTTGGAATATGTAGAGATCATTGATACAACCAATGGATATAGGTCTACTGTCAGAAGAGAAGACTTGAAGCACTATTAACCACCCTGATAAAGGAAAAATGTCAAGCTAGTGACGCTAAAGAAGCGCTTCATGGGAGGCAACCCATGTTTTATATGCTTTTAGAATAGTGAATAATTCAATATTCATGAGTTCCAGACCAACCTTGACAAACACTTAGTGAAATCCTTATTATGCAGTATATAGTGAAGAACAAGTTTGGTGTTCAAGGCATACCAAGAAAGCATGAATGCAATTTAGATCATGCTATCCTTGGAGCCTTGAACAGAACCTTTTTCATCACATTGCTACAAACTAAGTTTGGTGTCACCCATGGTGCTACCAAGGTGCATATAAGGATACACAGTAGTTGGTTAGTTGGTATTCATGAATAAGCAATCTAATTTTTTTCCTTCCTTATTACTCTGGCCGAAAAGTTTAGCTCTTTCAATGATATTAATTTTTCTTTATTTTATTTTATAGGAAAAAGGAAAGGAGCATTGAAGGGGATTGATTAGACAATTAAATAAGGAAGGTTTGGACACTACAAAAGGAGGGTACTACACACGTGCCTCAAGGGGGGATGCATTGGAAAATGTTGCCATGCAACATTGAAAAGGATGAGACCATTGAAGACCGGACAAAATTCTTCATAAAGTTGATGATCCTTGTCCTTTCTCCATGCTAAACCCCGTCCGTCCATTTTCCACTCACAACATCCATCCAAACCCTTCATTTACCCACCACTTCCCTATATAAGTAGTTCTCCCCCCATACCCCTTTCACATTCCAAATTCCCTTCTTTTGTGCTTCTCCTTTTCGGAACTCAGCATCAAAAATACCCTCTACCACTCTATTTCAACCTCACCAATAATCATTATCTGTCCACAAACTTCACCACCATCACACATTAACTCCCAATCATGGCATCTCCAAGCTCTAAAAGAAGAAAGGGAAAGGAAACCATGGAGCAACGTCAGTTCGATGCAAGGAGATTCAAAAGTGCATTCCATGAGCTCGAATTTGAATGAATAAAGCTTAGGAAGATACTGCCTGAGTTAACATTCCAAATCAATGAGGATGAGTGCCCACAGATTTGGGAGAAGATTGAACAAAGGGGCTGGGAAAAGCTCACAAACCCAGAAGGGAGGATAAATGCAAACCTCATAAAGGAGTTCTATGCAAACGTGGTCAGAGAGGATAAAACCAAGGCCCCCAACTTCAAAAGCTATGTAAGAGGAAAAGAGGTGGACTTTAGCCCAAATGCTATAACAAGACTTCTTCAACTGAAATCACCATATTTTGATGTGCCTAGTTATCATGCATGGATAAGTAAGAGCCCTAACAAGGATGAACTCGAAGAAATAGTGAATGACATATGTGTTATAGGAACTGACTGGGAAAGATATGCGGATGGGAGGCCAAGGTTCATCAAGAGAGGAGACCTCAGGCCAGAAGCCAAGGGATGGTTTGAACTCGTGAGGAGATCCATCCTCCCAGCCGCAAATAATTCTGAGGTAAACATTACTCGAGCTACTATGGTACATTGCCTAGTACAAGAGGGAGATATCAATGTGCATGAACTTATAGCTGAAGGGATTCAAGAGTCAGCTGAGAAGATGGATTCGGGTGCCAGGCTTTGGTATCCCAGCACCATTCTCAGATTGTGTACAAAGGCCAAAGTAGTCTTTGAGGATAGTAATCCAGATTGGGTAAATCCTGGGAGGCTAAAGTAGTCTTTCAGTGTCTGACATATGTGACACCTGCCCAACAACAAAGAAGACCTCATCTAAGGAAGAGGACATCAGAAGAAGCACAAGGGGAAGAGCCTTTCCAAGGAGAACCTCAACCCATGGAGTATCATCAAGAAGGATATCATGACCCAACTAACATCAACTTGGGTCACATTAGAGGAGCCATCGATGATTTATCAAGGATATATATGGAAGGACAAGAACAACAACTACAATTTCAATCTCAGAGAATGGATCAGCAAGAGGAAATGCTAACAAATTGGATGAATCAACAAAGAGAATGGCAGAAACAGCTAGTGGAGTAGCAACAAGAGCACTATTCCCAGCTTACTCAAGCCATCAACCAAGTGAATGAGAGACAAGAGCGTCAAGATAAGTGCTTGCAGGAACTCAACCAGCGGCAGCAAGCTCAAATGAAAGCATTCAACGAGTTTAGTGTACTTAATGAAGGACGGCAACTACATAGGGAGGAGCTCAACGTAAACACTCAAGCCAAGTTGAATTACATGTCTAGTCATATGCATCATCTACACTATGCCATCCCTACATATGATGAGGTCCAAAAAGACTTTGTAGAACAAGTAGAAAGGAAGGTGAAACAGCAGAAGGAAACATTAAAGAAGAAGATGGAAGATACTGGCTTTTGGAAGAAGTTGATTGGAAAAAGCAAAGTGAGTGGAAGTTCAAGCACTCAAGAGGGACAAAAAGAAGACAAACAAGGTGGGGAGCATGGGCATCCACATGAGTAAAAGGTGGTGGAGTTCCTTCTTTGGTCCATTTTTTTCTATGCTTTAAATAAGGAAGATCTTGTATGAAATAGAACATGCTTCCATGATAGTTGGAATTTTTTTAATCTGTCTTTAAAACTTTTCGTTGATTAGGTCTATATTTGCTAGTCTGAATGTCACTGCATCTTTTCTTTACTTAATTGTATGCTTGTCCTTTTTAACCAAATGAAAAGAGAATGAGTGTTTTATAAAGGACCAGAGTGGAGTTCATATTATGGAGTAAGTTCCTAAGTTTGTGGTGTAATCATAAGTTAGCTAAGTTGGTTCACCAACAAGGTGGGAAGATAACTATCTGTCCTGAATCCTATGCTTTGAACACACCCCATGAGACTAACTAAATAACAAGATCCTAATAAGAAAAAGGGAAAGAAAAGGGAAAGTGAAGAATAAAAGAAAAATAGCAAGAAAAGAGGCTAGGCACCAAGGGGTTGAGTCTTGAGGGATGTGTCTGTGGTGTTCTTGTACCAAGGATCTGCTTGGATTACTAAGCTCTCAGGGGTGCTTTATCACCTGGTAACTTGGGTTAGCTAACCTGGGATTATCAGCTGAAAGTCCACTATCAAGAGCAATCTTTGCTACAGAACATTTAGTAGCCCAAAGAGGTGCTGGACACCAAGACCTCAAGGAAAGAAAATAAACAAACCATGTGCCTGTGGTGTGTATGTATGGGGGAGAGACTTGAGGAAGTAAGTCCTTAGGGGTATTTCAACACCTAGCACCTTGAACCAACTGGTTCGGGAGTGTTGGCTGAAAGCTTATTCTAAAGAGTTGCCCCCTTACAGAGCACTTAGCCTAAGAACACAAATAAGCCCTGAAATGACAACAAAAGGATCAATGAATAAAAGTCTCATGGGGTACAATCAAGTGAGTAGTTTAGGACATGATAAAGGTCTAAAAGCCAGTGAAGGAATGAACCTAAGTTGCTATGCATGAAACCACCATAAAACCAGGGACATGACTTCCACAAGAATGACTCATTTCTCTTGGAATTCCATTCATCATTCTCTTGTTCCAATACTTGCTTTGGGACAAGTAAGCTTTAAGTTTGGTGTTGTGATGCCAGGGCATTTTGGCCAGTTTCACTGACCTTTCTTTCCTGTTTTTAAGATAGTTTCATGCATTTTCTTAAGAAATAAGCTAGTTTTGGGTAGATATTCACTTACATCTTGTTTCAAGTATACATTATGCATTTTACATGATTTCATGAGAATTTTGCATGAATTATATGACAAAGTGGATGATGCATGTCTCATGACTTGGCTTAGAACTTTTATGCACTTTGCTGCTTGATTTCAGGACAAAGGAAGCAAAGAAGAACCACGTTAGCATTCACGTTAGTTCAACTAACGTGACCTCTAACGTGGAATGGGAGCTAGTTTGCAAAGTTAGTGAGAAAGGTAATCGCCAATAACGCCCTCGAAGCCATCACAGCCCACGTTAAGAGTCACGTTAACTAAGTTAACGTGAACTCTAACGTGGAAGAATACAACAAGGCCAACGTTAGTGACACTCTCCTTTGTCACTAACGTTGGACCAAGCTCATAATTGGCCACGTTAGTTGCCACTTTAACTTAGTTAACATGGACTCTAACGTTGGAAAGAAAAAGAGAAGCCAACGTTAGTGACATTCACCTTTGTCACTAATGTTGGCCAAGCCTCCATGAGCCACGTTAACTCCCACGTTAACTTAGTTAACGTGGAAGCTAACGTAGAGAGAGCAATTGATCGCCAACGTTAGTGACACTTACCTTTGTCACTAACGTTGGGTTGAACCACCAAGAGCCACATGAGCAACGTTAACTCCCACGTTAACTTAGTTAACATGGAAGTTAACGTGGATAAAGAGATAATGAGCCAACGTTAGTGACACTCACCTTTGTCACTAACGTTGGAGATGGCTAGCATTACTACGTTAGAAGCCACGTTAACCTAGTTAACGTGGACTCTAACGTGGGAAGTAGGGGTACATTGGAACGTTAGTGACAAAGTGATGAGCGGATAATTTATACGTTTTTTGGCATTGTTTTTAGTATGTTTTTGGTATGATCGAGTTAGTTTTTAATATATTTTTATTAGTTTTTAGTTAAAATTCACTTTTCTGGACTTTACTATGAGTTTGTGTGTTTTTCTGTGATTTCAAGTATTTTCTGGCTGAAATTGAGGGTCCTGAGCAAAAATCTGATTCAGAGACTGAAAAGGACTGCAGATGCTGTTGGATTCTGACCTCCCTGCACTCGAAGTGGATTTTCTGGAGCTACAGAAGCCCAATTGGCGCGCTCTCAACGGCGTTGGAAAGTAGACATCCTGGGCTTTCCAGCAATGTATAATAGTCCATACTCTTCTCAAGTGTTGATGGCCCAAACTGGCGTGGCAAATCAGCCTCAGAATTTCCAGCGTTTAACGCTGGAACTGGCATAAAAATTGGAGTTAAACGCCCAAACTGGCACCAAAGCTGGCGTTTAACTCTAGATAGAGTCTCTACACGAAAATGCTTCAATGCTCAGCCCAAGCACACACCAAGTGGGCCCGGAAGTGGATTTTTACGTCATTTACTCATTTCTGTATACCCTAGGTTACTAGTTCACTATTAATAGGATCTTTTGACATTGTATCTGTACCTCATGATACTTTACACGTTTCTTTGTGTACTTTCCACGGCATGAGTCTCTAAAACCCATGGTTGGGGGTGAGGAGCTCTGCTGTGTCTTGATGGATTAATGCAATTACTACTGTTTTTCATTCAATCATGCTTGCTTCCATTCCAAGATATTACTTGTTCTTAAACCGGATGAATGTGATGATCCGTGACAATCATCATCATTCTCAACTATGAACGTGTGCCTGACAACCACCTCCGTTCTACCTTAGATTAAGTAGATATCTCTTGGATTCTTTAATCAGAATCTTCGTGGTATAAGCTAGAACTGATGGCGGCATTCAAGAGAATCTGGAAGGTCTAAACCTTGTCTGTGGTATTCTGAGTAGGATTCAATGATTGAATGACTGTGACAAGCTTCAAACTCCTGAAGGCGGGGCGTTAGTGACAGACGCAAAAGAATCACTGGATTCTATTCCGGCCTGATTGAGAACCGACAGATGGATAGCCGTGCCGTGACAGGGTGCGTTGAACATTTCCACTGAGAGGATGGGAGGTAGCCACTGACAACGGTGAAACCCTTGCATACAGCTTGCCATGGAAGGAGCCTTGCGTGCTTGAAGAAGAAGACAGTAGGAAAGCAGAGATTCAGAAGATGGAGCATCTCCAAAACCTCAACCTATTCTCTATCACTGCAAAACAAGTACTCATTTCATGTTCTTTTACTTTTCACAATCAATCCTGATAATTTCTTATATCCTGACTAAGATTTACAAGATAACCATAGCTTGCTTCAAGCCGACAATCTCCATGGGATCGACCCTTACTCACGTAAGGTATTACTTGGACGACCCAGTGCACTTGCTGGTTAGTTGTGCGGAATTGCAAAAGTGTGATTGCAATTTCGTGCACCAAGTTTTTGGCGCCGTTGCCGGGGATTGTTCGAGTTTGGACAATTGATGGCTTATCTTGTTGCTTAGATTAGGACTGTTTTATTTTTGTTGATTTAGAGTCTTTTAGTTGAGTCTAGTTTCATATTTTAAGTTTGGTGTCAATTGCATGCTTTTGTTTTTCCTTTAATCTTCGAATTTGCATGTCCTTAGTCCCTTTTTGATCCATAAAAATTCTAAGTTTGGTGTCCTCTTTGTGTTCTTCCCTTAAGATTTTCGAAAAATTAGTGTTTGATTTTCTAAAAAATTCTAAGTTTGGTGTCATTTTGTTGTTTTTCTCTTTCCTCTTTTCAAAAATCAAATCTGTTTCATAAAAACTTTTCAATCATATCTTTCTAATTGCTAATCTCAAAATCTTTTTAATTAACTAATTGATTCAGTTTTCAATTTGCTTTGATATTTTTCTCTTTTAATTTTTGATTTTTGATTTTATTTTCCTTTTGTTTTTTTTATTTCATTTTTTCGGTCATTTAAAAAAAAAAACAAAAGAAAATTTATCTATTTGCAATCCATATCATTTCCCTTTATCCATTATGGACATAAGTGGGATTGATCAGTCCAAAAGGACTCTGGGGTCATATGCTAACCCCATTACAGCTGCATATGGGAGTAGCATCTGTACACCTCCCATCAAAGCAAGCAGCTTTGAGCTAAATCCTCAACTCATTATCATAGTGCAGCAAAATTGCCAGTATTCCGGTCTTCCACAAGAAGAGCCTACTGAGTTTCTGGCACAGTTCTTACAAATTGCTGACACAGTACATGATAAAGAGGTGGATCAGGATGTCTACAGACTATTACTATTTCCATTTGCTGTAAAAGATCAAGCTAAAAGGTGGTTGAATAACCAACCTACAGCAAGCATAAAGACATGGAAACAGTTATCAGACAAATTCCTGAATCACTTTTACCCTCCAAAGAGGATGACACAGCTAAGGCTGGACATCCAAGGCTTTAAACAAGAGGATAATGAATCCCTTTATAATGCCTGGGAGAGGTATAGAGGTATGCTAAGAAAATGCCCCTCTGAAATGTTTTCAGAGTGGGTACAGTTAGACATCTTCTACTATGGGCTTACAGAAAAAGCTCAGATGTCTTTAGACCACTCAGCTGGTGGATCTATACACATGAGGAAGACAATTGAAGAGGCTCAAGAGCTTATAGACACTGTTGCTAGAAACCAATATTTGTACTCTAGCAATGAGTTCTCTCCAAAAGAGGAAGTCATGACAGTAGTCACTGATCCTAATCCTCAAGAACAGATGATTGAGCTTAATCAACAATTGCTCCTGATGACAGAACAGTTAGCAGAATTTAAAGAAATGCTCCATGAAACTAAAGTTGCTAACAAGAACATAGAACTGCAGTTGAATCAAGCAAAACAGCAAATATCTAAACAGATAACAGAGGAATGTCAAGCAGTTCAACTGAGGAGTGGGAAGACACTGAATAACACTGCTCAAAGTAGCAAAAAGCCAAACAAGGAACAATTGACAGGGGATAACCAAACCACTGTTCAAAATCCCTCTGAGGACAGTAAGAGCCCAGATAGGAATGTTATTGGCGTTCAAACGCCAGAAAGGGAGGGAAAGCTGGCATTAAACGCCCATTCCCTGCCCAGTTCTGGCGTTCAAATGCCAGAAAAGGGGGAAAAGTTGGCGTTAAACGCCCATTTTCCACCCAATCCTGGCGTTCAGACGCCAAGGGAGGATCAGACACCTGAGAGTGCTGACAGTAATCCCTCTAAGAAGGCTTCTTCAACCACTTCTATAAGGAATAAACCTGCAGCATCTAAGGTTGAAGAATATAAAGCCAAGATGCCTTATCCTCAAAAACTCCGCCAAGCGGAACAGGATAAGCAATTTGCCCGCTTTGCAGACTATCTAAGGACTCTTGAAATAAAGATTCCGTTTGCAGAGGCACTTGAGCAAATACCTTCTTATGCTAAATTCATGAAAGAAATCTTAAGTCATAAGAAGGATTGGAGAGAAACTGAAAAAGTGTTTCTCACTGAAGAATGCAGTGCAGTCATTCTAAAAAGCTTACCAGAAAAGCTTCAAGATCCAGGAAGCTTTATGATACCATGCACATTAGAAGGTGCTTGCACCAAGACAGCCCTATGTGATCTTGGAGCAAGCATCAATCTAATACCTGCATCCACTATCAGAAAGCTTGGGTTGACTGGGGAAGTCAAACCAACCCGGATATGCCTCCAACTTGCTGATGGCTCCATTAAATATCCATCAGGCATAATAGAGGATATGATTGTCAAGGTTGGGCCATTCGCCTTTCCAACTGACTTTGTGGTGCTGGAAATGGAGGAGCACAAGAGTGCAACTCTCATTCTAGGAAGACCTTTCCTAGCAACTAGACGAACTCTCATTGATGTACAAAAAGGGGAAGTAACCCTGAGAGTCAATGAGGATGAGTTCAAGTTGAATGCTGTAAAAGCTATGCAGCATCCAGACACACCAAATGACTGCATGGGCGCTGACATTATTGACTTTCTGGTAGAAGAGGTCAATATGACTGAAAGCCTAGAATCAGAGCTTGGGGACATCTTCAAGGATGCTCAACCTGATCAAGAAGAATCAGTGGAAACAAAGGAATTTTCGAAAATTCCTCAGGAGGAGGATAAGCCTCCCAAACCTGAACTCAAACCACTACCACCATCCCTGAAGTATGCATTTCTGGGAGAAAGTGACACTTTTCCAGTGATTATAAGCTCTGCTTTAAATCCACAGGAAGAGGAAGCACTGATTCAAGTGCTAAGGACACACAAGACAGCTCTTGGGTGGTCCATAAGTGATCTTAAGGGCATTAGCCCAGCTAGATGCATGCACAAAATCCTGTTGGAGGATAATGCCAAACCAGTGGTCCAACCACAGAGGAGGCTAAATCCTACCATGAAGGAGGTGGTGCAGAAAGAGGTCACTAAATTACTAGAGGCTGGGATTATTTATCCTATTTCTGATAGCCCCTGGGTGAGCCCTGTCCAAGTTATCCCCAAAAAGGGAGGCATGACAGTGGTTCATAATGAAAAAAATGAACTGGTTCCTACAAGAATAGTCACAGGGTGGCGTATGTGTATTGACTACAGAAGGCTCAATACAGCCACCAGAAAGGATCATTTTCCTTTACCGTTCATAGACCAAATGCTAGAAAGACTAGTTGGTCATGATTATTACTGCTTTTTGGATGGCTATTCAGGTTACAACCAAATTGCAGTAGATCCTCAGGACCAAGAGAAAACAGCATTTACTTGCCCTTCTGGCGTGTTTGCCTACAGAAGGATGCCTTTTGGTCTGTGTAATGCTCCTGCAACCTTTCAGAGATGCATGCTATCCATCTTCTCTGATATGGTGGAGAAATTTCTTGAAGTCTTCATGGATGACTTCTCAGTATATGGAGACTCATTCAGCTCCTGTCTTAACCACCTATCACTTGTCCTGAAAAGGTGCCAAGAGACTAACCTGGTTTTAAACTGGGAAAAATGTCACTTTATGGTGACTGAAGGAATTCTCCTTGGGCACAAAATTTCAAGCAGGGGAATAGAGGTGGATAAGGCAAAGGTAGAGGTAATTGAAAAATTACCACCACCTGCCAATGTTAAGGCAATCAGAAGCTTTCTGGGGCATGCAGGATTCTACAGAAGGTTTATAAAGGATTTTTTGAAAATTGCAAAACCTTTGAGTAACCTGCTAGCTGCTGACACACCATTTGTGTTTGACACACAGTGTCTGCAGGCATTTGAGACCCTGAAAGCTAAGCTGGTCACAGCACCAGTCATCTCTGCACCAGATTGGACATTACCATTTGAACTAATGTGTGATGCCAGTGACCATGCCATTGGTGCAGTGTTGGGACAGAGGCATAACAAGCTTCTGCACGTCATTTATTATGCCAGCCGTGTTCTAAATGACGCACAGAAGAATTACACAACCACAGAAAAAGAGTTACTTGCAGTGGTCTATGCCATTGACAAGTTTAGATCCTATCTAGTGGGGTCCAAAGTGGTTATGTACACTGACCATGCTGCTCTTAAATACTTACTTACAAAGCAGGATTCAAAACCCAGGCTTATCAGATGGGTGTTGCTTCTGCAAGAGTTTGATATAGAAATAAGAGACAGAAAAGGGACAGAGAACCAAGTAGCTGATCATCTGTCCCGAATAGAACCAGTAGCTGGGGCATCCCTCCCTTCTACTGAGATCTCTGAGACCTTCCCAGATGAGCAACTCTTTGCCATTCAGGAAGCTCCATGGTTTACAGATATTGCAAATTTTAAACCTGTGAGGTTCATACCCCAGGAGTACAGCAGAGTGCAAAGAAAGAAATTAATTTCAGATGCCAAGTACTACCTCTGGGATGAACCATATCTCTTTAAGAGATGTGCAGACGGAATGATCCGCAGATGTGTACCCAGAGAAGAAGCACAAAGGATCCTATGGCACTGCCATGGATCACAGTATGGAGGACATTTTGGAAGTGAGCGAACAGCCACTAAAGTCCTCCAATGTGGCTTCTACTGGCCTACTCTCTATAAAGATGCCCGAGAGTTTGTGCGTAACTGTGACAGTTGCCAAAGAGCTGGTAACTTACCTCACGGATATGCCATGCCTCAACAAGGGATATTAGAGATAGAATTGTTTGATGTATGGGGAATTGACTTCATGGGTCCATTCCCACCATCATACTCAAACACTTACATTCTAGTGGCAGTAGACTATGTATCTAAGTGGGTAGAAGCAATTGCTACACCCACTAATGATACCAAGACCGTGCTGAAATTTCTCCAGAAACACATCTTCAGCAGATTTGGTGTTCCCAGAGTACTAATCAGTGACGGGGGCACTCATTTCTGCAATAGACAGCTATACTCTGCTATGGTTAGATATGGAATTAGCCACAAAGTGGCAACTCCGTATCATCCACAGACAAATGGGCAAGCTGAAGTCTCTAACAGAGAGCTAAAAAGAATCCTGGAACGGACTGTGATAGCCCGAAGAAAGGATTGGGCAAAGAGCTTGGATGATGCTCTGTGGGCATACAGAATAGCATTCAAGACTCCTATAGGAACCTCTCCATACCAACTGGTGTATGGGAAGGCCTGTCATCTGCCCGTGGAACTGGAACATAAAGCCTGCTGGGCAACCAGATTCCTAAACATGGATGCTCAGTTAGCTGGTGAAAAAAGATTGCTCCAACTAAATGAGCTAGAAGAGTTCAGACTCAATGCCTTTGAAAATGCAAAAATTTATAAGGAAAAGGCAAAGAAGTGGCATGACAAGAAGTTGTCATCCAGAGTCTTTGAGCCGGGACAAAAAGTCCTGCTCTTCAACTCAAGGCTCAAATTGTTCCCAGGAAAACTCAAATCCCGGTGGAGGGGTCCGTATATGATTACAGGAGTGTCACCATATGGATATGTTGAGCTTCAGGATATTGATTCTGACAAAAAGTTCATTGTCAATGGACAGAGAATCAAGCATTATCTTGAAGGCAATTTTGAGCAGGAATGCTCAAAATTGAGACTTGAGTGATTCTCAGTAAAGGTCCAGCTAAAGACAGTAAAGAAGCACTTGCTGGGAGGCAGCCCAGTCATTAGCGGGTTATATGTTTTGTTTTTACAAAGGCAAGTATCAAAAATAAAGGAATTCACAGTTACAGAAGGATTCAGCGCAAAAAGCAGAGAAAAAGAGCTTACTGGCGAAAAAACGCCAGTAAGGGGCATTTTGGGCGTTAAACGCCAGAATGGGCACCATTCTGGGCGTTTAACGCCAGTAAAGGTACCATTTTGGGCATTAAACGCCAGAATGGGCACCATTCTGGGCGTTTAATGCCAGGTGTGCAGCATCCTGGGCGTTTTAGAAAAACGCCCAGTGATAAAGGAATTCTGGCGTTTAATGCCAGCCAGGGCACCTGGCTGGGCGTTAAACGCCCACAATGGGCAACAAATGGGCGTTAAACGCCAGAATGGGTGCCATTCTGGGCGTTTAACGCCAGAAAGGTGGGGAACCAAGATTTTGATTTTCAATCAAATTTTTTTCAAATTTTCCTTTTCTTACCCATACTTTTCTACATAAATACATCTCAATCTTTCATCATTCACTTTCAAATCTTCAAAAATCTAAAATCACTCTTCAAATCTCTCAAATCAATCCCAAATCTTGTTCAAAAACTCACCCTTCTCTCAAATTCTTTCCATATCTTCTCAAATCTCCTTTCAAATTTTTCTTTTTTTTCGAAATCTCTCCTCCCCACTTTATAAATACACGTTCAGCCCCCTCATTGCCCCACACCATTCGAATTTGCTCCTCCTCTCTCTCTCTTCTTTCATTTCTTTTGCTTGAGGACAAGCAAACCTCTATGTTTGGTGTGCTTTTCCGTGATCACTAAGCCAAGATTCATCAAGATCATGGCTCCTAAGGGAAAACAAACCAATTTAAGAGGAAAGAAAGAGAATAATTCAAAGAATCTTTGGAATCAAGAGAAGTTCTTAACCAAAGAACATGAAGACCATTATCACAAAATAATGGGTCTGAGGTCAGTGATCCCGGAAGTTAAATTTGATCTAAAAGAAGATGAATATCCGGGGATCCAAGAGCAAATTCGAAACAGAGGATGGGAAGTTCTAACCAATCCTGAGATAAAGGTTGGAAGGAATATGGTTCAGGAATTCTACTCAAATCTGTGGCTAACAGATAAGCAGAGAATGACTGGAACTGCTTACCATACCTACAGAACCATGGTCAGAGGGAAAGTTATGTACTTCCATCTGGACAAAATAAGAGAAATCTTCAAATTGCCTCAACTGCAGGATGATCCTGAATCCTTTAATAGGAGAATGGTGAGAGCAGATAAAGGGTTGGATCAAGTTCTAGAGGACATATGCCTCCCTGGAACTAAGTGGATAACCAATTCAAAGGGTGTCCCAAACCAACTCAAGAGGGGAGACCTCAAACCAATTGCAAGAGGTTGGTTAGACTTTATTGGGCGTTCCATATTGCCCACTAGCAACCGTTCTGAGGTCACTATCAAGAGAGCAGTGATGATTCATTGCATTATGCTTGGAAAAGAAGTGAAGGTTCATTATGTGATTGCTTGTGAGATCTACACAATTGCAAATAAAAATTCCACTGAAGCCAAATTGGCTTACCCAAGCTTGATCTCCTTGCTCTGTAAAGAGGCTGGGGTAAAGATGGGAGTAGATGAATTCATACCCATTGAACATCCAATCACCAAGAAATCAATGGAAGGACAAATGCAAGACAACTCTATCAAAAGGAGGGCGCAGGAGTTCCTCCCTGAATTTCCTAAAATTGACTACTGGACCAGCCTAGAAGCATCTATCATCAAGTTACAAGAAACTATGGAGCAACTGAAGGAAGAACAGCAGAATCAGAACTGCATGCTCTGCAAATTGCTGAAGGAACAAGAGAAGCAGGGGCGTGAACTCCAAGAGTTGAAACGCCAAAAGCTTTCATCTCAAGTTGAGGGAGCATCCACTTCTCAAAATCAAGGTTGTTGAGTCCTAACTCTGTGAAAACCTCTATCATTAGGAGCCTATTTAAAAATTTTTGTTTTCTATTTTTATTTTCTAGTCTAATCTTATATCTATTTTTTAGTCTTGTTCTTAATTCATAATTAATAAAATTTAAAATTCATGTCCTAAAGCTATGAATGTCCTATGAATCCATCACCGCTCTTAAATGAAAAATGCTTTAATCACAAAAGAACAAGAAGTACAGGATTTCGAAATTTATCCTTGAAACTAGTTGAATTAGTTTGATGTGGTGACAATACTTTTTGTTTTCTGAATGAATGCCTGAACAGTGCATATGTCTCTTGAATTTGTTGTTTTGAGAATGTTAAAAAATTGTTGGCTCTTGAAAGGATGAGGAAAAAGAGAACTGTTATTGAGGATCTAAAAAAAATCATTTAATTGATTCTTGAAGCAAGAAAAAGCAGTGGATACAAAAAAAAATTTCGAAAAAAAAGAGAGAAGAAAGAAAGAGAAAGAAAAAGAAAGAAATAAAGTTGTGATCCAAGGCAAAAAGAGTGTGCTTAAGAACCCTGGACACCTCTAATTGGGGACTCTAGCAAAGCTGGGCCACAATCTGAAAAGGTTCGCCCAATTATGTGTCTGTGGCATGTATGTATCCGGTGGTAATACTGGAAAATAGAGTGCTTTGGGCCACAGCCAAGACTCATACACTAGCTATGTTCAAGAATCATTATACTTAACTAGGAGAATCAATAACACTATCTGAGTTCTGAGTTCCTATAGATGCTAATCATTCTGAACTTCAAAGGATAGAGTGAGATGCCAAAACTGTTCGGAGGCAAAAAGCTACTAGTCCCGCTCATCTAATTGGAGCTAAGTTTCCTTGATATTTTGGAGTCTATAGTATATTCTCTTCTTTTTATCCTATTTTGATTTTCAGTTGCTTGGGGACAAGCAACAATTTAAGTTTGGTGTTGTGATGAGCGGATAATTTATACGCTTTTTGGCATTGTTTTTAGTATGTTTTTGGTATGATCTAGTTAGTTTTTAGTATATTTTTATTAGTTTTTAGTTAAAATTCACTTTTCTGGACTTTACTATGAGTTTGTGTGTTTTTCTATGATTTCAGGTATTTTCTGGCTGAAATTGAGGGTCCTGAGCAAAAGTCTGATTCAGAGACTGAAAAGGACTGCAGATGCTGTTGGATTCTGACCTCCCTGCACTCGAAGTGGATTTTCTGGAGCTACAGAAGTTCAATTGGCGCGCTCTCAACGGCGTTGGAAAGTAGACATCCTGGGCTTTCCAACAATGTATAATAGTTCATACTTTGCCCAAGATTTGATGGCCTAAACCGGCGTGGCAAATCAGCCTCAGAATTTCCAGCGTTTAACGCTGGAACTGGCATAAAAATTGGAGTTAAACGCCCAAACTGGCACCAAAGCTGGCGTTTAACTCCAGAAAGAGTCTCTACACGAAAATGCTTCAATGCTCAGCCCAAGCACACACCAAGTGGGCCCGGAAGTGGATTTTTACGTCATTTACTCATTTCTGTATACCCTAGGTTACTAGTTCACTATTAATAGGATCTTTTGACATTGTATCTGTACCTCATGATACTTTACACGTTTCTTTGTGTACTTTCCACGGCATGAGTCTCTAAACCCCATGGTTGGGGGTGAGGAGCTCTGCTGTGTCTTGATGGATTAATGCAATTACTACTGTTTTTCATTCAATCATGCTTGCTTCCATTCCAAGATATTACTTGTTCTTAAACCGGATGAATGTGATGATCCGTGACAATCATCATCATTCTCAACTATGAACGTGTGCCTGACAACCACCTCCGTTCTACCTTAGATTAAGTAGATATCTCTTGGATTCTTTAATCAGAATCTTCGTGGTATAAGCTAGAACTGATGGCGGCATTCAAGAGAATCCGGAAGGTCTAAACCTTGTCTGTGGTATTCTGAGTAGGATTCAATGATTGAATGACTGTGACGAGCTTCAAACTCCTGAAGGCGGGGCGTTAGTGACAGACGCAAAAGAATCACTGGATTCTATTCCGGCCTGATTGAGAACCGACAGATGGATAGCCGTGCCGTGACAGGGTGCGTTGAACATTTCCACTGAGAGGATGGGAGGTAGCCACTGACAACGGTGAAACCCTTGCATACAGCTTGCCATGGAAGGAGCCTTGCGTGCTTGAAGAAGAAGACAGTAGGAAAGCAGAGATTCAGAAGATGGAGCATCTCCAAAACCTCAACCTATTCTCTATCACTGCAAAACAAGTATTCATTTCATGTTCTTTTACTTTTCACAATCAATCCTGATAATTTCTTATATCCTGACTAAGATTTACAAGATAACCATAGCTTGCTTCAAGCCGACAATCTCCGTGGGATCGACCCTTACTCACGTAAGGTATTACTTGGACGACCCAGTGCACTTGCTGGTTAGTTGTGCAGAATTGCAAAAGTGTGATTGCAATTTCGTGCACCACAAAGGTAAGTGTCACTAACGTTCTCGAAGGATTGGCATTACTACGTTAGAAGCCACGTTAACCTAGTTAACGTGGACTCTAACGTAAGGAGAAAGGGTAACTCATCACGTTATAGGGAAAGGTAAGTCCCAATAACGTATGCGAAGGGCCAAGAGGCAACGTTAGTGGTCACGTTAGTGCCACTAACGTTGAAGTCAATGTGATCATATTTGGGTTAGGAACGTTAGTGAAAAAGGTGATTGTCACTAACGTTCTCGAACCCACACTTTCACTTAACGTTGACACCACTAACGTCCTGAGCCAAAGTCCCTGCCTACTTCACATTTTCTCTCTGCAAGCAAAGCTAAGCCCAATAAAGAGGATAACTGCTTCAAACTCAAGATCCAGAGGCCCATACCCAAGATTTGAAGAGCCAACTAGAAGATCAGAAGAGTAGTATATATAGGAGTAGATTTGAATTTAAAAGGGGATGGAAACTTTAGGAGCCTGGGGGGCATAGAACTACTCTCTGTATTTTTACTTTCTCTGCAACTTATAGTTTTACCTTCATGATGTATTCTCCATCTTTGTTTTTATTTTCCAAAGCTATGAACAACTAAACCCCTTTCATTGGGTTAGGGAGCTCTGCTACAATTTGATGGATCAATATTAGTTTTCATTCTTCTTCTTCTATCTTTTCTCTTGATTTTTACTAGAAAGCTTTCAATTTTCATCCAATTGGGTAGTTATCTTGGAAAAGAAACTATTCATACTTGGATCTCTTCGGAACCTTGGAAAAGGAATGAAGAAATCATGCTAGAAATGCTTTCTCATGCTGGATCAAATTGGGTTTGGATGGATATGTGACTATAATCCTACCAATACTTGATTTGGGAATGCATGTGGTATAATCAGTGCCCATACTTCATCTCTTCTCATGAGCAATTGACCAAGGAATTGGCTATTGATCAAGATTTGAGAGATTGGATTACCAAGGAATTGGAATTCGATCACTTAAGATTGCCAAGGAGATCAATGAATGCTTTGATTAAGGAAAAGATGAAAATGAATTTGATCCGGAGAATCCAACATCTCCTAAGCCCAATGAACTCCCATTTATGATCTTACCCATTCTCTTTAATTTCTGCCATTTACTTTTAATGAGCATTTCCCCCATTCCCATTTAAGATTCTGTAATTTACTTTGTGCCATTTACATTCAGCTCTTTATTTCTAGCATTTAGTTTTTTCTGCTATTTACTTTCCTGCTATTTAATTTTCTGCAAATCTCAAATCAAATTCTGATTCGTTCAACTAGAACATTCCTCTAATTAAAGTTGCTTGATCAATCAATCTCTGTGGGATTCGACCTCACTCTATAGTGAGTTTTTACTTGATGACAATTCGGTACACTTGCCGAAGGAAATTTGTTGAGAGACAAGTTTTCCGTGCATCATGTTTCAACACCTAATACCCTAAACCAACTGGTTTGGGAGTGCTAATTGAAAGCTTAACTTAAAGGGTCATCTTGACACAAAACACCTAGAGTCGTGGTCTAGAAATAAAAGAAAAATGAAGGAAAGAAAACATTCAAAAGAAAAATGCAAAATCTTATTATTTCAAGGTGACAATCAATAGAAGGGGCTCTAAGAGCAGACACTTGAAATAATCCTCAAAGGTTGAAAATTCATTATGAGATGGAAGCAATAACAAATTTCATACATGATTTGATGCTTACTCTCTATCTTTAATTATGAATACAGTTTCTTAAGGGTCAAGTTTCAATAATTTAGAACAATTTATATTGAGTTGCTTGGGGACAAGCAAAATTTAAGGTTAGTGTTGTGATGACTTACGTCATTTACCTCTTTCTCTTATTTAAAAGGACCATAGAATTGGTGAAATCTCATTCAAAGATGCAATTATACGAGCTATATGATTAATTTATGAACATTGCCTTGAAATGAGTTTTGGCTGAAATTTTAGGTGAAAAAGAACAAAAAAAGGATGAAACAGGGAACACAAGTGATGCTACATTATTGCATGGTGAAAAGATGAAGAAAGAAATACAAGAATCAGATGAACGCTGCGTTTATTTGGTGAACGCCACGTTCACAAGCGACAAGCACGCGTACAAGCCGCTTACGCGTGGGGAAGCAATTTTGGATATCCACGCGTACGCACGCAGGGCGCGCACGCGTGGATGGAGGATCATCATTCTCAAGCCTAGAATGCAACGTTCTCTCTGAATGAACGCTAACGATACTTTCAGAGTTGGGATTTGAATTTGGTCATCGATGCGCACGCGTGCATGACGCGCACACGTCGACGTGATACTATTAGTGATTGGTGCAGACGCGTACATGACGCTGGAACACAGAAGTGACATTTTTCTATCCACGCGGATGCACACAGAATGCGCTTGCGTCAGGAGCGTTAATGGCGCGAACGTAGCGTTCATTCAATGAACGCTACTAAGGGCGCGCACGCACGCATGGTATGCGCAAGCATGGTTGAAGCTGAAGATCGTATCGATGCGCACGCATGCAGTACGTGCACGCGTCGATGGTATAAAACGCAAGGGATGCACAAGCGTATAGCACGGTATGCATGGTTGCCCGAACTCTCCGATCTCAAAACGAATGCTACGTTCTCCTAGAAGCACTCTGTTCAGCCAAAATGGGTCATACTGATTGCAAATGAGAAAGGCCCACTTTTAGATCATGCAAGTACACCTGAAGACTCACAGAACACTTGTATAAATAGGTGGTGACTTGAATTGAAAAGGGACTTTTTGGACTTTTGAGCTTTTGCACACTTTTGACTTCTGGAGACTTTGGAGTCTTTATTTTTGTAGTTAGCTTTATTTTCCAGTTTTGAACTTCCATTCTGTATTGAGCTATGAGTAGCTAACTTCCTTCTCATTGGGGGAGGGAGCTCTATTGTACTTGATGGATTAATTGATATTGAATTTCTTCTTCTCTTCATCTTCTCTTTGATTGGATAGAAGGAATTTCATTTTTCATTCTTAAAAGAGGCTGAATACAAATTGGGTTTTATGTGAACCTTGGAAGAGGGATCATAAAACCATGCTTGAAATTCCCTCTCACATTGAGTAGATCTGGGTTTTTGGAATTGGGTATAGTGACATAAAATCTGCCCAATTAAATGGATCTATGATGATGTTTGGTAAAATCAAGGACCAAGCCTATCTCTCTTCATGAGCAATTAGACCAAGGAATTGGCTGATTATTAAGATTCGAGAGATTGAATCACCAAGGAATTGGGGTTTAATCAATCATGATTTTCAAGATGTTAATGAGTTGCATGATTGAAGATGAGATGATATGATTTTAATCCAGAGAGAACAATATCTCCCAACTCCAATGAATTTTTCCTATTCTTATCTTACCCATTCTTTATTGCTTACTTTAATTATATTATCATTCCACTTCCCATTTACATTCAGTCATTTATGTTTATGCCATTTATTTTCTTGCTCTTTATGTTTTTGCACTTTATAACTTTCTTTTGTTTTTTAGTCAGTTATCGCTCTGCTTTTAGAATTCTGTACTCACAATCACTCTCAATTAGCATGGCTAATTGATCCATCAATTAAAGTTGCTCAAATCTATCATTCTCTGTGGATTCGACTCCACTCGTAGTGGGTTATTACTTGACGATACTTGGTGCACTTGCCAAAGAACGAATTCATTTATTAGTGAGTGAATTTCGGCCATCAATGACTAAAATTGGGACGGCTTCGACCACACTATCAGGACCGTTCAACATCACCATATCAGGGTCGGCCTCAGGATGGGATGTCTCAATAGAAGAGGCCTCGGCGAGAGGATCAGGGGCTGGAGTTTTATCATCATCTGGGGCAGGCACGATCTTACCATCTTCAACAATGTTATCCATACTGAATAAGGTAAGGTCGGCGTCTGGAGCAAGAACCCAAACTTGAGCCTTCAAATTCTTGTACAGAGCAGTCATGCCATTCGCTATATGGCCTTGCAACTCGGCGTAATCGTCATAAGAAAACTGGAGTCTTTCTTTAACCTTCAGGAGCTCACCATAAGTCCGAGTGTAACTCTCCTTAGGCTTCTTCGCCATATCTTCTGCCAAGTTGGTAGCCGCCTCTGCGGCAGTAGCCCGGGCTTTCTCCTTCTCCAAAGACAACTCCAGCCCAATGTTCTTCACTTCTAGATCAAGCCTTAATCCCTCCACCCTATCATACTCAGACTTAGCTTTCCCAAGAAAGGCATTAGTAGCATGGATAGGATATTTCTTGAACTCCCTCATCAGAGCAGCACTAAGGTTAGCCATCCGAATACTATTGCAGGATATAAAGTCATGGTGGTGGAGAATGGACACGTCATCAATCGGAACGAACCCATGAGGGGCGATATGCTCCGTAACAAAGGCCATGCCGTTAAAGTCCTTGTTATTGAGATCATAAACCACGGCAGTCCTCGGCCTCTTGGTAGAAGGCCCGGAGGAAGAAGAGAAAGAGGCAGCACCAGAAGTTGTCAGAGGCAGATTAGTAGAGGCCGCCTAGTGCACAAAATTGTGATCATCAATGGCGCCATCAACATGATACGCTCAATTGCAATCTCAACTCTTTATCACAACTTCGCACAACTAACCAGCAAGTGCACTGGGTCGTCCAAGTAATAAACCTTACGCGAGTAAGGGTCGATCCCATGGAGATTGTTGGTATGAAGCAAGCTATGGTCATCTTGTAAATCTCAGTCAGGCAGATTCAAATGGTAATGGAGGATTAATGATTAAAAGATGAATAAAACATAAAATAAAGATAAAGATACTTATGCAATTCATTGGTGAGAATTTCAAATAAGCGTTTGGAGATGCTTTGTCCCTTCCGTCGCTCTACTTTCCTACTATCTTCATCCAATCCTTCTTACTCCTTTCCATGGCAAGCTGTATGTTGGGCATCACCGTTGTCAATGGCTACAGTCCCGCCCTCTCAGTGAAAATGTTCAACGCGCTCTATCATAGCACGGCTAATCATCTGTCGGCTCTCAATCAGGTTGGAATAGAATCTAGTGATTCTTTTGCGTCTGTCACTAACGCCCAGCCTTCAGGAGTTTGAAGCTCGTCACAGTCATTCAATCCTCGAATCCTACTCAGAATACCATAGGCAAGGTTTAGACCTTCCGGATTCTCTTGAATGGCGCCATCATTTCTAGCTTATACCACGAAGATTCTGATGAAGGAATCTAAGAGATAAACATTCAAGCCTTGTTTGCTTGTAGAACGGAAGTGGTTGTCAGGCACGCGTTCATAAGTGAGAATGATGATGAGCGTCACATAATCATCACATTCATCATGTTCTTGGGTGCGAATGAATATCTTAGAACAAGAATGAGCTGAATTGAATAGAAGAACAATAGTAATTGCATTAACACTCGAGGTACAGCAGAGCTCCACACCTTAATCTATGGTGTGTAGAAACTCCACCGTTGAAAATACATAAGAACAAGGTCTAGGCATGGCCGAATGGGTGAACCTTTTCAGAATGTGACTCAGCTTTGCTGGAGTCCCCAATTAGAGGTGTACAGGGTTCTTAAGCACACTCTTTTTGCCTTGGATCATGACTTTATTTTTACCCTTGCCTTTTGGCTTTTTTTTTTCTGCTTGTTTTCTCTCTCTTTTTTTTTCTCGCACATAATCTCTCTTTCTTTTTTTTTGTATTCACTGCTTTTTCTTGCTTCAAGAATCATTTTTATGATTTTTCAAATCCTCAGTAACATGTCTCCTTTTTTCATCATTCTTTCAAGAGCCAACATTAATGAACAACAAATTCAAAAGACATATGCACTGTTCAAGCATACATTCAGAAGTCAAAGTATTGCCACCACATCAAAATAATTAATATATTATAAAATTCAAAATTCATGCAATTCTTCTCTTTTTCAATTAAGAACATTTTTCATTTAAGAAAGGTGATGGATTCATAGGACATTCATAACTTTAAGGCATAGACACTAAGACACTAATGATCATAAGACACAAACATAGATAAACATAAGCATGAAAATTCGAAAAACCAAAAAATAAAGAACAAGGAGATTAAAGAATGGGTCCACCTTACTGATGGCGGCTTGTTCTTCCTCTTGAAGATCTTATGGAGTGCTTGAGCTCCTCAATGTCTCTTCCTTGCCTTTGTTGCTCCTCTCTCATAATTCTTTGATATTCTATAATTTCATGGAGGAGGATGGAATGTTCTTGGTGCTCCACCCTTAGTTGTCCCATGTTGGAACTCAATTCTCCTAGGGAGGTGTTGATTTGATCCCAATAGTTTTGTGGAGGAAAGTGCATTCCTTGAGGCATCTCAGGGATTTCATGATGAGTGGGATCTCTTTTTTGCTCTATCCTTTTCTTAGTGATGGGCTTGTCCTCATCAATGAGGATGTCTCCCTCTATGTTAACTCCAACTGAATTACAGAAGTGACAAATGAGATGAGGGAAGGTTAACCTTGCCAAGGTAGAGGACTTGTCTGCCACCTTATAAAGTTCTTGGGAAATAACCTCATGAACTTCTACTTCCTCTCCAATCATGATGCTATGAATCATGATAGCCCGGTCTATAGTGACTTCGGACCGGTTGCTAGTGGGAATGATTGAGCGTTGGATAAACTCCAACCATCCCCTAGCCACGGGCTTGAGGTCATGCCTTCTCAGTTGAACCGGCTTCCCTCTTGAATCTCTCTTCCATTGAGCGCCCTCTTCACAAATGTCTATGAGGACTTACTCCAACCTTTGATCAAAGTTGACCCTTCTAGTGTAAGGGTGTTCATCTCCTTGCATCATGGGCAAGTTGAGTGCCAACCTTACATTTTCTGGACTAAAATCTAAGCATTTCCCCCGAACCATTGTAAGCCAATTCTTTGGGTCCGGGTTCACACTTTGATCATGGTTCTTGGTGATCCATGCATTGGCATAGAACTCTTGAACCATTAAGATTCTGACTTGTTGAATGGGGTTGGTAAGAACTTCCCAACCTCTTCTTCGGATCTCATGTCGGATCTCCGGATATTCACTCTTTTTGAGTTTGAAAGGGACCTCGGGGATCACCTTCTTCATGGCCACAACTTCATAGAAGTGGTCTTAATGCACCTTTGAGATGAATCTCTCCATCTCCCATGACTCGGAGGTGGAAGCTTTTGCCTTCCCTTTCCTCTTTCTAGAGGTTTCTCCGGCCTTAGATGCCATAAATGGTTATGGAAAAACAAAAAGCAATGCTTTTACCACACCAAACTTAGAAGGTTTGCTCGTCCTCGAGCAAAAGAAGAAAGAAGAGAGTAGAAGAAGAAGAAATAGAGGAGATGGAGGTGGCTTTGTTTTTCGGCCAAGGGGGAGAAGTAGTGTGTAGGTTGTGTGAAAATGAAGGAGTAAAGATGGGTTTGGGAGGGAAAGTGGTTTGAATTTGAATGATGAGGTAGGTGGGGATTTATGAAGGATGGATGTGAGTGGTGAAGAGAATGGTGGGATTTGATAGGTGAGGGGTTTTTGGGGAAGAGGTGTTGAGGTGATTGGCGAATGGGTGAAGAAGAGAAAGAGTGGTGGGGCAGGTGGGGATCCTGTGGGGTCCACAGATCTTGAGGTGTCAAGGATAATTCATCCCTGTACCAAGTGGCGAGCAAAAATGCTCCTTCTGCCAATCCTGGCATTAAACGCCGGGCTGGTGCCCATTTCTGGCGTTTAACGCCATCTTCTTGCCTATTCCTGGCGTTAAACGCCAGTCTAGTGCCCCTTTCTGGCGTTAAACGCCCAGAATGGTACCAGACTGGGCGTTAAACGCCCATTTGCTGTCTTCAATGGCGTTTAAACGCCAGCAAGTTTTCCTCCAGGGTATGCTATTTTTCTTTTTGTTTTTCATTCTGTTTTTTCTTTTTTCAATTGATTTTGTGACTTCCCATGATCATCAACCTATAGAAAACATAAAATAACAAAAGGAAAATAGATAAATATAATATTGGGTTGCCTCCCACCAAGCACTTCTTTAATGTCATTAGCTTGACAGTGGGCCCTCATGGAGCCTCACAGATACTCAGAGCAATGTTGAAACCTCCCAACACCAAACCTTAGAGTTTGAATGTGGGGGTTCAACACCAAACTTAGAATTTGGTTGTGGCCTCCCAACACCAAACTTAGAGTTTGACTGTGGGGGCTCTGTTTGACTCTGTTTTGAGAGAAGCTCTTCATGCTTCCTCTCTATGGTTACAGAGGGATATCCTTGAGCCTTAAACACAAGGGATTCTTCATTCACTTGAATGATCAATTCTCCTCTGTCAACATCAATCACAGCCTTTGCTGTGGCTAGGAAAGGTCTGCCAAGGATGATGGATTCATCCATGCACTTCCCAGTCTCTAGGACTATGAAATCAGCAGGGATGTAATGGTCTTTAATTTTTACCAGAACATCCTCTACAAGTCCATAAGCTTGTTTTCTTGAATTGTCTGCCATCTCTAGTTAGATTCTTGCAGCTTGTACCTCAAAGATCCCTAGCTTCTCCATTACAAAGAGAGGCATGAGGTTTATGCTTGACCCTTGGTCACACAGAGCCTTCTTGAAGGTCATGGTGCTTACTATACAAGGTATTGAGAACTTCCCAGGGTCCTGTCTCTTTTGAGGTAATCTCTGCCGAGTCAAGTCATCCAGTTCTTTGGTGAGCAAAGGGGGTTCATCCTCCCAAGTCTCATTACTAAATAACTTGTCATTTAGCTTCATGATTGCTCCAAGGTACTTAGCAACTTGCTCTTCAGTGACATCTTCGTCCTCTTCAGAAGAAGAAGACTCATCAGAGCTCATGAATGGCAGAAGTAAATCCAATGGAATCTCTATGGTCTCAGTGTGAGCCTCAGATTCCCATGGTTCCTCATTAGGGAACTCATTGGAGGCCAGTGGACGTTCATTGAGGCCTTCCTCAGTGGCGCTCACTGCCTCTTTCTCCTCTCCAAGTTCGGCCATGTTGATGGCCTTGCACTCTCCTTTTGGATTCTTTTCTGTATTGCTTGGAAGAGTACTAGGAGGGAGTTCAGTAACTTTCTTACTCAGCTGACCCACTTGTGCCTCCAAGTTTCTAATGGAGGATCTTGTTTCAGTCATGAAACTTTGAGTGGTTTTGATTAGATCAGAGACCATGGTTGCTAAGTCAGAGTGGCTCTGCTTAAAATTCTCTGTCTGTTGCTGAGAAGATGATGGAAAAGGCTTGCTATTGTTAAACCTGTTTCTTCCACCATTATTGTTGTTGAAATCTTGTTGGTGTCTCTGTTGATCCTTCCATGAGAGATTTGCAATTGGATGATTTCTCGATGAAGGATTATAGATGTTTTCATACAGTTCTCCCATGTAATTCACCTCTTCCATTGATGGGTTCTCAGGATCATAAGCTTCTTCTTCAGATGAAGCGTCCTTAGTACTGCCTGGTGCAGCTTGCATTCCAGATAGACTTTGAGAAATCATATTGACTTGCTAAGTCAATATTTTGTTCTGAGCCAATATGGCAGAGTATCCATCTCAAGAACTCCTTTCTTCTGATTCGTCCCATTGTTCACAGGATTCCTTTCAGAAGTGTACATGAATTGGTTATTTGTAACCATTTCAATGAGTTATTGAGCTTCTGCAGGCGTATTCTTCAGATGAAGAGATCTTCCAGCAGATGACATCTTGGATAGTTCAGACAGACCATCATAGAAGATACCTATGATGCTCCATTCAGAAAGCATGTCAGAAGGACACTTTCTGATCAATTGTTTGTCTCTTTCCCATGCTTCATAGAGGGATTCACCTTCCTTCTATCTGAAGGTTTGGACTTCCACTCTAAGCTTACTCAATTTTTGAGTTGGAAAGAACTTTGCCAAGAAGGCATTGACTAGCTTTTCCCAAGAGTTCAGGCTTTCTTTAGGTTGTGAGTCCAACCATATCCTAGCTCTGTCTCTTACAGCAAAAGGGAATAGCATAAGTCTGTAGACCTCAGGGTCAACCCCATTGGTCTTGACAGTGTCACAGATTTGCAAGAATTCAGTTAAAAACCGATGAAGATTTTCCAATGGAAGTCCATGGAACTTGCAATTTTGTTGCATTAGAGAAACTAATTGAGGCTTAAGCTCAAAGTTGTTTGCTCCAATAGCCGGGATAGAGATGCTTCTCCCATAGAAGTCGGGAGTAGGTGCAGTGAAGTCACCCAGCACCTTCCTTGCATTGTTGGCATTGTTGTTGTTTTTGGCTGCCATGTCTTTTTCTTGTTTGGAGATTTCTGTTAGGTCCTCTACAGAGAGTATTGCTTTAGCTTCTCTTAGCTTTCGCTTCAAGGTCCTTTCAGGTTCAGCGTCATCCTCAACAAGAATGCTTTTGTCTTTGCTCCTGCTCATATGAAAGAGAAGAGAACAAGAAAATATGGAATCCTCTATGTCACAGGATAGAGATTCCTTGAGGTGTCAGAGGAAAAGAAGAATAGAAGGAGGAGGTAGAAGAATTCAAACTTATCAAGAGGGATAGAGTTCGAATTATTCATTGAGGAGGAGTGTTAGTCCATAAATAGAAGGATGTGAGAAGAGGGGAAGAATTTTCGAAAATAAATTAAAAGATTTTAAAATGATTAAAAGAAATTTTGAAAAATTGAAGAATGATTTTCAAAAATTAAAGTTGGGAAAGAAATAAAGTGATTTTTGAAAAAGATTTTTGAAAGAAGAAATCACAAAGATATGATTGAAAAGTTATGGTTTCAAAAAGATATTATTGAAAAGATATGATTGAAAAATAATTTAAAAAGATTTGATTTTTAAAACTAATGACTTGGCTAACAAGAAATTTAAAAGATATGATTCAGACATTAAACCTTTCTCAACAGAAAAGGCAACATACTTGAAATGTTTGAATCAAATCATTAATTGTTAGCAAGTATTTTTGAAAATGGAAAGAAATTGATTTTGAAAATATATGATTGAAAAGATATGATTTGAAAAAGATTTGATTTTGAAAAATTATGGAAACTTGAAAAAAAAATCTGAATTAAAAACAAAATCTTCCCTCTTGTGCCGTCCTGGCGTTAAACGCCCAGAATGGTATCCATTCTGGCGTTTAACGCCCAAAACTCTACCTTTTTAGGCGTTAAACGCCCAGCCAGGCACCTTGGCTGGCGTTTAAACACCAGTTTTCCTTCCTCACTGGGCGTTTTGAACGCCCAACTTTTTCTGTGTAATTCCTCTGCTATATGTTCTGAATCTTCAATTTTCTGTATTATTGACTTGAAAAGACACAAATAATTTTCTTTTTTTGAATTTTTATTGATTGGGAATAATCAAAATGCCACTAAGATCAAATAAACAATGCATGCAAGATACCAAACTTAGAAGTTTGTATATTATTGACACTAACAAATTGAGAATGCATATGAGAAACAACAAAACACACAAAACAAGAGAATTTAAAGATCAGAGCAAGTAAATCATCAAGAATAACTTGAAGATCAATGAAGACACATGAATGAATTCGAAAAATGAAAGAAGAATAGAAACATGCAATTGACACCAAACTTAAAATGAGACACTAGAGAAAATTGAGTGGAAAAGAAAATAAAGAGTTTCAAAATTTTTAATAAGAATTCCAGAAACCATGCAATGTTAGTCTAAAGCATTAGTCTAAAGAAATTAGACATGGCTAGCCAAGCTTCAGCAGGACATTGCATTGGTGATGATGAAAACATCACCTTGAAAGTCTAGAATTCATTCTTAAAAATTCTGAAGAAAAATACCTAATCTAAGCAACAAGATGAACCGTCAGTTGTCCAAACTCAAACAATCCCTAGCAACGGCGCCAAAAACTTGGTGCACAAAATTGTGATCATCAATGGCGCCATCAACATGTACGCTCAATTGCAATCTTAACTCTTTATCACAACTTTGCACAACTTACCAGCAAGTGCACTGGGTCGTCCAAGTAATAAACCTTACGCGAGTAAGGGTCGATCCCACGGAGAATGTTGGTATGAAGCAAGCTATGGTCATCTTATAAATATCAGTCATGCGGATTCAAATGGTAATGGAGGATTAATGATTAAAAGATGAATAAAACATAAAATAAAGATAGAGATACTTATGCAATTCATTGGTGAGAATTTCAGATAAGCGTATGGAGATGCTTTGGCCCTTCCGTCTCTCTGCTTTCCTACTGTCTTCATCCAATCCTTCTTACTCCTTTCCATGGCAAGCTATATGTTGGGCATCACCATTGTCAATGGCTACAGTTCCATCCTCTCAGTGAAAATGTTCAACGCGCTCTGTCACATAACGGCTAATCATCTGTTGGTTCACAGAACGGCTAATCATCTCTGTCTGTCACTAACGCCCAGCCTTCAGGAGTTTGAAGCTCGTCACAGTCATTCAATCCTCGAATCCTACTCAGAATACCACAGACACGGTTTAGACCTTCCTGATTCTCTTGAATGGTGCCATCAATTTTAGCTTATACCACGAAGATTCTGATTAAGGAATCCAAGAGATAAACATTCAAGCCTTGTTTGCTTGTAGAACGGAAGTGGTTGTCAGGCATGCGTTCATAAGTGAGAATGATGATGAGCGTCACATAATCATCACATTCATCATGTTCTTGGGTGCGAATGAATATCTTAGAACAAGAATGAGCTGAATTGAATAGAAGAACAATAGTAATTGCATTAACACTCGAGGTACAGCAGAGCTCCACACCTTAATCTATGGTGTGTAGAAACTCCACCGTTAAAAATACATAAGAACAAGGTCTAGGCATGGCCGAATGGCCAGCCTCCCATAATCTAAGAACTAGACGTCCAAAGATGATCCTCGGATCTAAAGTGATCAAAAGATTCCAGGATGTAAAATACAATAGCAAAAGGTCCTATTTGTAGATAACTAGTAGCTTAGGGTTCACAAAAATGAGTAAATGACATAAAAATCCACTTTCGGGCCCACTTGGTGTGTGCTTGGGCTGAGCATTGAAGCTTTCATGTTTAGAGACTTTTCTTGGAGTCAAACGCCAGCTTTTGTGCCAGTTTGGGCGTTTAACTCCCATTCTTGTGCCAGTTCCGGCGTTTAACGCCGGGCAGTCTTGAGCCGATTTGGAACGCCGGTTTGGGCCATCAAATCGCGAGCAAAGTATGGACTATTATATATTGCTGGAAAGCCCAGAATGTCTAGTTTCCAACGGAATTGAGAGCGCGCAAATTGGGCTTCTGTAGCTCCAGAAAATTCACTTCGAGTGCAGGGAGGTCAGAATCCAACAACATCTGCAGTCCTTTTCAGCCTCTGAATCAGATTTTTGCTTAGGTCCCTCAATTTCAGCCAGAAAATACCTGAAATCACAGAAAAACACACAAACTCATAGTAAAGTCCAGAAAAGTGAATTTTAACTAAAAACTAATAAAAATATAATAAAAACTAACTAAAACATACTAAAAACAATGCCAAAAAGCGTATAAATTATCCGCTCATCACCGCCAGAACATGAGGGGTTGGGATGATCTTCCTCAGACCCTGAGGACCAGAGTTCGGTTTCTTCGGCGGGACCTAGGAAGAGCCCTCCCACAACGTCTTCCTTTGGATGTTTTGAGCGGCTACTATTTTCATGGTCTTACGAAGGACCTTTATCAAATAAGAGCTGGCAACCATCTCTGAAAAAGAAAGGGAGCACAAAAACAGTCATATAACGGACAAATGACAAGCAAATAACAATAAAAAATAATTCTTTATAGGAAGTCAGGCGCTACCTAGCTCGAAACAGAGAAGAGCAGGATCCCCTAAAAACTTATTGGTATCTAAATGAGGAGGCTCCCCCCAGTTCTCCTCCAAAATACCTACAAAGGCCCTCTCTACCTCATCTAAACTCTCCCACGAATACTTCTGAACTACAGGCTCCTCTTGCCACCAAAAGGGAAAGGTGGACTCCTTATTTTCATCAAGAAAAAAGGGATGAACATCATCCACTACCCAAACCTTAAAGTAGAAATTCTTAAAATCATGAAAGGAGTCATAAAAAATAAAAAACACCTTTCTTCCTTGGGTAGCACGGAAGGAGATCCAAGAGGCCTTCTTCTTGGCCGCCCCCGGCTTGGTTAGCACGAACAGATAAAGAAAAACACTAAGGGAAGGTCGGACACCCAACTCCTGGCACAGTGATGACATCTCACTATGTCATGTTTTTCTATGCTTTTTCATACAAGAAATTGATGATTTTGTGCTTAAATATTGAATGCTTTTGTGCTTAAATAGTATATTTCTTTGATCTTTTAATTTTATAAATCTTATAGGAAATAAGAATAAAAAGAAGCAAAGAAGCACAAAATAAGCTAAAAAGGAGGAAAAAAGAGCTTTGGGACACACTTTGAAGTTGGAGCACACTTTGGAGCCTTAGACCACGCTTTTAAAAGCATGGCCCATGACCAAACCAAGGGAAGAAAAGCGTGTCTCACAACAAGGAGCAAAGGCACAAAGCTCTTGCCAAGAGCCTAAAGCTCTTGCCAAGAGCTTTACTTAAAAAAGCAAGGCAAAACTCAAAGCAAAGCTCTTGCCTAAAGCTCTTGCCAAGAGCTTTCTCCAAGAGCTTTTTCGGGCTTCTTCAAGGAAAATCAAGGAAAATGAGCTTGGAAGTAAAATTTTCACGAAGTTAAAATCTGGGCACTCATAGCATGACCATGCCTTCTTCAAAGGGCTATAACTTGAGCTACAAATGTTTGATTGATGTGATTTCAGCTGCATTGGAAAGCTGACATTCAGAGCTTTCCAACGATATATGGAAATCCATAATTGGCATAGAATTGAGGCACGGGTGAAAAGCATCTTTAAGGGCCAAAAACAAGAAAAAATGAATCAAAGTGCTTCCACCAGGATTCGAAGAGGGATACCAAGGGAAGCAAGGAAGTAGCGCTACTCATGTGCCAAGGAAAATGGCCAGCAAGTGCTTGACCCAAGGCTTGAACCATGGACCTCAAGGACAAGAAAAGCTCTTGCCAAGAGCTTTTGCAAGAGCTTTGTTCTCTTGTCACAAGGAAGGAACGTGCGCACACTTTGGCAAGGAAGGGAACCAAAGCTCTTGGCCAAAGCTCTTGCCAAGAGCCGAGCTTTGCCCTGGGAGATGCACCCATGGTCCAAATTTAACCAAAAATCCAAGTTAATTCAATTCTTCACCAAATTAAAAAGCCAACTGGATCCACTCTTCAAATAAAAAAGCAAGCAAAGCCCAATCAACATGAATCAAAGGCAGAAGAAATAATGAGCTTAGGAATTTATTTTAATTGTAATTTTGTTTAGAAATTCATTTTCATTTTCATGTTCATTTTGTGAAAAGCCGATAAAAAGGCATCGGCTTCATTTTATTAGTAGGCTGGCTCCACTAGGGAGCATTAGGATTAGAGAGCTCTCTCTTCTAGTTTTTCTTTCTTTGAATTTGAATCTTGGATTGAGAAGTGAAGGAATTATGTTTCCTTCTTGGTCTAAGATTTCTCTTGGTTGTTCTTCTGCATAATTTCAGAGAATTGAGAATTGAATCTGAGTTTTCATTTATTGCTTTCATCTTTAATTTTCCTGTATCTTGTTCTCTGTTGGATCAAGGAAGGGAGTGAGATCTAGACTTGTTTTCTAGTCTCATTGAGCTCCTGAGATCTTCAACCTCTCATTTTGATTTTGCAATTGAGTTGAATTTAATTTCTGTTTGCTTCTTCAAGAAATTTTGTTTAAAATCTGCTGCATTTGATTTCATATTCTGGTTCTCAGATTGATTGCCCTCTGTTCTCATTGTTCCCAATTTACTTTCCTGCACTTTTGTTCCTCTGCAGTTTACATTTGAGTTGTTGTGATATTGATTTATTTTCCTGCAATTTACAATTTCTGTAATTGTTTTAATTCTTGAATTACTGCTTCCTTTAATTTCCCTGCACCCAACTCCCTCTACTTTTCATGCAACTTACTTTTCTTGCAATTTAAGTTTCAGCTCTTTTACTTTCTTACTCTTTAAGTTTCAGTAATTTAATTCTTTTGCACCTTTAATTCACAGTAATTTTACTTTCCGTTGATCAACTTCACACAATTCACTCAATGTTAGCTTGACTAAACTAATCACCCACTAAAGTTGCTTGATCCATCAATCCATGTGGGATCGACCTCACTCTTGTGAGTTATTACTACTTGATGCGATCCGGTGCACTTGCCGGTGAATTGTGTGTTTGGAATTTCTTTTTCCGCAAAAACCATCAAGTTTTTGGCGCCATTGCCGGGGATTGATTAGATCAACAATGATTAAGTGGGTGAGAAGTCTAGATCAAGCATTTTTTTGTTTTTATTCTCTGTTCTAAGTTGAAACCAAGGTGTTTGTGTTTTTGCCTCACTAAGAAATTCTTTCTCTGTGACATGAATTTCAATTTCCATTGATGTTGCATTTTACAAAATACAAATGAAGTTCAACTCATCTTATGGTCAAACAAAATTTTATGAGATATTACCCACTATCACCAATCTCTAATGGTGGTTGGGAATATCACCAAGAAAATACAAACTCTAAGCACGCCAATCCATGGAGAATTGCTTCAGAACCACAAGATGAGCAAGAGAATCATATGGGATATTTTTCACCACCATAAAATGATTCAAGTCATTATTCTAATGGTGGTTGGGAGTGTTACCAAGAAACTACAAATTCTGAGCAGTCAATTCACATGAGAGATTGTCCAACCTCACCTCCCACTTCTACATTTGAAAATTCTTCATCACCTAAATATGCCTCAACACAAACTTCCACAAGCCAAAGACTCTGAAAGCTTGAGTCCATGTTCAACAGAATTATGGAGGAACAACAACAATCCTGGAGAGAACTAGAAATCTTTTTCCAAAAGATGGATGAGGATTTGGAGAACATAAGGAGGAACTTAGAACCATCAAACATAGAGGATGAAGACCAATTTGTGGGAGAGGAAGTGGAAAAACAAGAAAGTGAGGAGGACAATCAAGGATGTCCAAACTCAAGTGAAGCAGAAAATCACATGAAGGAAGGGCTCATGGAACCACAAATTCAAGAGGCTCCTAATGAAGAAAACACTCCAATAATCACACAACAACCATGTCTTAACATCCAAGAAGTGAAGGCAATTAACAAAAGCACCAAGAAGAGGATTGTGACCAAGATACCAAGGACAACATTCAAGAGAAGGTCAACTACAAACAATCCTTCCCCTAATCCAGCAAGCAAGCTCAATCAAGCTATGTACAAAAGGAAGCTTGCTGAGAGGAAACCAAAAAAGGGGACAATAGCTGAAATTTCTCCCCCTTAAAGTCATTCCTCTTAACAAATTGGAAGAAGAGGAAGAAAGTAAATAACATGTCAAGCTAATGACACTAAAAGAGCACTTGTTGGGAGGCAACCCAACCTTGGGTAACATTTTACTTCTTTGTCTAGTTCATTTTCTCTGTCTGTTTAGCTTAAATCTCAATAAATTGGCATATGGTTACATTTTAAGTTTGGTGTTGCCCTGCAACAATTTGTTTTCAATTCCTTTGGATGATTGCATCAATTCTACATGGAAGTGACACACTAAGATTCTAAGTTTGGTATGCCACTAATTTTCTATGCAATTTATTCAAGCAACGCTACTTGTCTGCATAATCATAATGCCTCTGCAGTTTTATTTTTCTCTTTTGATTTGACACTTTTTTCATTCTACTTGCTTTAGTCAGTTTTTTGTTTTTAAATGCTTTCATTTAGTTTGCTGCTTAACTATTTTTGTTAATACATCATCAAGAGATCCTTATTCATGACAGATTCTTGGCTTGGTGATTGTATTTAACATGAATTACTTATTCATCCTCAGGAAAAATCAAATAATCACATGGTTAAGGTGTTTGTTACAAAAAGTGATGAGTCTTGATAGAATCAAGACAAGTCAACTCAAACAAATGCAAAGCATTAAGAAACAAGGACCTTGTGACGTGATTATATTAATTTAAAATCCATAGTGAACAAGTAATTCAATTGAATTCGCTAAATTCCATGTGCACTCGTAAAAAGTTCACCTAATATGCAACTAAATGCATATGGGCGAATCCAATTAGGTGATAGTAATTGAAGGTAAAGTACAAGTGTATCGATGAAATTCAATCAACAAGCAACCCAATCAATATCAAATAAACACTTGCAACTTATTCAATTAACGATCAAGTAGACCAAAAATAATATAACTACTAGAATGAGAATGAGATGCAATGAAAACAAAGTAAAAAAGTAGAAAATAAGGTAAAAGAAAGAGAAGAGAGGGCTGGAGTGGGCGGAAGCGCTTAGGGCTTAATTGAAAGTGCATTAAAAATTTTGCCCAAAACAGCACTTGTGCGTACGCACAAGTACGTGTGTGTACGCACAAAAAGGTCAAACAGGGGGCGTGTGCGCTCGCACAAGCTGTGCGAGTGCTCCGAACTGGACGATGATATAGAAATGTGCGCACGCACCAAGGTGTGTGTTCGCACAGGGCAATTTTTTTTTTCAAGGATCATGTGTGCGTGCGCACACAGGTCCGTGCGCTCACACAAGAGCAAAAAGAGAAGGGCTTCACGCGCATAGACCGTGCTGGCACTGTGAACAGAGGGCAATACAAAGAGTGTGCGGGTGCATAGATGTGTGCACGTGCACAGGTCGCAAAACTCATAGTTGTGTGCGCACAGCAGCGTGCGTACACACAGATGTCCTGTTTTGCAAAAATTTTTCCTTCATTTCTAAGGTGCTATGCCTTAGCCCAATCAACATTTCAACCCCAAAATTTTCAAAACATCACAAAATCATGATCTATATGCAAATCAAACTACTAAGCTCAAAACTAAACTAATCTTAAGCTAATCAAGACAAACTTAAAATGCAATAAGACAAGACTATAAACAAAGAGAAATGATAAGAAAGATGTTACCTTGGTGGGGTTTCTCCCACCTAGCACTTTGGTTTATAGTCCTTAAGTTGGACTTGTTGAGCAGACTCTTGTTAAGGTGGCTTATATTTCCACTCCTCCTTAAATCTCCATCCAAGCTTGCACTTTAAAGCTCCTCCGGGATCCCATATCCGAGTTTCCCGTTCTCCTTCTTGTGGATTTTTATGCTCAAAGCCGGATGAACAAGCTCTCAATTGACCCATGTAGTACCCCAACACTCTCTGAAAATCACCCAATTATGCTTCACACCATGCTTGAACTCCAAGTCTTGAATTGTTCTTCTTGAAGGGCCTTGAATTCTCTTGGCAACTTGTGCACGAAATTGTGATTAAACTTTTCACAACTCCGCACAACTAACCAGCAAGTGCACTGGGTTATCCAAGTAATACCTTACGTGAGTAAGGGTCGATCCCACAGAGATTGCTGATGAGCGGATAATTTATACGCTTTTTGGCATTATTTTTAGGTAGCTTTTAGTAGGATCTAGCTACTTTTTAGTATGTTTTTATTAGTTTTTATGAAAAATTCAAATTTCTGAACTTTACTATGAGTTTGTGTGTTTTTCTGTGATTTCAGGTATTTTCTGGCTGAAATTGAGGGACCTGAGCAAAAATCTGATACGAAGCTGAAAAAGGACTACAGATGCTGTTGGATTCTGACCTCCCTGCACTCGAAATAGATTTTCTGGAGCTACAGAACTCCAACTGGTGCGCTCTTAATTGCGTTAGAAAGTAGACATCCAGGGCTTTCCAGCAATAGATAATAGTCCATACTTTATTCGAGTTTAGATGACGCAAACTGGCGTTCAACGCCAGCTCCAAGCTGCATTCTGGAGTAAAACGCCAGAAACATGTTACAAACCAGAGTTAAACGCCAAAAACACGTTACAACTTGGCGTTTAACTCCAAGAGAAGCCTCTACACGTGTAAAGCTCAAGCTCATCCCAAGCACACATCAAAGTGGGCCCCAAAAGTGGATTTCTGCACTTAGACTTATTTCTATAAACCCTAGTAACTAGTTTAGTATAAATAGAGCTTTTTACTATTGTACTAGGGGTCTTTTTCCCTATTTTTCGAATTCATATGTCAATTGGGGAGGCTGGCCATTCAGCCATGCCTAGACCTTGTTCTTATGTATTTTCAATGGTGGAGTTTCTACACACCATAGATTAAGGGTGTGGAGCTCTACTGTTCCTCGAGTATTAATGCAATTGCTACTGGTTTCTATTCAATTCATGCTTATTCTTATTCTAAGATATTCATTCGCACTTCAACCTGATGAATGTGATGATCCGTGACACTCATCACTATTCTCACTTATGAACGCGTGCCTGACAAACACTCCCGTCCTACTTGTGAAAGCTAGAGTGTGTATCTCTTAGATTCCTTAATCAGAATCTTCGTGGTATAAGCTAGAATCCATTCGCAGCATTCTTGAGAATCTGAAAAGTCTAAACCTTGTCTGTGGTATTCCAAGTAGGATTTAGGGATTGAATGACTGTGTCGAGCTTCAAACTCACGAGTGTTGGGCGTAGTGACAGACGCAAAAGGATCAATGAATCTTATTCCGACATGATCGAGAACCGACAGATGATTAGTCGTGCTGTGATAGCGCATTTGGACCATTTTCACTGAGAGGATGGGAAGTAGCCATTGACAACGGTGACGCCCTACATAGAGCTTGCCATGGAAAGGAGTAAGAATGATTGGATGAAAGCAGTAGGAAAGCAGAGATTCAGAAGGAACACAGTATCTTCATGCGCTTATCTAAAATTCCCACCAATGAATTACATAAGTATCTCTATCTTTATTTTATACTTTATTTATCTTTATATTCGAAAACCATTATAACAATTAGAATCCGCCTGACTGAGATTTACAAGATGACCATAGCTCGCTTCATACCAACAATCTCCGTGGGATCGACCCTTACTCACGTAAGGTTTATTACTTGGACAACCCAGTGCACTTGATGGTTAGTTGTGCGAGGTTGTGAGGAAAGTGCTGAGATTATAAATGTGCATACCAAGTTGAGCGCCATTGTTTGAGATCACAATTTCATGCACTAAGTTTTTGGCGCCGTTGCCGGGGATTGTTCGAGTTTGGACAACTGACGGTTCATCTTGTTGCTCAGATTAGGTAATTTTCTTTTTGTTTTACCCATTATTTTATTTTCAAAAAGTTTTCAAAAATCCTTTCAAAATTTTTCTTCTTTTTCGTTTTTCTAAAAATAGTTTTCAAAAAAACCCAAAAAAAATTAATAAAATCATAAAAACCAAAAATATTTTGTGTTTCTTGTTTGAGTCTAGAGTCAATTTTTAAGCTTAGTGTCAACTGCATCTTTTTAATTTTTCTAAAAAATTTTTGAAAATTCATGCATGGTGTTCTTCATGATCTTCAAGTTGTTCTTGGTAAGTCTTCTTGTTTGATCTTCATATTTTCTTGTTTTGTGTCTTTTGTTGTTTCATATGCATTCTTGCATTCATAGTGTCTAAACATGAAAAATCTTTAAGTTTGGTGTCTTGCATATTTTTCTTTTCTTGAAAATTTTTCAAAAATAAGTTCTTGATGTTCATCATGATCTTCAAAGTGTTCTTAGTGTTCATCTTGACATTCATAGTGTTCTTGCATGCATCATTGGTTTTGATCCAAAATTTTCATATTTTGGGTCATATTTGTGTTTTTCTCTCTCCTCACTAAAAAATCAAAAATCAAAAAAATATATTTCCCTTAGTTGTTTCTTGTTAGTCAAGTCAAGATTTCAATTTTAAAAATCTTATCTTTTCAAAATCTTTTTCAAAAATAAAATCTTTTTCATTTTTTTCATTATTTTCAAAAACTCTTTAAAATTGATTTTCAAGACAAAAATTTTTAAGTTTGGTGTCTTGCATGTCTTTGTTTTCTAAAAATTTTTGAAAAATATGTTCTTGATATTCATCATGATCTTCAAAGTGTTCTTAGTGTTCATCTTGACATTCAAAGTGTTCTTGCATGTTTTCTTTTGTTTGATCTAAAATTTTTATGTTATGTGTCATTTTGTTGTTTTTCTCTTTTTTCATTAATTCAAAAAAATCAAAAATAATATCTTTTCCTTATTTTACTCATAAATTTCGAAATTTTGGGTTGACTTAGTCAAAAAATTTTTAAAAAATAGTTGTTTCTTATTAGTCAAGTCAAAATTTCAATTTAAAAATTCTATCTTTTCAAATCTTTTTCAAAATCAAATCTTTTTCATTCTTCTTTCATGTTTTTCGAAAATTCTTCAAAATAAATTTTTTCAAAAATCTTTTTCATTTTTTTATGTTTTCGAAAATCCTTAAACAAATTTTCAAAATCTTTTTCCTAATTTTATTTCATATTTTCGAAATTATTACTAACAATTAATGTTTTGATTCAAAAATTTTAAGTTTGTTACTTTCTTGTTAAGAAAGGTTCAATCTTTAAATTCTGGAATCATATCTTTTAGTTTCTTGTTAGTCAAGTCATCAACTTTAATTTTCAAAATCAAATCATTTTAAATTTCTTTTTCAAATCTTTTTCAAAATAAATTTCAATCATATCTTTTTCAAAACCTAATTTCAAAACTCTCATTCATCTCCTTTCCCTTTTTCGGAGACACACATTTCATCCTCCTCCAAAAAGTTTCACACACTCTCCTAGCCACGACTAGTGAACCACAACCACCCATCAACCATCTTGCATGGCATCACCATGTTCCAAGAGGCGAAAAGGAAAGGAACCCATGAAGCAGCCTCCTTTTGATGAAAAGCAATTTAGAACCTTTTACCATGCACTACAATTTGGGTGGATGGCTGAAAAAGAAATCTTCTATGAATTAGGCTTTCAAGTCACGCAAACTAAGTGCCCAGAAATCACAGAAAAGGTGGAAAAACGTCGATGGAAACTCCTTATTGATCCGATTACAAGGGTGAACGCAACTCTAGTGAGAGAGTTCTATGCAAATGCAGTCAGACAGGATAAGGCGGATGAATCCTTATAAGTTTTTTGAGAGGGGTCATGGTAGATTTTAGTCCCATGAGCATTATGAGAGTGCTGAAGTTGCGAAGCTTACCCTTTGCAGAGGAGAGCTACCACTCAAGAATGGACAACAAACCTAACCACGACCAGATTTACAGGATATCTGTGTGCAAGGAGCTGATTTATAAAAAGAGGAGATCTCCTCCCTGAGGCTAAAGGTTGGTTTGAAATCGTGAGGAGATCCATCCTCCCAGCAGGAAACAACTCAGAGGTAAACCTTAAGAGAGCAACAATGGTGCAATGCCTAATGAAGGGAGGAGAAATCAAGGTTCATGAACTCAGAGCCCAAGGTATTCGGAAGCTTGCTGAGAAGAGCGATTCTGGAGGAAGGTTGGGTTATCCCAGCACTATTCTTCGTCTTTGCAACCATGCTAGGGTGATATTCGAGGATGAAAACCCCGAGTGGATAAAGGTTGGCCTTCTAATCACTTATCGTCGGATGCATGGTGATGCAACTCCACTACCTCAGCGAAGGGTAAGAAAGAGGCCAGCCCATCAAGTTGAAGAAGGACAGCATCCACAGGAGCAAGCCCCAGCCACCTTCAGCATGCACCAATTACAAGAGGCTATTGATACCTTATCTAGGCAATGCATGGAAAATTAGGGGGCACAGAAGGAGTTCCAAATGCAATTAATGGACCGCTAAGAAGAATCACTTTCTAGATGGATGAATCAGCAAGGGGAATGGCAAAAATAATTGATGGACCAGCAATTGGAACACGAGAGGCATTGGGGTGAATCGTTTCATAACCTGAACCAGAAGCAAGATCAACAACAAGAAGCCATCCAAAGGCTAATCAACATCCAAGCATATCAAGGTGCACACATTCATGAGATGCATAGGAAACAAAGAGAACAAGCAGATCTTTTCGATGAATACAAAGCATTCTCGGATGGAGTCTACATGAGTGAGACTGGATATCATGTGAATACCCAGGCCAGGCTTGGGTACCTAGTTGGACAGCTACCTGTATTACATCCTGGAATCACAAGATATGAAGATGTAAAGGATGAATTAGCATGAGTGGAGTGCGAAAGGGCTGAACAAAGTCATGAGTCAGTAAAGAAGGCACTGGACGATTGGAAAATTGCTATAATGAATCGGAGGAGAGGAAGCACAAGCGGACAAAGTGAACATAAAGAGGGCAAGGAAGCAGAAGAACATGAGCATGCCAATAAGTGAAAGGTGGTGAAGTTCCTTCTTAGTTTTATCTAATTCACAGCTTTAAATAAGGAAAATCATGTATGAAATAGAACATGCTTCCATGGTAGCTTAGGATTTTTAATTTTGCATTTAAATTTTCATTGCTTAGGTTTATGTTTATTGAGCCTAATGTCTCTAGTGTTCACTTCCATCTTTCTTATTTGTATGCTTGTCTTTTAAGTTAATAAAAAAAAAGATGTTATGAAAAGAACAAGAGTGGAGTTATATTGTGAAGTAAGTTCTGAATGTTTGTGGTAGGATGATTTGTAAGCTAAGTTGGTTCACCTAAACAAGGAAAGAAGGCAACTATCTATCCTGAATCCTAAGCTTGAAACACATTCTATGAGACTAACCAAATAATAGGATCCCAATGAAAAAGTGAAAAGGAAAGAAACACAATAAGAAACAATGCTGGGCACCAAGGGTTTAAAGATTGAGGCATGTGTCTGTGGTGTTCATGTGCAAAGGATATGCTTGGATGAATAAGCTCTTAGGGGTGCCTCATCACTTGGTAACTTGGATTAACTAATTCGGGATTACTAGCTGAAAGTCCACTATCAAGAGTGACCTTTGCTACAGAACACTAAGTAACCCAAAGAGGTGCTGGACACCAAGGTCTCAAGAAAGAAAAATAACAAACCATGTGCCTGTGGTGTGTATGTATGAGGGAAAGAGACTTGGGGGAGTAAGTCCGTAGGGGTGTCTTAACACCTAGCACCTTTAGCCAACTGGTTCGGGAGTGTTGACTGAAAGCTTCTCATAAAAAGTCACCCTCTTACAGAGTACTTAGCCAAAAGAAGAATGTAATAAACCTTGGAAAAGAAGGAAGGATCAACAATTAATAAATCTCAAAGGGTGTAATCAACAGAGTGACCAAGGATTTGATAAAGGCCTGAAACCTAGTAAAGGAAAGAACCTAAGTTGCTATGCATGAAACCCCACAAACTAGGAATTCTACTTCTATATTATCTTCTTGCTCTTTCATTCATTCTTCCTATGCTTCAGTACTTGCTTAGGGACAAGCAAGCTTTAAATTTGGTGTTGTGATGCCAGGGCATCTAGGCCAGTTTCACTGACCTTTTCTTTACTGTTTTAAGGTAGTTTCATGCATTTTCTTAGTGAATAAGGCAAGTTTTGGATGAAAATACACTTACACCCTGATTCAAGCAACTATTGTGAATTTCACATGATTTCATGAGGATTTGCTAGAATTGAATGATAAATGGATGATGCATAATCTCATGATTTTGGTTAGAGCTTTGATGCACTTTATTTGCTTGATTTCAGGACAAAGGAAGCAAGGAAGAACCACGTTAGTACTCATGTTAATCTAGTTAACGTGACCACTAACGTGGAATGGTAAATAGCTTTCAACGTTAAGGAGAAAAGTGATCACCAATAACGCCCGCGAAGCCATCATAAGCCCACGTTAACTAAGTTAACGTGGTAGTTAACGTGCAGATAAAAGAAAGCTCCAACATTAGTGGTAAATGTGAACACCACTAACGTTCCAAGATTTGGCAATAAGCCACGTTAAGAGTCACGTTAACTTAGTTAACGTGAACTCTAACGTGGAAGAGAAGAACAATGCCAACGTTAGTGACACTCACCTTTGTCACTAACGTTGGATCAACTAGCATTGCCCATGTTAGTGGTCACATTAAGACCACTAACGTAAAAGTTAGCGTAGAGCTGAGATTGATGAGCCAACGTTAGTGACACTCACCTTTGTCACTAACGTTGGAAGATGGCATTACTACCACGTTAGTGGCCACGTTAACTTAGTTAACGTGAGCTCTAACGTGGAGAGTAGGGGCACTTCGAGCGTTAGTGACAAAGGTAAGTGTCACTAACGCTATCGAAGGTGAGGCATAGCCACGTTAAGAGTCACGTTAGTTACACTAACGTGAACTCTAACGTAGGGACAAAGGGCATAAGGCAACGTTAATGGGAAAAGTGAGTCCCAATAACGCTTGCGAAGGATTATAAGCTAACGTTATTGGGAAAGGTGAGTCCCAATAACGCTAGCGAAGATTTACAAGGCAACGTTAGTGGTCACGTTAGTGCCACTGGACTTAACGTAGGCTATATGGGGGTTGGAACGTTAGTGAAAATTATGATTGCCACAAACATTCTCGAACCCACAAAGTCACTTAACGTTAACTTCACTAACGCCCATGCCTAATTCATACTTCTCTGCAAGCTGGGCCTACTAAAGATTGGAACTGCTTTAACTTAAGATCCAAAGCCCACATTCAAGACTTGAAGAACTCACTAGAAGATTAAGAGGAGTAGTATATATAGGGGTAGTTTTGAACTATAGAAAGCTTGGCACTTTGGAGAACTACTCTCTGTATATTTACTTTTCTGCACTTTTAGCTTGGATGGATTCTTTTTTGCCATTTTCCATTTATAGAGCTATGAACAACTAAACCCCTTTCATTGGGTTAGGGAGCTCTGTTGTAATTGGATGGATCAATTATAGTTTTCATTCTCTTCTTCTTTCTTCTCTTTTGATTTACTAGAAAGCTTTCGATCTGAATTCAATTGGTTAGTTGTCTTGGAAAAGAAACTCTCCATAGTTGGATCTCCTCTGACCCTTGGAAAAGGGATGAGGAGATCATGCTAGAAATTCTTTCTCATGTTGGACCAAATTGGGGTCTGAGTGGATATAGTGACATGTAATCCTCCCAACACTTTGATTTGGAAATACATGTGGTATAATCAGTGACCAAACTTCATCTTTTCCCATGAGCAATTAAATTAAGGAATTGGGCAATTGTTCAAGCTTAGAGAGATTAGATTACCAAGGAATTGGAATCCAATCACCTAAGATTGCTAAGGAGATCAATAGATGCATTGATTGAGGAAGAGATGAAAATAAACTTGATCCGGAGAATACAATATCTCCTGAGCCCAATGAATTCCCCATTTCTGATCTTACCCATTCTCTTTAATTTCTATCATTTATCTTCATGCTCATTACCCCAAATCCCCATTTAAGATTCTGCACTTTAATTTCTGCTATTTACTTTTCCGTCAGTTAATTTTCTGCAACTCTCAAACTACAATCTGTTTAGCTCAACTAGCATACTCTTCCAACTAAAGTTGCTTGACCAATCAATCCTTGTGGGATTCGACCTCACTCTATTGTGAGTTTTTGCTTGACGACAAATTTGGTATACTTGTCGGAGGGAAATTTGTTGAGAGACAAGTTTTCATGCATCAATTCACTGCATTCTTTTTGTGCTTCGATTCGTGAAAGTATACAATCATCAAATCATAGAGGCAATTATCAATAGATTTTTTCTTTTTCAAGACATGCTCATTTATTCCCTTGATGAGGAAGTCGAGGATATGGCCACCCCAGTTCCACTCCATTATGGTGTCCACATGAAAACTCAGAGGCATGTGGATGGGAGAAAACTTGTTTATTGTTGACGGCAACGAGAACACCATTTGAATGTAGAGGATGAACACCCTCTTGAACGTAAGCCGATCTTCGTCATTCTCGACACTAATCTCTATCATCATGTCCGTTAGTTGCTACAATGTTTTTTCTTGGAAGCTTTTATAAACTTTCTTGTCCTCCTTAGTAAACTCTTTAAAATTAACTTTGTTTGGAAATAGGTCCCCTACAAAAGTAGCAAAACAAGATCAACATTTACACTCTATTTCACTTGAAATATACCGAAATATCAGCCACATACACCTCTATTATTTTTATTACGTGAGATAATATGAGTTCAAAAGAATAGATTACAAATTATGCAAGTATAACAGTTTTGTGTAATCGTTACCAGATGCATGATAAACCCCATTTGTAGGATTTATCTTATGCTTGATTTAGGGGATTTTATAACCTTTTATCCACATTTATCCATTGAAATAGCATGGTTTTGTAACTTCTCCTTTAATTGTACTTAAGGGTAAAAACATGCTTTTTAGGTCTTAAAATAGGTCAATTTAATTCATCTTGATTCCATTAGATGCCTTGATATGTTTGTTAAGTGATTTCAGATTTAGGAGGCAAAGATTGGATCAAGGGAATCAAGGAAAAGCACGTAAAAATGGAGAACTCATGAAGAAATGAAGGAATCACAAAAGCTGTCAAGCCGACCTCTTCGCACTTAATCAACCATAACTTGAGCTACAGAGGTCCAAATGATGCAGTTCTAGTTGCGTTGGAAAGCTAACATCCGGGGCTTCGAAATGAAATAAGATTTGTCATAGTTTCATTGTGCATAAGGGCACACACGCTCGCGGTACGCGGATGCGCTGATGGTGGCACATGATCCACTTAATACAACTCGTGGCCAGCGATTTTAGAAGCCTTGTGGGCCCAATCCAACTCATTTCTGATGCTATTTAAGCCAAGGATTGAAGGAGAATCAACATATTTTGACATCTAGTTACCATTAGTTTAGTTTAGCTTAGTTTAGTAGTTAGAGTTAGTTTCTAGAAAGAGAAGCTCTCACTTCTCTCTAGAATTAGGATTAGGATTAGTTCTTAGATCTAGGTTTTCATTCATCTTCTTCTCCTTCTACCTTTCAATTCCTTGTAGTTACAATCATTCCTCTTCTATTCTTTCGTTGTAATTTCCTTTATGTTGTTCTATTGTTTTGTTGTAGATCTACAATTGTTCCTTCCATTTTCTTTCAATTCAATAAGAGGTAATTCATAATAATTGTGTTTCTTTTAATTGTTGTTGTTAATTCTTTGTAATTAGTTGTTGTTAGATGTTGTTCTTGTTGTCAATTTACTATGCTTTCCTTTTGTGCCTTCCAAGTGTTTGATAAAATGCTTGGTTGGATTTTAGAGTAGAGTTTTATGTTCTTAGCTTGGAAAGGTAACTTAGGAACTCTTGAGTTACTAATGTCCAAGTGATTGATTATTGGGATCCATTGACTCTAGTTCTCACTAATTGAATTAGTGGAGAGTTAGGACTATGAACTAGGATTGATATATTTTATTTGACTTTCCTTTACTAGTTAGAGGATGACTCAATCGGATTAATCCTTGCCAATTCTCATATTGTGGTGGTAATTAGGATAGAGATTCTTGACCACCAACCCTTGCCAAGATCTTTTTAGTCATTAGTTTACTTTTTGCTATTTATCTTTCATGTTTCTTATCAAAACCCCAAAAATAACTCATAACCAATAACAAGACACTTCATTACAATTCATAGGGAGAACGACCTGAGGTTCAATACTTTGGTTTATGAATTTTAGGGGTTTGTTTTAGTGACAAACAACTTTTTGTATGAAATGATTATTGCTTGGTTTAGAAACTATACTTTACAACGAGACTTCATTGGTGAAATTCTAAACTGTCAAAAATCCAATCATCAATGCATTCCAGCCAAGGGTAGCTCCTATACTTTTAGGGTTGATGATCAATACACCATATCAGGTGTCCAATTTGTTTGTTATCACATTAAAAGAATATGCCAACTCCTTCAAGAGCTTATGCGATACATTCATTGCGGGGATGTTCATCAAACCATCAAATCCCAATTCTTGGACGATGGCCTTCTTTTCTTCGCTCATGTTTTGGAACTTTTCATTCAGAAGTCTTGTTGAGCATCTCAAATAGAAGTCTTGTTGAGCATCTCAAATCATGAGTTCTCTGTAAACAAACAAAACGAGAATCGTTTAAATAAGCTATATTTATTCAAGAAAAAATTGAGTTAGTCTAAGATATATGTGCTTATATTGTATTTTGGTCCAGCAGGGTTCTTGATTTCCATTTTTACTGTAAGGGATAAAAAATACGATTAATAGATCATAACATCACCAGTTACAGTCGAATTCACTTGATATACACCGAAATACAAGCCATATACACCACTAGTATTTTGTTGATTACATGACATAATATGAGTTCTAAATGATATTCTAGTCAATCAAACATGCATAAAATGACACCAAAAGCAGCTAGGGATAGGACAACAACATCAATTACAATAGAATTCACTTGATATACACTAGAATATCAGCCATATACATCTCTGGTATTTTTTTTATTAAATGACATAATTTGAGTTTAAAGTTATTTTCAAGTCACCCAAACACCCATAAAATGTCACAAGAAGCACAAGGACAATATTCTGTTTCTAGTTACACCAAGGATAGGACAACAACACCAGTTACACACGAATTCGCATGATATACATGATGACTTGCATCATTTACCCTTTTTACCCATGCAAAAGGACCATAAAAAGATCACATATTTATTGTTTTAATGCAATTTCATGAGATAAATGATAAGTATTTCTTTGAAGTAGGTTTGTGTTGAATTTCAGGCGAAAAATGCAATAAAAGGGGAGGAAAACAATAAAACAGAGCTGGGTGTGTGAAACTGGTGTGCCACTTAGAGCAAACGCCCAAAAAGTACATGAGCGTGGCACGCCATAAGCTGGGCATGGCACGCCATAAGCTGGGCATGGCACGCTCATACAGGTTTCGAGATAGCAATGATGAAGGACACAAAAGGGGAGTCGCAAGCCAGGCTGGGCGTGGCACATCAGGACCATCAACCACTATGGGCGTGCCACTTGGTATCGAAGGCGTGGAACGCCAAGATCTCTTCATTACTTAGGCATGCCACTTGAGGAGCCAGGCGTGGCACACCAAGCTTTAAGAGAGTCATCAACACTTGGGTGTGCCACTTGGGCATCATGGCGTTGCACACTAGTACAAATTTCCAGAGGCAATATTGAAGGTCCAAACACATGTGCGTGCCACTTGGTATCGAAGGCGTGCCATGCCAAGCCCTTATCCTCACTTGGGCGTGTCACTTAAAGGCTAAGGCGTAGCACGCCAAGCTCCAAAGAAGGCGAAGTAAAGCCGGGCATGCCACTTGGTATCGAAGGCATGGCACGCCAAGCTCTCATCCTCACTTAGGCGTGCCACTTGAAGGCCAAGGCATGGCACGCCAACCTTCATTGACCATCTGGGCGTGCCACTTGAATGATGGACGTGGCACGCCAGCTCTTAGAACGAAGAAGAACTATGGGCGTGGCACGCTGGAACATGGGCGTGGCATGCTAGTACAACTTTCCAAAGAGGAAAATGGCAGGCCAATCATATGGGCGTGCCACTTGGTGTTGAAGGTATCACAGGCCAGCTATCATCTCTCACTTGGGCATGCCACTTGAGTCTCAGGCGTGGCACGCTAGCATCAACCATCAACAAGAAGAAGACATGGGCGTGCCACTTGAGTTCTGGGCGTGGCACGCCAATGAAGGAACCAACACATGCAAGGGGCGTGGCATGCCAGACCCTGGGCGTGCCACGCTAGTACAACTTTTCAGAATGAGGAAGACGGAGACAAAGGCCTGGGCGTGCAACTTAGGCTCGAAGGCGTGGCACACCAGGCTAACCAAGGCTCAAAAAGGCCTGGGCATGCCACTTGGGATCGAAGGCATGGCATGCTAGGACTAACCAAGGTTCAAGAAGACCCTGGGCGTACCACTTGGGATCAAAGGCTTGGCACACCAAGGACATCAAAACAAAGGGGGTGTGCCACTTGGAGGCTGAGCGTGGCGCGCCATGCCAGTCACACGCCGGCCACTGGAGGTCACGTTTATTGAGTTTTCATTTTCCCTCCAATTATAATTTTTTTTTCGTATTTTCTTAATTCTAGTAGTAGGAATAGTATAAATAACCCCTATAAGTACTAAAAAGGGGTTGTTGTTGTTGGGTGTTAGAGTTATTATTGGGTAGCTTTTGTTTAAAGCATAGTTAGATCTACTTTTTATCTTCTTCCATCTCTTGTACTTTTCCTTGAGCTATGAGTAGCTAACTTCCCTCTCATTGAGAGAGGGAGCTCTGTTATACTTGATGGATTGATGATAGTGAATTTCTTCTTCTCTTCATCTTCTCTTTGATTTGCTAGAATTAATTTCGTTTTAATGCTAGTGTTCAATCATCTTGGGAAAGCGGTTGAATGCAAAATGGGTTTCATGGGAACCTTGGAAATTGAAACATGAAACCATGCTTGAAATCCCTTATCACACTTGAGTAGAATCTAGGTTTTGGTGATTGGATATCGTGACATGTAATCCACCCTCTACCTGAACCTATGATGACGTGTGGTATAATCAGGGACCAAACATATCTCTCTTCATGAGCAATTAGACCAAGGAATTGGCTAATTATAAAGATTTGAGTGATTGAGTCACCAAGGGATTGGGACTCAGTCAATCATGATTGCCAAGAGGTCAATGAGTTACATGATTGAAGATGAGATAAGCTAGATTTAATCCAAAGAGAACAATATCTCCCAATCTAAATGAATTCCCCTATTCTTATCTTTCACATTCTTTATAGCTTTGTTTACAATTTTTGTCAACCCTAATGAGGGAAAAATGATTCCACACATACTCACCGGCAAGTGTATCGGGTCGCATCAAGTAGTAAAAACTCACAAGAGTGAGGTCGATCCCACAGGGATTGATGAATTGAGCAACTTTAGTATGGTGATGAATTTAGTTAAGCGAATATTTGATGATTTGAGCGAAACTTGATTAACAGAAGTAGTATTGCAAGAAAATAAAAGGGAGGAGGTAAATTGACAAAATCTTAAAATGCAAAAGAAGTAAATTGCAGAAACTTAAAGTGCAAAAAGTAAAAGAGCTGAAACTTAAATTGCAAGAAAGGTAAATAACTAAAATTTAAAGCGCAAGGTATTTAAATTGCTGAATCTAAATTGACAAGAAACTTAAATTGCATGAAGAATAAAGGGATTTGGGTACTGGGATTCAAAACTGAGCTGGAAAATGTAAAGTGTAGCAAATTAAAGAAGTATGAGATGAAGAGAAATTACAGAAGAACCAAAACAGAAATAAAAAATTTTGTGAGAAAAAAAGTCAAAGAGACAACTAAGATCAGATCCCCAATTCTTAGAACTATAAAAAGCAAAAGCAAAAGATGATTCTCTGATGAAGAATTTCAGACAAATTCCTCAATCTGACTTCAAAACCTAAAACAGAAAATAGAAGTTGCAAAAGAAAGAAAAATGAACACAGAAAGCAAGCTCCGATCCGATCTTCAATTCTAGAATTTTAAAAGGAAAAATTAAAAGAGAGAAAAAGGTAAAAGTTTCGAAAAAAAAGAAAAGGTCCTCTTGAAATCAAATTTGCTCCTATTTATACACTTTCTATTTTCAGTCATCAAAACTTGGAGTGGGCTTTTTGATTTGGAATTGAATGAAAGTGGGTCAGGGATGCTTGTTTCTTGCTTCCAGTGAAGCGCTCAGTTGAAACAATGAGTGCAGCGTCACTCCCTCAGCGTGCATCTCTCGTGCGCATATTTCTTCCTTAGCGCTTTCTTACTGAGAGCTATGTTCCTTTGTTGAGCGCTGCCTATGCGTACGGACAGCACAAGCCTTGCCTCCCATCTTGAGAATTCACGAAAACGCTCACTTAGTGAGCGTGGCGCTCACTTTGGAAATGAGTGCTAGCTATGTTTGCTCTTGAGCGTGGCGTTCTCTTTTTGAACGCAGCACTTCCCTGTTTGCTTCCCCCTCTCTTCATTCATAAAATCAAAGTCTCACTAAAATCACTAAGTCTTTGCATCATTCATGAAATCAATTAATTCTAGCTTAAACCTTATGATTTTATGTAAAATAGATGATGTTTGATTGATTCAAAATAATCATGAAATTCCACTCCAACCACTTACTTACTGTGCAAGAAAGTGCATAAAACCTAATGAAACAAATGAAAAATGCTTGTAAAACTAGCATAAGATGACTTGTCATCACAACACCAAACTTAAATCTTGCTTGTCCCCAAGCAAGCACTAACCATATATGTCCTTATTTAGCAGGTAATAAAATTTTGTTCATGGGATTTTATGCAGACAAAATGCAGCTCAATTATTCTTAGCTGTCAGATATGAAATGTCTCTTTGAGTATTCACTAAAGTTGCTGCTATTATTCCTTGTTCTTTTATTGGTCCCTGTTAGATTTTTCCTTCTTTCTTTTACTTCAGAAGCTTATTTCTTAATGGCAGCTCAGTGTCAAGTGTTGTAGCAGCCTTTTGGCTCAATTTTTCTCAACACCTCTTCACTACAGACACTTGGCTCAGAATTCTTCTTAGGAACATTGATGCCCAACACCTCTTTGGGTTACTAAATGCTTTGTAACTAGGTTGCTCTTAATAATGGACTTTCGGCTGGCAATCCCGGATTAGTTAATCTAAGTTGCCAAGTTTTAAAAGACTCCTCAGAACTTAATTGTCCAAGCAGATCCTAGTACAAAAGCACCACAGGTATATGTCCTAAGGTCCAAGCTATTGGTGTCTAGCCTTATTATTTATTTCGTTCATTTTTATTGCCAATTCTTGACTTTTCTTTATTTTCCAGCGATGTCTATTGATAGAAGGTTTTATAGCAGCAACTGAGTTCACATTACAAGGGAACTTCTATTCTGCAGCCTTTATTATTGAGCTTATCATCTAATCAAGCAATTACCACCACTGAACTTTATTTTTACTCCTACCACATTGGACAATTACTTTCTGTTTCAATCATTTTCTCTTATTATGTAGAGGAAAAAAGACATAAATTTAAGGCAAATGAGTGATAACAAATATTCTGGCTAGATCACTTATGTTGAAAAACACAGGACAGTAAACTAACAGGGTGTATATAAGGGCAAACTTATCAGAAAGGAGAATAATTCGACTTCTAACTAAAGCACATCAGACATAAATAGTTGAGTAACAGTACAACCTTTTTGTATCTTCTTGTTTAGTCCTTCATCTTCCTTCTTAGCTTTTGTGCCTTTCTTGCTCCTGATGCACAATCCTTCCAAAAAGTTGAGTAGTTCTCTGTACTGATAGTGGAAGTTGCTTATCCCCCAAGCACTTATCATGCATGAATGTTTGTAGGCTTTTGAAATTACTTTGGTGTGTGATTCACCCTTAAATTATTTTGGTGTGCAACACCAAACTTAGCTCCTTGCAATACAGCTAAATCTACTTAACCTTTTTATTGAAATAGTTAGGAAAAGAAAACTACCTCTGGTTGGGTTGCCTCCCAACAAGCACTCTTTTAATGTTTCTAGCTTGACATCCTTCATTCTTTCTCAACTTAATTCCTGAACCTCCTTCTCTTTGTCCCAAGGGCCTCCAAAATAATGCTTTGCTCTGTGGCCATTTTCTGTGATTGTGTCCTTTGTAGTTTCATTTAGAAGTTCAAGGCTTCCATAAGGGAGAACCTTTGTGACCAAGAAGGGTCCAGTCCATTTAGACTTGAGTTTGCCTGGGAAATTCTTGAGCTTGGAATTATATAGGAGTACTTGTTGTCCTGGTTTGAACCCTCTTTTCAAGATTTTCTTGTCATGCCACTTTTTAGCTCTCTCCTTGTATATCTTTACATTCTTAAAGGCTTCCAATCTGAATTCATCTAGCTCATTGAGTTACAATAACCTTTTTTCTCTTACTGCTTGAGGGTCAAAATTGAGGAGCTTAGTGGCCCAGTAAGCTTTGTGTTCTAGTTCCACAGGAAGCTGACAGGACTTGCCATATAATAACTGGAAAGGAGACTTTCCAATAGGAGTTTTAAAGGCTGTCCTGTATGCCTAGGGAGCATCTTCTAATTTTCTGGCCCAATCCTTTCTTGTGTTCCCGACTATTTTTTTCTAAAATCCTCTTTAACTCCCGATTTGCAAGCTCTGCTTGGCCATTGGTCTGTGGGTGATATGGTGTGGCTACTTTGTACATCACCCTGTATTTGTGAAGTAGTTTCTCCATCACTTTGTTGCAAAAATGACTACCACCATCACTGACAAGACCCTTAGGCACTCCATATCTAGTAAAAATGTGCTTCTTAAGGAATTGAAGGACAATTTGTGCATCACATGTGGTTGTTGCTATGGCTTCCACCCACTTTGAGACATACTCTACTGCCACAAGTATGTATTTGAAAGAATATGAAGGTGGAAAAGGGCCCATAAAATCTATGCCCCAATGATCAAAGAGTTCTACCTCCAGGATGTAGTTTTGAGGCATCTCATTCCTTCTTGTTAATCCTCCTACTCTCTGGCACTCATTGCATAGATGGACGAACTCCCTGGCATCCTTGAATATGGTTGGCCAATAAAATCCACTTTGGACCACCTTCACAGCCGTCCTTTCTGGTCCAAAGTGACCAGCAGAGGCTGAATTATGACAATGCAATAGTATATCTTTCATTTGATTCTCAGGAACACACTTCCTAATCATTCCATCTGGACACCTCCTGAATAAGAATGGTTCATTCCATAAGAATTTCTTGGTTTCATTGAGCAGCTTCTTCACTTATTACTTGGTGAATTCTTGGGGAATCTTTCTTTCAACCTTGTAGTTTGCAATATCTGCAAACCAGGGTGTAACAACCCTAGTTTTCGAGTACGCGAGATCTTTTTTGAAAGTATGGATTTCTCTGGAAGATCAGTAAGGGGAGAACCTCTGCTACATCATCAAGCATTTCAATCCTCATTGTCATTATTTCATCTTTAAGCTATGACTCTTTTGAGGCAAGCTCAATAACGTAGCCACGTAGAACCTAGTTTTTGAACTATATCGGTTAGGAGTTTTGATCCGGTTTTTCGTAAATAGCTTCAGTTTAATGAACCGGACTCGATTCATGAGAGAATAGAGATAATAGGATAATATTATCATTATATTAGTATTAAAAGCATCTTGAATAATATTATAAGGTTACCTGGTCAGTTTTTGTTAAAAATAGAAAATCGGTTTAACCGGGTTCACAGTTTACTGGTGCAGCTTAGCACCAGCACTCTCTGATGACTTTAGCAATGCTAAGGCCTCATTATACATGTTTTATTATCACAATAAATATGTTACTAGTGTCATTTATGCTAGTAGCTCAGAAAATAATTTTTAGAGATGTTTTTGCAAGTGTTCTAATACATCTAGTTTTAGTAGTTATACACCTGAGATATTTTAATATTATTTTAATCCACCTCCAAGCCAACCAATCACAACACACCCTACACTCCCAAGACACTCCAATGCTGTTCATTTACTCCCTTTGGCCGAAAATAACAAGAGAGAAAAGAGAGAAACTTTCATGAACACTTAATCATCAAAGTTTGATTTCTTCTAAACTAAAACTCAAACCAAAATTCCGATTTCACCAAAATGATCCTCTCATCTTCCTCTACATAACCATTAACTTATCAAGGCTGGAAATAAGGTGATATGGCTGTTCCTTTCCCCTTTCAATTCGTTTTTCAAGGAAACATGCTTAAAAATGTGTTTTCTTGATGTTCTTCCTTAGGAATCATGCTTAACTTGACTTGAGGGCCACGAAACGTGACTTTCCAGCAAGTCTAAGGTTATAAATCACTTCCTAACATGCTTTGGGAGAATTGGTTAGTTGAGGGTTTTTGGATTTAAAGTTGTTCTTGATGTGATTTAGGAGGAAAAAGTGCTTTAAGAACACTTCAAAGAGTAACCGGATTTGGGGCAGGAAATCAAGGTAGGGTTTGACGAATTTAATCTTGATTGATTGTGTTTGAGTTGTGTGATTATGATATGGTTTGGCTGTGCTTGAAATTAATTTTTTGTATGAGTAATTCTTGTTGAAATGTTGGTGAAAATTTGATGAAATTTGATGAAATTCAAGCTATGAATGTGTGTTCTTGTGGCTGCTGGATAAATGAACCCTAGAGCTTAAATTGAGGTTCAATTTATGTTTAAAACATGTAGGAAATATGGGGTTATAGTGGCTGGGAATTTATTTTGAATTTTGGTAAAAATCGGTTGCTTAAAAGACTGAAAAACGGGTAAAAACAGAGAAAGAATCTGAAGAATATACGAAGAACATGAAGAACACTATGAGTGTGGTGAAGAACATTGAAGAACACCTTTTAGATCTTAGAAAGGGCAAGGAAGTAAAAATTTTGGTGTTTGGGGGGTTATTTGGTAATTTCTGAAAGTTAGGGTGGTTAAAGTAGAAATATTAAAAGTTACGGGTGGTAAAAAGTAAATTTTAAAGGTTAAAATTAAAAGGTAAGGTAATTTTCGAAAAAATAATAAAATAATAAATAATAATAAAATATTAAATAATAAAATTTAATTAAAAATAATATTTAAATAAAAATAATAAAATAATACGGAAAAGGCAGTTTTCTGTAAAAGCTTTAGAAAGACAGCTTTAAGCGTAGGATCTCATAATTACCTTCATAAGAAACTTAGGGAGTGGTAAGAACATATTAATGAGGCAAAGATAAATAAAAGATAAAAAGTTGAAGAAAAGATAAAAATCGAAGTAAAAGTCTGTAAAGTATTAATGACAAAAAAACAGACAGAGACTAGCGAACGAACTAGGGCAACATAGTTAGTCCTTGAGTTGCGACTAGGGTTAGGTATTATATGAAAAGTTAAACTATTTCAGTATAGACTTAATGAACCTATACACGGGACAAGCTAACTATTCATACCGAAATTTACATAAGCTTTAAATACATACGTTAAGCAGAGAAAAGAGTAACCAGAGTAGAGTAAAGAGATCAAGAGATATTTGTTTATTTGTTGCATTAAGGCAACTCTAGAGTTATTTATTTATTCATCTGCTGCATTGAGGCAGTTAGATAGATGGTGGTGTGACCATTGAGAACGCTTTCCTGCGGTACAGATCCATATTTGAATTCTGTAAGGCAGATGGGTTATTTCCTGCTATAGAAGTACCGTGACCACCTGTTCCATTTCTGTAGTGGCAGAGGGGTTATTTTCTGTATACAAAAGGTATGTCGGCATACATCCCTGCAATGGCAGATATGTTATTTCCTGCGTGCAGTGGACCCTGTGGTGGCAGAGGGGTTATTTCCTGTACACAGGGGTATAGCCAACTGGAAAGCCATACCCATTTCAGCTGCTTCGAGTTACGTCAGGAGCGGGTAGAAACTGACAGATGAGCTCATTACCTGCACTAGGGCTAGACATGCATCATACTTGGTTGTGCATTTCCTCTGTTATGATTGTTGTTTGAATATAAGCTTTCTTTGTTTGTATTCTGTTCACTGTGTCTGTGTTTTACTTTCTTGTATTCTTTTATTTGTATTCTATTTTCTATTTGCTCTATTTTCTATATTTATCTGTTTACTGCTTCTCTGTATTCTGCTAATAGTCTGCTAAGCAATATAGAATTAATGAACCTAACTAAAAACCCAGACCCTACTAAGAACTCCCCATTTCTTACCCCTTCTCTCTCCCTTCTCCCTTCAGATGGAAGATTGGGTACCATTCATAGTTCGCTGATGACCGTTCATAAAGAGGATTCTACTCTAGGTAGTCTTCTGAGTCTAGGGTGAATCTCATTTTCTGTTCACATGTATATACGGTGAGACCAGCCTACGTCTGCACCCCATTTGTACGCGAACTTTAGCCTAAATCCTGTGCACGAGACTCTTGTTGTGTGGCTATTTGATGGAGTACCAGAGAGACATCATATGGCAATGTTTGGTCATGCAGAGGAGTAGTAGTTGATATTCCACCTTTTGATGACGTTTCGCCTGACTTGAGTTTTGAAGACTTAGAATGTATTTTCCCTCACTTTAGTAGTTTAGAGGGACTAGGTGAGTATAGAGTCTAGGCTAGCATGGGTGCCAGCTTAGGGACTTCTTTAACAGGTCAGGGCCTGGGATGTTGTATGTATATATATGTATATAGATATTATTTAGCTATATCTAGGGGTGTTCTAACTAAAAGGCTATACTCTAATAAAGGCTGGATCACGAAATGTTATCGACTGCTTGAGATCTATTTATGTGTGGTTGTTTATAACTATTTTATCTATTATTATTTGTGAATTGATTATAAATGATTCTGTTTATTAATCCAAATGTTGTTTTTTTTTTTAAGTACCTCATAGAATAACTACGTTTTTAACAATGAATCAGGCTCATATAATAAATAGTAGATAATAATTAGGAAGACAAGTTGGTAGCGCTCAGTTTCTAGTATGATCATGACGTACCAGAAATTGGGTCGTTACAATTTGGTATCAGAGCAGTTCGTTCCCAGTAGAGCATGGGTAGTGGACTGACTATGCTTCATTGCATACTCTGCATATGTGTCTCATGCTGTTAGGGTATCTTCAAGATACATTTGGCATGAATGTCTATGAGTGCTCATTTTGGAAATGTTCGTGCCTTACTTGAAATATTAAGACTAATCACCTTAATGTTGATTGTTTGGTGCGGATAGGACCTTAATGACTGCGAATAGGCATAGTTTAATCGAGCTTTGAGCGACGAATTGTTGCGAGGCACAGCTATCCTCATAGCTGTTATGATCTCCATGGCCATGGCTATGTTAGATTTGGATACTGTAAGGAACGAACGCTTGTTTTACTTGTGAGGAATCCGTACACACAGCTGGGATCTACCCAAGAAAGTTTGTTTAGAATCCAGTGCAAACCCAGTAACAAGGCCGAGTGTTTGCCATGACTGATGATGATGTTATGCAATCAAATGCCCTGATCCAAGGTCAGTGTTATGTCAAAAATCGATTTCTAACTGTACTGTATGACTCGGGTGCATCGCATTCCTTTATTTCTTTAACTGTTGCTCGTGAGTTCGGACTAGATTTTTCTGAGTTGAACTTTGATCTAATTGTCCATACACCTGCATCCCAAAATGTTTTGACTAGTTTAGTGTGCCTGCAAGTACCATTCACTATAAGGAACAAAACATTTATACATGATCTAATATGTTTGCCTCTATGTGGTTTAGAAGTTATTCTAGGGTTAGATTGGTTGTCCAAGTATCATGTTTTTCCTCGATTGCTTTGAAAGAACTGTTGTTATTCCGTCTGATAGTTTAGATATTAAACCATTTTTGTCATATACTTTATATCTGAACTCTGTAAAACTTACCTTAGACAGTAGTGATTGTGAGGAGTACGTTCTGTTAGCGGCTAGCTCGGATGATAGTGAATTAAGCTTAGAACGAATCCGACTGGTGAAGGAATTTCCTGATGTTTTCCCATATGACATACCTGAGTTTCCTCCTCAACGTGAGTAGAATTCAGCATCGAACTAGTACCTAGAACCGGACCGATTTCCATAGCACCGTACCAGATGTCAGCACTGGAACTTGCGGAATTAAAGAAGCAGTTGGATGAGTTACTTGGAAAGAAATTTATTCGTCCCAGTGCATCACCTTGGGGAGCTCCGGTATTGCTAGTAAAGAAGAATGATGGTGGAATGAGACTTTGCGTAGATTATCGACAGTTAAATAAAGTCACTATCAAGAACAAGTATCCACTTCCACGGATAGATGATTTGATGGATCAGTTGAAAGGTGCAACTGTGTTCTCAAAGATTGATTTGTGATCGGGCTATCACCAGATTCGAGTGGAAGAGTCAGATATACCGAAGACTACATTTAGAACTCGATATGGTCACTATGAGTACACGGTTATGTGTTTTGGACTAACTAATGCTCCTGCAATTTTCATGGATTACATGAATCGTATTTTCCATCCGTACCTTGATCAGTTCGTAGTAGTTTTCATAGACGATATTCTCATCTATTCGAAGACAGAAAGAGAGCATGAAGAGCATCTAAGGACTATATTGCAGATATTGAGGACTCGGAAATTACATGCTAAACTATCAAAATGTGAATTCTGGACAGAGAATGTGGCATTTTTGGGACATGTTATATCATCGGGAGGAATGACAGTGAATCCTTTAAAAATTGAAGCAGTAGTGCAGTGAGAACCACCTACGACCATTACAGAAGTTCGGAGTTTTCTCGGACTTGCTGGCTATTACCGGAGGTTCATCAAAGGATTTTCACAGATAGCCTTACCTTTGACTTACCTTACACAAAAGGAAGTTCCATTTATCTGGACGGCGGAGTGTGATAGAAGCTTTAAGATGCTTAAGGAAAAGCTAACAACTGCACCTGTACTAGTACTACCCGATTCGCAGAAACCTTTTGAAGTATACTGTGACGCCTCTCATAAAGGACTTGGATGTGTGCTGATGCAAGACAAAAATGTGGTGGCTTATGACCTGGAATTGGCTGCAGTGGTGTTTGCTCTGAAGATCTAGAGGCACTATTTGTATGGCGCTCAACTAGAAGTTTTCTCTGATCACAAAAGTTTAAAGTATATCTTTGACCAGAAAGATCTTAATATGCGACAGCGAAGGTGGATGGAGTTCCTGAAGGACTATGATTTTAAGTTTAGTTATCACCCAGGAAAAGTGAACGTGGTGGCAGACGCCTTGAGCAGGAAGAATTTGAGTATCTCTTTGATGATGATAAAGGAAGAGAAGCTACTTTGTGGAATTTGAGGACCTTAAGTTGGCTATGACTGAGACGTCAAGTGGAGTCCATTTGGCGCAGTTGCATATAACACCAGATTTTAAGATTAGGATTCAGCAAGCACAAGCACAGGACCCAGAAATGATGACGATGCTGAAACGGATGAAAGTAGAGGAACCAGAAGCTGTAAGACTAGATCGTAGTAGTCTCTGGAGATACAAGAACAAAATTTGTGTGTCTAGCTCTGGAGATTTGCGACAAGGGATTCTTGCAGAAGCTCATCAAAGTAGATTTTCTATGCATCCTGGAGTAACAAAGATGTATCAAGATTTGAAACAAATGTTCTGGTGGCCGGGCTTAAAAGAAGAGGTAGCTGATTATGTCTCAAAATGTTTAACCTGTCAGAAGGTGAAGGTGGAACACCAGAAACCGTCAGGAACCCTGCAACGCTTAGAAATACCACAATGGAAATGGGAGCAGATCACTATAGATTTTGTCACGGGATTGTCAAGGACCTCAACAGGACACGATGCCATTTGGGTAATTGTGGATAGGTTGACAAAATCAGCGCACTTTCTTCTGATTCGAGTTGACTATACATTAGAAAGGCTGGCACGGATATATATTTAAGAAATCGTACGATTGCACGAAATACCTTCGTCAATTGTTTCAGATCGAGATCCGAGGTTTACTTCCAGATTCTTGGGAGCTTTTCAGAAAGTGTTGGGAACATAATTGCACACGAGTACAGCGTACCATCCTCAGATAGATGGAAAATTAGAGCAGACAATCTAGATGATAGAAGACATGTTACGATCTTGTATGGTAGACACCAAAGTAGCTGGGATAAGTATTTGCTGTTGGTCGAATTCGTCTACAACAACAGTTACCAATAAAGTATCGGGATGACACCATATGAAGTTCTCTACGGAAGGAGATGTCAGACACCATTATGTTGGAATGATGATGGAGAAGCTAGTGTCTTAGGTCCAGACTTAGTGCAAGAAACTACTAAGAAGATAAAGGGGATTCGCCAGAAGATCCAGACAGCATAGAGCCGTCAAAAGAGCTATGCCAATAATAGATGTAGACCCTTAGAGTTTAGTGAGGGAGACCATGTCTTTCTTAAAGTAACCCCGACTACTGGAATAGGTAGAGCCCTTAAGACTAAAAAGCTTAACCCTCGATACATAGGTCCTTTCCAAATCCTTAAAAGAGTCGGTCTAGTAGCTTATCAGGTAGCACTTCCTCCATATTTGTCAAACCTTCATGATGTTTTTCATGTCTAGCAACTTAAGAAATATATTCCCAATGAGAGTCACATTTTACAACCAGAAATAGTACAGTTATGAAACGATTTGACATATCAAGCATCACCAGTTTAGATCGTAGAAAGAAGTGATAAGCAGCTAAGAGGCAAAACTGTTCGCTTAGTCAAAGTAGCTTGGGGACAAAGAGGAGAAGAAGAGCACACCTGGGAACTGGAAGATAAGATGAAAGCTTATTACCCGTATCTATTCTCAAGTAACTGGAATTTTGAAGGAAAAATTATCTTTTAGGAGGGTAGGATGTAACAACCCTGGTTTTCGAGTATGCGAGATCTTTTTTGAAAGTACAAATTTCTCTATGTCAATATTTCATCTTTAAGCTATGACTCTTTTGAGGCAAGCTCCATAACGTAGCCACGTAGAACTTAGTTTTTGAACCGTATCGGTTAAGAGTTTTGATCCGGTTTTTCGTAAATAGCCTCAGTTTAATGAACCAGACTTGATTCATGAGAGAAGAGATATAATAGGATAATATTATCATTATATTAGTATTAGAAGCTTCTTGGATAATATTATAAGGTTACCTGGTCAGTTTTAGTTAAAAACAGAAAATTGGTTTAACCGGGTTCACAGTTTACTGGTGCAGCTTAGCACCATCACTCTCTGATGACTTTAGCAATGCTAAGGCCTCATTATACATGTTTTATTCTTACAATAAATATGTTACTAGTGTCATTTATGCTAGTAGCTCAGAAAATAATTTTTAGAGATGTTTTTGCAAGTGTTCCGATACATCTAGTTTTAGTAGTTATACACCTGAGATATTTTAATATTATTTTAATCCACCTCCAAGACAACCAATCACAACACCCCCTACACCCCAAGACACTCCAAGGCTTTTAATTTACTCGCTTTTGCCAAAAATAACAAGAGAGAAAAGAGAGAAACTTTCAAAAATACTTAATATTCAAAGCTTGATTTCTTCTAAACTAAAACTCAAACCAAAATTCAGATTTCACCAAAATGATCCTCTCTTCTTTCTCTACATAACCATGTAACTTATCAATGCTGGAAATAAGGTGATATGGCTGTTCCTTTCCCCTTTCAATTCGGTTTTCAAGGAAACATGCTTAAAAATGTGTTTTCTTGATGTTCTTCCTTAGGAATCATTCTTAACTTGACTTGAGGGCCAAGAAACGTGACTTTCCAGCAAGTCTAAGGTTAGAAATCACTTCCTAACGTGCTGAGGGAGATTTGGTTAGTTGAGGATTTTTGGATTTAAAGTTGTTCTTGATGTGATTTAGGAGGAAAAAGTGCTTTAAGAACACTTCAAAGAGTAACCGGATTTGGGGCAGCAAATCAAGGTAGGGTTTGACGAATTTAATCTTGATTGATTGTGTTTGAGTTGTGTGATTATGATATGGTTTGGCTGTGCTTGAAATTAATTGTTTGTATGAGTAATTCTTGTTGAAATGTTGGTGAAAATTTGATGAAATTTGATGAAATTCAAGCTATGAATGTGAGTTCTTGTGGCTGCTGGAAAAATGCACCCTATAGCTTAAATTGAGGTTCAATTTATGTTTAAAACATGTAGGAAAGATGGGGTTTTAGTGGCTGGGAATTTATTTTGAATTTTGGTAAAAATCGGTTGCTGAAAAGACTGAAAAACGGGTAAAAACAGAGAAAGAATCTGAAGAATATACGAAGAACACGAAGAACACTTTGAGTGTGGTGAAGAACATTAAAGAACACCTTTATAGATCTTTGAAAGTGCAAGGAAGTAAAAATTTTGGTGTTTGGGGGGTTATTTGGTAATTTCTGAAAGTTAGGGTGGTTAAAGTAGAAATATTAAAAGTTACGAGTGGTAAAAAGTAAATTTTAAAGGTTAAAAGTAAAAGGTAAGGAAATTTTCAAAAAAAAATAATAAAATAATAAATAATAATAAAATATTAAATAATAATATTTAATTAAAAATAATATCTTAATAAAAATAATAAAATAATGCGAAAAAGGTGATGCGTGGAAACTTGTCTCTCAACAAATTTCCCTTCGGCAAGTATACCGAATTGTCGTCAAGTAAAACTCATAGTAGAGTGAGGTCGAATCCCACAGGGATTGATTGGTCAAGCAATTTTAGTTAGAAGAAAGTGCTACTTGAGCTGAGCTGAAATTGGATTTGGAATTTGTAGAAAATTAAATGACTGGAAAGTAAATAGTAGGAATTAAAGTGCAGAATCTTAAATGGGGAGTTGGGGTAATAAGCATGAAATTAAATGACAGAAAGTAAAGAGATGGGTAAGATAAGATATGGGGAAATCATTGGGTTCAGGAGATGTTGCATTCTCCGGATCAAGTTCGTTCTCATCTCTTCCTCAATCAATGCATTCATTGATCTTCTTGGCAATCTTATGTGATTGGATCCCAATTCCTTGGCAATCCAATCTCTCTAAGCTTGAACAATAACCCAATTCCTTGATTTAATTGCTCATGGGAAGAGATGAAGTATGGTCACTGATTATACCACATGTATTCCCAAATCAAAGTGTTGGTAGGATTACATGTCACAATATCCATCCAAACCCTAATTTGGTCCAACATGAGAAAGCATTTCTAGCATGATCTCCTCATCCCTTTTCCAAGGCTCAAAGGAGATCCAATTATGGAGAGTTTCTTTTCACAGACAACTAACCAATTGAATTAAGATTGAAAGCTTTGTAGTAAGATCAAGAGAAAAGAAAGAAGAAGAAGAATGAAAACTAGAATTTATCCATCAAATTACAATAGAGCTCCCTAACCCAATGAAAGGGGTTTAGTTGTTCATAGCTCTAGAAATGAAAAATAGCAGAAAAGAAGAATCCATGCTAAAGTGCAGAAAAAGTAAATCTATAGAGAGTAGAGCCCAGAAGTGCCAAGCTTCTCTCTAGTTCAAAACTACTCCTATATATACTACTCCTCATGATCTTCTAGTGAATTCTGCAAGTCTTGGATGTGGGCTCTGGACCTTGAGTTGAAGCAGATCTCATCTTTAGTGGGCCCAGCTTGCAGAGAAATATGAGTTAGGCTTGGGCATTTAGTGAGATTAACGTTGAGTCAAATTTTTGGGTGCGAGAACGTTAGTGGCATTCACTTTTTCCACTAACGTTCCACCCTTATATACCCAAGTTAACTCCAACGTTAGTAGTCTTAACGTGACTACTAACGTCTCCTATTAAATCCTTGGCTAACGTTAATGGGACTCACTTTTCCCATTAACAATTGCTTGTGCCCCTTTTCGCACACGTTAATGGGACTCACTTTTCCCATTAATATTGGCTTGCCTCTTGCCCCTACGTTAAGTCTCACGTTAGCTTAGCTAACATGGCTCTTAACGTGGGTGTTCTTCACCTTCGAGAGTGTTAGTGACACTCACCTTTGTCACTAACACTCTAATTGCCTAAAGTTCCTACGTTAGGACTCACGTTAACTAAGTTAACTTGGCTCTTAACGTATTAAATGAAGCCATCTCCCAACGTTAGTGACAAAAGTGAATGTCACTAACGTTGGTTCTTTGAATTCAACTCCACGTTAACTTTCACGTTAACAATCTTAACGTGAGAATTAACGTAGGCAATGCTAATGATCCAACGTTAGTGACAAAAGTGAGTGTCACTAACGTTGGTGTTGTTGCTCCTCTTCCACGTTAGAGTTCATGTTAACTAAGTTAACGTGACTCTTAACGTGGGGCATTGCCTAGTTTCCCAATGTTAGTGGTGTTCACTTTTCTCGTTAACGTGGCTATTAACGTGAGCTATGGATGGCTTCGCAAGCGTTATTGGTGATCACTTTTCTCATTAACGTTGCAAGCTTCTTGCCATTCCACGTTAGTGTTCTCGTTAACTAAGTTAACGTGAATACTAACGTGGTTCTTCGATGCTTCATTTGTCCTGAAATCAAGCAATTAAAGTGCATCAAAGCTCTAGCCAAAGTCATGAGATTATGCATCATCAAGTTATCATGCAATTCTAGCAAAAATCTCATGAAATCATGCAAAATTCACAATAGTTGCTTGAATCAATGTGTAAGTGTATTTTCACCTAAAACTTGCCTTATTCACTAAGAAAATGCATGAAACTACCCTAAAACAGTAAAGAAAAGGTCAGTGAAACTATCCTAGATGCCCTGGCATCACAACACCAAACTTAAAGCTTGCTTGTCCCTAAGTAAGTACTGAAGCATAAAAAAAATGAAATGAAAGAACAAGAAGATAAAGTAGAAGTGGCATTCCTGGTTCATGGAGTTTCATGCATAGCAACTTAGGTTCTTTCCCTTTAGGTTTCAAGCCTTTATCAAATCCCTAGTCACTCTCTTGATTGCATCCCTGGAGGCTTCTTTCTTAGTGATCCTTCCTTCCTTTTCAAAGTTTATTTTTCTTTTTGCTAAGTGCTTTGTAAGAGGGTGACTTTTTATGATAAGCTTTCAGCCAACACTCCCAAACCAGTTGGTTTTAGGGTGCTAGGTGTTAAGACACCCCTAAGGACTTACTCCCTCAAGTCTCTTTTCCTCATACATACACACCACAGGCACATGGTTTGTTATTCTTTCTTTCTTGAGACCTTGGTGTCCAGCACCTCTTTGGGTTACTAAGTGCTCTGTAGCAAAGGTTACTCTTGATAGTGGACTTTCAGCTGATAATCTTAGATTAGTTAACCCAAGTTACCAAGTGATAAGGCACCCCTAAGAGCTTATTCATCCAAGTATATCCCTTGTACATAAACACCACAGACACATGCCTCAATTTTGAAACCCTTGGTGTCTAGCATTTTTTCTTATTGTGTTCCTTTTCTTATTTTCAATTGTATTGCTCTTTTTCTTTTATTGTTGGGATCTTATTGTTTAGTTAGCCTCAAAGAATGTGTCTCAAACATAGGACTTAGGATGTATAGTTGCTTTCTTTCCTTTCTTGGTGAACCAACTTAGCTTACTAATCAACCTACCACAAACATTCAGAATGCACTTCACAAAAATGACTCCACTATTGTTCTTCCCATAACATTTTCTTTTAGATAAACTTAGAGAGACAAGCATACAAGTAAGGAAGATGAAAGTGAGAATTCAAGACATTAGGCACAATAACGTAGACCTAAGCAATGAAACTTAAATGCATAATTGAAAATTCTAAACTACCATGGAAGCATGTTCTATTTCATACATGATTTTCCTTATTTAAAGCTTTGAAAAAGAAAGTAAACTAAGGAGGAACTTCACCACCTTTCACTTGTTGGTATGCTCATGCTCTTCTGCTCCCTTGGGATTCTCCTTGATTACTTGAGTCTCCATTTCCCTTGTGCTTCCCCATCAACTTTTTGCAGAAACCGGCATCCTCCATCTTCTTCTTTAATGCTTCCTTTTGTTGTTTCACCTTCCCCTCTTCTTGTTCAGTTAAGTTCTTGTGCACTGCCTCATAACTTGGGATGTCAGGGAGCAGGTGATGCATATGCTCAGTCACATAGTTTAATCTTGCCTGAGTGTTGATGCTGAATTCTTCTCGATGCAGTTACCTTTCTTCGTTGAGCATGCTGAATTCATTGAATGCTTTCATTTGATTTATCTGGTGTTGATTGAGTCCTTGAAGGCATTTATCTTGGCTTTCTTGTCTTTCAGACACCTGACTGATGGCTTGAGTGAGCTGAGAGTAGTGCTCTTATTGCTGCTCCATTAGTTGTTGCTGCCATTCCCTTTGTTGGTTCATCCAGTTTGTTAGCATTTCTTCTTGACGATCCATTATCTGAGATTGAAGTTGTAATTGTTATTCTTGCCCTTCCATGTATATTCTTGATAAATCGTCAATGGCTCCTCGGATGTGACCCAAATTGATGTTGGTTGGGTCATAATACCCTTCTTGATGCTGTTCTGTTTGTTGGGTTTCTTCATGGATAGGTTCTTCCTCTTGTGCTTCTTCTGATATTCTCTTCCTTAGATGGGGTCTTTTCTGCTGTTGAGCTGGAGTCTTGATCTCCCAAGACCTATCCAAGTTGGATTGCTGTCTTCAAAGACTACCTTGGCCTTCATGCATAATCTAAGGATGGTGCTGGGGTACCAAAGTCTAGCACCTGAATCCTTCTTCTCGGTTGATTCTTGGATTCCTTCAGCTATAATTTTGTGCACATTTATGCTTCCACCTCTTATTAAGCAATGTACCATGGTAGCTCGAGAAAGGTTAACTTCAGAATTGTTTGCAGCTGGAAGGATAGATCGTCTCACAAGCTCAAACCATCCCTTGGCTTCTAGGATGAGGTCTCCTCTCATGATGAAATGAGGTCTCTTATCCGAATACCTTTCCCAGTCAGACCCCACAATGCATATATCACCTACAATTTCCTCCAGTTCATCATTGTCGGGGCCATTGTTTATTCTTTCTTGGTACCCGAGCTCAACAAATTGTGGTGATTTCAGATGAAGAACTCTAGTTATAGCATTTGGGCTAAAATCTACCTCCTTCCCTCTTACATAGCTTGTGAAGGTGGGGGTCATGGTCTTGTCTTCTCTAACCACATTTGCATAAAATTCCCTGATGAGATTTGCATTTACCCTTGCTTCCGGGTTAGTAAGCTTTTGCCAACCCCTTTTTTCGATCTTCTCCCGAATTTGTGGGAACTCATCTTCATCGAACTGGAAGGTTGATTCAAGCAGTATCTTCTTGTTCTTTATTCGCTCGAACTCGAGCTCATGGAAGGCTGCTCCATTGGTTCCTTCCTCCTTTGCCTTTTGGAGCTTGATGATGCCATAAGTGAAAATTGGTCTTCGAAGATAGTGAGGGTTATGAGTTTGAAGATGGAGTTCGGTTGATGTGAGGTAGAATGTGTCTTAGAGGAATGTGTTTTGAGAGAAGGAAGAAAGGTAAGGATATAAGGTGTACGTGAAGTACGTATAGCCGAGAGAAAGAAGTGAAAAAGATGGGGATATAGGGTGTGTTGGAAAGGTTGTGTGAAGGAGTTTATATATAGATATGGCAATTGTTGAAGGGTGTGGATTGATGGTGTTGTTTGATAGTGGACGGTTGGGGTTTTGAGATTGAATGAGCACAAGGATCACCTCTTTTATGAGGGTCTTGGTTCGGTCTCCAAAGCCATCCACTCCCAATGTTGCATGGCAACACTTCCAAAGACATTCCCTATGAGGACAAGTGTAAAATTCCTTGGTGTAGTGGCCGAATCCCTCTTCCTCATTTGTCCTATCAAGTACCATCAATGTCCTTTTTGATTCCCTATACACGAAAAAAAAAGAGAATGTGAAAATTAATTGAAAAATTGGTGGGAAAATTCAAGGGGTGAACTAACTAAACAAAGATCTCTTCTTTTTTTGTGTGGCTAATTTCTTTCCATGAATTCATGCATACACATCAATCAACCATTAAGCTGCCCATGCATGCAACGTTGGTACACCAAACTTGTTTGTGGTCATATGGTGAAACAAGTTTGGGGAATGAATTGCTTTTTTCAAAAAGTGTGTTCAAACCCACTTGGTGTGCTTTGAACACCAAACTTATCATGTACTATACTTTGCATGTAAAGGAGTCTTATATTGGTTGTCAAAATTGATCTGAAAATCCATGAACCTTGCATTATTACTATTATTAGAGGTTTAAGAGAGAGAGAATTATAGAACATGGGTTGCCTCCCATGAAGCACTTCTTTAGCGTCACTAGCTTGACGTTTGGTTCTTGTTAAGGTGGCTGATAGTGCTTGAAGTCCTCCCCTCTTGCAGTGAACCTATGTCTATTAGCTTTGTTGATAAGCTCCATATGCTCTAAGGACATGATTTTGTTGATGGTATACACTAGGGGCAGCTGAGATGGAATAGTGGGAAGGTGAGGTGGTATGGTTGGGAAGTATGTAGAGATCACTTCATCACCTGGAGAGAAATCTTCTGTAGGAATCTTCTTGTTTCTCCATCTTCTGGGTACTTTTTTCCTTGTTTCTCTTAGTGCTATCTTGCTTTCTACAGATTCTTCTTCTAAGGGATTTTTGTTGCTAGCTTTGCATGGCTTTGGTGGTTCTGGTTTCTTTTGGATCCCCTTTTGATGTGGTTCTTCCTGAGCACATGGCTTTCCAACCAATGGGGCTTCTATTTGAATTGTTTCTGCTTCACTGCTTGTTTCTTGCATCAATGCTTCCTTGGTTGGCTCCTTCATCAACTCTCTGTTATCATGATCTGATTCTTGTGAGGGTTTAAAGACATTGAAGGTGAGCTGCTCATCAGGTATCCTCAGTACCAGCTCTCCTCGCTCTACATCTATGAGCACTCTGGATGTGGCTAGGAATGGTCTTCCCAGAATGATGGGGTAGATAGGATTCTCATCCATTTCCAAAACAACAAAATTTGTGGGAAGGTAGTAGCTCCCAACCTTTATCAGCACATTTTCAACCACTCCTATTGCTTGTCTTTGAGTTTTGTCAGCCAATCTGATAATTGCATCAGTGGGAGTTAGTTCATTGATTTGGAGCCTCTTCATGAGGGAGAGAGGCATTACATTGATGCTTGCTCCCAAGTCACAAAGCCCTTTGTCAATTATTGTTTCTCTTATGGCACAAGGGATGTGGAAACTCCCTGGATCCTCCTTCTTTGTAGGTGCCCCTGGTTGAATGAGGGCACTGCAGTCCTTGTTTATCTTTATGGTTTATCCACCTTTCAATAGACTCTTTCTGGCTAGTAGCTCCTTTATATACTTGATGTAGAAAGGCATTTGCTGGAGGGCTCTAATGAATGGTATATTTACATCATGAGATACAAACATATCAAAGAACCTTGAGTACTGCTACACCACCTTTAAGCCTGCGGGGAAAAGGTGCACATGGGTTCAACACATCCTTCTTCATTAGCTCTTCTATGGATGTAGGTTGAGTTGTACAACTTCCTTTCTCCTGGCTTTCTTTGTGATTGTTTTGAAGGTGTTCTACTCCATTCATACTCTCTCCATCACTTGTGGTTATCATTTTACATTCTTCCCATCTTACTTTCCTTGTTTCTCCTCTTGGATTCTTCCCTGTGTCACTGGGGAATCCATCAGTGGACTTGGGAAGTTCTTGAGATAGGTACCCCTACTTGGGACTCCAACCACTTGATGTTCTCTCCTTGGTTTTTGATGTTGGCTCGTACTTCTTCCTTAAACACCTTGTTGTCTTGAACTTCTCTGCATAAACTTTCAAGTAGAGCTTCAATCTTTGAGAGTCTATCATCTGTCAATGATGGTGGGTTGAGATTAGGGGGTTGTGAAGATTGGTTGGATGGGTGTTGGTAATGTCTCTGTGTGGTGTTTTGATGAGTTGCATGGTTATTGGAGTTGAGGTTGTGGCGTCTCTGATCTTGCCCTTGATCTTGTTGATTTCCCCATCCAAAGTTGCAGTGATTTCTGCATCCAGAATTGTAAGTTTTGGAGTATGGATCATGGCTTTGTCTAGGTGAGTTTCCAACATAGTTGGCTTGCTCCTAGTCACCTTCTTCTCCTATGTTTGCTCCTTCTGGAGCTGGTGATGAAGTGATGTATGCTGCAATTTGGTTCTCCTCCATCTTCTTGGTAAGATCTACTAGCTGCTTGGTGATCATCTTGTTTTGAGCTAGCAAGGGATCCATGTGGTTCAACTCCATCACTCCTCTGGTGTTACTTCTTTCAGATGCATAGAAGTAGTCATTTTCAGCAACTGTTTCAATGACATCTATGGCTTCTTCAATGGTTTTCTTCTTGTTTAGAGAGCCTCCTGATGAATGATCCACAACCTTCTTTGACTCATATGAAAGACCTTCATAGAAGATGTGAAGTTGGACCCACTCATTAAACATCTCTGGTGGGCATCTCCTTGTTAGATCCTTGAACCTTTCCCAAGCTTCATAAAGTGTCTCCCCATCTTGCTGTCTGAACGTCTGCACTTCAGTTCTCAGCCTATTGATCCTTTGAGGGGGGTAAAACCTTGCCAAAAACTTGTTCACTACCTTTTCCCAATTAGTCAAGCTCTCCTTTGGAAAGGATTCAAGCCACTTGGATGCCTTGTCCCTGAGTGAAAAGGGGAACAAGAGCAACCTATAGACATCGGGGTGGACTCCATTGGACTTCACCGTGTCACAAATCCTCAAGAAGGTGGTCAAGTGTTGGTTTAGGTCTTCTTGAGCACCTCTTCCAAATGAGCAATTATTTTGCACCAAAGTGATGAGCTGGGGTTTTAGCTCGAAATTGTTGGCATGTATGGTGGGTTTCTGAATGCTGCTCCCACAGTTTCCAGGATTAGGATTGATAAAGGATCCTAAGACCCTCCTTTCTTGCCCAGCACGGTTGGCATGGCCTTGATTATGAGCCTCCTCTTCATGGTTGTTCTCCAAATTCTCTTCCATGTTGGGTTCAAAATACTCTTCCTCTGCTTCCTCAGCACCAATAATCCTTTTTCCTCTTATTTCCCTTCGTCGTCTGCAAAAGGTTCTTTCAGGTTCTGAATCAAAGGATGTTGAAGCTCCTTCTCTTCTCCCTGTCATACAACAGATTGCACAGCCGGAGATGAAATGCTGAAACTAGTTTTGTTAGAGTAATTGTTATTGTGAGTGATGTAAATTATCAAACAGTTAGTGGGTTAGTGAGCAGAATTATAGTAAACAAAGAAATGAAGAACGAAACAAAACTAAGGGGGTGCAGGGGTGAGGAAGAAATCAAAACAACAAATAGAAATTGACAGAATAAACTAAAAGAAAAGGAAAAATGCTTAATCTAGTGATCTTCAAACTTAATCATTGTTGATTCAAAATCAATCCCCGGCAAGGCGCCATAAACTTGATGCGTGAAAACTTGTCTCTCAACAAATTTCCCTTCGGCAAGTATATAGAATTGTCGTCAAGTAAAACTCATAGTAGAGTGAGGTCAAATCCTACAGGGATTGATTGGTCAAGCAATTTTAGTTAGAAGAAAGTGCTAGTTGAGCTGAGCAGAAATTGGATTTGGAATTTGCAGAAAATCAAATGACTGGACAGTAAATAGCAGAAATTAAAGTGCAAAATCTTAAATGGGGAGTTGGGGTAATAAGCATGAAATTAAATGACAGAAAGTAAAGAGAATGGGTAAGATAAGATATGGGGAAATCATTGGGTTCAGGAGATGTTGCATTCTCCGGATCAAGTTCATTCTCATCTCTTCCTCAATCAATGCATTCATTGATCTCTTTGGCAATCTTAAGTGATTGGATCCCAATTCCTTGGCAATCCAATCTCTCTAAGCTTGAACAATTGCCCAATTCCTTGATTTAATTGCTCAGGGGAAGAGATGAAGTGTGGTCACTAATTATACCACATGTATTCCCAAATCAAAGTATTGGTAGGATTATATGTCACAATATCCATACAAAGCCCAATTTGGTCCAACATGAGAAAGCATTTCTAGCATGATCTCCTCATCCCTTTTCCAAGGCTCAAAGGAGATCCAATTATGGAGAGTTTCTTTTCCAAGACAACTAAGCAATTGAATTAAGATTGAAAGCTTTCTAGTAAGATCAAGAGAAAAGAAAGAAGAAGAAGAATGAAAACTATAATTGATCCATCAAATTACAACAGAGCTCCCTAACCCAATGAAAGGGGTTTAGTTGTTCATAGCTCTAGAAATGAAAAATAGCAGAAAAGAAAAATCCATGCTAAAGTGCAGAAAAAGTAAATTTATAGAGAGTAGTGCCCAGAAGTGCCAAGCTTCTCTCTAGTTCAAAACTACTCCCATATATACCACTCCTCATGATCTTCTAGTAAGTTCTGCAAGTCTTGGATGTGGGCTCTGGACCTTGTGTTGAAGCAGTTCTTATCTTTAGTGGGCCCAGCTTGTAGAGAAATATGAGTTAGACTTGGGCATTTAGTAAGATTAATGTTGAGTCACATTTTTGGGTGCGAGAACGTTAGTGGCATTCACTTTTTCCACTAACGTTCCACCCTTATATACCCACGTTAACTCCAACGTTAGTAGTCTTAACGTGACTACTAACGTCTCCTATTCAATCCGTGGCTAACGTTAATGGGACTCACTTTTCCCATTAACGTTGGCTTGTGCCCCTTTTCGCAAACGTTAACGGGACTCACTTTTCCCATTAACGTTGGCTTGCCTCTTGCCTCTTGCCCCTACGTTAAGTCACACGTTAGCTTAGCTAACGTGGCTCTTAACCTGGGTGTTCTTCACCTTCGAGAGCATTAGTGACACTCACCTTTGTCACTAACACCCCAATTTCCTAAAGGTCCTACGTTAGGACTCACGTTAACTAAATTAACGTGGCTCTTAACGTAGTAAATGAAGCCATCTCCCAACGTTAGTGACAAAAGTGAGTGTCACTAACGTTGGTTCTTTGAATTCAACTCCACGTTAACTTTCACGTTAACAATCTTAACGTGAGAATTAACGTAGGCAATGCTAATGATCCAACGTTAGTGACTAAAGTGAGTATCACTAACGTTGGTGTTGTTGCTCCTCTTCCACGTTAGAGATCACCTTAACTAAGTTAACGTGACTCTTAACGTGGGGCATTGCCTAGTTTCCCAATGTTAGTGGTGTTCACTTTTCTCGTTAACGTGGAGTTCCCCTTTTTCTTCTACGTTAACTACCATGTTAACTTAGTTAATGTGGCTATTAACGTGAGCTATGGATGGCTTCACAGGCATTATTGGTGATCACTTTTCTCATTAACGTTGCAAGCTCCTTGCCATTCCACATTAGTGTTCTCGTTAACTAAGTTAACATGAATGCTAACGTGGTTCTTCCATGCTTCATTTGTCCTTAAATCAAGAAATTAAAGTGCATAAAGCTCTAGCCAAAGTCATGAGATTATGCATTATCAAGATATCATGCAATTCTAGCAAAAATCTCATGAAATCATGCAAAATTCACAATAGTTGCTTGAATCAATGTGTAAGTGTATTTTCACCCAAAACTTACCTTATTCACTAAGAAAATGCATGAAACTACCCTAAAACAGTAAAGAAAAGGTCAGTGAAACTGGCCTAGATGCCCTGGCATCAAAAGGCAGTTTTCTGTAAAAGCTTTAGAAAGACAGCTTTAAGCGTAGGATCTCATAATTTCCTTCATAAGACACTTAGGGAGTGGTAAGAACATATTAGTGAGGCAAAGATAAATAAAAGATAAAAAGTTGAAGAAAAGATAAAAATCGAAGTAAAAGTATGTAAAGTATTAATGACAGAAAAACAGACAGAGGCTAGCGAACGAACTAGGGCAACATAGTTAGTCCTTGAGTTGTGACTAGGCTTAAGTATTATATAAAAAGTTAAACTGTTTCAGTATAGACTTAATGAACCTATACTAGAGACATGCTAACTATTCATACCAAAATTTACATAAGCTTTAAATACATACGTTAAGCAGAGAAAAGAGTAACCAAAGTAGAGTAAAGAGATCAAGAGATATTTGTTAATTTGTTGCATTAAGGAAACCCCATAGTTATTTGTTTGTTCATCTGCTGCATTGAGGCAGTTAGATAGATGGTGGTGCGACCACTGAGAATGCTTTCCTGCAGTACAGATCCATATTTTAATTCTGTAAGGCAGAGGGGTTATTTCCTACTACAGATGTACCGTGACCACCTATTCTATTTCTGTAGTGGCCGAGGGGTTATTTTCTGTATACAGAAGGTGTGTCGGCATACATCCCTGCAATGACAGATGTGTTATTTCATGCGTGCAGTGGACCCTGTGGTGGCAGAGGGGTTATTTCCTGTACACAAGGGTATAGCCAACTGGAAAGCCATACCCGTTTCAGCTGCTTTGGGTTATGTCAGGAGCGGGTAGAAACCGACAGATGTGCTCATTACCTACAATAGGGCTAGACATGCGTCATACTTGGTTATGCATTTCCTCTGTTATGATTGTTGTTTGAATATAAGCTTTCTTTGTTTGTATTCTGTTCACTGTGTCTGTGTTTTAATTTCTTGTATTCTTTTATTTGTGTTCTATTTTCTGTTTGCTCTATTTTATCTATTTATCTGTTTGCTGCTTCTCTGTATTCTGCTAATAGTCTGCTAAGCAACATAGAATTAATGAACTTAACTAAATACCCTGACCCTACTAAGAACTCCCCAGTTCTTACCCCTTCTCTCTCCCTTCTCCCTTCAGATGGAAGCTTGGGTACCATTCCATAGTTCGCTGATGACCGTTCATAAAGAGGATTCCGCTTTAGGTAGTCTTCTGAGTCTAGGGTGAATCCCGTTTTCTATTCACATGTATATACGGTGAGAATAGCCTACGTCTGAACCCCGTTTGTACGTGAACTTTAGCCTAAATCCTGTGTACGAGTCTCATGTTGTGTGGCTACTTGATGGAGTACCAGAGAGACATCATATGGCAATGTTTGGTCGTGCAGAGGAGTAGTAGGTGATATTCCACCTTTTGATGATGTTTCACCTGACTTGAGTTTTGAAGACTTAGAATGTATTTTCCCTCGCTTTAGTAGTTTAGAGGGACTAGGTGATTATAGAGTCTACGCTAGCCTGGGTGCCAGCTTAGGGACTTCTTGAACAAGTCAGGGCCTGGGATGTTGTATGTATATATATGTATATAGATATTATTTAGCTATATTTAGGGGTATTCTAACTAAAAGGATATACTCTAATAAAGGCTGGATCATGGAATGTTATCAACTGCTTGAGATCTATTTATGTGTGGTTGTTTATAACTGTTTTATCTATTATTATTTGTGAATTGATTATAACTGATTATGTTTATTAATCCAAATGTTGTTTTAAAAAAAAGTACCTCACAGAATAACTACGTTTTTAACAACGAATCAGGCTCATATAATAAATAATAGATAATAATTAGGAAGACAAGTTGGTAGCACTCAGTTTCTAGTATGATCATGACGTACCAGAAATTGGGTCGTTACATAAGCGGCTTGTTGAATTTGTAAAAGGTGTTCATCTGGAAAGCTTTTGTTCACTAGATATGAAGCTTCTTGATTTGTTTCTTGTGGCAGCCTTGATAAATGATCAGCAACTTGATTTTCACTCCCTTTCATATCCTTTATTTCAATGTCAAACTCTTGTAGGAGCAATATCCATCTGATAATTCTTGGTTTGGCATCCTGTTTTGACATCAAATACGTAAGGGCAGCATGGTCAGTATAAACTACAATCTTAGATCCAATCAAGTATGATCTAAACTTATCAAATGCATAAACCACAGCCAATAATTCCTTCTTTGTTGTGGTGTAATTTTTCTGAGCTTCATTCAATACTTTGCTTGCATAATAAATGACATGGTGTAAATTACCCTTCCTTTGTCCCAACACAGCACCAATTGCAAGGTCACTTACATCACACACGAGTTCAAAAGGTAATTCCCAATCTAGGGGTGTGATGATTGATGCTGTTGTGAGTTTGGTTTTTAAAGTTCCAAAGGCATACTTACAGTTTTCATCAAAAACAAAGGGATTATCAACCACCAGCAAATTGCTCAGTAGTTTGGCTATTTTGAAAAATTCTTGATGAATCTTCTATAGAATCCAGCAAATCCTAAGAAACTTCTAACAGCTCTCACATTAGTTGGTGAAGGAAATTTCTCTATGATTTCTACCTTTTCCTTGTCAACTTCTATCCCTCTTCTTGAAACTTTGTGACCAAGAACAATTCCTTTGGGCACCATAAAATGGAATTTTTCCCAATTTAAAACCAAATTGGTTTCCTAGCACCGTTTCAAGACTAGGGTAAGATGATGCAAGCAAGCATTGAAAGTGTCACCAAAAACAGAGAAATCATCCATGAAAACTTCAATAATCATTTTTACCATATATGAGAAGATTGATAGCATGCATCTCTGGAAGGTAGCTGGGGCATTACACAACCCGAATGGCATTATTCTATATGCAAAGACTCCAAAAGGACAGGTGAATGAGGTTTTCTCCTAATCCATAGGGTCCACCACTACTTGATTGTAGTCAGAATATCCATCTAGGAAGCAGTAATAGGCGTGGCCAACCAACCTTTCAAGTATTTAGTCAATGAAAGGAAGGGGGAAGTGGTCTTTTCTCGTGGCATCATTCAGCCTTCTATAATCAATACACATCCTCCATCCTGTCACAGTTCTTGTGGGAATAAGCTCATTCTCCTCATTAACAATGACAGTCATCCCACCTTTCTTTGGCACCACTTGAACTGGGCTTACCCATGAGCTGTCAGAAATAGGGTAGATGATTACTGTATTCCATAGCTTCATCACTTTTTTCTGAACAAATTCTTTCATTGTGGGGTTTAGCCTTCTCTGAGGTTGAACCACTAGTTTGGAATTGTCCTCCAAAAGTATCTTGTGCATGCATATGGCAGGGCTTATGCCTTTCAAGTCATCAATGGTCCACCCAAATGCATCTTTGTGGTCTTTCAATACAGCAAGAATTTTGCTTTCTTCTTCTCCATTTAAGGCAGAGTTAATAATCTCTAGAAAACTATCCTCCTTACCAAGAAATGCATATTTAAGGTGTGGGGGAAGATGCTTCAGATCTTGTTTTGGTTTCTCCTTTGTCTCGCCTTTAGAAGTAATTTTAGTCTCTTGTTCTTCAGAGACTTCTTGAACGGCTTCTGTCTCTTCTTGTTGTTCTTCTTGCCTGTTGGCTTCAAACATTTCCTCCATCAGTTCTTCTATCATTTCTACTCTCATGTGCTATGCTTTCTCAGGAGGGTATTCCATATCTTTAAAGACATTGATGATCATTTGCTCATCATGCACCCTGAGGATCATTTCACCTTTCTCTACATCTATAATGGCCCTTGCTGTGGCCAAGAAAGGTATACCCAAGATAATTGAGTTATGCCCTTCTTCTTCTATGTCTAAAATGACAAAGTCAGTAGGGAAGATGAATTTTCCAACCTTCACTAACAAATTCTCCACCACTCCATCAGGTATCTTGAGTGACCGATCTGTCATTTAAAGTGACATTCTAGTTGGTTTGAGTTCCTCTATTGCAAGCTGCTTCATTAACGAGAGGGGCATCAAGTTGATGCTGGCTCCTAGATCACAAAGGGCTTTGTCCAATGGCATGCTGCCAATAGTACATCATAAAAAGAAGCTTCCAGGGTCCTTGAGCTTTGGTGGTTGTCCTTTCTAAATCACAGCACTACATTCTTGAGTTAGAATTATTGTTTCTTTTTCATCACAGCATCTTTTTTTGTTGATAAGCTCATTTAAGAATTTTGCATACAGAGGCATCTGCTCCATTGCTTCAACAAGTGGAATATTAATTTCTGGCTTCTTGAAAACTTCTAGGAACTTAGAGAACTATTGGTCTTTAAGCTCTCTGTTGAACCTTTGAGGATATGGAAGGGAAGGAGTGTATGGCTTCTCCAACTTCTTTGGTTCTTGTGGATGCTCCTTCATAATTTGTTTTCCATTCTTTGAGGCTTGGAGCTCTTCCTCCTTCTGTTTGGACTCCTCTTGGTCTTGCTTGTCTTTTTCTCATACTTGCTTCTTGCTGCCAATATCATTCTCCAAAGGCTTCTTGTTAGCTTCTTTGTCATTCTCTAGGGTTCTTCCACTCCTTTATTGGATTGCTTTACATTCTTCTTTGGGGTTGGGAATGGTATCACTTGGAAGTGCACTGGTTGGTCTTTCAGCCACTATTTGCTTGGATAGTTATCCAATTTGTCTTTCTATTTTGATGTGGTTGTGGTTGAGCATGGGATGTAGATGGTGGATGATAATTGTTTCGGTTATTGGATAGGTTGTTGGGTGGATAGTAGTTGGGTTGAGGTTGATTGTTTTGTGCTTTTTTGTATTGGTTTTGGTTACTGTTTTAATAGTTTTGATGGTTTGTGTTCCTGGAATTGTTCTAGTTTAAGTTTCTCTGCCGAACTCATTTTGTCCAGCTCTTTCATTGTGTATGTATTGGACGTGCTCAGGCTGTTGCTCTTCATAGCTCTCTTCATCTTGTCCCGATGTAGGTGATGGTTGATTTGTAGTTTTTACTGCTGCAATTTGAAGACCATCAATCCTCTTGGCCATCATCTCCATTTGTTGTTGAATATGTTGATGCATCACCTTGTTTTATGCCAAGATGGTGTCCACACCTTCAAGTTCTAAGACGCCTCTCTTTGGAGCTGGTTGGGGTTACCTTTGATGAGCATAGAAGTATTGGTTGTTGGCTACAATATCTATTAGATTCTGAGCTTCCTCAGCTATCTTCATTAGTTGCACTGAACCTCCAGTAGAATAATCCAAAGCTTCTTGAGCTTTTAAAGTCAATCCCTCATAGAAATTTTGAGGTCTGTCCCATTCATTAAACATCTCTGGAGGACACTTCCTAATCAAGGCTTTATATCTTTCCCAGGCCTCGTAAAGTGATTCTCCATCCATTTGGGTGAAGCTTGCACCTCTGTCTTCAATCTTATGATCCTCTGAGGTGGGTAGAATTTAGACAAAAATTTGCTCACTAGATCCTCCCAGTTGTTGATGGTTTCTTTGGGAAATGCTTCTAACCATTAAGTTGCCTTATCCCTCAGGGAAAATGGAAACAACAGCAACTTATAGATGTTTGGGTGTATACCAATTGTCTTAATTGTGTCACATATCCTTAAAAAGATGGCTAGGTACTGATTGGATCTTCCAAGGGACCTTCCAACATAAGAACAGTTGTTCTGCACCAGTGTAATGAGTTGAGGCTTCAACTCAAAGTTGTTAGCATGAACATTTAGAGTGAGTATGCTACTCCCACAGTTTCTTGCATTGGGGAAGTTGTAGGAGGCTAGAGCTCTCCTTTGAGGCTGGCCATTGTTATTAGCTACCTCTTCGTTTGGTGGATTAGGGGGGTTGCCCTCCATCTCTTGATTCTCTTCCTCTGATTCATCTTCTCCAATTACGCCTTTCCCTCTTGCTTCTCTTCTCAATCTCAAGAGCGTTCTCTCTGGTTCAGGATCAAAAGAAGTGGAGTCATCTCTTATCCCTCCTGACATGCAACCAAAACAACAAGAAACACAAATAGAGCACTCTGCTCCTTGAGTGCAGTTAGGATTAGTAGAGACAAAATCTCAAATAGTTAGTGTGCTTAACAAAACAAAGAAGAAAATGCTTAATCTAGATTATCACCCTACTTAATCATTGTCAATCTATATCAATCCCCGGTAACGGCGCCAAAATCATGATGAGGGAAAAACGATTCCACACAAACTCACCGGCAAGTGTACCGGGTCGCATCAAATAATAATAACTCATGAGAGTGAGGTCGATCCTACAGGGATTGATGGATTGAGCAACTTTAGTATGGTTATGAATTTAGCTAAGCGAATATTTGATGATTTGAGTGAAACTTGATTAACAGAAGTAGAATTGCAAGAAAATAGAAGGGAGGAGGTAAATTGACAAAATCTTAAAATGCAGAAGAAGTAAATTGTAGAAACTTAAAGTGCAAGAAAGTAAAAGAGCTGAAACTTAAATTGCAAAAAAGGTAAATAACTGAAACTTAAAGTGCAAGTTATTTAAATTGTTGAATCTAAATTGACAAGAAACTTAAATTGCATGAAGAATAAAGGGATTTGGGTACTGGGATTCAAAACTGAGCTGGAAAATGTAAAGTGCAGTAAATTAAAGAAGTATGAGATGAAGAAAAATTCCAGAAGAACCAAAATAGAAATAAAAAATTTCAGAAGAAAGAAAATCAAAGAGACAACTAAGATCAGATCCCCAATTCTTAGAACTGTAAAAAGGAAAAGCAAAAGATGATTCTCACATGAAGAATTTCAGTCCAATTCCTCAATCTGAGTTCAAAACCCAAAACAGAAAATAGAAGTTGTAGAAGAAAGAAAAATGAACACAGAAAGCAAGCTCCAATCCGATCTCCAATTCTAGAATTTTAAAAGGAAAATTTAAAAGAGAGCAAAAGGTAAAGGTTTTGAAAAAAAAGAAAAGGTTCTCTTGAAATCAAATTTTCTCCTATTTATACACTTTCTATTTTCATTCATCAAAACTTGGAGTGGCATTTTTTATTTGGCCTTGAATGAAAGTGGGTCTGGGGTGCTTGTTTCTTGCTTCCAGTGAAGCGCTCAGTTGAAACAATGAGCGCAGCGTTCACTCCCTCAGCGTGCATCTCTCGTGCGCATGTTTCTTCCTTAGCACTTTCATAGTGAGCACTATGTTCCTTTGTTGAGCGTTGCCTATGCGTACGGACAGCACAAGCCTTGCCTCCCATATTGAGAATTCACAAAAATGCTCACTTAGTGAGTGTGGCACTCACTTTGGAAATGAGCGCTAGCTATGTTTGCTCTTGAGCGTTGATGACAAGTCATCATATGATAGTTTTGCAAGTATTTTTCACTTGTTTCATTAGTTTTTATGCACATTCTTGCATTGTAAGTAAGTAATTTGGAGTGGATTTGCATGGTTTTACTGAATCAATAAACCACCCTTTAATTGATACTAAATCATGAGGTTTAAGCTAAATTTAATTAGTTTTTGAATGATTTATAAACCTTGTGAATTTGGTGATACTTTGATTGGTTGTTTTGATTACTTGTAGGTGAAGAAAAGAAGAAAACAAGAAAGCGTAGCCTAAGAAGCGTGGCCCAAGGAAGAGAAAAATGTGGCAAAAGAAACGAGAAAGCGTGGCATATTGAAGGATGGAAGCCACATCGATCTCTCCAAGAGCTCAGTGCTCTCCGAAGGAGCACAACAATGAACCAAGGAAGCAAGGTTTGGATGCTACGCTCTCCTTGAGAGCTGAGCACTATTTTGAACCAAGAAAGAAAGGGGAGAAGCACAATGCTCCGCTCTTGCCAAGAGCATTATCGGGCTCCTCCCAAAAATTAATTCAAAGAAAAAGCTTTCCAATGCTTGCCACAAGGTTCGAACCAAGCACCTAAGGAAAGGAAGGAAGCGCTACTCACCAAGGAAAATAAGCCAAAATTGGCCAAATGCATCCCCCAAGTTTCGAACTCAAGAACGCCCCACTCAAGGCATGCGCTAGCTTGATTTCCTTCACAAACAAAAAGAGCCAGCAATGTCACCCCATGATTTCGAACTTGAGACCTCACCAAAGCAAGGGGAGTGCTGCGCTCTTGCCAATAGCAGAGCGCTACTTTCCTTATTCCTTGATGCATGAGGCGCGAGTGTGACACGGCCAGGGAGAATTTGTGCGCACAAGACACGCCAAGACAAGGCAATGCTGCGCTCTTGCTAAAAGCAGAGCACTACCCTGGTGCTACCCAAGCTTGGCACGCTACTAAGGGCCAAGGACACAAGCCACGATGCTACGCTCTCCCCAGGAGCTGAGCACACTACTGGGAGCAAGCACCTATAGGCCAATTTGAACCAAAATTCAATTTAAATTCAATTCTTCATCAAATTGAAAGGCCCACTCCAAATTCAAAAATCCAAAAATAGGAAGTGTATAATAGAAGCTATTTTGATTTAGACAGGACCTTTTTCTTTCTTTTAGAATTTTCACTTGTAATTTTGAGAGTTTTTACTTTGATTTTGGATCTTAGAGAATTGGGAGGAGAATTGATCTCTCTTCTCCCTTGTTCTTGCTTCTACACTCTTTACTTCTTATTTTAATTCTTGGATTGAGAGTTAAAGGAATTCTGTTTCAATCTTGATCTAAGATTTCTCTGGTTTACTTTCTGCATAATTTCAAGGAACTAAAAATTGAATCTAAATTTTCCTTTACTGCTTTCATCTTCTACTTCTTTTGCAATTGTTCTTCATTTTCTTTTGCAATTGTTTTTAATTTGATCAAGGAAGGTAGTGAGATCTAGACTCAGTTTCTAGTCTCTTGACCTCTGAGATCTACATTTTTCATTCAGTTCACTTGCTGAATGCTTCTGCAAGCAATTCTACTTTGCTGATTGAGATCTACTTCACTGCAATTCATCTTACATTCTTCTGTTTGATGCAATTTACTTTCCTTTGTTTAAATTCTACAATCCCAGTTCCCAATTCCCTTTTACATTCAAGCAATTTACATTTCTTGCACTCTAAGCTTCTGCAATTTACATTTCTTGAACTTTAAGTTTCTGTCATTTAGTTTACTTGTTCTTTAAGATTCATCCCTTTTACTTATTTATCTCTTTAATTTACTGCAATTCTTCCCTCAAATCAACTCTTGTTTGCTTGACTAAATCAACCACTGAAATAAAATTGCTCAATCCTTCAATCCCTGTGGGATCGACCTCACTCATGTGAGTTATTATTACTTGATGCTGATGACAAGTCATCATATACCCATTTTTCAAGCTAATTTCACTTGTTTTATTAATTTTTATGCACTTTCTTGCATCCTAAGTAAGTGATTTGGAATGAAAATGCATAACTTCTTTAAATCAAGCAACCACCATTAAATTGATGCTAAATCATGAGGTTTGAGCAAGAATTAATTGATTTTTAATGAATTATAAACCTTGTGAATTTAGAGATACTTTGAGTAGTTGTTTTGGTTTCTTGTAGGTGAAGAAAGAAAGAAAAAAAAGAAAAACGTGGCTTAAGAAAGCGTGGCCCAAGGAGAAAAGAGTGTGGCGCATGGAAGGGAGGAAGCAAACATTGCCCTCCACAAGGGCACACTGCCCTCCAGGAGGGCAACATAATGAAACAAGCTTTAAGAAGCAACACTGCTCTGCCCACAACAAGGGCGGAGCACAAATTGATGCCAAGGATCAAGGAGAGCAAAAACTCTGCCCTGCCCTCCTCAAGAGCAATATCGGGCTCCAATCAAGAATAATTCAAAGGAAATTGCTTCCTAGTGCTTCCTATGGGTTTCGAACCCAAGGACAAGGAGGGAAGGAGTAGCGTTCAAACAAAAAGAAAACAAGCTTGCTTTCATTCTCCATGAATCGAACACGGCACCATGAGGAAGTAAGGAACTAGGCGTGACTTTGGTGCCAAGAAAACCAACGAAAAGAAGCAGCGTGCGCCTCCACCAAGTTCCAAACTTGGAACTTCACTTTTGGAAACATTGCCCTGCCCTCCGCTAGGGCAGGGCAGCATTTTGTGGTGCACAGCCAGCGCACCAGATTGGCACGCACCAAGGGAGCTTCGGCAGCAGCAGCACGCACGGGCAGCAGAATCTGGCGCACCAAAAAAACTCTGCCCTGCCCTCCACAAGGGCAGGGCAGCATCCTGCAGCACCACACGCACCAACACGCACGCACAAGGGCCGCACGCACAAATTCCTGCCCTGCACTCCACAAGGGCAGGGCAGCCTCCTGGAAGCAATTTTTCATGGGTTGAAAATGGGATTAAAAATCCAGTTTAATTCATTTCTTCACCAAATCAAAAGCCCATCCAAATCCCAAGATCCAAGAATAGAAAGTGTATAAATAGGAGATAGTTTGATGTAATTAGGACCTTTCTTTGGAGCTTTGAACCTTTGGAGCTTTTCTTTACTTTTGACTTTTGAACCTTCTTTTGATTTTTTAATTTTGAGACTTCATTGAGAGCTAGGAACGGAGATTTGAGAGAATTGGGGAGGAGAATTGAGCTCTCTTCTTTCTCGTTCTTGCTTGAGCACTTTTTACTTTTCTTGTTTGAGTCTTGGTGTGAAGAATTGAGGAATTTCTGTCTCAATCTCCATTCAAGATCTCTTTAATTTCCTTGCTGCATAATTGAGTTCAATTACATTTTCTTTGCTACTTCTTCTTTAATTTCTTGTTAATTGCTTTGTGAACTTGGATCTGGGAAGGCAATTGAGATCTAGACTTTGCTATCTAGTCTCTGGAGCCCTGAGATCTCATTTTCTTTTTGGTTCTTCTGTGAACCCCTGCTGCAATTTAATTTCCATTTCTGTTTGAGATCTAGTCTATTTCAATTCATCTCTTGTTTAGTTAATTGTTGCAGTTTAATTTCACTTGCTTGAATTCTGAAATCCCAGTCCTCAAATCCCTTTTCCATTCAAGCAATTTATATTTCTTGCACTTTAAGTTACTACAATTTACATTTCTTGCACTTTAAGTTTCAGTCATTTAATTTCTTGTCCTTTAAGATTCAGCTCTTTTACTTTCAGTTCTTTTTAATTTCTGCAAATCATCCCTCTCCCTTTACATTTCCTGCTATTTACTTACTGTTGAATACAAAATCACTCAACCAACACTTGATTCGCTTGACTAAATCAACCACCGAACTAAAATTGCTCAATCCTTCAATCCCTGTGGGATCGACCTCACTCCCGTGAGTTTTATTACTTGATGCGACCCGGTACACTTGCCGGTGAGTTTTGTGTTGGATCGTTTTCCACACATCAAGTTTTTGGCGCCGTTGCCGGGGATTGAAATAGATTGACAATGATTAAGTGAAGTGGAGGTCTAGATTAAGCACTTTCTCTTTTCTGTTTCTTTAATTTTGACTAACACACTAACTGTTTGAATTTTTGCTTAAACAAACTAAAACTTCATTCTAGCAATAGATTAAAGTTTCACTGGTTTTCTAGATCTGTGTGTTTATTGTTGTATGTTTGTATGTCAGGTACAGGAAGATCTTCCCCTATTCTCTCTGAAATTGACCAAAGAACTCTTCGAAGAATAAAAAGAGCTGAAGAGGGAAGAACGTTATTGGAGAGGAAGAATCTGAGGAGGAATTCCAAGAGATGGAAGGAGATCCATCAAATCCCAATCAACCAGAAGGAGGAGCCAACAATAACCCACAACAAAGAAGAGTATTGGCTTCCTACACATTTGCAAATGCTAGTCACTGTGGGAGTAGCATTCTTACTCCTAATGTCAATGCAAATAACTTTGAACTAAAGCCACAACTCATCACTTTAGTCCAAAACAACTGCTCTTTTGGAGGAGGACCATTGGAGGACCCGAACCAACATCTATCCACTTTCCTGAGGATTTATGACACTATCAAAACCAATGGTGTGCCTCCTGACAGCTACAAGTTACTGCTCTTTCCATTCTCTCTCAGGGACAAAGCCACTAAATGGCTAGAAACATTTCCAAAGGAGAGCATCAACACTTGGGATGATTTAGTGAGCAAGTTTCTTGCCAAATTTTATCGCCCTCAAAGGATCATAAGATTAAAAACTGAGGTGCAGACATTCACTCAAATGGAGGCTGAAAATTTATATGAAGCATGGGAAAGATATAAGGCACTACTGAGGAAATGTCCACCAGAGATGTTCACTGAGTGGGACAAGCTGCAGAACTTCTATGAGGGACTTACTCTGAAGGCTCAAGAAGCACTTGATATTTCAGCTGGAGGCTCATTACAACTCATGAAAACAACAGAGGAAGCTCAGAACCTCATTGATATGGTGGCTAACAACCAATATTTCTTTGCTCACCAAAGGCAACGTCAACCATCACAAAGGAGATGAGTAATGGAGTTGGAAGGAGTGGATTCAATCCTAGCTCAGAACAAAATGATGCAACAGCAAATTCAACAACAGTTTGAGCAGATGGCCAAAAGAATTGATAGCCTTCAAGTTGCATCAGTAAGTGCCACAAGCCAACCATCAACTACTTGGGGGCAAAATGAAGAAATTCAAGAGGAGCAACAGCAAGAGCAAGTTCAATACATGCACAACCAAAATCCTGGAACAAATGAAGTCTATGGTGATACTTACAATCCTTCTTGGAAAAACCATCCCAACCTCAGATGGGGAGACAACCACAATCAAACTCAGCAGCCATGGCAAAGGAACTCAAATCAAAACAATTGGAAAAACACAAACCAAAACAACCAGCCAAACACTAACCAAAACACATACAGTAAACCACAAAACATTTATCCCAACTCTAACCATTATCCATCTAATAACCACCCGACTAACCAAAACACCTACCATCATCCAGCAACACCCCACAACCAACCAATCTCACAAAACTCTCAGAGAATTACTAATCTAGAGATGCTCATGGAGAAGATGATGAAGAACCAAGAATTGACCACAAAGAACCAAGAAGCCTCCATGAAGAACCTGGAGAGGCAGATTGGGCAAATCTCTAAGCAGACTTCTGTTGAAAAACCATCAAGCTCACTACCAAGTGACACCATTCCTAATCCAAAAGAGGAGTGCAAGGCAATACAGTTGAGGAGTGGAAAAATCCTGCTGAAAGATGAAGAAGCCACCAAAAAGCCCAAGGAAAGTGACAAGAAACAAGTTGAAAAAGAGGCAGCTAATGATGAAGATGCAACAGCAAGCAATCTCCCTCAGAATCAACCTCAAGAAAAAGAAGATAGACAACAAAATCTGAAGAAGGGAAAGCAGATCATGGAAGAACCAAATCCAAGACAACATCAAGTGGAGAAAAACTTGACACCTCCACTGCCTTATCCCCAAAGATTCCACAAAGAGATTACGGACCGACACTTTTCTAAATTCCTTGAGACTTTCAAGAAGTTAGAAATTAACATACCCATAGCTGAGGCATTGGAGCAAATGTCTCTGTATGCCAAGTTCTTAAAGGAGCTCATCAACAAGAAAAGAGACTGGAATGAGAAGGAAACGGTAATGCTCAGTGAGGAATGCAGCGCTGTGTTACAAAAAGGAATTCCACCAAAGCTTAAAGATCCAGGGAGTTTTGTAGTATCATGCACCATCGGCAAATTAACCTTGGACAAAGCTCTCTGTGATCTTGGATCTAGTATCAACTTAATGCCCCTGTCCATGATGAGGAAGCTTGCTATAGAAGAACTCAAACCCACCAGGATGTCACTAGTCATGGCCGACAGATCAATCAAGACACCCAATGGAATTGTGGAAAATCTGTTAGTGAAGGTTGGGAAGTTTATCTTTCCTGCGGATTTTGTAATATTGGATACCGACGAGGAAGGAAACAATTCAATCATCTTGGGAAGACCATTTCTAGCAACTGCAAGAGCCATTATAGATGTGGAAAAAGGAGAAATGATCTTCAGAGTACACAATGAGCAAATGATCATAAATGTTTTCAAGTCAATACAACACCTTCCTGAGCAAGAAGATTACCTGAGGGTGGATATGATAGAGAGTCTGGTGGAAGAAATATTAGACACTAATCAGCATGAGCAAGAAGAAGAAATTAATCAAGAGACAGTAGAGGACCACGCAGCTGAGATCTCTATTGACAAGGAGGTGAAACCAAGCAAGAAGGAAGAGATGTATAAACAAGAACTGAAGCCATTACCTACCCATCTCAAATATGCATTCCTTGGCACATCAGAAAGTTTCCCAGTGATCATCAATTGATCCCTGACAAAAAAAGAAGAAGGAGAGCTTCTTGATGTACTCAGAGCTCACAAGGATGCTTTAGGATGGACCATTGATGATCTGAAAGGCATTAGCCCTGCAGTATGTATGCATAAAATCCTCTTGGAGGACAATTTCAAAGCAGTAGTTCAACCTCAGAGAAGGTTAAATCCTGCAATGAAGGAAGTTGTCCAGAAGGAAGTAATGAAATTGTGGAATGCAGGGATAATATATCCTATCTCTGATAGCTCATGGATAAGCCCAGTCCAAGTGGTACCAAAGAAGGGTGGAATGACAGTCATTGTCAATGAAAAGAATGAACTCATTCCCACAAGAACTGTGACAGGATGGAGGATGTGTATTGATTATAGGAGGCTGAATGATGCCACACGCAAAGATCATTTCCCAGTTCCTTTCATTGATCAGATGCTTGAAAGATTGGCCGGCCATGCTTACTATTGCTTCCTGGATGGCTATTCTGGGTATAATCAGATAGTGGTAGATCCAAAGGACCAAGAAAAGACTTCATTCACATGTCAATTTGGAGTTTTCGCTTATAGAAGAATGCCATTTGGACTATGCAATGCCCCAGCCACTTTTCAAAGGTGTATGCTCTCCATTTTTTCAGATATGGTCGAAAAGTTTTTAGAGGTTTTCATGGATGACTTTTCTGTTTTTGGTGACAATTTCCATACTTGCCTGAAACATCTAACTCTTGTTTTGAAACAGTGCCAAGAAACTAATTTGGTTTTGAACTGGGAAAAGTGCCATTTCATGGTGCCTGAGGGAATTGTTCTTGGTCACAAAGTTTCAAGAAAAGGGATAGAGGTTGACAAGGCAAAGGTGGAAATTATAGAGAAGCTTCCCCCACCAACTAATGTGAAATCTGTTAGAAGTTTCTTGGGACATGCAGGATTTTATAGAAGGTTTATCAAGGATTTTTCTAAAATAGCTAAACCTTTGAGTAATCTGTTAATGATTGATAATCCTTTTGTTTTTGATGAAAAATGCCAGCACGCCTTTGAAACTTTAAAACACAAACTCACAACTGCACCAATTATCACACCCCCGGATTGGGAATTACCCTTTGAACTCATGTGTGATGCAAGTGATATTGCAATTGGTGCTGTACTTGGACAAAAAAAGGGAAGCTTGCATCATGTCATATATTATGCAAGTAAGGTGTTGAGTGAGGCATAAAAAAATTACACCACAACAGAGAAGGAATTGTTAGCTGTAGTTTATGCGTTTGATAAGTTTAGATCATACTTGATAGGATCTAAAATTGTGGTTTATACTGACCATGCTGCCCTCAAGTATTTGATGTCAAAGCAGGATGCTAAACCAAGACTTATCAGGTGGATACTACTTCTACAGGAGTTTGACATTGAGGTAAGGGACAGGAAAGGTACTGAAAACCGAGTTGCTGACCATTTGTCAAGGTTGCCACAAGAAACAATTCAAGAAGCCTCACAACCTGTGAATGAAAGCTTCCCAGATGAACACCTTTTGCTGGTTCAACAAATACCGTGGTTCGCTGACATAGCAAACTACAAAGTGGGGAGGAAGATACCTCAAGAATTCACCAAGCAACAAGTGAAGAAGCTAATCAATGAAGCGAGGAAGTTCTTGTGGGATGAACCTTATCTGTTCAAAAGATGTTCTGATGGAATAATTAGGAGATGTGTCCCTGAGAGTGAAATAAGAGATATATTGTGGCATTGCCATGGCTCAGCTTATGGTGGACATTTTGGCTTAGAAAGAACAGCTGCAAAGATATTGCAAAGCGGTTTCTAATGGCCAACTATCTTCAAAGATGCCAGAGAGTTTGTCCACCAATGTAATGAATGCCAAAGAGCAGGAGGATTGACAAGAAGAAATGAGATGCCGCAGAATTTCATTTTGGAATTAGAATTATTTGATCTGTGGGGCATTGATTTCATGGGACCCTTTCCACCTTCCTATTCTTTCAGATATATCTTGGTAGCAGTGGAGTATGTTTCAAAATGGGTGGAAGCCATAGCCACAACTACCTGTGATGCACAAATTGTCCTTCAATTCCTCAAGAAGCACATTTTCACTAGATATGGAGTACCCAAGGGTCTTATCAGTGATGGTGGTGGTCATTTTTGTAACAAACAAATGGAGAAACTTCTTCATAAATATGGAGTTATTCATAAAGTAGCCACACCATATCACCCTCAGACTAATGGGCAGGCTGAATTAGCAAACAGAGAATTGAAGAAAATCCTAGAGAAAACAGTAGGTAGCACAAGAAAGGATTGGGCTAGGAAGTTGGAAGATGCACTCTGGGCGTACAGGACAGCTTTCAAAACTCCCATTGGGAAGTCTCCCTTTCAGCTATTATATGGCAAATCTTGTCATCTCCCTGTAGAGCATGAACACAAAGCCTTTTGGGCTACTAAACTTCTAAATCTTGACTCTGAAGCAGCAGGGGAGAAAAGGTTGTTGCAGCTAAATGAGCTGGATGAATTCAGGCTAGAAGCCTATGAAAACACCAAGATATACAAGGAAAAAGCCAAGAGGTGGCATGACAGGAAGATTTTGAAGAAAGAATTCAAACCTGGACAACAAGTACTCTTGTACAACTCACGACTCAAGATATTCCCTGGCAAGCTTAAGTCTAAGTGGACTGGTCCATATTTGATAACTAAGGTCTTTCCTTATGGGAGTATTGAATTGCTAGATGAAGCAACAAAGAGTCAATTCACAGCAAATGGGCACAGAGCAAAGCTATACCTAGGAGGACAATGGGACAAGGAAAAAGAGGTTCAGAACCTAAATCCTTCTTGAAGTAAAATTAGAAGATGTCAAGCTAGTGACAATAAAGAAGCGCTTGTTGGGAGGCAACCCAACCTGAGGTAGTTTTCTTTCATAGCTTTTTCAATAAAAATGTTGAATAATTGGTATGGATTGTAAGGAGCTAAGTTTGGTGTTGCACACCAAAACAATTTAAGGGAGAATGAAAGATTCTAAGTTTGGTGTTCCACCAAAAATCTCATTTAAAAACACATTCTCACCTCTTGCATAATGCTAGCTCTAAGCAATCAAACAAATTATTCAAATATTTAACTGCTTTCTAGCCTTAATTCCATAACCTTTAGCAAGGACACAAGGTTTCACATATGGTTAACTTGTTGCATAAGAGGCAGTGGCAAGCAATTAAGTTTGGTGTCCCCAACACCTAAATAAATCCAAGAGCCACACTCAATTTATGCATACTAACCATGCAATTAAGGGCTTGAGAAGCAAGCAACTTTGAGAACTATGCAGGACATGAGTCAACAATTGAAGATATTGTGCATCTTAACTCAAAGAAAACACAACAGAAGGAAGAATCAAAGGGCTGCAACCTCAAAGGTTGTATCTAAACTTAATCCTTGATGTTGTGAATTGTTTTGAACATAGAAACCATTATATATCCTGCTAAAGTGTTTATCTAGTTGCAAGTGAAGTTGTTTGATAAAGTAGGCTAAATCTGCATATTGCTTGTCATCCATTACCGAGCTGAATTTTGTGTTGTTTCCCATATGCTTGAATAAAAGAGAATTGTTTGAATTGGAAAGCAAATATCCAATGTTGCATAAGTTAGAATGGAAGTTAATGGTGGTGCATGTGTTTGATTAAATGCATAACTCATGAAATAATTACTGCATAATATCATTTTCATTGAAGTGTGAGCTAGCTTGCTGTTATAAAGGTTCCTGTCAATAAAGAAAAAAGCCCTTGAGAACAAAAAGAAATAAAATAGAAATAAAAGGAAGAAGAAAAAGCCAATGTGGCAAGAAAAACAAAGAATAAAGGTTGGACACCAATAGCTTGGACCCTATGACATATGCCTGTGGTGTTCTTGTACTAGGATATGCTTGGATAAGTAAATTCTGAGGGGTATCTTAAAATCCGGTCACTTAGATCAACTGATTTGGGATGGCCAATTGAAAGTCCACAATAAAGAGCAACTTAGATACAGAACATTTAGTTATCCAAATAGATGCTGGGCATCAATGATCCTAGGAGGAAATAGTGAGCCATGTGTCTGTGGTGGAAAGATGTTGAGTAAAAATAAAGCCAAAGGCTACTACTGCAACATTAGACACCAAGCCTCCAAAAGAATAATAAGCTTGTTAAGCAACATAAGAAAAGAAAAGTTAGCAAGGGAGTAATTGTCATCCACAGAGGAGAGTATTGGCCTCTTACACATTTGCAAACTCTAGACATTGTGGGAGTAGCATTCTTACCCCTAATGTTAATGCAAATAACTTTGAATTGAAGCCACAACTCATCACATTGGTCCAAAATAACTGCTCATTTGGAGGAGGGCCACTTGAATATCCAAACCAACACCTATCCACCTTCCTGAGGATTTGTGACACTGTCAAAAGCAATGGTGTGCACCCTGATATCTACAAGCTGCTGTTATTCCCATTCTCTCTCAGAGACAAAGCCACTAAATGGCTAGAGACATTTCCCTCAGAGGATTATACGATTGAAGACTGAAGTGCAAAATTTACACAATTGGATGCTAAAACTCTATTTGAGGCATGGGAGAGATATAAGGCTCTGCTCAAGAAATGCCCACCAGAAATGTTCACTGAGTGGGACAAGCTGCAAAACTTCTATGAAGGACTCACTCTAAAGGCTCAAAAGGCACTTGACCACTCAGCTGGAGGCTCTTTGCAACTGATGAAGACTGCAGAGGAGGCTCAAAACCTCATTGACATGGTGGCAAACAACCAATATTTCTTTGCTCAACAAAGGCAACGCCAACCATCACAGAGGAAAGGAGTGCTAGAATTGGAAGGAGTAGACACAATCCTAGCCCAACACAAAATGATGTAGCAACAGATTCAGTAACAATTTGAGCAAATGGCCAAGAGAATTGACAACCTACAAGTTGCATCAGTGAGTGCCACAAGCCAACCATTAACTCCTTGGGGGCAGAATGAATGGAACCAAGAAGACCAACAACAAGAGCAAATCCAATATGTGCACAACCAAAGTTCTGGACAGAATGAAGTATATGGTGACACTTACAACCCATCTTGGAAGACCACCCAAACCTTAGATGGGGAGACAACCACACTCAGACTCAACAGCCATGGCAAAGGAATTCAAACCAAAATTACACAATAAACAACCAGCAAAACACTAACCAAAATTCTTATAGAAAACCCCAAAATAATTACCCCACCTCCAACCATTATCCATCCAATAACCAAACCACCACCCAAAACACTTACCATCAACCATCAACACCCCACAACCAACCAATCTCACAAGACTCTCAGAGGATCACTAATCTGGAAATGTTAATGGAGAAAATGATGAAGCACCAAGAGATGACAACCAAGAACCAGGAAGCTTCCATGAAAAATATGGAAAGGCAGATTGGACCGCTTTCCAAGCAAATTGCTATTGAAAGGCCATCAATCTCATTACCAAGTGACACCATTCCTAATCCAAAAGAAGAGTTCAAAGCTATACAACTAAAGAGTGGGAAGACATTGGTGGACAACATAGAAGCAACCAAGAAACCTAAGAAAAGCAACAAAAAGTCAACAGAGACAGATGAAGCTAGCAACAAGGATGTGACAACAAGCAAAGATGTTTCCGAGAAGTTCAAAGACAAAGACAACCAGCCACACAATTCAAAGGAAGAAGTTCCGGGACAGCAGCAAGTGGAGAAGAGCTTTACACCTCCACTGCCATATACTCAAATATTCAACAAAGAAGCAAAAGATCAACACTTTCTTAAGTTCCTTGAGACTTTCAAGAAGCTGGAGATAAACATTCCCTTGGCTGAGGTATTGTAGCAGATGCCTCTGTATGCCAAGTTTCTGAAAGAGCTTATCAACAAAAAGAGAAGTTGGCATGAGAAAGAAATTATACTGCTTACTCAGGAATGCAGGGCATTGATTCAAAAAGGGCTTCCCCCTAAGCTTTAAGACCCTAGAAGTTTCTTTCTGCCTTGTACCATTGGGAGGTTGACCATCAACAAGGCAATGTGTGACTTAGGGGCAAGTATCAACCTAATACCCTCTTCTTTGGTGAAAAAGCTCTGCATAAAGGAAGTGAAGCCAATACAAATGTCTTTGGAACTGGTGGATAAGTTAGTGATATATTCTAGTGGTGTGATTGAAAACCTTCTAATTTATGTGGACAAATTCATATTCCCTGTGGATTTTGTGGTCTTAGACTCAGATGAGGATGAAGGTGATTCCATTATACTTGGGAGACCATTCTTGGCCACTGCTAGGGCCATTATAGACGTGGAGCAATGAGAGCTGACCCTCAGAATGCATAATGAAAGCATAACCTTGAATGTATCCCCAAAAAACACAGCTTAGTGATGAAAAGAATAACTGTATGGAAATTAACAAAGGAAGCTTGCAATGGAAGGAAGCAACTAGCAAGACAGTTGATAATCACCTTCCAAGGCAAGAAACAAACAACATGGCAGTGCAAAAGAAGACTGAGACTGTGCAAAGGGAAGAGAAAAATCAAGAAGGAATTAAAATGCTAACTGAGAAGGAGAGTCCCAAAATAAAGGTTGCTGTCAAAGAAGAAGGAGTAACAAGAAGAAGAAAGAAAAGTGATGTGCTATAACTGAGTATAGCTACGATTAAGGAAATTGCACAATCGGCAAAATTCCTTCCGGCAAGTGCACCGGTTATCGTCAAGTAAAAACTCACAATAGAGTGAGGTCGAATCCCACAAGGATTGGTTGAATGAGCAATTCGAATTAGAAGTTTGATTAGTTGAGCGGAATCAAGAATTGGGTGTGAATTGCATAAAGTAAATTGGCGGAAAATGTAAATTGCAAGGAATTGAAATGACTGAATCTTAAATTGCGAGAATTAAAGTGCGGAAAAGTAAATTGCTGAAATTAAAAGGGAATTGGGGAGGATTTGCATGAATTGAAATTGCAGAATGTAAATAGAAAAGGTAGATCAGAGATGGGGAGTTCATTGGGTATGAGGAGATATTGAGATCTCCGAATCAAAACATTTTCATCTCTTCCTCGACCAATGCATTCATTGAATCTTGCTTGGCAATCTTATATGATTGGATCCCAATTCCTTGGCTCACCAATTCTCTCTAAAAACAAACAAATTCCCAATCCCTTGGTTTAAATGTTCATAAGAAGAGATGAAGCTCGATCACTGATTATACCACACAGTTTCATGAACCACAATTTGGTAGGATTACATGTCACAATATCCATCCAAACCCCAATCCAATTCACTGTGAGAAAGCTTCTCTAGCATGAATCCTCCATTCCTTTCCCAAGGTTCCGAAGGATTCCAATTATGGGTAGTTTCTTTCCCAAGACAACTACCCAATGGAATTAGATCGAGAAGCTTTCTAACAAAATTCAAGAGAAAAGATTGAAGAAGAAGATAAAACTATTATTGATTCATTGAATTACAATAGAGCTCCCTAACCCAATGAAAGGGGTTTAGTGATTCATAGCTCCGAATTCAAAACTAGAAAAATTGATGAAAAATTCTCAAGTGTCCAAAAGTAAAAAAAATTCCCCTTTGACTTCAATTCTATCCTATTTATACACTTTCTAAATTGAGCTTCTGTTGTGATTCTTGGGCTTTGAGGCCTTTCCCTGATTTCCTTTTTGCTTTGGGTTTATGATCCATAATCCTGATGAGGCTGTGATCCCATTCTGTAACATTCATTGAGCAAACTTAGTGATAAACAAGTAATGACACAAGACTCAACAATTTGAAGTTCCAGACTCATCAATTCTTTAGGCCCAATCCCATAAACTATGATATTCAATTGGGTTTCATACCATAATAGGTTTAAGTTAATATTTGTGCTCAAATGCTAACTTAAACCTCAATATAATTGGCCCAGAAACCCTTTCAAAGAGTGGCGTTTAAGTTGAAGTTTAAGTTTCAGTTTAAGGTCAAACTAAAACTTAAACGTGGAATTGGAAGAAAGCACCCCAGGAGTGTACATAGTCGAACACGTTTAACCTCCAGTTTAAGGTTAAACTGGAGGTTAAACTTGGAAATGAAGAAAGCAACCCCTAGAGGCCATTAGGATCGAACACGTTTAATCTCCAGTTTGAGGTCAAACTGGAGGTTAAACTTGGAAATGAAGAACACACCCTGGAGGAGAAAAACCATCGAACACGTTTAACCTCCAGTTTGAGGTCAAACTGGAGGTTAAACGTGGAACTCTTCTGGTGCCTCTCTATTGCTTCTGGCGTTTAACCTCCAGTTTGAGGTCAAACTGGAGGTTAAACGTGGAATGCTTCTTGGTGAGAAAAGAAAGTGTCAAACACGTTTAACCTCCAGTTTGAGGTTAAACTGGAGGTTAAATGTGGAAATGCTTTTGTGCCTCCCTTAGTTCAATTCTCATTCTGGCGTTTAACCTCCAGTTTGAGGTCAAACTGGAGGTTAAACGTGGAATGCTCCTTAGTGCCCTTTCTCATTCTGGCGTTTAACTTCCAGTTTGAGGTCAAACTGGAGGTTAAACGCCAGTTACAGCATTTCCTCTCTTCTCATAATTTTGGCGTTTAAGCTCCAGTTTAGGCTCAAACTGGAGCTTAAACGTCCCATTTGAATTTCAAGCTTCCTTCATTGATTTTGTTGCTTCCTTGCCTAGCCTCTCTTCCCTGAAATCATCCAAACAATTGCATCAAAGTCTTGCAAAATTTCATGAGAATTCATCCATTCATAGCATTCAAGTAATATAACTAAAAACTCATGGAATTTGCATCAAAATTACACTGTTTGGATGATTCATTACTTTGTTGTTCATTTAACCATTCTTGGTTACTTTAACCTCAAGAAAATGCATAAAACAACTAAAACTAACAGAAAAATGCTAGTGAAACTAGCCTAAGATGCCTTGGCATCAAAAAGCAAGAAAAAGACTCAGAAGGGATGGAAAAATAAGAAAATCCCAACTGAGGGGTTCTCCAAGGGTGATGAAGTACAGTTGATCTATCAACAGTTGGGAACAAGCCAACAAACCAATGATTATTACACTGTCTACAAAATACTCTCACTTGAGCATATTGAGATTGAGCATCAAGGAACAAAAAGGAAGCTCACAGTGAGGAGGGACAAGTTGAGACATCACAGCCATCAACCACCCTAATGGGGGGGCCAATGTGAAGCTAGTGACAATAAAAGAGCGCTCCATGGGAGGCAACCCATGATTTAAGATTCATGTTTGTTTTTCAATAAGCCACGATCACCTTAGCATGATTTTGAATTTTCATGGACATACTTGACAAGCATGCACTGTTTTGGAGCATATGCCAGACTTCTAAGTTTAGTGTGCCTTAGAGCACACCAAATCAGTTTTTCAAGCACTCTTAGAACATATACTTAGTCATTTCGATGAAGTATATGACCAAACACCAAGTTTGGTGTCTGCATAAGTAGTGATTTTTAGAAGATCATTTCTGGTTCATGGAATCAATGTCATACATAGATGGATCATGCATTATTACATTTTAGGACTTATGATAGAAAAATCATATCTTATGATGAAAGTATCAATTGTGATGAATTGCTTGCATTTTACATTTATTCCTCAGCAAGAGACAAGTTTGGTGTTCACCAAACCTTGGATCACTGACCAAGGGACACAATTGATCCTTTATGAATAAGAAACAAAAATAATTTTTCTTAAAAAGCACTTACCACCGTGTACAATTATATCCTAAGGCTAATTATTTTGATTTAATTAGGCAAAGGAGATTAAGATGAAGACAAGGAGAAAAGGGGCCACGGCTATGACAAGCCAAGTGAGAGGTGATCATATGTTCCTAAAGAAGCGTGCCCCTTGGAAAGAAAAATTTGCATGCATGCACCATTGGACACCGGAACGCATGCAACCAATGAGAAAGGAATTCTCGTCAAGCTTCAACAATGCATGCAGGCCGTTCATTCCACGAGTCCTCTATGTTGCTCAACTCAATCTTCACCCTTCATGGTCATCAACAAACTCCCTCATCCATTGTGGTTTTGTTCAAAAACGTGAAGGCCTTGCCTATAAATAGCCTTTGACACAAAATGGCTTACACATTCATACAAGCTACCTTCACTTGTAAACCTTAGTTTCACTCTTCCTCTACTCCAAAAACACGGCAAACAATTCCCCTTCCTCAAAACAGCAACCCCAAACACGTTCCAGTCACTCATTCTCACCCAACAGCCACTTAAACTTCCTACCCACACCCCCTTCACAACAAAACTGTGACCAAAACTCATTCTCTTCTCCTCTATTATTCCCTATTCCATGGCCTCTTCAAGTTCGAAGAGAAGACAGGGAAAGGAACCAATGGTGACTGAACCCTCATCCTATGATGCAAGGAAATTTTGATCTCAATTTCATGAAGGGAGATATCATAGGCTCATGAAAACAAAGCATATCATTTATGAGAAGGGCTTCGAGCTGAGAAAACGGGAGTACCCCATGAAGCAAATCACTAGGGAGAGAAGGTGGGAGCTTCTATGCAATCCTCTCACTAACATTAGTGCAATCCTGATCAGGGAATTTTACGCAAATGCTATGAAAGAGAGCGAAGATAGCATCCCTTACAAGAGTTATGTTAGAAGAGTGGAAGTGGATTTCAGTTCAGCATCCATTACAAGGGCCCTGAAGTTGAAAACCATAACTTATGAAGAGCCTAGCTATGAGGCCAGATTGCAGAAAGAGAATGATCCCGATGAAATCTTGCAGGGGATATGCTTGGAAGACACAGATTGGGAAAGATATTCAAAAGGAGTCCCGAGCCACTTGAAAAGAATAAATCTCACTCCTGAGGCCAAGGGGTGGTATGAGATAGTAAGGAGATTTATACTTTCTACTGGAAACGCCTCAGGGGTCACAATTAAGCGAGCACTCTTGACATACTACATCCTACATGGAGGAGAAATCAACCTCGCACAACTCATAGCCAATAGTATTCAAGAGATAGTTGAAATCACAAACACATCAAGTAGGCTAGGTCATGCAAGCACCATTCCAAGGCTATACATCAAAGCTGGAATGATCTTTGAAGATGATGATATGGAGAAAGTAAAAAAAGGGAAGGAGATCACAAAGAGAAACATAGAGGGCATTACTGAAGAGGATGATTAAGAAGAAGAACACCAAAAGAGAAGAGACCTTAAAAGGGGGAAGAGCAAACTCTTGGTGCCATAGACATGAGCCAATTACAGAGAGCTCTTGAGGAAATATCACAACAAAATATGAGAGTACAAGAGCACTATCTAGAGCACCAGGAGCAATATTTGAAACACAGAGAGCAAAATGAATCTTGGCAGCGTAGAATGGAGGAGAGACAAGAGAGCTGGCAGCAACAAATAATGGTTCAACAAGAAGCATTTCAAGCCAAGATTCTTGAGGGGCAAAGAGAACAAACAACAAATCTTCAAAAGTCATACAGCAAAATGTTCCTTACTCAAGCCAAATATGGGGAATATACTCACAACTTGTATCAGTGAAAGAACATTCATCATACTATTAGAGAGGTTAGACAAGTGCAGCGATTAGAGTATGATGAAAATATGCAAGCAAGGTCGGAGTACTTGACCCACAGTATGCCAGCACTAAATCCATAAATCAAACCATTTGAGCAGTGCCAAGAATTAAGAGACCGACAGAAAGCTAGGAGCCATCATTATACAGAGGTAATAGATCAAAGATTGGAGGCAGTTGGGCTCTCAGGTCTCATAGATACTATATGGGATAGAAGGTGTCCTGGTGAAGAAGCTCGAGACTATTTCAAGCTCGGGAAAAGAAAGAAGAAGAAGGGAGAATCAAGCAAAAGCCAGGAGCACAATAACTAGAAGGTGATGAAGTTTTTTTTATAATTTCAATAAGGAAGATGCATGCCTGAAACATGACATGCCTTCAATTGCCTTTTGTTCTGCATTAATTTTTTTATTTGTTTGCATTAGTAGTAGCTAAGAATAAGTAATCTGCACAATAATTGTCATCCTTCATTAGCTTTGAATTTTGTTTTATTTCCCATATGCCTGAATAAAAGAGAAATGTTTGAATTAGGAAGTAAATATCCAATGTTGCATAAGTTAGAATGAGAGTTAGTGGTGGTAATTGTTGATTTAATGCATGGACCATAGGAAAAAGAAAAAGCCAAAAGTGGCAAAGAAAACAAACAATAAGGCTGGGCACCCATAGCTTGGACCATAGGACACATGCCTGTGGTGTTTTTGTGCTAGGATATGCTTGGACAAGTAAGTTCTAAGGAGTATTTCAAAACTTGGCCACTTAGATCAACTGATTTGGGATTGCCAACTGAAAGTCCACAATAAAGAGCAACCTAGTTACAAAACACTTAGTTATCCAAAGAGGTGTTGGGCATCAATGATCCTAGGAAGAAAAGGGTGAGCCATGTGTCTGTGGTGAAGGAATGTTGAGCAAAATAAAGCCAAAGGCTGCTGCAACATTTGCCACCAAGCCTTCAAAGAATAATAAGCTCTCTGAGCAAAACAAAGAAGGAAAAGTCAGCAAGGGAAAAAGCAAAAGTAAAGCCTTATAACATCAAACTTAGTGAATCTTTGAGGAAACAATTCTTATGTAACAGCAAGCAATAAATGAGCTACCATTATCTGCATAAAAACCCCATGAACCAAGTTCAACTATATGCTCAATAAGGATATGTATACTTCTCTATTTCATTTCATTTTCTCTTATGTTTGATGCTTGCTTGGGGACAAGCAAGATTTAAGTTTGGTGTTGTGATGACAAGTCATCATATGCTAGTTTTGCAAGCATTTTTCACTTGTTTAATTAGTTTCTATGCACTTTCTTGCATTGTAAGTAAGTAATTTGGAGTGGATTTGCATGGTTTTATTGAATCAATCAACCACCCTTTAATTGATACTAAATCTTGAGGTTTAAGCTAAATTTAATTAGTTTTTTAATGATTTATAAACCTTATGAATTTGGTGATACTTTAATTGGTTGTTTTGATTACTTGTGGTGAAGAAAAGAAGAACACAAGAAAGCGTAGCCTAAGAAGCATGGCCCAAGGAAGAGAAAAATGTGGCAAAGGAAACAAGGAAGCGTGGCATATTGAAGGAGGGAAGCCATAGCGCTCTCTCCAAGAGCTCAGTGCTCTCCAAAGGAGCACAACAATGAACCAAGGAAGCAAGGCTTGGATGCTACGCTCTCCTTGAGAGCTGAGCACTATTTTGAACCAAGAAAGAAAGGGGAGAAGCATAATGCTCCGCTCTTGCCAAAAATTAATTCAAAGAAAAAGCTTTCCAATGCTTGCCACAAGGTTTGAACCAAGCACCTAAGGAAAGGAAGGAAGCGCTACTCATCAAGGAAAATAAGCCAAAATTGTTACCATAGTGGGGTGTCTCCCACCTAGCATTTTGGTTTATAGTCCTTAAGTTGGACTTGTTGAGGAGACTCTTGCTAGGGTGGCTTGTGCTTCCACTCCTCTTTGAATCTTCATCCATGCTTGGCTCTTAAAGCTCCTCTGGGATCCCATATTCGAGGTATCCGCTCGCCTTCTTGTGGATTTCTATGCTCCAAGCCAAATGAACAAGTCCTCAATTGACCTTTGTAGCAACCCAACATTTTCCGAAAATCACCCAATTGTGCTTCACACCATACTTGAACTCCAATTCTTGAATTGGTCTTCTTGAAGAGCCTTGAATTCTCTTGACTACCACCATCCTTTCTTCCACTATGTACCAATCCAAGAAGGACTTTGAGTTGGTAGTCCGACTCCAAGATAGCATATTGGTGGGGGCCAATGAAGCTCATAGGTGAAATTGCCACCAACTCAATATGTTCTTGGAATGGAATTGCTTCCTCAACAACTTCCTCTTCCCTATCACTTAAGTCATAACATCGAGGTTGTGAAAAGTCTACCTCCATGTCTCTCTCAAACTCAATAGGAAGAGGCTCATTAGGATCATTAAGGGGATTCACCACTTCGGCTATGGTTTCCACAACTTGCCCTTGTGTCCTTCAAAATCCTTCTTGCTCTTGGGGAAAGGCTTGAAGGTCTTGTGGTTCTTGGGCCAAGGGTGGAAAAGTTTCACATTGGGGTGGAAATTGAGGTTCATTGGTTGGGAAGAAGGTTGTATATGTGGGAGGTGATTCATGTTGGAAGGTATCTTGAGGTGGTATGTAAGGGAGTGTATGGGTGTGGTGGTATGGTGTTTGAAAATATGGTGATTGAGGGTTATGTTGAGGGTAGGGGTCATAGGTATATGGTGGTGGAGGTGTATAGTCATAGTGAAATCCACCATATCCTTGGTTTGGGTATGCATATTGGGGAGGGTATGATTCATTGTAATATGGAGGAGGTTGCTCTCCCAAAATTGATTTCTCTATCCCCTGATGCAATCCAAAGTTAAAGTTATCAAACCCTACAAAAAGATCACAACAAATCTCAAAACCAAGAGTGTGATAACTCATAGAGAAAATAGAAAATAAAGCCTAAACACATCAATCAACAAAATAAACAAAATCCTAATTACCAACAAAAACAAACAATCAACCGAAAATAGTATCTATTCACACTATGGACATATTAACAACAACCAAAATCATAACACTCGTGATGCTAGCTCCCCGGCAACGGCGCCAAAATTTGATAAGAGAGAATTATACCATATAGTCCGAACCGGTAAGGAATCCTCTCAATCAAATTCAATAAAAAAGATGTCACAATTTAATACAAAATTTACCGAGAGTATTTAGACTCCCGAGTCATTCTCCCTAGGAACTAATGCCAAAGAGTGCGTACAATTTTGGTTGTGAAGTAGCAAAGGGGGGTTTTCAATGATTGAAGGCAAGTAAAATAAAGGAATTAAAGAACAAGATAAAATTGCAATTAATAAATCAATAAAGGAATAAAAGGACTATGTGCGTAATATAAACAAGTAAAGCTATAAAGTGAATGAAAAGTGGTTCAAGACATAAAAGAAGCCTTGGCTTAGCTTGGGATGAGTTATGGAATCCCTTCCTTGCCATAACCACAACTATGATAATTATGATGGATTAATCTCACTAAGTCAACCCTTAACATCAAAGGATAAGTTAAGTAAACATAATTGTTATTAATCCACAAATCCTAACTAACTTACTAATTACCTTAGTAAAAAGCTAGCATTTGTGGAAACAATAACAACTAACAACCCAAGAATTATCACTAAATGTTGGACATTATGGCTCTAGTACTCCATAGACTCATTTTCCAAGCCAAGGGGTGGAAATCTATCCCATAGCTAGGGTTGACATTTCATCAAACACCTAGTATGCATATTCACAAAACATGGCAAAATTGGGAATATGGTAAAAGCTATGAACCATAAATGGTCAAAATCAATAAAGGCAACTCAAATAAACATATAAAAGCCATCTAACATCAAATTAAACAACTAGAACTCAAAATTGAAAAACCAAGAATATATTGATAAAAGAAAGTAAAATAGAAGAAAGTGTAGAACAAGTGTAGAAATTCAAAGAGATAATTAAAGAGATACTTACAAAGTAAATTGCTAGAATCCAAAATTCAGAACTTGAAGTATAAAATGCTACAAAACCCAATTGAAACCCTAAGAGAGAAAAACCTAAAACGACACTACACTACTCCTACTATGTGTTTTTCCTAATCTAAGATGGCTCCCTTGCTATATGTTGTTGCTCCCTTAATATAGCCTCTTGAACCAGCCTCGAGCCTTCAAAAATGGGCCAAAAGGAGCCCCAAATTGCGAGTGCACTTGCATTTTTAATGAAGGCACGCACTGGGACCTGTGCGGACGCACAGGCGTGTGCATCCTCACACTTCGCCAACTTTCCACGCACATTTCGCGATGCTCTGGATTCGCTCTGCTTGGGTTCTTGTGCATACGCATAGGTAGTTGTGCACACGCACACATTCTGATTTCTTCTGTGCGTACGCACGCATCCTTGTGTGCACGCACGCATGGCTGAGCTCTCCTCTTTTGTTTTCTTCATGCTTTCTCCCAAATGCATGCTCTTCTTCCATTCCCACCAAGCCATTTCTACCTTATTCATCTAAAATCACTCACAAATGACATCAAGGTATTGAATGGAATGTAAACGGAATAAAATTAGTCAAAATAAGTGCAAAAGAGCATGTTTCCACATTTATGTCCAAATTAGGGAGATAATACAAAAGTATGGTATTTGAGTGCTTAAGTGTGAGTTCATGTGCTAGAATCCATCCAATTTTAGTCAAAATATATCATCAAATATGGATTCATCAGGCACCTAAGATAAACACTTGAAAAGTCCTCAAGAGTCTAGGAGTTCATTGTGGCAATGTGACAACAAATACTCATGCATGTGTTAATGCTTAGCCCTATCCTTGGTAATGAATTGCATTTATTTGTGGTTATGTCTCAATTCAATCAAGAGCAACTCACATTGATTTGCTTGGGACAAGCAAAGCTTAAGTTTGGTGTTGTGATGACTTGCATAATTTACCCTTTTTACCCATGCAAAAGGACCATAAAAAGAGCACATATTCATTGTTTCAATTAAATTTCATGAGCTAAATGATAAGTATTATGGTACATTGCTTTGAAATAGGTTTGTGTTGAATTTCAGGTGAAAAATGTAATAAAAGGGGAGGAAAACTAGCGTGCCACTTAGAGCAAACACCATAAAAGTACATGGGCGTGGCACGCCAGGAGCTGGGCGTGGCACGCTCGTACAAGTTTCCAGAGAGCAATGATGAAGGCCACAAAAGGGTCATGGCATGCCAAGCTGGTCGTGGCACGCCAGGACCATCAACCACTATGGGCGTGCCACTTGGTATCAAAGGCGTGGCACGACAAGCTCTCATCATTACTTGGGCGTGCCACTTGAGGAGCCAGGCGTGGCACGCCAAGCTTTAAGAGAGTCATCAACAACTGGGCATGCCACTTGGGCATCATGGCATGGCACGCTAGTACAAATTTGTAGAGGAAAGATTGAAGGCCCAAACACATGGGCGTGCCACTTGGTATCGAAGGCGTGGCATGCCAAGCCCTCATCCTCACTTGGGCGTGCCACTTGAAGGCCAAGGCGTGGCACGCCAAGCTCCAAAGAAGGCGAAGTAAAGCTGGGCGAGCCACTTGATATTGAAGGCATGGCACGCCAAGCTCTCATCCTCACTTAGGCATGCCATTTGAAGGCCAAGGCGTGGCACGCCAACCCTCAATGACCATCTGGGCGTGCCACTTGGATGTTGGATGTGGCACGCCAGCTCCTAGAACGAAGAAGAACTATGGGCGTGGCACGCTGGAACATGGGTGTGGCACGCTAGTACAACTTTCCAAAGAGGGAAATGGGAGGCCAACCATAAGGGCGTGCCACTTGGTGTCGAAGGCGTGGCACACCAGCTATCATGTCTCACTTGGGCGTGCCACTTAAGTCTCAGGCATGGCACACCAGCATCAACCATCAACAAGAAGAAGACATGGGCATGCCTGATGTGGCGAAAATTGGCGAGTTAAGAAATTATTATAAGAGATACGTTGCAAGTACAGTCTTTAACCAGCCGAAAATTCGCTTATCAATTTAGAAGGGTTGTCACAATATTGAAATTAAAATACTGGGAGTATGAATCCCAGGTCGTCTCCCAACGAGTTGAAGAGAGATGTGCTATTTTATTAATCAGGTATTTTCAAAAAATGGTTGAGTTGATAAACAGAAAATTAAATCAGAGAATTTAGATAATTTAAATAAAAGCCTTGACTGGGAGTAGATTAGTTGGAAGCCCTATTCTTATTGAAGTACTCTCAAGATTAATTGATAATTGAAGGTTGCTCTGCTTAGTTATCCCTCACTAGGTAAAGGAAAGTCAAGCAAGTTGGAAAGCTATTTCTAGTCACAAGTTCTAATCCTCTCCCTTGGGAAGGACTAGTGTCAATGACTAGAGTGTGATCCAACAATAAATGGTAGACGAAATTATGATCATCAACAATGGCTCCAAAGACTTGGTGCTCTCAAACATAAATCACACTTTGTCACAACTCCGCACAACTAACCAACAAGTGTACTGGGTCGTCCAAGTAATACCTTACGTGAGTAAGGGTCGATCCCACAGAGATTGTTGGTATGAAGCAAGCTATAGTCATCTTGTAAATCCCAGTCAGGCAGATTCAACTATATTAAGAGATTATTGGATTTTTTAATAATAATAATAAATTTAAACAGAAAATAAAGATAGAGTTACTCATGTAATTCAATGATGGGAATTTCAGATAAGTGTATGGAGGTGCTGTGTTCCTTCTGAATCTCTACTTTCCTACTGCTTTTATCCAATCTTTGTCACTCCTTTCTATGGCAAGCTGTATGTAGGGCATCACCGTTGTCAATGGCTACATCCCATCCTCTCAGTGAAAATGGTACAAATGCTCTGTCACAGCACGGCTAATCATCTGTCGGTTTTCGAACATGTTGAAATAGAATCCCTTAATTCTTTTGTGTTTGTCATCATGCCCAGCAATCGCAAGTTTAAAGCTCATCACAATCATTCAATTCCAGAATTCTACTCGGAATACCACAGACAAGGTTAGACTTTTCAGATTCCCATGAATGCCGCCATCAATTCTAGCTTATACCGCGAAGATTCTGATTAAGAAATCCAAGAGATATGCGCCCGGTCTAAGGTAGAACGGAAGTAGTTGTCAGTCACGCGTTCATAGGTGAGAATGATGATGAGTGTCATGGATCATCACATTCATCATGTTGAAGTGCAACGAATATCTTAGAATAAGAATATGTCGAATTGAATAGAAAATAGTAGTACTTGCGTTGAAACTTGAGGTACAGCAGAGCTCCATACCCTTAATCTATGGTGTGTAGAAACTCCACCGTTGAAAATACATAAGTGATGAAGGTCCAGGCATGGCCGAATGGCCAGCCCCCATGAAAGACCGAATGGTCAAAAGAACTAGATAGTCCAAGACCTCTAATAAACTAGTAAAAAGTTCTATTTATACTAAACTAGCTACTAGGGTTTACAGAAGTAAGTTATTGATGCATAAATTCACTTCCGGGGCCCACTTGATGTGTGCTTGGGCTGAGCTTGATCTATCCATGAGCTGAGGCTTCTCTTGGAGTTGAACGCCAAGTTGTAACATGTTTTGGGCGTTCAACTCTAGTTCGTGACGTGTTTCTGGCGTTTGACTCCAGAATGCAGCATGGAACTGGCGTTGAGCGCCAGTTTAGGTCGTTCAATTACGAATAAAGTATGGACTATTATATGTTTCTGGAAAGTTCTGGATGTATACCTTTCAACGCCATTGAGATTGCGCCATTTGGAGTTCTGTAGCTCCAGAAAATCCATTTTGAGTACAGGGAGTTCAGATTCCAACAGCATCAGCAGTCCTTTGTCAGCCTCCTATCAGAGTTTTGCTCAGGTCCCCCAATTTCAGCCAGAAATACCTGAAATAAAAAAAAACACACAAACTCATAGTAAAGTCCAAAAATGTGAAATTAGCATAAAAACTAATGAAAATATCCCTAAAAGTAACTAGATCATACTAAAAACAACCTAAAAACAATGCCAAAAAGCGTATAAATTATCCGCCCATCAATAAACCAAATTACAATTTTTCTCTTGAGTAATCCAACTCAAGGTTTCCTTTCAATCATTTCCAATCAAGTTATGGAACTACTCACTCATCATAATTATAAACTTCTCAGAATCAATGGGGAAAATAACAGAAGACATAAGAAATAATGATAAAAGTGATTAATTAAAAATAAAAATAGTTCTGCATTAATAACTTGTGAAAATAATCCAATGTCAACTCTAGAGGGATTAAGAATATGGAAGAAATAATGAAAAGTAAATAACAAACTATAGTGCTAGTACCGGAGGTAAACTCTTTTCAAAAGCTAAAGCCAAAATCTTCAAAATCCTAATTATGAATGTTCAAGTGAGAAACCTAGGGGAGGAGTAAATTCAGATCTAAAAACTTGAAATTGTGCGGAATGAATGTTGTTGTTGTCTCTGCATGTTCCCTGGTTCTAATCTGTGTTTCTGGGCCAAAAATTGGGTTGAAATCCGGCCCAGAAACTCTGCCAGCGACTTTTGTAATTCTGCAGATCGCGCACGTCACGCAGCCGCGTCGTCCATGCGATCGCGTCACTCAGTGTCTCGTATATCATGCGTGTGCGTCGTCTACGCATTCGCGTCGTTCGTGCAGCTTCCAATCCGCGCGGCCGCGTCAGGCACGTGGGCGCGTCACTTTGATTTCTTCCATTTCGCGCGGTCACGTGAGCCATTCGACTGCGTGACTTCTCGCTGGTCATCTTCTCAATTATTTGTGTTCCTTCCAATTTTGCACGCTTCCTCTTCATTCCGTACGCCATTGCTGCCCTATGAAGCCTGAAACACCGAACACACAGATCATGACATTGAATAGTACGAAGGAAGATAAAAATATACAACTAAAAGGTCCTTAGGAAATATGTTTTCAATCATAGAATATTTCTAGGAAGGAATTATAAATACATGCAAATGATATGAATAAGTGGATGAAGACCTGATAAAACCACATAATTAAACACAATATGAATCAGAAAATAGTGGTTTATCAACCTCCCCACACTTAAACATTAGCATGTCCTCATGCTAAGTTGAAGGAGATAAATATGAATGAATAGGAACATGTAAGACTCATGTAATGCAATGCAACCTATATACATATGAATGCAACTATATGAGTTTGTCTACATGGTTAAAAATAGATAAGTTCTCTAAGACAAAACATGGGGCAGATTTCACCAATTCAATTTATATCGTAAAAGCAGATAAATTTGTAAGAAGATAGCCTGTGAAAGCAGGGAGTACAAGACTGAGCATTGAACCCTTGTTGTTGGTGCATGTGCACTCTAATCAGCTCTAGTATATGGGGTAATCACTCTGTCCTTCTCTAATCATGCTTTCAAAAATTTTGTTTTTCACCTAATCAATCAACAATTTTTAAATGCCAATGCAAACATCATGAGGTCTTTCAATGGTTGTAATGGGGCTAAGGCAAAAGTGGGGATACACATATGGCTAAGTGAGCTTGTATATTGAATCTTTAATTAACCTAAGCTCTCACCTAACATACATATATTCTATATAATGCAGCATTCATCTTAGCTACCCAAAATCTCCTTTTCACATTCCATATTCATGTCTCAACCTTTATTTTAATTTTATCACATGTGCATTGATTATTTAAACTCTGACTTATTATTGGGGTAATTTTGTCCCCTTATTTACTAAAACAAAGAGATTTTTTTTTTGCTTATCAGTGCACATAAATTTGTAATTTCCTTTTATGGTTTCACATGAATAGATAACCAAATTCCCTTTATTCTATTATGACATATTTTCTATTACCCTTTATTCCCACAATTTTCCCATACTCAGTTAACACACAAATTCTATCTTAAGCTAACCAAAGATTCAATTGTTTTTTCCGCTTAAGGCTACTAATGTGGTAAAATATAAAACGAGTGGGATTTAAAATAGCTCAAAGTGGTTGACAAAGGTAATTAAAAGGGTTGGCCTATTTGGGATACGTGAGCTAAACAATTAATAGCCTCAATCATATGCACGCACATAACACATTAATTTTGGACATATAGGATAAAACAAAATTTAGATTACAATCATAGAGAAGTAAACACACAAGAGAAAAAAATTGTTTATGGTTAATTAGTGTAACCATGTATTTAGGCTCAAAGTCTCACAGGTTGTGTGTTCTTTTAGCTCAAAAATCCTATTCCAAATTTAAACTTCAAACAAATTTAACATAATTGTTTTGATTTAAATTAGCAAAATTTTCAAAAAATATATGGTCTTAAAGAGAAACTTATTGTATTTTCAATCAGGTAGAACATGCATGCAATTAACCTACTAATATGCAATCCATCATATACTAAAGAGAAAGAAATTGGTGTTAGGGGGAAAGAATTACCTCCAGAAGTCAGGTACTGACTGACCTCCCCACACTTAAGGCTTTGCATCGTCCTCGGTGCCATCTATCAGGAACAAGGGTGGGATGGTGGAAGTATCTCCACAGTCGGGACCGTCATGGCTCCCTGTGCTGGTGAAGAAAGTGGAGTCTAGAGTGCCGGGGTCCTCGTCAGGTCTGTGGTTGCCTGTGAGTAGCTCCTTGAGGTATTTGAATCGGCGGTGGTTGCGGCGCTCTCGGAGCTTTGCTTTCTGGTCTTGTTGGTCTAACCTCTTCAGTATTTGATGCAACAGCTGACTAGTAGATGGTGGAGGAACTGCAGCATCTTCTGTGGACTGGCTGGTAGCGGCAGGTGGTGGCCTAAGATATCTCCCGTTAGGGATGTACTGATCATCCCGTGGAAGTATGGCTTTGGTGTCTCCAGCTCTGTAGGATGCTCCGGCTGCTGAGACAAGATCTGAGACCAAGGCGGGGAAACGAAGGTTGCCCACAATTTGCACGTGTCCCATAGCATTCTGGATGTGTCTTGGTAGATTGAGAGGCTGGCCTGTGAGAATGCACCATAGTAGAACGGCTATGTCTACAGTGAAGGAGGACTCATGAGTGCTTGGAAAGACGTAATGGGACATAATCTGTGCCCATACGTGAGCCTCTAAGGTGAGTACGGAAGCCGAGATTCCCTTAAGACGGGAACGATGGTATCCGAAGATCCATTTGCTGCCAGGTTTTGCGATAACTCTGATAACTCGGTGGAAGGATAAGAAGGTGTTCATTGTTGTAATTCTGAGCTGCCAGAATGGGGAACATCTGCTCACAGTAACGATTGGGAAATCGTGTAGTGTCCTTTGCTGGGAATGCTTTCTCCTTTTCATCGACCTTTATAATCCTTTTAATTCTTGTTGTTGAGGGCTTAACTGCAGTTGAAGATGGCTCTACCACTAATGCTCTTTAGTTTCTTTCTTTGCTGTGGATTTTGGGGTAGCTTTCTCCTCGCCTTTCTTGGTGGCCATCCTGAAAGGAAAATAGGAGAAACATGAATATTTCAAGGGTTATAGCAAGGAAAAGAATGGGAAAGTTGGTAATCAATGCATATGAATGGATAATGATGTGAAAACATGGTCATGACTACATGTGACAAATCAACAATGGAAATATAGCAAGTGCATGGGATGACAATTAAATGCAAGGTGTTCATTGGCATGCCGGCAAAGGGCATGAGTAGCATAGCTCAAGCATTCAATGTCCAAGTTAGATTACCAAGTTTGTCAAACTAAAAATCTATTTGTATTAACAATTATATTGAAGTAATAAAAGATAAAAAAGGTTTTGTGAAAAGCAAGCATTTGAGTAGTAGATTGAAAGAAATCTAAAAATAGTGCAAAATGCCATATGGGCGTTTTCACAAACATGTAGCATGCATGTTAAATAAGGTATCGAAAAATTAATTTTGAGCACGCAGGTGACCCTATAAAAATAATATATAATTGTTAAATATGTCCTAAACAATTCACAAGCAACATATAAAAATAATGACCCAAATAAATTTCTAACACCAATAGAAGGAAGAAGAAAGAAAAAGAAAACATGGATAGAGAAAGTAGAAGAGAAAGAAAAAGAAAATATGAAAATAAAAAGGAGAATCAAAAAGTAGGAGGGAGAAAAGAGAAGAAAATCCTTGATAATGGTGATAGGAAAGAGGGTGTAGAAGAGAGAAAGAAAGGGGTAAGGAGGAAGAAGGGAGAGAGAAGGAAGGAGGAAAAGATATAAGATTGAGAGGGAAGAAAAGATAAAACAATCTGGCAGATTTGAATAAGTTGGGTGGCGCAATCGACGCGGACGCGTAGGGTACGCGGTCGCGCAGAGAGCCCGTGAAGGATGTGACGCGGACGCGTCGGTCACGCGGTCGCGTGACATGATTTGTGCTAGTGGCGTGAGGGCAGCATCGCGCTCGCACAACTCTCTGTTTAATTTATGTTTTGCCAAATTTTTAAGGTGACGTGATCGCATGGGGGATGCGGTCGCGTGAATTTCTAGAAGGAGAAAATGGCACGGATGCGTGGGGCATTCGTTCGCGTGGTTGGGCTTGTGCGACTAGCACAAATGCAGCCCAAGTCTAGCTCAATTTTCGGCCATTCACCCTTTTTACGTCGAATTGCAGAGCCACGCGTTTGCGTGGTCGACACGGGCGCGTGGGGAGGCCAATTTACAATTAACGCGATTGCGTCACCCACGCGGTCGCGTGGATCAAATTGTGCCAAAGGCACGCCTCCAGCCACATTCCTGCACAACTCTCTGTCCTATTTTCTTTCTTTCCAATGCACATGCGACGCGCCCGCGTCGCGTGTGATTTCTTCTTCTCTCTTTTTTTTAATGCAAATGCAGATGCAAACTAAATGTGTTAATAATGAAAAGAGGTATTGAAAAAGAAAACTAAGAGTAAAGAAAGGAACGATCATACCATGGTGGGTTGTCTCCCTCCTAGCACTTTGCTTTAACGTCCTTAAGTTGGACGCTCCATTAGCTCAGTTTTCTGATGTGAGTGGATCCTCCAAGAGAAAGATATCTAACTCCTTGTTTTTCGTCACCTTCTCACCATGGTAGAGCTTCAAACAATGTCCATTAACCTTGAGGAATGCAGAGCTTGAAGGGTGACTTAGGTGAAAAACTCCGTACGGCTCAGCCTTCTCGACTCTATATGGACCTTTCCACCTTGATCTCAGCTTGCCTGGCATGAGCCTCAGTCTAGAGTTGTAAAGGAGGACTAAATTCCCAGGTTGGAACTCCTTCCTCTTTATGTGCTGATCATGTATAGCCTTTATCTTTTCATTGTACAGCCTTGAGTTCTCATAAGCTTCTAGGCGAAGGCTTTCCAATTCTTGCAGTTGCAACTTCCTTTCAGCTCCGGCTTTCTAAAATCCCATGTTGCACTCCTTTACTGCCCAAAAAGCTTTGTGCTCTACTTCAACTGGAAGATGACAGGCTTTTCCATAAACTAAGCGAAAAGGACTCATCCCAATGGGTGTCTTGTATGCTGTTCTGTATGCCCAAAGTGCATCTTGTAGCCTGGTGCTCCAGTCTCTTCTATGAGGTTTGACTATCTTCTGCAATATGCGTTTTATCTCTCTGTTAGACACCTCTGCTTGCCTATTAGTCTGAGGATGGTAGGCTGTTGCTACTTTATAAATGATTCCATGCTTCTTCAGTAATCCTGTTAGTCTCCTGTTACAGAAATGGGTGCCTTGATCGCTCACGATTGCTCGCGGTGATCCAAAGCGACAAATAATGTGGTTTCTAACAAAGGAAACAACGATGTTAGCATCATCAATACGGGTAGAAATTGCTTCCACTCATTTAGAAACATAGTCTACAGCTAACAGTATATAAAGGTGGCCATTAGAATTTGGAAATGGACCCATGAAGTCAATGCCCCAAACATAAAAAATTTCACAGAAAAGCATAATTTGTTAAGGCATTTCATCCCTCTGGGATATATTACCAAATCTTTGGCATGGGGGAACAAGATTTATAAAATTCAGCAGCGTCTTTAAAAAGAGTAGGCCACCAGAATCCACAGTCTAAGATTTTTCTAGCTGTTCTTTGAGGACCAAAATGTCCTCAACTCCCAGATGAGTGACAGGCCTCTAAAATGGACTGGAATTCTGATTGAGGCACACACCTTCTAATTACCTGGTTAGCGCCACATCTCCATAAATATGGGTCATCCCATATATAATATTTAGACTCGCTTTTCAGCTTGTCTCTTTGGTGCTTAGTAAAGTTTGGAGGAAAGGTGCGGCTAACTAGATAATTAGCGACAGGTGCATACCAAGAGACTACCTCAGATACTGCTTGTAGGTTATCAAATGGGAAATTATCAACTATAGGACTGGAATCATCTTTAATGTGCTCAAGGCGACTCAAGTGGTCTGCCACTAGATTCGGGTTACCACTCCTATCCTTTATTTCTAAATGAAATTCTTGTAGTAGCAGTATCCAACGTATAAGCCTTGGTATGGATTCCTTTTTAGCTAATAAATACTTTAGAGCTGCGTGGTCTGAATACACTACTACTTTAGTACCAAGTAGATAGGCTCAGAATTTATCTAGAGCAAAAACAATAGCATGAAGATCTTTCTCAGTAGTAGTGTAGTTAGACTGAGCAGTGTCTAAAGTCTTAGACGTATAAGCAATGACAAAAGTATCCTTACCTTCACGTTGAGCCAGCACTGCTCCTACTGCATGGTTGGAAGCATCGCACATGATTTCGAATGGCTGGCTCCAGTCAGGTCCTCTCACAATTGGAGCTTGAGTCAGGGCGGTCTTCAGCTTATCAAATGCTTGTTTGCAATCCTAACTGAACTCGAACTCGATATCTTTCTGCAGTAACCTGTATAGGGGAAGTGCTACCTTAATAAAGTCCTTAATGAATCTCCGGTAAAAACCTGCATGGCCAAGGAATGAACGGACTTCCCTCACAGAGGAGGGGTAAGGCAAACTAGAAATAACCTCCACCTTTGCTGGATCTACAGAACTGCCAGTATTAGACACAACATGTCCTAGTACAATCCCTTGTCTTACCATAAAGTGACATTTTTCAAAATTCAATACAAGGTTTGTACTGACACATCTATCTAGTACACTAGATAAACTATCAAAGCAAAGGCTAAAGGAATCACCATAAACGCTAAAATCATCCATAAAAACCTCCATACAGTCCTCAAGAAGGTTAGAGAAAAGACTCATCATGGACCTTTGGAAAGTAGCTAGTGCATTGCACAAGCCAAAGGGCATTCTCTTATAGGCATAAGTCCCAAAAGGACATGTAAAAGTAGTCTTTTTCTGATCTTCAGGAGCTATATGAATCTTGAAATAGCCTGTGTAACCATCTAAAAAGCAATAATGTGCTTTACCTGACATGTGATCCAGCATTTTATCAATGAATGGAAGAGGGTAGTGATCCTTATGAGTGGCTTGGTTGAGACGCCTGTAATCAATGCAGACCCTCCAGGCGTTCTGTACTCTGGTTGCTATGAGGTCTCCATGCTTAGTCTTCACTGTAGTGACTCCAGACTTCTTGGGCACCACTTGTACTGGGCTCACCCATTCACTGTCTGAGATGGGTAGATGATATGTACCTCTAGTAGTCTGTTCACTTCCTTCTTGACAACCTCTAAGATAGTGGAGTTCAGTCTTCTTTGGGGTTGACAAATGGGTCTTTCTCCCTCTTCTAAAAATATTCTGTGTTCACAAACTTGAGGGTTGATGCCTACTATGTCTGCCAAACTCCACCCAATTGCCTTCTTGTGCCTCCTCAGCACACTAAGTAACTGCTCTTCCTGTTGAGAAGTGAGGTCCCGTGCAATGATAACTGGAAACTTCTACTTTTCCTCAAGGTAAGCATATTTGAGGTGTGGAGGGAGGGTTTTAATTCTAACTTCTGCTCATGGTCAGGCTCTGGATTGTCTGGAGCTGGTGGCACTGGTATAGTACTTTCATTGTCCTCAGAAAGTGTCCCCACACTCGGACCTTGTCCTATGTACTTCTCTTCAAACTCCTCATGGTGAACTTCAGCTACGGTTTCATCTATGATGTCACACTGGAGGATAGAATGATCTTCTGGAGGGTGCTTCATAACTCCATTGAGATTGAAGCTTACTACTCGACCGTCTATTTCAAAAGAATATGTTCCTAAAAAAGCATCTAATTTGAACTTCGAGGTCTTCAAGAAAGGTCTTCTTAGTAGGATTGATGATGGCTTCTCTGAGTCATTTTGTGGAGGGCAGGGTAGAGTTGCCATGGCGCGCGTTTGTTGCTGGCCGAAACTCCTTTGGTGCGCGACAATTGTGCAAGCTGGCCGCGCCAATTTTTGTGCCATGCACCAAGAATTGCTGCCCTGCCCTTGCGGAGGGCAGGGCAATATTGCCAAAAGGTGAGGTTCCAAGTTCGAAACTTGGTGGAGGCACACGCTGCTTCTTTTTCTTTGGTTTTCTTGGCACCAAAGTAATGCCTAGTTCCTTGCTTCCTCATGGTGCCGTGTTCGATTCTGGGAGATTGAAAGCAAGCCAATTTTTTCTTGTTTTCCTTGTGCTTGAGCGCTACTCCTTTCCTCTTTGTCCTTGGGTTCGAAACCCATAGGAAGCATTATGAAGCAATTTCTTTTGAATTATTCTTGGATGAAGCCCGATATTGCTCTTGAGGAGGGCAGGGCAGAGTTTTTGCTTCTTTTGGTTCTTGGCATCAAATTATGCTCCGCCCTTATTGTGGGCAGGGCAGTGATGCTTTTCAAGGTTTGGCTCATTATGTTGCTCTCCTGGAGGGTAGTGTGCCCTTGTGGAGGGCAATGTTTGCTTCCTCCTTCTATGTTGCACCACACTTCTTATCTCTTGGCCACACTTCTTAGGCCACGTTTTCCTTCTTTTCTTCCTTTCTTCACCTACAAGAAACCAAAACAACCAATCAAAGTATCTCTAAACTCATAAGGTTTATAATTCATTAAAAATCAATTAATTTTTGCTCAAACCTCATGATTTAGCATCAATTTAATGGTGGTTGCTTGATTTAAAGAAGTTATGCATTTTCATTCCAAATCACTTACTTAGGATGCAAGAAAGTTCATAAAGACTAATGAAACAAGTGAAATTAGCTTGAAAAATGGGTATATGATGACCTGTCATCACAACACCAAACGTAATTCTTGCTTGTCCCCAAGCAAACATCAAAACTAAGAGAAAATGAAATGAACAAGAAGAGCAATTATATCCTTATTAGGCATATAGCAGAACTTGATTTATGGAGTTTTTATGCAGACAATGACAACCCAAGTTATTGTTTGCTGTTACATAATATACACTTTTCCTCAAAGGCTTACTAAACTTGCTGTTATAAGGTTTACTCTTTAATTGCTCCCTTGCTAACTTTTCTTTTCTCATATTGCTTAACAAGCTCATTATTCTTTGAAGGCTTGGTGTCAAATGCTGTAGTAGTAGCCTTTGGCTTTATTTTTACTCAACATCTTTCCACCACAGACACATGGCTCACTATTTCCTCCTAGGATCATTGATGCCCAACATCTCTTTGGATAACTAAATGTTCTGTATCTAAGTTGCTCTTTATTGTGGACTTTCAATTGGCCATCCCAAATCAGTTGATCTAAGTGACCGGGTTTTGAAATACCCCTCAGAATTTACTTATCCAAGCATATCCTAGTACAAGAACACCACAAGCATGTGTCCTAGGGTCCAAGCTATTGGTGTCCAGCCTTTATTCTTTGTTTTTCTTGCAACATTGGCTTTTTCTTCTCCCTTTTCTTTCTATTTCATTTTTGTTCTCAAGGGATTTTTCTTTACTGATAAGAACCTTTATAACAGCAAGCTAGCTCATACTTCAATGAAAATGACATTATGCAGCAATTATTTCATGAGTTATACATTTGATCAAACACATTCACCACCATTAATTTCCATTCTAACTTATGCAACATTGGATATCTACTTTCCAATTCAAACAATTCTCTTTTATTCAAGCATATGGGGAACAAAACAAAATTCAGATAGGTGATGAATGACAAGCATTACACAGATCAGCATTCTTATCAAACAATTTCACTTGCAACTAGATAAACACTTTAACAGGACATACAATGGTTTCCAGATTCAAAGCACTTCTCAGCAGCAAGGATTAAGTCTAGATACAACCTTTGAAGTTGTAGCCCTTTGATTCTTCCTTCTGCTGTGTTCTCTTTGAGTTAAAATGCACAATATCTTCAATTGTTGGCTAATTTCCTGCATTATTCTCAAAAGTTGCTTGCTTCTCAAGCCCTTAAGTGCATGGTTAGTCTAAAAATGATTATGGCTTTTTGAACTTACTTTGGTGTGTGAACACCAAACTTAGTTCCTTGCCACTATTTTTCATGCATCAACTTAACCATATGTAAAATCTTGTGTCCTTGCTAAAGGTTATGGAATTAAAACTAGAAAGCAGTTAAATAGTTGGATAAGTTGTTTGATTGCTTGGAGCTAGCATTATGCAGGAGGTGAGAATGTTCTTTTAAGTGAGATTTTGGTGGAACACCAAACTTAGAATCTTTCATTCTCCCTTAAATTGTTTTGGTGTGTAACACCAAACTTAGCTCCTTGCAATGCATACCAATTATTCAACATTTTTATTGAAAGAGCTATGAAAAGAAAACTACCTCAGGTTGGGTTGCCTCCCAACAAGCGCTTCTTTATTGTCACTAGCTTGACATCCTCCATTCTGCTGATCATGAAGATTGAAAACCACAGTGCCTTAGCTTGTCTTTCTTCACGGTGAACTTCCTTCCGGTTTCCTCTTTGATGACCTCTATGAATTCCTGTGGAAGGATCTTAGTCACAATGTAGTGATCAGACAGCTGTGAGGACACCTTCATGGTTTGAATATTTATCATTACTCTGTCCCCTAGTGAAAATTTTCCAGTGGGGATTTTCTGCTTTTCTTTAATTCTATTCTCTGTCTCTCCTTGTAAGAATTCCTTGTTGTGTTTTTCTTGGCTGGTACTTTCTTTGTCCAAGGTTTTCTTACTTTCCTCTATGATCCTTTTCCATCCTTCCTTCTTTGCAGTATCTTTGTTGTTAGTTGGTTTGTCTTCAGTGGCTCTGGGGAGAGTATTTGCCCTCTTCTCACCCATTTATGCAAAGTGCTTCGCCAGTTGAGCTATCTGCCCCTCAATTCTTCTGATTGAAATCTCTTGGTTCTTTGTTATCTCCTCTTGGTGTTTCATCATTCTCTCTATTAAGATCTCCAAGTTAGTGATCCTCTGAGAGTCTTGTGAGATTGGTCGGTTGTGGGATGTTAAAGGTTGGAAGGGTGGGTGTTGTGGTGGCATGTAGTAGTTGTTGTTACTATTATGGTGTTTTTGTTGGTTTGTGAAGTTGGGGTTGTTATAATTAAAGTCCCTTGGTTCGTGATTTTGGTACTCGGTCCTTCTCCAGTTGGAATAAGTTTGGAAGTGTCTGTTTTGTGAGTATTGGCTTTGATTGGTATTAGTGGGTGAGTGATGTTGGTTGTTTGTGGTCATGGATTTGCCCTAGTTGAAACTTCCTTGTTCTTGATGTTGAGACTCTCCCATTCTCATATAAGAATGGGGCCTCCATGGTGGAAATTGGACATTCACTACAGCAGACTGCAGGCAATCAACTTTTCTATCTCTCAACTCCATGTGTTGCTGTGTTTGATGGTGCATTTGTTTGTTCAGGTTCATGAATGCATTCACTTCTTTTTCTGATAGTGCATTCTGTGGTTTCTCAAATGAGTGTTGGTTGTTGACTCCTTTGTCATTGAAATTTGCAATTCCTTGGGCAGTTGTTGTTGCATTGAGTAGGCCATCTGAAAAGTAATCCACTGCTTTTCTTGTTACTGGGTTTAATCCTTCATAGAAAGCTCGGAAACCCACTTTATCAGTTGCTTTCTTGTATCTTTCCCATGCCTTGAAGAGTGGTTCTTCTTCTCCTTGTGTGAATGGATATTCCCCCTCTTTCAGCTTGATGATCTGTCGGGATGAGGAGAATTTGGCCAGAAATTTGGTGACCAAATCGTCCCAACTAGTGATACTTCCTTGGGGAAAAGTTTCAAACCATTGTGCAGCTTCACCCCTTAATGAGAAAGGGAATAACAAGATCTTATAAGTGTCATGATCTAGATCATCATTTTTGACAGCACCACAAGTTCTCAGAAAAGTGGATATGTGCTGTTGAGGATCCTCCAATGGATTTCCGTCATAGGAACAATTGTTCTTGATTAGTGTAATGAGTGGTGGCTTCATGTCATGCTATTCTTTGTCTATAGAGACTTCTTTTCTAATGATAGTCTTTCCTCTGACTTCTCTACTTTCCTGTGGCACGCAAACAATCAGAAGGAACAAACAGCAGCACTCTTGAGAATTGAGTGCAATTAGTTGAGACAAACTCTCAATCAGTTAGTGAGTTGATAGAGGCAAATTTTCAAACAGTTAGTGTGTTAGTCAAAAAAAGAAAAAAAAAAGAAATAAAGAAAAAGTGCTTGATCTAGATCTCCACTTCACTTAATCATTGTCAATCTATTTCAATCCCCGGCAACGGCGCTAAAAACTTCATGTGTGGAAAACGATCCAACACAAAACTCACCGGCAAGTGTACCGGGTCCCATCAAGTAATAAAACTCACGGGAGTGAGGTTGATCCCACAGGGATTGAAGGATTGAGCAATTTTAGTTCAGTGGTTGATTTAGTCAAGCGAATCAAGTATTGGTTGAGTGATTTTGTATCCAACAGTAAGTGAATAGCATGAAATGTAAAGGGAGAGGGATGAATTGCAGAAATTAAAGAGAATTAAAAGTAAAGGTGCTGAATCTTAAAGAACAAGAAATTAAATGACTGAAACTTAAAGTGCAAGAAATGTAAATTGCAGTAACTTAAAGTGTAAGAAATATAAATTGCTTGAATGGAAAAGGGATTTGAGGACTGGGATTTCAGAGTTTAAGCAAGGGAAATTAAATTGCAGTAATTAATAAAGCAAGAGATGAATTAAAAGTAACTAGAATTCAAACAGAGAGTGAGAATGTAATTGCAGCAGTAGTTCAATAGAAGACCAAAAAGGAAAATTGGATCTCAGGACTCCAGAGACTAGATAGCAAAGTCTAGATCTCAAATGCCTTCCTAGGTCCAAGTTCACAAAGCAATTAACAAGAAATTAAAGATTGCAACAGTAAAGGAAATGGAATTGAACTCAATTATGCAGAAAGGAAATTAAAGAGATCTTGAATGGAGATTGAGACAGAAATTCCTCAATTCTTCACACCCAAGACTCAAACAAGAAAAATAAAAATGCTCAAGCAAGAACGAGGAAGAAGAGAGATCAATTCTCCTTCCCAATTGTCCAAATCTCAGTTCCAAGCTCTCAAAGAAAATGAAGTTCCAGAATGTAAAAATTCAAAATCCCAAAGAAAGGTTCTCCGAAGTCAAAAAAAATGTCCTAATTACATCAAACTATCTCCTATTTATACACTTTCTATTCTTGGATTTTGGAATTTGGATGGGCTTTTGATTTGGTGAAGAAATGAATTAAATTAGATTTTTAATCCAATTTTCAGCCCATGAGAAAGTAGCTTCCAAGAGGCTGCCCTGCCCTTGTGGAGGGCAGAGCAGGAAATGGTGCGTGCGGCCCTCGTTGCGTGCGTGCTTGGTGCGTCAGGATGCTGCCCTGCCCTTGTGGAGGGCAGGGCAGAGTTGCCATGGTGCGCGTTTGTTGCTGGCCGAAACTCCTTTGGTGCGCGATAATTGTGCAAGCTGGCCGCGCCAATTTTTGTGCCATGCACCAAGAATTGCTGCCCTGCCCTTGCGGAGGGCAGGGCAATGTTGCCAAAAGGTGAGGTTCCAAGTTCGAAACTTGGTGGAGGCACACGCTGCTTCTTTTTCTTTGGATTTCTTGGCACCAGAGTAATGCCTAGTTCCTTGCTTCCTCATGGTGCCGTGTTCGATTCTGGGAGATTGAAAGCAAGCCAATTTTTGCTTGTTTTCCTTGTGCTTGAGCGCTACTCCTTTCCTCTTTGTCCTTGGGTTCGAAACCCATAGGAAGCATTATGAAGCAATTTCTTTTGAATTATTCTTGGATGAAGCCCGATATTGCTCTTGAGGAGGGCAGGGCAGAGTTTTTGCTTCTTTTGGTTCTTGGCATCAAATTGTGCTATGCCCTTATTGTGGGCAGGGTAGTGATGCTTTTCAAGGTTTGGCTCATTATGTTGCTCTCCTGGAGGGCAGTGTGCCCTTGTGGAGGGCAATGTTTGCTTCCTCCTTCTATGTTGCACCACACTTCTTATCTCTTGGCCACACTTCTTAGGCCATGTTTTCCTTCTTTTCTTCCTTTCTTCACCTACAAGAAACCAAAACAATTTAATGGTGGTTGCTTGATTTAAAGAAGTTATGCATTTTCATTCCAAATCACTGACTTAGGATGCAAGAAAGTGCATAAAGCCTAATGAAACAAGTGAAATTAGCTTGAAAATGGGTATATAATGACCTGTCATCAAGCTTCAAACTCGCGATTGTTGGGCATGATGACAAACGCAAAAGAATCAATGGATTCTATTCCGGCATGATCGAGAACCAACAGATGATTAGTCGTGCTGTGACAGAGCATTTGGACCATTTTCACTGAGAGGATGGGATGTAGCCATTGACCACGGTGATGCCCTACATACAGCTTGCCATGAAAAGGAGTAGAAAGGATTGGATGAAGGCAGTAGGAAAGTAGAGATTCAAAAGGAGCACAACATCTTCATACGCCTATCTGAAATTCCCACCAATGATTTACATCAGTATCTCTATCTTTATTTTCTTTTTATTTATTATTATTATTCGAAAGCTCCATAACCGTATATTATCCGCCTAACTGAGAATTTCAAGATGACCATAGCTTGCTTCATACCAACAATCTCTGTGGGATCGACCCTTACTCACGTAAGGTTTATTACTTGGACGACCCAGTGCACTTGCTGGTTAGTTGTGCGAGGTTGTGAAGAAAGTGCTGAGTTATAAACGCACATACCAAGTTGAATGCCATTATTAGAGATCACAATTTTGTGCACCAAAGTACCATGGTTTGCAGATATTGAAGGCAATGTTGAGCAATAATGCTCACGACTGAGAATGGATTAAAGCTCAGTAATAGTCTAGCTAAGGACGATAAAGAAGCGCTTATTGGGAGGCAACCCAATTTTATCTATCTATGTTAAAATTCCATTGTAATTTTGTGTTTTCTTTAGGTTGATGATCATGTGAAGTCACAAAAATAACTGCAAAAATTAAAGCAAAATCAAAAATAGCATTAAAAACAGCACACCCTGGAGGATAAGCTTAATGGCGTTTAAACACCAGTAAGAAGCATGAGACTGGTGTTTAACGCCATAAAGGAGCATTAAGCTGGCGTTAAACGCTAGAAACAGGCTACAAGCTAGTGTTTAACGCCAGAAACAAGCAGCAGTCTGGCGTTAAAACGCCAGGATTGCACTAAGAGGGCGTTCTTCACACCTAAATGGTGCAGGGATGAGAAATCCTTGACAACTCAGGATCTGTGGACCCTACAGGATCCCCACCTACCTCACCATTCAAATTCAAACCATTCCCCTCTCAAACCCACCCATTCACACACCTTCATCTCCTCCACTTCTCCTTCTACTCCCTTCTTTCTTCTTTTGCTCGAGGACGAGCAAACATTTTAAGTTTGTTGTGGTAAAAGCATTGCTTTTTGTTTTTCCATAACCATTTATGGCACCTAAGGCCAGAGAAACCTCTAGAAAGAGGAATGGGAAGGCAATTACTTCCAAATCCGAGTCATGGGAGATGGAGAGATTCATCTCAAGGGTCTATAGCTCAGTGGTAGAGCATTTGACTGCAAAACAAGAGAGCCTAGTCATGGACCTCAACAAGAGCATAAGGAATTCCCTCATCAAGAAATCCCTGAGATGCCTCAAGGGATACATTTTTCTCCACACAACTATTGGGAGCAACTAAGGATAGGAGCACCAAAATCACTAGGGATGGAGCAACATAGGTAAGGAAGAGACATAAAGGAGCTCAAGAACACCATTGGTTATTCAAGAGGAAGACGCCGCCCTCACTAAGGTGGACTCATTCCTTAATCTTCTTGTCTATTTATTTTTCTGTTTTGTGTCTTCACTACATGATCATTAGTGTCTAGTGTCTATGTCTTAAAGCTATGAATAATTCCATGAATCCTTCACCTCTCTTAAATAAAAATGTGCTTAATTACAAAAGAACAAGAAGTACTTGGATTTTAAATTTTATCTTGAAATTAGTTTAATTATATTGATGTGGTGACAATACTTTTTGTTTTCTGAATGAATGCTTGAACAGTGCATATTTTTTATATTGAATTTTATGAATGTTAAAATTGTTGGCTCTTGAAAGAATGATGAACAAGAGAAATGTTATTGATAATCTGAAAAATCATAAAATTGATTCTTGAAGCAAGAAAAAGCAGTGAATAACAAAAGCTTGCGAAAAAAATGGCAAAAAAAATATAAAAGAAAAAGACAAAGCAAGCAGAAAAAGCCAATAGCCCTTAAAACCAAAAGCCAAAGATAAAAAGGATCCAAGGCTTTGAGCATCAATGGATAGGAGGGCCCAAGGAAATAAATCCAGGCCTAAGCAGCTAAATCAAGCTGTCCCTAACCATGTGCTTGTGGCATGCAGGTCCAAGTGAAAAGCTTGAGACTGAGTGGTTAAAGTCGTGATCCAAAGCAAAAGAGTGTGCTTAAGAACTCTGGACACCTCTAATTGGGGACTTTAGCAAAGCTAAGTCACAATCTGAAAAGGTTCACCCAGTTATGTGTCTGTGGCATTTATGTATCCGGTGGTAATACTGGAAAACAAAGTGCTTAGGGCCACGGCCAAGACTCATAAAGTAGTTGTGTTCAAGAATCAACATACTAAACTAGGAGAATCAATAACACTATCTGAATTTTGAGTTCCTACAGATGCCAATCATTCTAAACTTTATAGTATATTCTCTTCCTTTTATCCTATTTGATTTTCAGTTTCTTGGGGACAAGCAACAATTTAAGTTTGGTGTTGTGAAGAGCGGATAATTTATACGTTTTTTGGCATTGTTTTTAGGTAGTTTTTAGTAAGTTCTAGCTACTTTTTAGTATGTTTTTATTAGTTTTCATGCAAAATTCATATTTCTGGACTTTACTATGAGTTTGTGTGTTTTTCTGTGATTTCAGGTATTTTCTGGCTGAAATTGAGGGATCTGAGCAAAAATTTGATTCAGGCTGAAAAAGGACTGCTGATGTTGTTGGATTCTGACCTCCCTGCACTCGAAATGGATTTTTTGGAGCTACAAGAGTCCAATTGGCTCACTCTCAATTGCGTTGGAAAGTAGACATCCAGGGCTTTCCAGAAAAATATAATAGTTCATACTTTGCTTGAAGATAAATGACGTAAATTGGCATTTAACCCTAGTTTCATGTTCCATTCCGGCGTTAAACGCCAGAAACAGGTTGCAAATTGGAGTTAAACGCCCAAAACAGGTTACAACCTGATGTTTAACTCTAGAAACAGCCCAGACACGTGAAAAGCTCAAGTCTCAGCCCCAGCACACACCAAGTGGGCCCCGGAAGTGGATTTCTGCACTATCTATCTTAGTTTACTCATTTTCTGTAAACCTAGGTTACTAATTTAGTATTTAAACAACTTTTAGAGATTTATTCTGTACCTCATGACATTTTAGATCTGAACTTTGTATTCCTGACGGCATGAGTCTCTAAACTCCATTGTTGGGGGTGAGGAGCTCTGCTGTGTCTCGATAGATTAATGCAATTATTTCTGTTTTTGATTCAAACACGCTTGTTTCTATCTAAGATATTCATTCGCACTTCAATATGATGAATGTGATGATCCATGACACTCATCACCATTCTCCGTTCTACCTTAGATTGAATGAGTATCTCTTGGATTCCTTAATCAGAGTCTTCGTGGTATAAGCTATAATCCATTGGCAGCATTCTTGAGAATCCAGAAAGTCTAAACCTTGTCTGTGGTATTCCGAGTAGGATTCAGGGATTGGATGACTGTGATGAGCTTCAAACTCACGAAGGTTGGGCGTAGTGACAGACGCAAAAGGATCAATTGATCCTATTCCAGCATGAGTGAGAACCGACAGATGATTAGCCGTGCGGTGACAGCGCACCTGGACCATTTTCACTGAGAGGACGGATGGTAACCATTGACAACAGTGATCCACCAACACACAGCTTGCCATAGGAGGAACCTTGCGTGCATGAAGAAGAAGACAGGGGGAAAGCAGAGATTTAGAAGACAAAGCATCTCCCAAACTCCAACATATTCTCCATTACTGCATAACAAGTATTATTCAATCCATGCTTTTTATTTACTACCAATCAAAACTGAGAATTATTATTATCCTGACTAAGAGTTACAAGATAACCATAGCTTGTTTCAAGCCAACAATCTCCGTGGGATTCGACCCTTACTCACCGGTGCACGAAATCGTGATCATCAATGGCGCCATCAACATGGTATGCTCAATTGCAATCTCAACTCTTATCACAACTTCGCACAACTAACCAGCAAGTGCACTGGGTCATCCAAGTAATAAACCTTATGCGAGTAAGGGTCGATCCCACGGAGATTGTTGGTATGAAGCAAGCTATGATCATCTTGTAAATCTCCGTCAGGCAGATTCAAATGGTTATGGAGGATTAATGATTAAAAGATAAATAAAACATAAAGTAAAGATAGAGATACTTATGTAATTCATTGGTGAGAATTTTAGATAAGCGTATGGAGATGCTTTGTCCCTTCCGTCTCTCTGCTTTCCTACTGTCTTCATCCAATCCTTCTTACCCCTTTCCATGGCAAGCTATATGTTGGGCATCACCGTTGTCAATGGCTACAGTCCTGTCCTCTCAGTGAAAATGTTCAACACGCTCTGTCACAGCACGGCTATTCATCTGTCGGTTCTCAATCATGTCGGAATAGAATCCAGTGATTCTTTTGCGTCTGTCACTAAAGCCCCACAATCGCGAGTTTGAAGCTCGTCACAGTCATTCAATCCTTGAATCATACTCAGAATACCACAGACAAGGTTTAGACCTTCTGGATTCTCTTGAATGCCGCCATCAATTCTAGCTTATACCACGAAGATTCCGATTAAGGGATCCAAGAGATATCCACTCAATCTAAGGTAGAACGGAGGTGGTTGTTAGGCACACGTTCATAGGTGAGAATGATGATGAGTGTCACAGATCATCACATTCATCAAGTTGAGGAACAAGTGATATCTTAGAACAAGAATAAGCTGAATTGAATAGAAGAACAATAGTAATTGCATTAATACTCGAGGTACATCAGAGCTCCACACCTTAATCTATGGTGTGTAGAAACTCCACCATTGAAAATACATAAGAACAAGGTCTAGGCATGGCCGAATGGCCAGCCTCTCATAATCTAAGAACTAGATGTCCAAAGATGATCCTAAGATCTAAAGTGATCAAAAGATTTAAAATACAATAGCAAAAGGTCCTATTTATAGAGAACTAGTAGCTTAGGGTTTACAAAGATGAGTAAATGACATAAAAATCCACTTCTAGGCCCACTTGGTGTGTGCTTGGGCTGAGCATTGAAACTTTCATGTGTAGAGACTTTTCTTGGAGTTAAACGCCAGCTTTTGTGCCAGTTTGGGCATTTAACTCCCATTCTTGTGCCAGTTTCGGCGTTAAACGCCAGAATTCTTGAGCTGATTTTGAACGCTGGTTTGGGCCATCAAATCTCGAGCAAAGTATGGACTATTAACATTGCTGGAAAGCCCAGGATGTCTACTTTCCAACACAATTAAGAGCGCGCCAATTGGGCTTCTGTAGCTCCAGAAAATTTACATCGAGTGCAGGGAGGTCAGAATCCAACAGCATCTGCAGTCCTTTTTAGCCTTTGAATCAGATTTTTGCTCAGGTCCCTCAATTTTAGCCAGAAAATACCTGAAATCACAGAAAAACACACAAACTCATAGTAAAGTCCAGAAAAGTGAATTTTAAATAAAAACTAATAAAAATATAATAAAAACTAACTAAAACATACTAAAAACATACTAAAAACAATGCCAAAAAGCGTATAAATTATCCGCTCATCACTCACGTAAGGTATTACTTGGACGATCAAGTGCACTTACTGGTTAGTGGTACGAGTTGTGAAAAGTGTGATTTACAATTTCGTGCACCACGTGGCATGCCAAGCCAACTTCACCAAGGGGGGCGTGCCACTTAGGAGCCAGGCGTGGCACGCCCAGCCAAGCCATTGAGCTAGGCATGTCATGCCACTCACACGTCGTGCACACGCCACTCACATGCTTCAATTTAATGGTTTTTTCTTTTGAGTTTTAATTGTTATTTTCTTTTCCTTGTGTAATTTTTATTTCTAGTAATAGGAGTAGTATAAATACCCCTTGAAGATTACTGAAAAGGGGTTGTTGGTTGTTAGCTTGGGACTTTTACTTTTACACTTACTTCGCTTCATCTTCTTCCATCTCTTGTACGCTTTTCTCTAAGCTATGAGCAGCTAAACTCCCTCTCATTGGGGGAGGGAGCTCTGTTGAACTTAATGGATTAATTGACAGTGAATTTCTTCTTCTCTTCATCTCTCTTTGATTTGCAAAAAGGATTTTTGTTTTTCATGCTTAGTGTTCAATCATCTTGGAAAAGAGGTTGAATGCAAAATGGGTTTCATGGGAGCCTTGGAAAAGGAAACATGAAACCATGCTTGAAATCCCTTCTCACATTGAGTAGATCTGCGTTTTGGGATTGGATATGGTGACATGAAATCTACCCAAATACTTGGATCTATCAGGATGTGTGGTAAAATGAGGGACCAAGCTTATCTCTCTTCATGAGCAATTAGACCGAGTAATTGGATGATTATCAAGATTTGGGAGATTGAATCACCAAGGAATTGGGGTTCAATCTAACAAGATGAAGATGAGATCATCTGAATTTAATCCAAAGAGAGTACCATCTTCCAACTCCAATGAATCTTCCCTATCCTTATCTTCCCTATTCTTTATAGCTTTCTTTAATTTCTGCTATTAACCTATTCCCCGTTTATAATTTAGTCATTTATGCTTCTGCAATTTACTTTCCTGTTCTTTACATTTCTGCACTTTATTGCTTTCCTTTATTTTCAAGTCATTCATAATTCTGCTATTTAGAATTCTACACTCAACAATTTTTCTTGATTAGCTTGACTAAATCACCCAATAACTAAAGATGTTCAACAATCAATCTCTGTGGGATTCGACCTCACTCATAGTGAGTTTTGATGATAATTTGGTATACTTGCCAAGAGGGGTTCATTATAGTGATATAGTGAATTTCCAGTCATCAAGTTTATGGCGCCGTTATTGGGGATTGATTTTTAATTGACAATGATTAAGTTGATGGGTACTTAGATTAAGCATTTTTATTTACTTTGTTATTTTTAATTGACAATGATTAAGTTGATGGGTACTTAGATTAAGCATTTTTATTTACTTTGTTAATTACTTTAATTTTAGTTCCTTATTTTCTTTATTTCTTTTAGCACTTGAATTCTCAATTGTCCATTGTATATGTATCCATTCTAACAAGAAGCACACTAACTGTTTGATGCTTTGCATCAACTAAATTTGTCTTACCCACCCTTCTTCCAAGAGGGTGCTCATCCTTGTTTTAGACTGTGTTTTTTGTTGTGTATGACAGGGAGGAGAAGAGCTGTAACCTCCTATGATTCTGAACTTGAGAGGGCATTTCTAAGATTGAAAAGTGAGGCAGTGGCAAGGGGCAAAAGGGTAGTTGGTGAAGAAGAAGAAGAAGAGAATCCAACCCAAAATATGGAAGGTGAAGCATACAATCATGAAGATGAAGTAGTGGGCAACCATGCTCCTCCACAAGAAAGGAGAGTACTAGGCTCCTTCATCAATCCCAACCCTGGGAATTGTGAGAGCAGCATCTTAAAACCCACTATACATGCCAACAATTTTGAGCTCAAACCAGAGCTAATCACTCTTGTTCAAAATAACTGCTCATTCGGAGGAAATGATCAAGAAGATCCAACTCAACATCTTCCCACCTTCTTGAGAATCTATAACACAGTGAAGGCTAATGGTGTTCACCCAGACACCTATAGACTGATTTGTTCCCCTTTTCTCTTAGGGACAAAGCATCTAAGTGGTTGGAATCCTTTTCAAAGGAGAGTTTGACAACTTGGAAAGAGGTGGTGAATAAGTTCTTGGCAAAATTTTACCCTCCTCAAAGAGTTATTAAGTTGAGAACTAAGCTAAAAACTTTCAGACAACAGGATGGAGAGACTCTCTGTGAAGATTGGGAGAGATATAAAGAGCTAACAAGAAAATTCCCTTTGGATATGTTCAATGAGTGGGTACAACTGCACATTTTCTATGAAGGATTATCTCAAGAATCAAAGAAGGCCTTAGATCACTCTTCAGGATACTCCCTCAATACCAAGAAGACAATTGAAGAGGTCATAGACATCATAGAAATTGTGGCTAATGATGATTATTTCTATGCCTCCGATAGGAACCCAAGGAGGGCAGTAATGGAGCTAAACCAGATGGATGCTCTGCTGGATCAAAACAAGGTGATCACAGCTCATTAGCGGCTCTAACCAAGCAAATGGAGAAGAATCAAGTCTCAGCAATCAACACCCAAGCATCAGTGCAAGAAGGAGCTAGTCCAGAAGCTGAATATGAAGGGGAGCAGGCCAACTATGTGAACAATCCACCAAGACAACCATATGATCCCAATGCCAAAACTTACAACCCAGGCTGGAAGAACCACCCAAATTTTAGGTGGAGAAACTAGCAAAACCAATCCCATGATCACAAGCCATACCACTATAACCAGTACAGCAATCCCAACCATCAATCACACAATCATAGATCCTACCACAACTCACATAATGCCCCCTTCCAATCTAATCAACAATCACATAGCAACCATTCTTAAAATATATCATCCTCAACCCCACAACCATGTGATGACAGTGATAAATTTGCAAGATTAGAAGCCATGATGACACGGATGGCAGGGGATATTGCTACTATTGCAGAGAGACAAGCACAAACTAAAAAAAGATAAATGCATGTCAAGAAGAGGCCAGATCCAACATAAAGAACCAATGGGCAAAAATCACAAAACTAGAAGCACAATTTGGATACCTATCCAAGCAGATGCCAGTGTCTACAAATGCATTCCCAAGTGATACCATGACTAACACAAGAGAGGAATGCAAGGCCATCATATTAAGATGTGGAAAAGTGATGAAGGAGGCATCCTCTAGCCACAACTTACAAGAAGAAGAGGCTGCAAATGACTCAGAAATTAAGGAGGAAGAAGAGATAGATACTCCAGCTCCACCAAATCAAGTTTTGAAGCCCTATGTACCAAAAGCACCTTACCCACAAAGGCTGAAAAAGATGGGAAAGACAGTCAGTTTTCTAGGTTCTTGGAGGTCTTTAAGAAGCTTCAAATTAACATACCTTTTGCTGAGGTACTAGAGCAAATGCCATTATATGCTAAGTTCTTAAAAGGGCTCATGACTAAGAAAAGAAACCGGGGAGAAAAGGAAACTATAGTACTCACAAAGGAATGTAGTGCCTTCATACAAAAGAAGCTTTCTCAAAAGATAAAGGATCTTAGGATCTTCTAAATCCCATGCATCATAGGGGATATTAGCATTGAAAAAGCATTGTGTGACCTAGGAGCTAGCATCAACCTTATGTCCTTGGCCATGATGAAGAGAATGTGAATTGAAGAGGCAAAACCAACAAGGATGGCACTTCAACTAGCTGATAGGACATTCAAGTTTTCCCATGGAGTGGTGGAGGACTTGTTGGTTAAGGTGGAAGAGTTCATGTTCCCAGCTGATTTTGTAGTGCTTGATATGGAGGAAGAGGCTAATGCATCAGTTATACTCGGGAGAACATTCTTGGCAATAGCTGGGGCTGTAATTAATCTACAAAAGGGAGAATTAGTCCTAAGACTGCATGAAGAAAAGATAGTATTCAATGTGTTTACTGCCATGAGTTACCCAAAGGAATCTGTTGGAGAATGCATGATGGTAGACACAATGGAAAAGCTAGTTCAAGGAGTCCTAGAAGAAGATCAATGTGAAGATGCAATGGAATAAGAGCAACAAACATCATGTGGTGACCTACCACAAGAAATCATAGAAGGCTCAATCATGCTAGACAAGGCAAACAAGGAGAAAGTGGATGCACCAAAGCTGGAGTTAAAGACCCTGCCCTCAAGCTTGAAGTATGCTTACTTGGGGAGCAATGACATTTTTCCAGTGATTATCAATTCAGCCTTGAGCAAGGAACAAGAAGAGGAGCTCATTAAGGTGTTGAAACAACACAAGGATGTCATTGGGTGGACACTTTCAGATTTAAAGGGGATTAGCCCTTCAATGTGCATGCAAAAAATCCTTCTTGAGGAGGATGCCAATCCCTTAATACAGCCACAAAGAAAGTTGAATCCATCGATGAAGGAAGTGGTGCAAAAAAAAGTGCTTAAGTTATGGCAAGCAGGGGTGATTTACCCCAAGTAGTCCCTAAGAAGGGAAGAATCACAGTTTTGCCAAATAAAAGAAATGAGTTGATACTAACAAGAGTGACTGGATGGTGAATGTGTATAGAGTACAGAAAGCTCAATAAAGCCACAAGGAAGGACCATTTTCCTCTACCATTCATGGATTAAATGTTAGAGAAGCTTGCTTGGCATGAGTACTATTATTTCTTGGATGGATACTCAGGCTACAACCAGATTGTAGTGGATCCTAAAGACCAAGAGAAGACATCTTTCACTTGCCCTTATGATGTTTTTGCATATAGATGTATGCCCTTTGGTTTGTGCAATGCACCTGCCACATTTCAAAGGTGCATGCTGTCCATTTTTTCTGATATGATTGAGAGGTTTATTGAGGTTTTCATGGATGATTTTTCAGTGTTTGTTGATTCTTTTCCCAATTTCTTACACTATCTTGCCTTGGTGTTCAAGATGCCAAGAGACCAACCTAGTTTTGAAATGGGAAAAATGTCATTTTATGGTTACCGAAGGGGTAGTCCTTGGCCATAAAATCTCTAAGAAAGGCATAGAGGTAGATAGAGCCAAGGTGGAAGTGATTGAAAAATTACCCCCACCTTGCAATGTCAAAGCAATTAGGAGTTTCTTAGGACATGCTGGGTTTTATAGAAGGCTCATTAGAGACTTTTCAAATATTGTAAAACCCTTGAGAACCTTGCTTGTCTCAAATGTACCATTCATCTTTGATAGAGAATGTATGCAAGCTTTCAATGAGCTTAAAAGCAAGCTCTCCTCTGCACCTATTATAGCACCACCTAGCTGGGACTTACCTTTTGAATTTATGTGTGATGCATCAGATTTTGCTATTGGTGCTGTCTTAGGACAAAGGAGAGACAAGCTAGGGCATGTCATCTTTTATGCAAGCAAGGTTCTTAATGAAGCCCAAAGGAACTACACCACCACAGAGAAGGAACTCCTTGCTATAGTCATTGCATTCGATAAATTCAAATCTTACCTCATTGGTTCTAAAGTCATTGTGTTTACTGACCATGCAACACTCAAATACTTGTTAACCAAACAAGAGTCCAAGCCTAGATTGATCAGATGGATCTTATTGCTCCAAGAATTCAACATTGAAATCAAGGATAGAAGTAGAGCAGAAAATAAGGTCGTTGACCACCTATCAAGGATCCCACATGAGGAGAATGAAACACACAGCCCTAGGGTAAATGAAAGCTTTCCGAATGAGCAATTGATGATGATCCAAGAGGCTCCATGGTTCGCAGACATAGCCAACTTCAAGGCCGTTGGAGAGTTACCTTCCAACATCAACAAGCACTTGAGAAGGAAGCTCATAAATGAGGCTAAGCATTACATTCGGGATGAGCCTTACCTCTTCAAGAAGTGTGCTGATGGGATTCTAAGAAGATGCATCTCTTATGAGGAAGGACAAGAGGTCTTTTGGCATTGCCATGGATCTATCTATAGATGACATTTTAGTGGAGAAAAAATTGCAGCCAAAGTGTTGCATTGTGGATTCTTTTGGCCTACTATATTCAAAGATGCAAAGAAGTTTGTGACAAGGTGCAATGAGTGTCAAAGAGCTTGTAACCTACCCAAGAAGAATGAGATGCCACAAAGATTCATCATGGAGTTAGAGTTGTTTGATGTTTGGGGGTTTGATTTCATGGGACCTTTCTCACCCTCATACTCAAACAATTACATATTAGTGGCTGTTGACTATGTATCCAAATGGGTAGAAGCCATAGTAACATCAACAAATGACAACAAAGTAGTGATCAACATCTTGAGGAAGAATATATTTTGCCAGTTTGGGGTGCCAAGTGACCTTATAAGTGATGGGGAACTCACTTTTGCAACAAGCAATTAGAGACACTCCTACTCAAATATGGTGTTAAGCACAAGGTTGCCACCCCATACCATCCACAAACCAATGGTCAAGTAGAAATTTCAAATAAAGAGCTTAAGAGAATCCTTGAGAAGACTCTTGGGAACTCAAGAAAAGATTGGTCCATGAAGCTAGATGATGCATTATGGGCCTATAGAACAGCTTTTAAAATACCTATTGGCATGTCTACATACCAATTAGTGTTTGAAAAGGCATGTCATCTACCAGTGGAGCTTGAACATAGAGCATTTTGGGTTCTAAAGATGTTGAACTTTGATAATCAAGCTACTGGAGAAAGAAGGTTGCTGCAGCTCAATGAGTTAGAAGAATTCAGAATAAAGAAATGGCATGATCAAAAGCTAGCAAGAAGAGAGTTTTGTAGAAGGTCAAGAGGTGCTGTTGTACAACTCAAGGTTCAAATTTTTCCCAAGAATGCTGAAATCAAGATGGTTTGGACCCTTCACAATTATTAAGGCTTCTCCCTATGGTCATGTAGAGCTTATGGATAAGAAAACCCAGAGGACATTCACTGTCAATGGCCACAGACTTGAGCACTACTTGGGAGACTCACTAGATGAGCAAAGAGTGAACTATAACCTCCGCTGAAGAGGAAGAATCGTCAAGCTAGTGACGTTAAAGAAGCACTAGTTGAGAGGCACCCCAAAACTCATATCCTTTATATTTAAAGTTTTCTAGATTAGGTTATGTTTAGTCACTTTGGTTGATTGTATTCAGTTCCTGGTTGTAAGTTATTTAGTTGATAGTTTATTAGACTTTAGCTTCAAAAGTTTTCTTAGTCTTGCTGGAAGTGCAACCTTGCATGTTACATTATGTGATGTTGCTAATTGGGTTGAGAAACTAGCTAAAGAGCTAAGTTTGGTGTGACCACCAACCCACTTATTTTGAGCTTACATAACAACAATTGAATTAATCTTAAGAGTAAGCCCAAAATTAAATTTGGTGTGGCCACCACCATAAGAAATCCATTCGTGCATTCAACCTTAGCCTAATTAATTGGTATTCTAATGTATCCAGTAAATTGGTGAGGTAAATGAAAAAGTGACTTAATTGTTTACATATAGAGTGAACAACCATTATCCAACTAATAACCAACTAACCATTCAACCAGCAGCCAACTAACCAAAATTTTTACAGAAAACCCCAAAATATTTACCCCAACTCCAACCATTATCCACCCAATAACCAACTAACTAACCAAAACACTTACCATCATCCATCAACACCCCAAAACCAACCAATCTCACAAGACTCTCATAGGATTACTAATCTGGAGATGCTCATGGAGAAGATGATAAAGAACCAAGAATTGACAACAAAGAACCAAAAAGCTTCCATGAAGAGCCTAGAAACGCAGATTGGACAAATCTCCAAGAAAATTTATATTGAAAGACCTTCAAGCTCACTACCAAGTGATACCATTCCTAATCCAAAAGAAGAATGCAAAGCTGTGCAATTAAGGAGTGGAAAGACATTGGTGGATGGCAACAAAGGGGCAACCAAGAAACTTACGGAGAGTGACAAAGAACCAACAGAGAAAGATGGAGCTAACAACAAGGACATAACAAGCAAGAATGTCCCAGAAAAGCTCACAGAAGAGAACAACCAACCACAGAATTTAAAGAAGGGAAAGCAGATCATGGAAGAACCAAATCCAAAACAGCAGCAAGTGGAGAAGAGTCTTACACCTCCACTACCTTATCCACAGAGATTCCAAAAAGAAGCAAAAGATCAACATTTCCACAAATTCCTTGAGACTTTTAAGAAGCTAGAGATCAACATACCCTTGGCTGAGGCATTGGAGCAAATGCCTCTATATGCCAAGTTCTTAAAGGAGCTCATCAATAAGAAAAGGAACTGGAATGAGAAGGAGACTGTAATGCTCACTGAAGAATGCAGTGCACTAATCAGAAAAGGACTTCCTCCTAAGCTTGAAGAACCTGGAGGCTTCTTCCTACCTTGCACTGTTGGAAGTCTATTAATCGACAAGGGGATGTGTGACTTAGGAGCAAGCATAAATCTAATTCCATCCTCTTTAGTGAAAAAGCTTGGCATAGGAGAGGTGAAACCAATACAGATGTCCTTGGAATTGGTGGATCAATCAGTGGTATATCCTAACGGGTTAATTGAAAACCTTTTAATTAAGGTTGACAAGTTCATCTTTCCTGCAGACTTTGTAATCCTAGATTCAGCATAGAATGAGAGTGACTCCATAATACTTGGTCGACCGTTTTTGGCCACTGCTAGAGCCATTGTAGATATAGAGCAAGGAGAGCTAACCCTCAGGATGCATTAAGAAAGCATCACCCTGAAAGTATTTCCAGAATCACAAAGTAATGAAGGAACAAGCAAGACAAGTGGTGACTTTCTTCCAAGGCAAGCAACCAACAACACAGTAGAACAGAAAAATGAGCAGGTGCAAGAAGGAGAAGGAATTCAAAAAGAAGCCGGGATGATAAACAAAAAGGGAGGTATCACAACTCAAGTCACTGTCAAGGGAGAAAGACCAACAAGAAAGAAAAAGATGAAGAATAAGAAGAAGGCTTACAAAGGGTGGAAGAATAAGAAAATCCCAACTGAAGGATATTCCAAAGGTGACAAGGTGCAACTAGTATATCAACAGCTGGGAACAGAAGATCATTACACTGTCAACCAAGTACTCTCTCTTGAGCACATTGAAATTGAGCATCAAGGCACATAGAGAAAGCTTACAGTGAGAGGGGACAAGTTGAGACATCACCAGCATCAACCACCCTAAAGGGAGTTCAATGTCAAGCTAGTGACAAAAAGAGCGCTTCATGGGAGGCAACCCATGATTTAAGATTCCTATCTTTTCTTTTATTCAATAAGTTATGATTACCCAGGCATGATTTTGAACTTTCATATAAATGCATTCATTGTTTTGAAGCATATGTCAAACTTCTAAGTTTGGTGTGCCTTAAGGCACACCCAAATCTGTTTTTCAAAAAAAAAAAAGAAAAAAAGGGGGTTATTCTTGGAACATATGCATAGTCATTTTGATGAAGCATATGACCAAACACTAAGTTTGGTGTCTGCATGTGTAACGATGTTCAGAAGATCATTTCCTATTCATGGAATCGAAATCATGCATGGATCATGCATTATTTCACTTTGGAATAAATTCCCATCTTATGATCAAATCACCGTATATAATTATGTGCTAAGGCTAGCTGTTTTGGTTTGATTAGGAAAAGAGGTTGAGATAAATACAAGGAGAGGAGGGGCCACGGCTAGGACAAGCCAATTGAGGAGTGGTCACATGTGCCTAGAGAAGTGTGCTCCTTGGGAAGCAGAATCTGCATGCATGCACCATCGAACACCTAAATACATGCAACCAATGAGAAGAGGATCCTCGTCAAGCCTTAACAATGCATGCAAGCCGTTCAATCCATGAGCCCTCTATATGTTCAACTCAATCTCAACCCTTCATGATCACCAACGAACTCCCCCCTCATTCATTGTGGTTTTGTTAGAAAGTTTGAAGAACCTGCCTATAAATAGCCATTAGCACTAAATGGCTTACACATTCATACAAACTACCTTCACTTGTAAACCATAATCTCCTCTACTCCCAAAACTAAAGCCAACAATTCCTTTCTCTTGCACAACAAAACCGAGCATCGTCCCAAACACAACACATTTTTCCCTTACTTCCATTTTTCCCTTCTTCTCACTTCAAATCTAATGGCCTCTTCAAGTTCAAAAAGAAGGCCGGGAAAGGAACCAATGGTGACCGAGCCTCCATCCTATGATGCAAAAAAATTTAGGTCCCAATTCCATGAAGGGAGATATCATAGGTTCATGAAAACAAAGAATGTCATTTATGAGAAGGGCCTTGAACTAAAGGATGGGGAATACCCCATTATGAGGCAAATCACTAAAGAAAGAAGGTGGGAACTTCTATGTGCTCCTCTCGTTGACATTAGTGCAGTCATGATCAGGGAATTCTATGTAAATGCTGTAAAAGAGAACAAAGATAGTGCCCCCTACACAAGTTATGTCAGAGGAGTTGAAGTGAATTTCAATCCAGCAGCCATTACTAGGGCCCTAAAGTTGAGAACCATAACTTATGCAGAGCCTAGTTATGAGACCAGATTGCATATGGAAAACAATCCTGATGAGATCTTGCAAGGGTTATTATGGAAAACACAGACTGGGAAAGAGATTCAAAAGGGATCCCAAGCCACTTGAAGAGAATAAATCTTACTCCTGTGGCCAAGGGATGGTATGAGATAGTAAGGAGATCTATCCTTCCTACTGGAAACGCCTATTGGGTCACAATCAAACGAGCACTCTTGACATACTGCATCCTACATAGAGGTGAAATCAACTTCGCACAACTCATAGCCGATAGTATTCAAGAGATGGCCAACAGCACAAGCAAATCAAGTGGTCTTGGCCATCCAAGTACAATTCTCAGACTGTGTAATAAAGCTGGAGTAATCTTTGAAGATGAGGACACAGAAAAAGTTAAGAAGGGGAAAGGAATCACCAAGAGGAGCATGGAAGGGTTGAATGAAGAAGATGATCAAGAGGGAGTGGTAGCTCCCAGACAAAGAAGATCTCAAAGAGAGGGAGAACAAGAGCAAGCTCATGGTGCCATAGACATGAGCCAGCTACAAAGAGCAATTGAAGAGCTATCTCAGCAACTCATGCAAACTCAACAAGTGAAAAATCAAGGGCGCCAAGAGCAATATCTAGAGCCCCATCCAGAGTTTTGGGAGCAATATTTGAGGGATAAAGAGGAGCGAGAAGCTTGGCAGCGTCAAATGGAGGAGAGGCAAGAGAGCTGGCAACAACAGATGATGACTCAACAGCAAGAATTTCACACAAAGATTCGTGAAGAACAAAGGGGGCAATACAAAGAATTCAAAGAATCATATGATAAGTTGTACTTTAGTCAAGCTAAAGCAGGGGAATATAGTCACAACCTGTATCAATGGAAGAATATTCATCACACTATGGGAGAAGTTAGATATGTGCAAAGAATGGAGAGTGATGAAAACATACAAGCAAGGTTGGAGTATTTGACCCACAATTTGCCAACACTCAATCCACAGATCAAGCCATTTGAGCAATGCCCTGAATTTGAAGCCAAGCAGCAAGCAACGTCTCATCACTATACGGAGGCAACACTTAACAGATTGGAAGAAGTTGGGCTCTCAGGACTCTTAGATTCTGTCTGGGATAGAAGATGCCCTGGTGAAGAAGTCCGAGACTATTCCAAGCTAGGGAAGAGAAAGAAGAAAAAGGGAGAATCAAATAGCAGCCACAACCATTAGAAGGTGGCAAAGTTCTTTCATACTTCTAATAAGGAGATGCATGTCTGAAACATGATATGCCTCCACTGTTTATTTCCTTTTTATTCCATTTTCTTGCACTTTTCCTTGTTTAATAAGTAGCTAGAGAAATGATGTGCATAATACTTGTCATTCATCACTTAGCTAAATTTTGTTTTGTTTCCCATATGCTTGAATAAAAGAGAATTGATTGAATTAGAAAGTAAATATCCAATGTTGCATAAGTTAGAATGGAAGTTAATGGTGGTATATGTGTCTGATTAAATGCATAACTCATGAAATAATTGCTGCATGATATAATTTTCATTGAAACGTGAGCTAGCTTGCTATCATAAAGGTTCCTATCAGTAAAGAAAAAAAAATCCCTTGAGAACAAAATAAAACAAAAAGAAAAGGAAGTAGAAAAAGCCAATGTGGCAAGAAAAACAAAGAATAAAGGCTGGACACCAATAGCTTGGACCCTAGGACACATGCCTGTGGTGTTCTTGTACTAGGATATGCTTGGACAAGTAAATTTTAAGGGGTATTTCTAAACCCGGTCACTTAGATCAACTGATTTGGGATGGCCAATTGAAAGTCCACAATAAAGAGCAACCTAGATACAGAACATTTAGTTATCCAAAGAGATGCTGGGCATCAATGATCCTAGGAGGAAATAGTGAGCCATGTGTTTGTGGTAGAGAGATGTTGAGTAAAAATAAAGCCAAAGGCTACTACAACATTTGACACCAAGCCTTCAAAGAATAATAAGCTTGTTAAGCAAAATGAGAAAAAAAAAGTTAGCAAGGGAGCAAATAAAGAGTAAACCTTATAACAGCAAGTTTAGTAAGCCTTTGAGGAAAAGTGTATATTATGTAACAACAAACAATAACTGAGTTATCATTGTCTGCATAAAAACTCCATGAATCAAATTCTGCTATATGCCTAATAAGGATATGTTTTCTCTTCTTGTTCATTTCATTTTCTCTTAGTTTTAATGCTTGCTTGGGGACAAGCAAGATTTAAGTTTGGTGTTGTGATGACAAGTCATCATATACCCATTTTCAAGCTAATTTCACTTGTTTCACTAGTCTTTATGCACTTTCTTGCATCCTAAGTAAGTAAATTGGAATGAAAATGCATGACTTCTTTAAATCAAACAACCACCATTAAATTGATGCTAAATCATGAGGTTTGAACTAAAATTAATTGATTTTTAATGAATTATAAACCTTATGAGTTTAGAGATACTTTGATTGGTTGTTTTGGTTTCATGTAGGTGAAGAAAGGAAGAAAAGAAGAAAAACGTGGCTTAAGAAGTGTGGCCAAGAGAGGAGAAGTGTGGTGCAACATAGAAGGAGGAAGCAAACACTGCCCTCCAGGAGAGCAGCATAATGAACCAAGCCTTTAAAAGCATCACTACCCTGCCCACAACAAGAGCAGAGCATAATTCTATGCCAAGGACCAAAGGAAGCAAAACCTCTGCCCTGCCCTCCTCAAGAGCAATATCGGGCTTTCATGAAAAATAATTCAAAGGAAATTGCTTCCTAGTGTTTCCTATGGGTTTCGAACCCAAGAACAAGGAGGAAAGGAGTAGCACTCAAACACAAGGAAAACAAGCAAAAATTGGCTTGCTTTCAATCTCCAAGAATTGAACACGGCACCATGAGGAAGCAAGGAACTAGGCGTTACTTTGGTGCCAAGAAAACCAAGGAAAAAGGAGCAGCATGTGCCTCCACCAAGTTTCGAACTTAGGACTTAACCAAGTGGCAACATTGCCCTGCCATCCACAAGGGCAGGGCAGCCTCCTGGAAGCTACTTTCTCATGGGCTGAAAATTGGATTAAAAATCCAATTTAATTCATTTCTTCACCAAATCAAAGGCCCATCCAAATTCCAAAATCTGAGAATAGAAAGTGTATAAATAGGAGATAGTTTGATGTAATTAAGAACCTTCTTTTGATTTTTGAATTTTTACATCTTTAGACTTCATTTTCTTTGAGAGCTTTGAACTGAGATCTTAGAGAATTGGGAAGGAGAATTGATCTCTCTTCTTCCTCGTTCTTGCTTGAGCACTTTTTACTTTTCTTGTTTGAGTCTTGGGTGTGAAGAATTGAGGAATTTCTGTCTCACTCTCCATTCAAGATCTCTTTAATTTCCCTTCTGCATAATTGAGTTGAATCCAATTTCCTTTACTGCTTCAATCTTTAATTTCTTGTTAATTGCTTTGTGAACTTGGATCTGGGAAAGCAATTGAGATCTAGACTTTGCTATCTAGTCTCTGGAGTCCTGAGATCCAATTTTCCTTTTGGTTCTTCTGTTGAACCACTGCTGAAATTACATTTTCATTTTCTGTTTGAATTCTAGTTACTTTCAATTCATCTCTTGCTTTATTAATTACTGCAATTTAATTTCCCTCGCTTAAATTCTGAAATCCCACTCCTCAAATCCCTTTTCCATTCAAGCAATTTATATTTCTTGCACTTTAAGTTACTGCAATTTACATTTCTTGCACTTTAAGTTTCAGTCATTTAATTTCTTGTTCTTTAAGATTCAGCACCTTTACTTTCAATTCTCTTTGATTTCTGCAATTCATCCCTCTCCCTTTACATTTTCTGCTATTTACTTACTGTTGGATACAAAATCACTCAACCAATACTTGATTCGCTTGACTAAATTAACCACTGAACTAAAATTGCTCAATCCTTCAATCCCTGTGGGATCGACCTCACTCTCGTGAGTTTTATTACTTGATGCGACCCGGTACACTTGCCGGTGAGTTTTGTGTTGGATCATTTTCCACACATCAGGGCCCACGAGACATTGATCACTCATCAAGTCAATGAGTCAAAGTGTACTTCACACTTTGGAACTCACAACTTGAGGAAAGCTGAACCAACTTTCAAGTTGGCGCTTCCCCCATGCTAGGCGCCACTTCCAAGTGTGAAAACTTTAAATTTTAGTCGCAATTCACACCTTCCAGATTATTCCCTTCCCCCCTCTATATAATGCACTCACTCACCCCTCTTCTCCACACTACACACTTCCCTTCTCTCAACCGAAACCCCTACTCACTTTCTCTACTTTCTTGCTTTCTTTCTTTGTCTCTTGCTTTTTTAATTAGGACAATCAAGTCCTAAGTTTGGTGTTGAAGCAAACCATTGATCTGCTCGCTTGAGACTTTTGGCGACGCATGCTAAGTCAAAGTGTAAATGTGCGTGCCACTTGGTGTTTGGGGCATGGCACACAAAACTTGTTTGCATCATGGGCATGTCACTTGAGTACTAGATGTGGCACGCCAACTTACTGGACCAGAGTGGACTGATCATGTACCGTAAGGGGTGTGGCACGCTAGACCTGGGCGTGTCACGCTAGTTCAACATCTCAAAGAAGAGGATGAAGACTTTATTGAAGGCGTGGCATGCCAGTACAACTGACTAGAGAAGAAGATTGATGAGCTTAACAAAGGCGTGGCACGCTAGTACAAAAGACCAGATAGGGCGTGCCACGCCAGTTCAAAAGACCAGAAGAGGAGCTTGAAGATATTAATATGGGCGTGCCCTTTGGAATGTTAGCGTAGCACGCCAGTTCGACATGCATCATGGGCATGCCACTTGAGTTTTGGGCGTGGCATGATTGATTCGTCCGAAAACTGTCTCTCAACAATTTTCATTCCGGCAAGTGCACCGGATTGTCGTCAAGTAAAAACTCACAAAAGAGTGAGGTCGAATCCCACAGGGATTGGTTGGTTGATCAATGTTAATCGGAGAATTGTTCTAGTTGAGCGAAATTAGAATTGAATTAGGATTGCAAAAAGTAAAATTGGTAGGAATCTTAAATTGCAAGAAATTAAATGACAGAAATTAAATTATGGGAAAATAAATGACAGAAGCTTAAATTACCAAAAATTAAAAGGGAATGGGAATAAGCATGAAATTAAAGAAGCAGAATATAAACATAATGGGTAGATCAGAGATGGGGAACTTATTGGGTTTTAGGAGATATTGAATTCTCCGTATCAAATCATTTTCATCTCTTCCTCAATCAATGCATTCATTGACAAAGCTTGGCAATCTTAGATGATCGGATCCCAATGTCTTGGCTCACCAATCTCTCTAAGCATGAACAATTGCCCAATGTCTTGATTTGATTGCTCATGGAAAGAGTTGAAGTTCGGTCACTGACAATACCACAAAAATTCATAGATCAAAGTATTGGTAGGATTACATGTCACTATATCCATCCAACCCCCAACCTAATCCAATGTGAGAAAGCAATTCTAGCATGAATTCTTCTTCATACCTCTCTCATGGATCCGAAGAATTCCAATTATGGATAGCTTCTTTCTCAAGACAATTATCCAATTGAATTAAGACTGAAAGCTTTGATAAACCACTATTTTATGGTTTATCTTGTGCTCAATTGAGTGGATTTTATCAATCTTTCATACACTTATTCATATGATTTGCATGAGTTTACGTTTTCCTTCTTGATTTTGTGCTATGATTGAAAACATGCTTCTTTGGTCTTAATTTTGATATGTTTAATCTTCTCTTATTACCATTCGATGCCCTGATATGTGTGTTAAGTGTTTTCAGAGATTACAGGGCAGGAATGGCTTTGAGGATGGAAAGGAAGCATGCAAAAGTGGAAGGAATACAAGAAGTTGAAGGAACTGCAAAGCTGTCAGCCTGACCCTCTCGCACTAAAACGACCATAACTTGAGCTACAGAGGTCCAAATGACGTGGTTTTAGTTGCGTTGGAAAGCTAACGTCTGGAGCCTTGATTTGATATATAAGTTTCTATTGTGGCCGTACAGCTAGGTGAAGCGAACGTGTGCTCCACGCGGACGCGTCGCAGTGACAAAAATCAGCGTGGCAGATTTCGCCCCCCAGTAATTTCTGGGCTATTTTCGGCCCAGTTTCAAGCCTAGAAAACACAAATTAAAGGCTGCAAAGTAGAGGAATGAGGGGAGACAACTCATAATTCACTTTTCATAATTTAGATGTAGTTTTATAGGGAGAGAGGCTCTATCTTCTCTCTTAGGATTTAGGATTAGGATTCCTCTTAAAGGACTTAGGAATATTTTCATCTTCTTCAATTACAGGTTCAATGTTCCTTTTATTTATTTTCTCAATTTAGTTTATAAACTCTTTATGTTTGGATTGATTTTCTTAATTAATACACATTGAGGTATTTCAGACTTATGATTGCTTCCCTTTCTTTATATAAATAATTTAGAATTTTTTACTATTGGCTTTGGTTGATTAATTGGTAACTCTTGAGTTGTCAAACTCATCATGATTGATAATTGATATCTTTGCTGATTGATTTAGATTCCTATAACTCTAGTGTTTCTTCAGGATTTGACTAGGACTTTAGGTGTTAAATTGATTTGTCCACTTGACTTACCTTCATAGTTAGAGGTTGACTTAGTGGTAGCAAAAATATAATTTTCATCACCATTGATAAGGATAACTAGGATAGGACTTCCAGTTTTCATACCTTGCCAAGATTTTTATTAGTTATTAATTTATTAATTCCTGCAATCTATTTCTCTTGTTCAAAACCTTTAAAACCCAAAAATACTATTTTCCATAACCAATAATAAAACACACCTCCCTGCAATTCCTTGAGAAGACGACCCGAGGTTTGAATACTTCGGTTAATTATTTTTATTGGGTTTGTTACTTGTGACAATCAAACATTTGTAAGAAAGGAATTCTTATCGGTCTAGAAGCTATACTTACAACGGGAATTTATTTCTGAAAATTCTAGATCGCGCGAGAGTTTCGTTCTTCAAGCTTTCTAACAAAAATCAAGAGAAAAGAAATAAGAAGAAGATGAAAACTACTATTGATCCATTGAATTAATATAGAGCTCCCTAACCCAATAAAATAGGGTTAGTTGGTCATAGCTCAATTCAATTTACAGGGAAAAAGAGTGCAGGAAAATTAAAGCCTAGCTAGAAAGTAAAAGAAAAATAAAGTACATAAACAAAAGGAAAAAGTGCAAAAGAAAACTAAACAGAGTGATGAACTCCCAGAGACCCCTCACGGCCTCCCAAAAGCTCCCTCAATCTTCAACAATTATTTTATTTATAACCCTCCTTTTATCTTCAATTGGATCAAGTATTTGGATGTGGGCTTTGGTTGAAGCAGTTAGGAGCAATTCTCCAGATATGGGCATTGGCAACTCACTTTCATATTGGGCATAAGTGCAATTTGGAATTGAATTGGCCTTAACGTTGGTGATCACGTTTCAGGACAAACGTTGAATCAAATGCCGCTTTGAAAATTCAATTCTGCTTGCTGTCTTTGGCATTTGACTCAATGTTGGAGGGACAACGTTCTGCCATTCCTGCGTACACGTCCATCATGCTTAAGCATGATGTCTGTGATTTTGCTTATTCACGCGTACGCAGGCACCATGCATGCGCGTGAGTTGCCCTTTTTTTATCGACGTGTACGCGTCAGTGGATTCAACTTTTTCAATTACAAATTATGGGCTTGGCATCACGGACGTTGGAGGCAGCCTTTGAGGCAACGTTGGACCTCCAACGTTCGTTTTTGACGCGTACGCGTGGATGGTCAATTTCGCCATTCCACGCGTGCGCGTTACTCACGCTTGCGCATGGATAAAGAAATTCTACTTTTTCACATGTACGCGTCGCTCAAAATTCATTTAGCTCTAGAGTTGAACTTTTCATCACCATGTTGGGGGTAACGTTGGATGTCCAACGCTCCCTCCAACGTGAGCATTAGTAAATCATGCAGAGACTTGCTCTGCCCCTTTTCCAACGTTGGAGGCAACGTTGGTGGTCCAACTTGGCCAACAATGTTGCTTCTTCTTCATCGTCTCCAGGCTCCTTCTTCAACATTCCTCCATGCTTTCTTTCACCTTTCATCAATCAAACAAATACATCAAAGCTTTGTTATAGTCACAAGATTTTGTCTCATTCTTAGCACACAAGTAATTATGGCATAAATCTCATGAAAATGCACAAAATTAACAATGTTTGATTGAATCAAGACAAGCATGAATTTCTCATCCAAATACTTACTTATTGCCTAAGAAATGCATAAAACTACTCTAAACCAAACTAAAAATGGCTTGTGCAACTAGCCAAGATGCCCTGGCATCACAACACCAAATTTAAATTTTGCTTATCCTCAAGCAAGTGATAAAACATGAAAATACAAGAGATACAAGTCCTTATTCAAAGAATTCAAATCCTTGGCTCATGGAGTTTCATGCATGGCAACTTAGGTTCATGTTCATGCTGGTTTCTAGGCTCGCATATGCTCTTGAACTCTCACTCGAGACTCTTATTTTTTGTCCTTAGATTCTCTGTTTTTTTTTGTTTTCTTTCCTTCTTTAGAGCTTATTGCTTTTTGTAACTAAGTTTTCTATGTTGAGACAACTCTTTAGGATAGGTTTTTAGTCAACACTCCCAAACCAGTTGGTTCAAGGTGCTAGGTGTTGAAACACCCCTAAGGACTTAATCACCCAAGTCTCTCCTCAGCACATAATCACCACAGGCACATGGTTTGTTATTCATTCCCTAGACCTTGGTGTCCAGCACCTTTTTGGGGTGCTAAATGCCTTGTGACAAGGTTGCTCTTAATAGTGGACTTTCAGTTGACAATCCTAGGTTAGTTAACCCAAGTTGTCAAGTGATGAAGCATTCCTAAGAACTTACTCATCCAAGCAGATCCTTGCATAAAAACACCACAGACACATGCCTCAAGATCCAAACTATTGGTGCCTAGATTTATTTGCTCATTTCTTTCTTTTTCATTCTCTTTTTCTCTTTTTAGGATCTTTATTAATTCATTTAAGTCTCACAGAATGCACTTCAAGCTCATAATTCAAGAGATATCTTAGCCCTTTACCTTATTGATGAACCAACTTAGCTAACAAATACCACCACAACACTAGGACTTAATTCTGCACATTAGATTTCACTCTTGTCTTTCACAGTAAATTATCATAAACTCTTTTATTAAGCTCAAGGACACAGCATACAATTCAAGCAAAGAAGCAGTAGCCTAGATACTTAGACTAGCACATTTATGACAAAATCAAAGAAAACAAACACTAAATTCTAATGACTTAAACTAAAGAATAACTATCAACAGGGGCACATTCAGACTTCCAATTTAAACATTCCAAAGCAGATGGAATTAAGTAACAATACAACCTCTTGTGGTGCCTTCTAGCTCTCCCTTTGTCATTATGATCCATAGCTTTTCCATCCTTCTTTGTCTCCTTGGATGATGGTGCATCGTTATTCCAAGAGATTGATTGAATTCCTTCAAAGTTATTGGAAGTTGCTTGTTTCCAAAGCACTTGAAAAACAGTTAGCATCCATGCATGCTTGTGAATTCCTGAACTTAAATTTGGTGTGTGAACACCAAACTTAGTTCCTTTCCTAATGCAGTAGATTGAATACATGCAGAAACCTCATGTGCTTTTATTAATAAGACGACTATAAACTAGAAAGCAAATAATTGTTAAGTAAGTTCCCTGATTGTTTGGAGTTAGTGACTATTAATACCAAGGGTTGAAATATGCTTTTAATGAAATTTTTGTTGGAACACCAAACTTAGAATCTTACATTCACCCTTTAAAATGTTTTGGTGTGCAACACCAAACTTATCTCCTTGTAATAGAGAGAAATCTACTTAATTCTTTTATTGAAATAACTAGGAAAAGAAAACTACCTCTGGTTGGGTTGCCTCCCAACAAGCGCTCTTTTAATGTCATTAGCTTGACATTTTGGTCATGAATTTCTTCCTCTTCTTCCGGTTTGTTAAGAGGAATGACCACAAGGGTAAAGAGGGACCAGTTAATGCCCCTTGCTTTGAGTGACTCCTTCCAGCAAGCTTTCTTTTGTGACTGGCTTGAGTGAACTTGCTTGTTGGATCAGCTGTTGGATTGTTCTTTGACCTTCTTTCTTTCATCGATATGATCCTTTATTTCTCTGTCGCAATCCTCATTTTGGTTCTTGTAATTACTGCCTTCACATGTTTGATCTCAGCATTTGGATCTTGTTGGATAGTTGGAGCATCCTCTTCATCAAGAGCTTCTTGAATTGGTGGTTCAATGAACCCACCCTCTATGCGACTCTCTGTTTCATCGGAGTGGGGACTCCCTTGGTTGGCTTCCTCCCTTCCTTCTACATGATGTTGCATTGAGTCTTTTGGGAGTGAGTTTGCATGTTCCTTTGTCACCCCTAGTAGCCTTCGTGGGTATGGAGCCTTAGGCTTATATATTCTCACAACCTCTTCCTTCTTCATAGGAATCTCACTTGGAATGAATGCCTCTTTTTCTTGTTCTTCTGATTTCTCCCTTGTACTCACCCTTTGGTCCTCATCCTCTTTGCTATGCATCTCTTCAAAGCATTTTGCTCTACGGTTTAAATTTGCTTCTATGTTTCTGAAGGCTATGTCTCGTTCTTGATTCCATGCTCTGGACCATTGAATGAACTCCCCTGTTGCTATTTTCTCCTCTTCCTGTATCTTTATCATTTTTTCAAGGAGGAGTTCCATCCTAGCAAGTCGATCTTCTTCTCTCTTTCTTCTGAGTTCTTCAAGGATGAGTTATGCCTCAGCAAGTCTATCTACAGGAGATTGTGATGGTTGGTGACTGGCTTGTGAATGAAGTTGGTTGTTTTATGGTTCTGTGTTCTGATAGTGGAATGGCTCTTGTGGGTAATAGAATGAGTTTTGTGGACTGTAAAAAGAATTTTGTGTGTAGTGGGATGAATTTTGTGAATGGTAGAATGAATTGTATGGGTCTAGGAAGGAATTTGGTACTGAAACATACTCAAATGCTGAAGAATTTGGACATGTAAAATAAGGAGGTGAGGTTGGATAATTAAGAGGTGATGGCTTTTGATGAATGTGGTACGAATGAGTGAAATTCCTTTGATTTTGATCTTCCCAGCCATAACTTGAGTAGTAATCAATTTCACCAAAATATAAGCCATTTGGTGGCTCTGGGAAGTACCCCATTTCAGCTTCTTGATGCTCCCACCCACCATGAGCATAATAACATGAATCATCCTGTGGTGGTGGGAAGCTTCCCAGGAAATTCGATTGACCAGAATATGATGGATGCTCTCTTCTTTCTTGCAAGATGCTCTGTCTCAAACAATAATCACCAAAAGACATTGGAATCTCCATTATCATTAATGAGAAAATCTTAGTGAGGCAATATTACAAACAGCTAGTGGTTAGTGTGCTAAAAAGTAAATGAATCAAAGAAAAATAACTCAAAGTGCAGAAAATAGCAGTAACAAACTGAAACAAAAACTATTAACAAAAGAAAAAAAATTGCTCAATCTTATTATCCTCCAATTTAATAATTGTCAATTCAAAACCAATCCCTGGCAACGGCACCATAAACTTGATTTGCCCGAAAACTGTCTCTCAAGAATTTTCATTCCGGAAAGTGCACCAAATTGTCGTCAAGTAAAAACTCACAAAAGAGTGAGGTTGAATCCCACAGGGATTGGTTGGTTGATCAATGTTAATCGGAGAATTGTTCTAGTTGAGCGAAATCAGAATTGAATTGGGATTGCAGAAAGTAAAATGGGCGGGAAACTTAAATTGCAAGAAATTAAATGACAGAAATTAAATTGCGGGAAAATAAATGACAGAAGCTTAAATTACAAGAAATTAAAAGGGAATGGGAATAAGCATGAAATTAAAGAAGTAGAATATAAATAGAATGGGTAGATCAGAAATGGGGAATTTATTGGGTTTTAGGATATATTGAATTCTCCAGATCAAATCATTTTCATCTCTTCATCAATCAATGCATTCATTGACATTGCTTGGCAATCTTAGATGATCGAATCCCAATGTCTTGGCTCACCAATCTCTCTAAACATGAACAATTGCCCAATGTCTTGATTTAATTGCTCATGGGAAGAGTTGAAGTTCGGTCACTAACTATACCACACAAATTCATAGATCAAAGTATTGGTAGGATTACATGTCACTATATCCATCCAACCCCCAACCTACTCCAATGTGAGAAAGCAATTCTAGCATGAATTCTTCATCCCTCTCTCAAGGATCCGAAGAATTCCAATTATGGATAGCTTCTTTCTCAAGACAACTATCCAATTGAATTAAGACTGAAAGCTTTCTAACAAAAATCAAGAGAAAAGAAAGAAGAAGATGAAAGCTACTATTGATCTATTGAATTACAATAGAGCTCCCTAACCCAATGAAAAATGGGGTTAGTTGGTCACAGGTCAATTCAATTTACAAAGAAGAAGAGTGCAGGAAAATTAATGCCTAGCTAGAAAGTAAAAGAAAAAGAAAGTACATAAACAAAAGGGAAAAGTGCAGAAGAAAAATAAACAGAGTGCTGAACTCCCAGAGCCCCCTCAGGGCCTCTCGAAAGCTCCCTCAATCTTCAACAATTCTTCTATTTATAACCCTCTTCTCATTTTCAATTGGATCAAGTATTTGGATGTGGGCTTTGGTTGAAGCAGTTAGGAGCAATTCTCCTGAGATGGGCATTGGCAACTCATTTTATATTGGGCATAGGTGCAATTTGGAATTGAATTGGCCTTAACTTTGGTGATCACGTTTGAGGGCAAACGTCGCTTTGAAAATTAAGTTCTACTCATTTTCATTGGCGTTTGACTCGACGTTGGAGGGCCAACATTCTGCCATTTACGCATACGCCCATGCATTCGCGTGAGTTGCCCTTTTTCTTATCAACGCGTACGCATCACTGATGCGTATGTGTGGATTCAAGTTTTTCAATTCCAAATTCTGGGCTTAGCATCGCGGATGTTGGAGGCAGGGTTTGAGGCAACGTTGGACCTCCAACATTCGTTTTTGATGCATACGCGTGACCCACGCGTACGTGTGGATGGTCAATTTTGCATTTCCACACGTGCGCGTGACTCACGCTTACGCGCGGATAAAGAAATTCTGCTTTTTCACGCGTACGCGTCATAAATGCGTATGCATCGCTCAAAATTCATTTAGCTCCATAATTGAACTTTTCATCACCACATTGGGGGTAACGTTGGATGTCCAACACTCCCTCCAATGTGAGCATCACTAAATCATGCAAAGACTTGCTCTGCCCCTCTTCCAACGTTGGATGCAACGTTGGTGGTCCAACTTGGCCACCAACATTTCTTCTTCTGCATCTTTTCTAGGCTCTTTCTTCAACCTTCCTCCATGCTTTCTTTCACCTATCATCAATCAAACAAATACATCAAAGCTTTGCTATAGTCACAAGATTTTGCCTCAGTCTTAGCACACAAGAAATTATGGCATAAATCTCATGAAAATGCACAAAATTAACAATATTTGATTGAATCAAGGCAAGCATGAATTTCTCATCCAAATACTTACTTATTTCCTAAGAAATGCATGAAACTACTCAAACAAACTAAAAATGGCTTGTGAATCTAGCCAAGATGCCCTGACATCAATGCCAAGCCAGCTTCACCAAGGGGGCGTGCCACTTAGGAGTCAGGCATGGCACGCCAAGCCAAGCCATTGAGCTGGGCATGGCACGCCACTCACACGCCGCGGACACGCCACTCACATGCTTCAATTTAATGGGTTTTCTTTTGAATTTTAATTGTAATTTTCTTTTCCTTGTGCAATTTTTATTTATGGTAATAGGAGTAGTATAAATAGCCCTTGAAGAGTACTAAAAAGGGGTTTTTGGTTGTTACATTAGGACTTTTACTTTTACACTTACTTCACTTCATCTTCTTCTATCTCTTGTACTTTTCTCTAAGTTATGAGTAGCTAAACTCCCTCTTATTGGGGGAGAAAGCTCTGTTGTACTTGATATATTAATTGATGGTGAATTTCTTCTTCTCTTCATCTCTCTTTGATTTGCTAGAAGGAATTTCGTTCTTCATGCTTAGTGTTCAATCATCTTGGAAAAGAGGTTGAATGCAAAATGGGTTTCATGGGAGCCTTGGAAAAGGAAACATGAAACCATGCTTGAAATCCCTTCTCATATTGAGTAGATATGGATTTTGGGATTGTATATGGTGACATGAAATCTACCCAAATACCTGGATCTATGAGGATGTGTGGTAAACTCAGGGACCAAGCTTATCTCTCTTCATGAGCAATTAGACCAAGGAATTGGCTGATTATCAAGATTTGAGAGATTGAAATCACCAAGGAATTGGGATTTAACCAATCATGATTGCCAAGAGGTCAATGAGTTGTATGATTGAAGATGAGATGATTTGAATTTAATCCAAAGAGAGCAACATCTCCCAACTCTAACGAATCTTCCCTATCCTTATCTTCCCTATTCTTTTAAGCTTTCTTTAGTTTCTACTATTAACCTGTTCCCTATTTATAATTCAGTCATTTATATTTCTGCAATTTACTTTCATGTTCTTTACATTTCTACACTTTATTACTTTCCTTTATCTTTAAGTCATTCATAATTCTGCTATTTAGAATTCTGCACTCAACAATTCTTCTTAATTAGCTTCACTAAATCACCAAGTAACTAAATTTGTTCAATCAATCGATCTTTGTGGGATTTGACCTCACTCAGAGTGAGTAATTACTTGACGATAATTTGGAATACTTGCCAAGAGGGGTCATTATAGTGATATAGTGAATTTCCAGACATCAGAACTTCTATGGGCTTTATATGAGCCTTGGCTTCCTTTAGTTCTTGGATAAGGATTTCTTGAGTAGGTTTTGAGCACTCAAAGGGTGTGCTTTTACTATCGTTCAACACTAGCTCTGATAGCTCTTTGGGCGTTGAACGCCTATGCTGTGCACCCTTACTAGCTTTAAACGCCAGTTCCTCTATCCTTTTGGGCTTTAAATGCCCAGCAGGGGTATCCTGGCTGCCGTTCAATGCCAGCTTCCCTGTCTGGTTGGGCATTGAATGCCCAATGAGGGGTTTCTCACTGGCGTTCAATGCCAAAGTGTCTGCATGTTCGGGCATTGAACGCCCAGCTAGTGCTCCCTGGCTGGCGTTCAACGCTAGCTCTACTACCAGGATGGGCGTTGAATGCCCAGTGAGGGCTTTCTCACTGGCATTCATTGCCTTTGTAGTCTCTCCAAATTTGGCCTTTGCCTTAGTGAAAGGTATCAGATTTAAACTTAAGCCAAGATCATACAGGGCTTTGTCAAAAATGATCTTTGCAGTAGTCCATAGGTTCTAAAAGCTCTCTGAATCTGGCATCTTCCTTGGTAGCTTATACTGAATTAGGATACTGTACTTCTTAGTAAGTATCTCTATTTTATTTCCCCTTAGGTCCTTCTTTTCAAAAGTTTTAGATCTAGTATACCGTATTTTCTAAAATTTTGGAGGGAAACACAAAAGGACACAAAACTTAAAAATTTTAAGATCAAAACAAAAAGAAAACTCAAGAACCCCTTGAAGACTAACAAGAACACAAAGAAAAAAACTTAAAAGACTCAATTAATTATACTAACAATTAATGTGATTGATTCAAAAATTTCAAGTTTGTTACTTTCTTGTTAAGAAAGATTCAAACTTTAAATTTTAGAATCATATCTTTTAGTTTCTTGTTAGTCAAGTAATCAATTTTAATTCAAAAAAAATCAAATCTTTTTCAAAATATCTTTTCAATCAAATCTTTTTCAACCATATCTCTTTAATCATATCTTTTTCAAATCATATCTTTTTCAAAATCAATTTCAAAATCTTTTCTAACTTCTTATCTTTTCAAAATTGATTTTCAAATCTTTTTCAACTAACTAACTGACTTTTTGTTTGTTTTTTATCTTTTTCAAAGCCACCTAACTAATTTTCTATCTCTAATTTTTGAAAATCACCTCCCCTTTTACAAAAACTTTTTATTTAACTAATTGTTTTAAATTCTAATTTTATTCCTTTTTATAAATTCGAATTTTAAATTTAATTTAAAATAAAAACAAAAATATTTTTCTTTTATTTTAGTTAATTTTCAAAAACTCCTCTTTCTCATCTCCTTCTATTTATTTATTCATTTACTAACACTTTTCTTCATCTAAAAATTCGAACCCTCTTTTTTCCTCTGTGTTCGAATTTTTCTCCTCCTTCTTCTATTCTTTTCTTCTTCTACTCACATAAAGGAATCTCTATACTGTGACATAGAGGATTCCATACTTTCTTTATTTTCTTCTCTCTCATATGAGTATTAACAACGAAAAAGGCATTCTTGTTGAAGCTGATCCTGAACCTGAAAGGACCTTGAAGAGGAAGCTAAAAGCAGCTAAAGCACAACACTATGAAGAGGACCTAATTAAAATTTTTGAACAGGAAAAAGATATGGCAGCAGAACCCAACAACAATGCAAGGAAGATGCTTGGTGACTTTACCGCACCAAATTCCAACTTACATGGAAGAAGCATCTCAATCCCTTGCCATTCGAGCAAACAACTTTGAGCTAAAGCCTCAATTAGTTTCTCTGATGCAACAGAATTGCAAGTTTCATGGACTTTCATCAGAAGATCCTTTTCAGTTCTTAACTAAATTCTTGCAGATCTGTGATACTGTTAAGACTAATAGGGTTGATCTCGAGGTCTACAGGCTTATGCTTTTCCCTTTTGCTGTAAGAGACAAAGTTAGAGTATGGTTGGACTCTCAACCTAAAGACAGCCTGAACTCTTGGGATAAGCTGGTCACGGCTTTCTTAGCCAAATTCTTTCCTCCTCAAAAGTTGAGCAAGCTTAGAGTGGATGTTCAAACCTTCAGACAAAAAGAAGGTGAATCCCTCTATGAAGCTTGGGAGAGATACAAGCAATTGACCAAAAAGTGTCCTTCTGACATGCTTTCAAGCAATATATAGTAGTTCATACTTTATTCGAGTTTAGATGACGCAAACTGGTGTTCAACGCCAGCTCCATGCTGCATTCTAGAGTAAAACGCCAGAAACACGTCACAAACCAGAGTTAAACGCCAAAAACACGTTACAACTTGGCGTTTAACTCCAAGAGAAGCCTCTGCACGTGTAAAGCTCAAGCTTAACCCAAGCACACATCAGAGTGGGCCCCGAAAGTGGATTTCTGCACTTAGACTTATTTCTGTAAACCCTAGTAACTAGTTTAGTATAAATAGAACTTTTTACTATTGTACTAGGGGTCTTTTTCCCTATTTTTTGAATTCATATGTCAATTGAGAAGGCTGGCCATTCGGCCATGCCTAGACCTTGTTCTTATGTATTTTCAACGGTGGAGTTTCTACACACCATAGATTAAGGGTGTGGAGCTCTGCTGTTCCTTAAGTATTATTGCAATTACTACTGGTTTCTATTCAATTCATGCTTGTTCCTATTCTAAGATATTCATTCGCACTTCAACCTGATGAATGTGATGATCCGTGACACTCATCGCTATTCTCACTTATGAATGCGTGCCTGATAAACACTCGCGTTCTACTTGCGAAAGCTAGAGTGTGTATCTCTTGGATTTCTTAATTAGAATCTTCGTTGTATAAGATAGAATTCATTGGCAGCATTCTTGAGAATCCATAAAGAAAAAACTTGTCTGTGGTATTCTGAGTAGGATTCAGAGATTGAATGACTGTGACGAGCTTCAAACTCGCGAGTTTTGGGTGTAGTGACAGACGCAAAAGGATCAATGGATCCTATTCCGACATGATTGAGAACCGATAGATGATTAGCCGTGCTGTGACAACGCATTTGGACCATTTTCACTGAGAGGATGGGAAGTAGCCATTGACAACAGTGACACCCTACATACAGCTTGCCATGGAAAGGAGCAAGAATGATTGGATGAAAGCAGTAGAAAAGCAGAGATTCAGAAGGAACACAGTATATTTATGCAATTATCTGAAATTTCCACCGATGAATTACATAAGTCTCTCTATCTTTATTTTATACCTTATTTATCTTTATATTCGAAAACCATTATAACCATTAGAATCTGCCTGACTGAGATTTACAAGATGACCATAGCTTGCTTCATACCAACAATCTCCGTGGGATCGACCCTTACTCACGTAATGTTTATTACTTGGACGACCCAGTGCACTTGCTGGTTAGTTGTGCGAAGTTGTGAAGAAAGTGCTGAGATTATAAACGCGCATACCAAGTTGAGCGCCATTGTTAGAGATCACAATTTCGTGCACCAATTGCTGGCTTGAAGCAAACTATGGTCATCTTGTAAATCTCTGTCAGGCGGATTCAAATGGTTATGAGGTATTGATAATTAAAAGATAAACAAAATGTAAAATAAGATAGGGATAATTATGTAATTCATTGGTGGGAATTTCAGATAAGCGTTTGGAGATGCTTTGCTTCTCCTGAACCTCTGCTTTCCTATTGTCTTCATCTAATCATGCGTGCTCCCTTCCATGGCAAGCTGTATGATCCTCTCAGTGGAAAAATGGTCCGCCTACGGTCTCTGTATGGCTAATCAAATGTCGGATTTCTCGTCTTCGATGAAAAATACCAGGTACAGCTACCGCAGGGCTAATCATCTGTCGGTTCTCACTAGTGTCTGAATAAGATCCATTGATCCTTTTGTACACTGTCACTGCGCCAAACATTCATGAGTTTGAAGCTCCTCACAATCATCCCTTCCCAGATCCTACTTGGAACACCACAACAAGGTTTAGACTTTTCGGATCTCAGGAATGTTGTCTAGTGTTCTAGCCTATACCACGAAGATCCTAATCTCAGATTCAGATGCTCTGTTGTCAGGAAAGACGATGTAAATCGTTGATTAGAGACCCAATAGAATATATTCCAGCTGGCGTCCAATGACTACATTGCACTCTCTCCAGGTTTGGCCATTTTGGTTATAGTTATGGCCTGCACTCTCTTTTGGGATTCTCTTCTGTATTGCTTGGGAGAGTACTAGGAAGAGTTTTAATAACTCTTTTACTCAACTGACCCACTTGTGCCTCAAAATTTCTGTTGGAGGACCTTGTTTCATTCATGAAACTGAGAGTGGTTTTAGATGGATCAGAAACTATGTTTGGTAAGCCATAGAGGATCTGCTCAGAATTCTCTGTCTGTTGCTGAGAAGATGATGGAAAAGGTTTGCTATTGGCAAACCAATTTCTCCCACCATTATTGTTATTGAAGCCTTGTTGAGGCTTCTATTGATCCTTCATGAAAAATTTGGATGATTCCTCCATGAAAGATTATAGGTGTTTCCATAGGATTCTCCCATGTAATTCACCTCTTCTATTGCAGGATTCTCAGGGTCATAAGCTTCTCCTTCAGAGGGGGCTTCTTTAGCACTGCCAGATACAGCTTGCAATCTAGTCAGATTCTGAAAAGTCATATTGACTTGCTGAGTCAATATTTTGTTCTGAGCTAATACGACATTTAGAGTATCAATCTCTTTCATAAGTGTACATGAACTGGTTATTTGCAACCATCTCAATGAGTTCATGGGCTTCTGTAGGTGTTTTCAAATGAAGGGATCCACCAGCAGAATGGTCCAATGACATCTTGGACATTTCAGACAGACCATCATAGAATATACATGTGATGCTCTATTCTGGAAATATGTTAGAAAGACACCTTTTGGTTAATTGCTTGTATCTTTCCCAAACTTCATACAGGGATTCACCTTCCTTCTGTCTGAAAGTTTGGACATCCACTCTGAGCTTGCTCATCTTTTGAGGTGGAAAGAATTTGGTCAAGAAAGCATTGACCAACTTGTCCCAAGAGTTCAGGCTTTTTGTAGGTTGTGAGTCCAACCATGTTCTAGCTCCGTCTCTCACAGCAAATGGGAAATGCATGAGTCTATAGACCTCGGGATCAACCCTATTGGTCTTAACAGTATCACATATTTGCAAGAATTCAGCTAAGAACTGATGAGGATCTTCTGATGGAAGTTGGTATGTGAAATCGTAAATCACACTTTTCACAACTCTGCATATCTGACTAGCAAGTGCACTGGGTCGTCCAAGTAATACCTTACGTGAGTAAGGGTTGATCCCATGGAGATTGTCGGCTTGAAGCAAGCTATGGTCATCTTGTAAATCTCAGTCACGCAGATTCAAATGGTTATGATGTGTTGATAATTAAAAGAAAAATAAAACGGAAAATAAAATACAGTTACTTATGTAGTTCCTTGGTGGGAATTTCAGATAAGCGTTTGGAGATTCTTTGTTGCCTCTGAACCTCTGCTTTCCTATTGTCCTCATCCAATCATGCGTACTCCCTTCCATGGCAAGCTGTATATTGGTGGATCACCGTTGTCAATGGCTACCATCTGTCCTCTCAGTGAAAACATGTCCTCTACGGTTTCCTGCATGGCTAATCAGCTGTCGGTTCTCGATCGTGTCGGAATAGAATACATTTATGCTTTTGCAAACTTTCACTGTGCCCAACAGTCACGAGTTTGAAGCTCGTCACAATCATCCCATCCCAAATCCTACTCGAAAAACCACAGACAAGGTTTAGACTGTCCGGACCTCAAGAATGCTGCCAATTGGTTTTAGTTTATACCACGAAGGTTCTAACGTCACGGATTCGAATGCTCTGTTGTCAGGAGAGGTGATTCAGATCCGTAGGTCAAAGACCAAAGAGAGTATACTCCAGTTGTCGTCCAATAACTACGTTAAACATCATGTAGAATACTTTGTAGTTGTCAGGCACGTGGATCTTGGCTAAGCGAGTAACGAAGATTGGGTGATTGTCACAGGTCACCCCTTCATTCTGACTTAACTAAATTAAGTACAAGAGTATATCTTGCAGGAGAAGTAGGTGTGAATTGAATAGAAAAACAATAATACTTGCATTAATACTTGAGGAACAACAGAGCTCCACACCTTAATCTATGAGGTGTAGAAACTCCACCGTTGAAAATACATAAGAACGAAAGGTCTAGGCATGGCCGAATGGCCAGCCTCCCAAAAGGGTTTGAAGAACTCCCAAAAGGTCAAAAAGACTTCTAATACAATAGTAAAAAGTGCTATTTATACTAAACTATTAAACTAGGTTTACAGAAAATGAGTCGATAGTGCAGAAATCCACTTACGGGGCCCACTTGGTGTGTGTTTGGGCTGAGCCTTGAAGCTTTCACGTGCATAGGCCATCCTTGGAGTTAAACGCCAGCTTTGGTGCCAGTTCGGGCGTTTTACTCCAGAAAAGGGTCTCTGGTTGGCGTTTGGACACCAGTTTGGACCATCAAATCTCGGGCAAAGTATGAACTATTCTACATTGCTGGAAAGCCCAAGATGTCTACTTTCCAACGAAATTGCGAGCGCTATAATTGGGCTTCTGTAGCTCCAGATAGTCCACTTCGAGTGCAGGGAGGTCAGAATCCAACAACATCTGCAGTCCTTTCTCAGCCTTTGAATCTGATTTTTGCTCAGCTCCCTCAATTTCAGCCAGAAAATACCTAAAATCACAGAAAAACACACAAACTCACAGTAAAGTCCAGAAATGTGAAATTGGCATAAAAACTAATAAAAATATACTAAAAAGTGACTAAAACATACTAGAAACTACCTAAAAACAATGCCAAAAAAGCGTATAAATTATCCGCTCATCATAACACCAAACTTAAGTTGTTGCTTGTCCCCAAGCAACCAAACATAAAATAGGATAAATAGAAGAGAATATACAATAAATTCCAAAAAATCAATGAAGCTTAGTCCCAATTAGATGAGCGGGACTAGTAGCTTTTTGCTTCTGAATAGTTTTGGCATCTCACTTTATCCTTTGAAGTTTAGAATGATTGTCATCCATATGAACTCAGAATTCAGATGGTGTTATTGATTCTCCTAGTTTAGTATGTTGATTCTTGAACATAGCTACTTATGAGTCTTGGCCATTACCCTAAGCATCTTGTTTTCCAGTATTACCACCGGATACTTAAATGCCACAGCGCATAACTGGGTGAACCTTTTCAGATTGTGACTCAGCTTTGCTAAAGTCCCTAGTTAGAGGTGTCCAGAGTTCTTAAGCACACTCATTTGCTATGGATCACGACTTTAATCACTCAGTCCCAAGCTTTTCACTTGGACTTTCATGACACAAGCCATGGTTAGGGACAGCTTGATTGAGCCGCTTAGGCCAGGATTTTATTCCTTTGGGCCCTCCTATCCACTGATGCTCAAAGCATTGGATCCTCTTTACCCTTGCCTTTTGGTTTAAAGGGCTATTGTCTTTTTCTGCTTGCTTTTTTCTTTTTATTTCTTTTTATTTTTTTGCCATTTTTTCTTTTTTTTTCTTTTTTTTGCAAGCTTTTTATTTTTCACTACTTTTTCTTGCTTCAAGAATCAATTTTATGATTTTTTAGATTATCAATAACATTTCTTTTTTTTCATTATTCTTTCAAGAGCCAACAATTTTAACATTCATAAACTTTACTATCAAAAATATGCCTTGTTCAAGCATTCATTTAGAAAACAAAAAGTATTGCCACCACATCAAAATAATTAAACTAAGTTCAAGAAAGAATTCGAAATTCATGTACTTCTTGTTCTTTTGCAATTAAAAACATTTTTCATTTAAGAAAGGTGAAAGATTGGGACATTCATAGCTTCAAGGCATAGACACTAGACACTAATGATCATGTAATAAAGGCACAAACATAGACAAAACATAAAGCATAAGAAACGAAAAACAGAAAAATAAGAACAAGGAAATTAAAGAATGGGTCCACCTTAGTGACGGCAGCTAGTTCTTCCTCTTTAAGATCCTATGGAGTGCTTGAGCTCCTCAATGTCTCTTCCTTGCCTTTGTTGCTCCTCCCTCATGGCTCTTTGGTCCTCTCTAATTTCATGGAGGATAATGGAGTGCTCTTGGTGCACCATCCTTAGTGCTCTTGGTGCTCCGTCCTTTTTCTAGTGATGGACTTTTGAGATGAATCTCTCCATCTCCCATGACTCAGAGGTAGAAACAACTGCCTTTCCTTTCCTCTTTCTAGAGGTTTCTCCGGCCTTAGGTGCAATTAATGGTTATGAAAAAAAAAAAGCAATGCCTAGCATTTAAACGCCCTCTGTGTGCCATTCCTGGTGTTTAAACGCTAGGCTGCTGCCCTTTTCTGGCATTAAACGCCAGTCTGCCTGCCAGTTCTGGCATTTAACGCCCAGAATGGTGCCAGGCTGGGCATTTAAACGCTCATTTTTCTACCCTTACTGGCGTTTAAACGCCAGTTTGCCTGCCAGTTCTAGCGTTTAACGCCCATTTTGGTATCCTTACTGGCGTTTAAATGCCAGTAAGCTCATCCTCCACGGTGTGCTATTTTTTATGTTGTTTTTTATTTTACTTTAATTTTTGTCATTTGTTTTTATGACTCCACATGATCATCATCCTAAAGAAAACATAAGCTAACATAGATAAATAAATAAAATTGGGTTGCCTCCCAATAAGTGCTTCTTTAATGTCAATAGCTTGACGGCGAGCTCTTTTCAGAGCTTCACAATTGTTCAGAGCATGATTGTGGCCTCCCAACACCAAACTTAGAGTTTGAGTGTGGGAGCTCTGCTTGACTCTATATGGAGAGAATTGAATGATGCCTTTCATGCTTCTTCTCCATGTTTACAGAGGAAGATCCTTGAGCTTTAAACAAAAGGTAGTCCTCATTCAACTGAAGGACTAACTCTCCTCCGTCCACATCAATTATAGCCTTTGATGTAGCTAGGAAGGGTCTTCCAAGGATAATGGATTCATCCTCATCCTTCCCAGTGTCTAGGATTCTGATGTCAGCAGGGATGTAAAGGCCTTCAACCTTTACAAAGACATCCTCTACAAGTCCATAAGCCTTTTTTATTGATCTGTCTGCCATCTCCAATGAGACTCTTTGATGAGTTCTAATTCACACCCCATTCAAAAATTAGTGAATTAGTTCTTTTGGCAAGCGCACCAAAATTATCGCCAAGTAATAACCCACAGTGGAGTGGGATCGTATCTACAAAGATTAATTGGATTAAGCAAGCAATAGTTGATTAATTATCCTAGTTAGATGATTCAAGTTTTAGTGATAATCAACAAGAAATGTAAATGACTTGAAATTAAAGGAAAGCAATAAAATGCAAGGAAAGTAAAGTACAAGAAAGTAAAGTGCTGGAAATGTAAAGTGCAGAAAATGTAAATAACCACAAAGTAAATAAAAGAAAGAAAGATAAAATAAACATTGGGATCAAGAGATGTTGCATTCTCCAGATTAATTGATTTCATCTCATATTTAATCATGCAACTCATTGACCTCTTGGCAATCATGATTGATTGAGCCCCAATTCCTTGGTGACTCAATCTCTCAAATCTTGATCAATAGCCAATTCCTTGGTCAAATTGCTCATGAGAAGAGATGAAGCTTGTTCCCTGATTATACCACACATCATCATAGGTCCAAGTAGAGGGAGGATTATATGTCACCATATCCAAACTCCAAAACCCAAATGCTACTCAAGTGTGAGAAAGAATTTCAAGCATGGTTTTATGTTTCCTCTTCCAAGGTTCCCATAAAACCTAATTGCATTCAATCTCTTTTCCAAGATAATTGAATGCTAGAATGAAGAACGAAATCCTTTCTAGTGAATCAAAGAGAGATGAATAGAAGAAGAAGAATAGAGACAATCAATCCATTGAAAAATAATAGAGCTCTCTTTTCCAATGGAAAGAGTTAGTAATTCATAACTAAATTATTTACAAAGTAAGAAAGAAAAGAGAAGAAATTGATGGTGAACGGAGAGGGTCCTAAGACTTCCCCCAATCCAGCATACCTAATTCTATGAAAATAAGGCCTTTAAATAGGTCTCCTAAATTACAAACTTAAATGAAATTAAAAGCATATTACAATGAAATGAAAATAAACTATTCTATATGCTTCTTGTGGCCTTGATTGATTGATGAGTGTGGCTTGAATGAGAGTTGGAGTGGGCTTGGTTGAAGGTTGAAGGCTGCAGGGAGAAGTTGGCGTGTTGGTTCCAAGTGCCATTCCCACTTGATTTTGCCCTTTGGAGTATAACCCACTTTGCAATGTTGAAAGTATGGAGTTGGTTGGGCCTCAAAATGAATGTCCACTATGAAATGTAATATATTGTTGGAAATCCCTGGATGTTAGCTTTCCAACGCCTTTAGAATCAACTCATTTAGACCTTTGTAGCTCAAGTTATGCCCATTTGAAGGTGACTAGGTCAGTCTGTCAAGTAGCCCGGCATGCCACGCCTTCAATGATGCACCAAAATCTCCTCTTTGGCCATTTGAACTGGCGTGCCACACCCAAGACTCCAAGTGGCATGCCCATTATGAAAATAGAGCTGGCGTGCCACGCCTTCGATATCAAGTGGCACGCCCATGTTTTACAATGCTAAATTAATGGCCTTTTTCACCTCCAGTTTTAATGTCCACCCTAGAGTGTTATCTATCATTGGAAAGCTATTGCTGTCAGCTTTCCAACACCACTAAGATCACCTCATTTGAAGTTGTGTAGCTCAATATATCTGTATTTGAATGAGAGGAGGTCAGGTTGGCATATGCCCCGACGTGCCACGCCCAGATCGATCCAAGCCCAGAGAACACAGATTAAAGGGTTATAAATGGAGGAATCCATCCATTCATAAAATATTCTGGATACATCAGACAACAGACTTTTGATAATTTAGATGTAGTTTTTAGAGAGAGAGGTTCTCTCCTCTCTCTTAAGATTAGGATTTAGAGTTTCTCTTAGGATATGATTATCTCATCTTCATATCAGGTTCAATATTCCTTTATTTTGACTTCTCTTATTTGTTAATTATATATGTTGCCAAATTGGCTTATGGACCATTCATGTTATGATTTTCTTAATTAATACATATTGAGGTATTTCAGACTTTATGATTGCTTTTCCTTATTTATAATTTAGATTTTCCCCTTTTGGCTTTGGTTGATTAATTGGTAACTCTTGAGTTGTCAAACTCATCGTGATTGATAATTATTATTCTTGCTAATTAATTTAGATTTCTATAACTCTAGTCTTTCCTTAAGGAGTTGACTAGGACTTTAGGTGTTAAATTAATTTGTCCACTTGACTGACCTTCATAGTTAGAGGTTGACTTAGTGGGAGCAAAAGTATAATTCTCATCACCATTGATAAGGATAACTAGGATAGGACTTCCAGTTTTCATACCTTGCCAAGAGATTTTTTGTTATTAATTTATTAATTTCTGCAACCCATTTCTCTATCTCAAACCCAAAACACTATTTTCCATAACCAATAATAAAGCACACTTCCCTGCAATTCCTTGCGAAGACGACCCAAAGTTTGAATACTTCGGTTTATAAATTTTATTGGGTTTGTTACTTGTGACAACCAAAATGTTTTTAAGAAAGGTTGATTGCTTGGCTTAGAAACTATACTTGCAACGAGAATTTATTATAAATTCTAAACCATCAATCTTCAGTTCTTCAAAATGGCGCCATTGCCGGGGAATTGCAAACGTGTGCCTTATTATTGCTTATTGTAAATATTTTTCTTTTACTTGTTTATTTGTTTTTGTCTTCCCTTCTAATTTCTGATAGCTACTATGAATTCTCACCCCTCTCGCTTTGAGTTTAGTTCTAATTTTGTTGAAAGGAATGGAAGCTATAACAGGAATATGCATCACGGTCTAAGTAATCAAAGATGGATGGAGCCAAGAGGGTATGATCAACCCTTAAGGTAACAACACCTTCCAAGATGTCATGGACAAGGACCGTTCTACAATGCATGCCAAACTAATAGATATGGTGGGCCTCCTTGTAGCTACCAACAAGCCCTACCCTATGCTCAGAGACCATCCTCTCAACAAAGCTTTAAACCACCATACTCACAAGCTTCTTTTCACCATTTGCCACCATATGATCTTTATCCGCCCCAACGCCAATCCAATTACTCCCAAGAAATACCACTCCTCTATGCACCATGTCTATATCCATCAAGCCAAGAATCACAGGTTCGCTTTGAAGAATCAGTAGACCAATTTCATACAACCCTTCATCAATTGGAGCAGGCAATAAATCAATTATCTTCCAGACGTTCGGACACTCAACAAACCCCCACTGCTTCATATGGAGAACCTAATGAAGAACGTAGCATGAAGGAGACACTAGAAACTCCAGTGGACAATATAGAGCATAACCCCATATTAGAACAAGTAGAGGAAGCTGTCACTATAGAAAAAGAAGAGTTGGTTGAAGATTTAGGGATGCCGAACCTCCACCAGAATCCAGAGTTGTGAAGAATTCCGTCGAAGACATTACAATTGATGCTAAGAAGGATAGTGCACAACCTCCAAAGCAGGTATCCTATGAGGAATTGGACGGAGTAGCCCAAGATGTATGTTTTCTTGATGATGATTATTACAAGTCAAGTTCTCTTGTTAATAAACTTGCATCCGCAAGTGAATTCTTTGAGATACAAGGATCTTCCCCAAATGAATACGAAGATGATGCAGAGGTAGACTTTTCTCAACCTCCCAATTATGACTCAAGTGATGAGGACGATTTTGATGACTTTGATCAAGACATGGTTGAAATGGAAGATATTTGCAAAAGAAGTGGAGGAACTCACAAAAGAGCACAAGGGAGTAGCGCTTGCAGAACCACTGGAAATGCTTATCCCAAGGCCATTACCACCCAACTCCAACTTCAAGTGGGTAACATCCTTGACCTTTATCTTTACATTTCCACTTGAATATGGTTTACTTGAAACAGATGGCCAGCTTAGAGCTCTTTGCGGCTTTAAGAGTAAAAGGGAAATGACTCGCACTTAGCGTTGGTATGAAAGATACAATGAGGTTTCACACTTCAAGTTGAGGTGCAAGAATTGGTGTCATGATCAATTGAAAGGATCTCGGAAGCTATTTGGTCACTACAGTGAGAATTCAGATTACTCACTACCTGACTGGAAAAATGTAGATCAAGACAAAAATGGGTGTAAAAGTAGAGTTTGGGATCCTGGAATCTCTTCTGACATTCAACATCCCGGGAGCCTGGAAACATGTTTGAAACTGCTCAAAGGCTTTACGTGCCTTGTTTGGGACCCCGGAGGATGCTGGCATTCTAAACAGTGTTGGAGATTTCTAAATGAATTCAAGCACAAGCCACCATAGCAGGAAGCTCATCAAATGTCCAACTTAAGGACTTTAACTAAAAGTGCTAGGTGGGAGACAACCCACCATGGTATGATCGTTCCTTCTCCATTATACTCTATTTTTTAATTTTGTTTGAACCTGGAATTTTTGCACAACATTCATTGCATTTTGCATTCTGCATACTGCATAAAAAAGAGAGAGAGAGAGAGAGCAAGCGACGCGACAGCGTCACTGACGCGTTCGCGTCACAAGTGCATTAGAAAGAAAAGGAAAGTGAACAGATAGTCGCACGAAAGATTGGCTGGAGGCGTGCCTTTGGCACAAATTGTTCCACGAGACCGCGTGCCCCACGTGTTCGCGTCAATCGCAAAAAATGCCTCCCACGCGTCCGCGTCACTCACGCGAACGCGTGATCTGGATATCGGTGTAAAGATCCAACGCCCAGAAATTTGGGCTAGAATCGTGCGGCTGGCGTGCGTTTGGCACAAAACGACCCACGCGTGTGCATCCCTGACGCGTACGCGTCACTCCCACAACACCCATCCCACGCGAAAGCGTGAGCGACGTGATCGCATCGCATGGATATTATTGGGCCCCTAAATTAAACAGAGAGTTGCGCGAGAACGACGCTGGAACTGTGCGTCTAGCACAAATTCCAGCGACGTGTTCGCGTGCTTCATGCGTTCGCGTCACCCATCCTTTACCCAACCCACGCGATTGTGTCGACCACGCTTCCTAATGCCAGGGCATTTTGGCCAGTTTCATTGACCTTTTCTTTACTGTTTTTAGGTAGTTTCTTTTGCATTTTCTTAGGAAATAAGCTAGTTTTGGGTAGAAAATCATTTACATCTTAATTCAAGCATGCATTGTGCATTTTACATGATTTCATGAGGATTTTGCATGATTTTAATGACAAAATTGATATTGCATCCCCCATGACTTGGATTAGAACTTTGATGCACTTTATTGCTTGATTTCAAGAACAAAGGAAGCAAAAAATGGGAGTAACTTGCAAGGCTAAGGAGAAAAGTGATTGCCAATAACACTCAAAAGCCATCAATGCCACGTTAAGGAGTCACGTTAACTAAGTTAACAAGAACTCTAACGTGGAGAAGAGAAGTTGAGCCAACGTTAGTGACACTTAACATTGCCACTAACGTTGGCAATTGCTCACAAATGGCCATGTTAGGAGCCACGTTAACCTAGTTAACGTGGCCTCTAACGTTAAAGGGGGAAGAGAAGCCAACGTTAGTGACACTCAACATTGTCACTAACGTTGGCCTAAGGAGCAAAGTACCACGTTAACTCCCACGTTAACTTGGTTAACGTAGGAGCTAACGTAAGAGATGAAGAGTTGTCGACAACGTTAGTGACACTCAACATTATCATGACAAGTCATCATATACCCATTTTTCAAGCTAATTTCACTTGTTTTATTAGTTTTTATGCACTTTCTTGCATCCTAAGTAAGTAATTTGGAATGAAAATGCATAACTTCTTTAAATCAAGCAACCACCATTAAATTGATGCTAAATCATGAGGTTTGAGCAAGAATTAATTGATTTTTAATGAATTATAAACCTTGTGAATTTAGAGATACTTTGAGTGGTTGTTTTGGTTTCTTGTAGGTGAAGAAAGAAAGAAAAAAAGGAAAAACGTGGCTTAAGAAAGCGTGGCCCAAGGAGGGAAGAAGTGTGGCACATAGAAGGAGGAAGCAAACATTGCCCTCCACAAGGGCACACTGCCCTCTAGGAGGGCAACATAAGGAAGCAAGCTTTGAGAGGCAACACTGCCCTGCCCTCCTCAAGGGCGGAGCACAAATTGGTGCCATGGATCAAGGAGAGCAAAAACTCTGCCCTGCCCTCCTCAAGGGCAATATCGGGCTCATCAAAGGAATAAATTCAAAGAAAAAGCTCACCAATGCTTGCCACAAGGATCGAACACGGTACCATGAGGAAGCAAGGAACTAGGCCTTATTTTGGTGCCAGGAAAACTAAGGAAAAGAAGTAGCGTGTGCTTCCAACGAGCTTCGAACGCGGGGCTTCACTTTTGGAAACGCTGCCCTGCCCTCCGCGAGGGCAAGGCAGCATTTTGTGGTGCACGGCCAGCGCACCAGATTGGCGCACCAAGGGAGCTTCGGCAGCAACATCACGCACGCACGGGCAGAATCTGGCGCACCAAAAATTTCTGCCCTGCCCTCCACAAGGGCAGGGCAGCATCCTGCAGCTCCAGCACGCACCACAAGCACGCACCAAGGACGCACGCACCATTTTCTGCCCTGCCCTCCACAAGGGCAGGGCAGCCTCCTGGAAGCAAATTGTTTTGGGCTAAAAATTGGATTAAAAATCCAATTTAATTCATTTCTTCACCAAATCAAAAGCCCATCCAAATCCCAAGATCCAAGAATAGAAAGTTTATAAGTAGGATATAGTTTGATGTAATTAGGACCTTTTACTTTACTTTTGAACTTTGAACCTTTCTTTAAATCTTTACTTTTATTTTTGAACTTTTGAACTTCTCTTGGAGACTTCACTGAGATTTCAGAGAATTGGGGAGGAGAATTGATCTCTCTTCTTCCTCATTCTTGTGTGGGCATTTTTACTTTTCTTGTTTGAATCTTCGGTGTGAAGAATTGAGGAATTTCTGTCTCAATCTCCATTCAAGATCTCAATTTCTCTTCTGCATAATTGAGTTCAATTACAATTCCTTCACTTCTTCTTCTTCAATTTCTTGTTAATTGCTTTGTGAACTTGGATCTGGGAAGGAAATTGAGATCTAGACTTTGCTATTTAGTCTCTTGACTCCTGAGATCCCACTTTTCCTTTTGGTTCTTCTGTGAACCTCTGCTGCAAGTTAATTTCTATTTTTGTTTGAATTATAGTTATTTCTAATTCAACTTCTGCTTTATTAATTGTTGCAATTTAATTTTCCTTGCTGAAATTCTGAATTCCCAATCCTCAAATCCCTTTTCCATTCAAGCAATTTATATTTCTTGCACTTTAAGTTACTGCAATTTACATTTCTTGCACTTTAAGCTTCAGTCATTTAATTTCTTGTTCTTTAAGATTCAGCATCTTTTACTTTCCTGCTCTTTAATTTACTGCAATTCTCCCCTCTCCCTTTACATTCCAAGTAATTTAGCTTCTGTTAAAGATAAACCACTCAACCAATACTTGATTCGCTTGACTAAATCAACCACTAAACTAAAATTGCTCAATCCTTCAATCCCTGTGGGATCGACCTCACTCCCGGGAGTTTTATTACTTGATGCGACCCGGTACACTTGCCGGTGAGTTTTGTGTTGGATTGTTTTCCACACATCAAGTTTTTGGCGCCGTTGCCGGGGATTGAAATAGATTGACAATGATTAAGTGAAGTGGAGGTCTAGATTAAGCACTTTTTCTTTTCTGTTTCTTTAAGTTTTACTAACACACTAACTATTTGAATTTTTGCTTAAACTAACTAAAACTTCATTCTAGCAATAGATTGAAGTTTCACTGGTTTTCTGGATCTGTGTGTTCATTGTTGTGTGTTTGTATGTCAGGTACAGGAAGATCTTCCCCTATCCTCTCTGAAATCGACCAAAGAACTCTTTGAAGAATAAGAAGAGCTGAAAGAGGAAAGAATATCGTTGGAGAGGAAGAATCTGAGGAGGAACTCCAAGAAATGGAAGGAGATCCATCAAATCTCAATCAACCAGGAGGAGGAGCTAACAATAACCCACAACAAAGAAAAGTCCTGGCTTCCTACACATTTGCAAATGCTAGACACTGTGGGAGTAGCATCCTTACCCCTAATGTCAATGCAAACAACTTTGAACTAAAGCCACAACTCATCACTTTGGTCCAAAACAACTGCTCTTTTGGAGGAGGGCCATTGGAGGACCTAAATCAACACTTATCTACTTTCTTGAGGATTTGTGACACTGTCAAAACCAATGGTGTGCCTCCTGACAGCTACAAGTTACTACTCTTTCCATTCTCTCTCAGAGACAAAGCTACTCAATGGCTAGAAACATTTCCAAAGGAGAGCATCAACACTTGGGATGACTTGGTGAGCAAGTTTCTTGCCAAATTTTATCCCCCTCAAAGGATCATAAGATTGAAGACTGAGGTGCAGACATTCACTCAAATGGAGGCTGAAAACTTATATGAAGCATGGGAATGATATAAGGCACTGCTGAGGAAATGTCCACCAGAGATGTTCACTGAGTGGGACAAGCTGCAGAACTTCTATGAGGGACTTACTCTGAAGGCTCAAGAAGCACTTGATCATTCAGCCGGAGGCTCATTACAACTCATGAAAACTACAGAGGAAGCTCAAAATCTCATTGATATGGTGGCTAACAACCAATATTTCTTTGCTTACCAAAGGCAACACCAACCATCACAAAGGAGAGGAGTAATGGAACTGGAAGGAGTGGATTCAATCTTAGCTCAAAACAAAATGATGCAGCAGCAAATTCAGCAACAATTTGAGCAAATGGCCAAAAGAATTGATGGCCTGCAAGTTGCGTCAGTGAGTGCCACAAGCCAACCATCAACTACTTGGGGGCAAAATGAAGAAATTCAAGAGGAACAACAGCAAGAGCAAGTCCAATACATGCACAACCAAAATCCTGGGACAAATGAAGTCTATGGTGATACTTACAATCCTTCTTGGAAAAGCCATCCCAATCTTAGATGGGGAGACAACAACAATCAAACTCAACAGCCATGGCAAAGGAACTCAATTCAAAACAATTGGAAAAATACAAACCACAACAACCAGCCAAACACTAACCAAAACACATACAGAAAACCACAAAATACTTATCCCAACTCTAACCATTATCCACCCAATAACCACCCAACTAACCAAAATACCTATCATCATCCACCAACACCCCAAAACCAACCAATCTCACATGACTCTCAGAGGATCACTAATCTAGAGATGCTCATGGAAAAGATGATGAAGAACCAAGAATTGACAACAAAGAACCAAGAAGCTTCCATGAAGAACCTAGAGAGGCAGATTGGGCAAATCTCCAAGCAGATTTCTGTTGAAAAACCATCAAGCTCACTACCAAGTGATACCATTCCTAATCCAAAAGAGGAGTGCAAGGCAATACAGTTGAGGAGTGGAAAAATACTGCTGAAAGATGAAGAAGCCACTAAGAAACCCAAGGAAAGTGATAAGAAACAAGTTGAAAAGAAGGCAGCCAATGATGAAGATGCAACAGCAAGCAATCACTCCCAAAATCAACCTCAAGAAAAAGAAGATAGACCACGAAATTTGAAGAAGGGAAAGCAGATCATGGAAGAACCAAATCCAAGACAACATCAAGTGGAGAAAAGCTTGACACCTCCACTGCCTTATCCCCAAAGATTCCACAAAGAGACTAAGGACCAACACTTTTCTAAATTCCTAGAGACTTTCAAGAAGCTGGAAATCAACATACCTTTGGCTGAAGCATTGGAGCAAATGCCTCTGTATGCCAAATTCTTAAAGGAGCTCCTCAACAAGAAAAGGAGTTGGAATGAGAAGGAGAAGGTAATGCTCAGTGAAGAATGTAGTGCACTAATCAGAAAAGGACTTCCTCCCAAGCTTGAAGATCCTGGAGGTTTCTTCCTACCTTGCACTATTGGAAGTCTATTCATCAACAAGGGGATGTGTGACTTAGGAGCAAGTATAAATCTAATTCCATCTTCTTTAGTGAAAAAGCTTGGCATATGAGAGGTGAAACCAATACAGATGTCCTTGGAATTGGTAGACCAATCAGTGGTATATCCTAAAGGGTTGATTGAAAACCTTTTAGTTAAGGTTGACAAGTTCATCTTTCCAGCAGACTTTGTGATCCTAGATTCAGCAGAGAATGAGAATGACTCCATAATACTTGGTCGACCATTTTTGGCCACTGCTAGAGCCATTGTAGATATAGAGCAGGGAGAGCTAACCCTCAGGATGCATTAGGAGAGCATCACCTTGAAAGTCGTTCCAGAACCACAGAGTAATGAAGAAACAAGCAAGACAAGTGGTAACTCCCTTTCAAAGCAAGCAACCAACAATGCAGTAGAACAGAAAAATGAGCAGGTGCAAGAAGGAAAAGGAATTCAAAAAGAAGGGAGGTATCACAACCCAAGTCACTATCAAGGGAGAAAGATCAACAAGAAAGAAAAAGATGAAGAACAAGAAGAAGGCTTACAAAGGGTGGAAGAATAAGAAAATCCCAACTGAAGGATTTTCCAAAGGTGACAAGGTGCAACTAGTGTATCAACAGCTGGGAACAGAAGATTATTACACTGTCAACCAAGTACTCTCTCTTGAGCATATTGAAATTGAGCATCAAGGCACACAGAGAAAGCTTACAGTGAGAGGTGACAAGTTGAGACATCACCAGCATCAACCACCCTAAAGGGAGTTCAATGTCAAGCTAGTGACAATAAAATAGCACTTCATGGGAGGCAACCCATGATTTAAGATTTCTGTCTTTTCTTTCATCTAATAAGCTATGATTTCCTGAGTATGATTTTGAACTTTCATATTTGATAAATGCATACATTGTTTTAGAGCATAAGTCAGACTTCTAAGTTTGGTGTACCTTAAGGCACACCCAATTTTTGCTTTTCAAAAGAAAGGGGGCTATTCTTAGAACATATGAAAAATCATTTTGATGAAACATATGACCAAACACTAAGTTTGGTGTCTGCATATGTAACACTGTTCAACAGATCATTTCCTATTCATTGAATCAAAACCATACAGAAAGGGATCATGCATCAATTTTTTAAATATAAAATACATCAATTGTGAAGAATGGTTTGCATTGCTAAGCCATCCCCTCAATAAAAGATAAGTTTGGTGTTCACCAACTTTTAACATCTTTAATTAAGGGACACAATTGATCACTAAAAAAATTAAATAATAATAAACAAAACAAAACTACTTCTTCTTTATTGTAAATCACTTGCCAACGTCTATATTAATGTTCTAAGGCTAGCTGTTTTGGTTTATTTAGGAGGAAGAGATTGTGACAAATGCAAGGAGGGGCCACGGCTAGGACAAGCTAAGTGAGGAATGGTCACATATGCCTAGAAAAATGCGCTCCTTGGGAAGCAGAATTTGTATGCATGCATCATCGAACACCTAAACGCATGCAACTAATGAGAAGAGAATCCTCGTCAAAGCCTCAACAAGGCATGCAGACCGTCAATCCATGAACCTTTTGTATGATCAACTCAATCTCAACCATTCATGAGCACCAATGAACTCTGTCCTCACTCACTATGGTTTTGTTAGAAAGTTTGAAGAATTTGCCTATAAATAGCCGTTAGCACTATATGGCTTACACATTTATACAAACCACTTTCACTTGTAAACCATAATCTCCTCTACTCCCGACACTAAAGCCAACAATTCCTTTCTCTTGCACAACAAAACCGAGCATCATCCCAAACACAACACATTCTTTTCTTATTTCCAACTTTCCCTCCTTTTCACTTCAAATCTGATGGCCTCCTCAAGTTCAAAAAGAAGGCCAGGAAAGGAACCAATGGTGACCGAACCTCCATCATTTGACACAAGAAAATTTAGGTCCCAGTACCATGAAGGAAGATATCATAGATTCATGAAGACAAAGAATGTTATTTATGAGAAGGGCCTTGAGTTGAAGGAAGGAGAATACCCCATTATGAGGCAAATCACTAAAGAAAGAAGGTGGGAACTTTTATGTGCTCCTATCATTGACATCAGTGCAGTCATGATCAGGGAGTTCTATGCAAATGCTGTAAAAGAGAACAAAGATAGTGCCCCTTACACAAGTTATGTCAGAGGAGTTGAAGTGGATTTCAGTCCAGCAGCCATCACTAGGGCCTTAAAGTTGAGAACCATAACTTATGCAGAGCCTAGCTATGAGACCAGATTGCAGATGGAAAACAATCCTGATGAGATCTTGCAAGGGCTATGTGTAGAAAATACAGACTGGGAAAGAGACTCAAAAGGAGTTCCAAGCCACTTGAGGAGAATAAACCTTACTCCTGTGGCCAAAGGATGGTATGAGATAGTAAGGAGGTCTATTCTCCCTACTGGAAACGCCTCTTGGGTCACAATCAAACGAGCACTCTTGACATACTGTATCCTACATGGAGGAGAAGTCAACCTCGCACAGCTCATAGCCGACAGTATTCAAGAGATGGCTAACAGTACAAGTAAATCAAGTGGTCTTGGACATCCAAGTACCATCCTCAGGCTATGCAACAGAGCTAGAGTGATCTTTGAAGATGAGGACACAGAAAAAGTGAAAAAGGGGAAAGGAATCACTAAGAAGAGTATGGAAGGAATGAATAAAGAAGATGATCAAGAGGGGGTGGTAGGTTCCAGACAAAGGAGATCACAAAGAGAAGAAGGACGAAATCAAGCTCATGGTGCCATAGACATGAGCCAGCTACAAAGAACAATTGAAGAGTTATCTCAGCAACTCATGCAAGCTCAACAAGACCAAAATCAGGGGCGCTAAGAGCAATATCTAGAGCCCCATCCAGAGTTTAGGGAGCAATATTTGAAGGATAAAGAGGAACGAGAAGCTTGGCAGCGTCAAATGGAGGAGAAACAAGAGAGATGGCAACAACAAATGATGACTCAGCAGCAAGAATTTCAAGCACAGATTCTTGAAGGACAAAAAGAGCAATACAAAGAATTCAAAGAATCATATGATAAGCTGTATTTTAGTCAAGCTAAAGCAGGGGAATATAGTCACAACCTGTATCAATGGAACAATATTCATCACACCATGGAAGAAGTCAGATATGTGCAAAGAATGGAGAGTGATGAAAACATACAAGCAAGGTTGGAGTATTTAACCCACAATTTGCCAACACTCAATCCACAGATCAAGCCATTTGAGCAATGCCCTGAATTTGAAGCCAAGCAAAAAGCAAGGTCTCATCATTATTCGGAATTAACACTTAACAGATTGGAAGAAGTTGGACTCTCAGGGCTCTTGGATTCTGTTTGGGATAGAAGATGCCCTGGTGAAGAAATCCGAGACTACTCCAAGCTAGGGAAGAGAAAGAAGAAAAAGGGAGAATCAAGCAGCAGCCACAATCATTAGAAGGTGGCAAAGTTCTTTCATACTTCTTCTTTCATACCCTTAATAAGGAGATGCATGTCTGAAACATGATATGCCTCCATTGTTTATTTCTTTTACTTCATGCATTGTTCTTATTTTACTTTTCTTTGTTACTTAATAAATAGCTAGAGAAATGCTAAAACGGAATAATGCTTGTTATCCATAACCAAGCTGAATTTTGTTTTGTTTTCCCACATGCTTGAATAAAAGAGAATTGTTTGAATTGGAAAGTAAATATCTAATGTTGCATGAGTTAGACTGGAAGTTAATGGTGGTGTATGTGTTTGATTTAATGCATAACTCATGAAATAATTGCTTCATAGTATCATTTTCATTAAAGTGTGAGCTAGCTTGCTGTTATAAAGGTTCTTATCAATAAAGAAAAAGCCCTTGAGAACAAAAATAAAACAGAAGGAAAAGGAAGAAGAAAAAGCCAATGTGGCAAGAAAAACAAAGAATAAAGGTTGGACACCAATAGCTTGGACCCTAGGACATATGCCTGTGGTGTTCTTCTACTAGGATATGCTTGGACAAGTAAATTCTAAGGGGTATTTTAAAACCCAGTCACTTAGATCAACTGATTTGGGATGGCCAATTGAAAGTCCACAATAAAGAGCAACTTAGATACAGAACATTTAGTTATCCAAAGAGATGCTGGGCATCAATGATCCTAGGAGGAAGTAGTGAGCCATGTGTCTGTGGTGGAAAGATGTTGAGTAAAAATAAAGCCAAAGGCTACTACTGCAACATTTGACACCAAGCCTCCAAAAGAATAATAAGCTTGTTAAGCAACATGAGAAAAGAAAAGTTAGCAAGGGAGTAATTAAAGAGTAAATCTTATAACAGCAAGTTTAGTAAGCCTTTGAGGAAAGATGTATATTATGTAACAGCAAATAATAACTTGGGTTGTCATTGTCTGCATAAACACTCCGTAAACTAAGTTCTGCTATATGCCTAATAAGGATATGTTTTTTCTTCTTGTTCATTTCATTTTCTCTTAGTTTTGATGCTTGCTTGGGGACAAGCAAGATTTAAGTTTGGTGTTGTGATGACAAGTCATCATATACCCATTTTTCAAGCTAATTTCACTTGTTTTATTAGTTTTTATGCACTTTCTTACATCCTAAGTAAGTGATTTGGAATGAAAATGCATAACTTCTTTAAATCAAGCAACCACCATTAAATTGATGCTAAATCATGAGGTTTGAGCAAGAATTAATTGATTTTTAATGAATTATAAACCTTGTGAATTTAGAGATACTTTGAGTGGTTGTTTTGGTTTCTTGTAGGTGAAGAAAGAAAGAAAAAAAGGAAAAACGTGGCTTAAGAAAGCGTGGCCCAAGGAGAGAAGAAGTGTGGCGCATAGAAGGAGGAAGCAAACATTGCCCTCCACAAGGGCACAATGCCCTCTAGGAGGGCAACATAAGGAAGCAAGCTTTGAGAGGCAACACTGCCTGCCCTCCTCAAGGGCGGAGCACAAATTGGTGCCATGGATCAAGGAGAGCAAAAACTCTGCCCTGCCCTCCTCAAGGGCAATATCGGGCTCATCAAAGGAATAAATTCAAAGAAAAAGCTCAGCAATGCTTGCCACAAGGATCGAACACGGCACCATGAGGAAGCAAGGAACTAGGCCTTATTTTGGTGCCAAGAAAACCAAGGAAAAGAAGTAGCGTGTGCTTCCAACGAGCTTCGAACGCGGGGCTTTACTTTTGGAAACACTGCCCTGCCCTCCGCGAGGGCAGGGCAGCATTTTGTGGTGCACGGCCAGCGCACCAGATTGGCGCACCAAGGGAGCTTCGGCAGCAACATCACGCACGCACGGGTAGAATCTGGCGCACCAAAAATTTCTGCCCTGCCCTCCACAAGGGCAGGGCAGCATCCTGCAGCTCCAGCACGCACCACATGCACACACCAAGGACGCACGCACCATTTTCTGCCCTGCCCTCCACAAGGGCAGGGCAGCCTCCTGGAAGCAAATTGTTTTGGGCTAAAAATTGGATTAAAAATCCAATTTAATTCATTTCTTCACCAAATCAAAAGCCCATCCAAATCCCAAGATCCAAGAATAGAAAGTGTATAAATAGGATATAGTTTGATGTAATTAGGACCTTTTACTTTACTTTTGAACTTTGAACCTTTCTTTAAATCTTTACTTTTATTTTTGAACTTTTGAACTTCTCTTGGAGACTTCACTGAGATTTCAGAGAATTGGGGAGGAGAATTGATCACTCTTCTTCCTCGTTCTTGTGTGGGCATTTTTACTTTTCTTGTTTGAATCTTGGGTGTGAAGAATTGAGGAATTTCTGTCTCAATCTCCATTCAAGATCTCTTTAATTTCTCTTCTGCATAATTGAGTTCAATTACAATTCCTTCACTTCTTCTTCTTCAATTTCTTGTTAATTGCTTTGTGAACTTGGATCTGGGAAGGAAATTGAGATCTAGACTTTGCTATTTAGTCTCTTGAGTCCTGAGATCCCATTTTTCCTTTTGGTTCTTCTATGAACCTCTGCTGCAAGTTAATTTCTATTTCTGTTTGAATTCTAGTTATTTCTAATTCAACTTCTGCTTTATTAATTATTGCAATTTAATTTTCCTTGCTAAAATTCTGAATTCCCAATCCTTAAATCCCTTTTCCATTCAAGCAATTTATATTTCTTGCACTTTAAGTTACTGCAATTTACATTTCTTGCACTTTAAGCTTCAGTCATTTAATTTCTTGTTCTTTAAGATTCAGCATCTTTTACTTTCCTGCTCTTTAATTTACTGCAATTCTCCCCTCTCCCTTTACATTCCAAGTAATTTAGCTTCTGTTAAAGATAAACCACTCAACCAATACTTGATTCGCTTGACAAAATCAACCACTAAACTAAAATTGCTCAATCCTTCAATCCCTGTGGGATCGACCTCACTCCCGTGAGTTTTATTACTTGATGCGACCCGGTACACTTGCCTGTGAGTTTTGTGTTGGATTGTTTTCCACACATCATTGAAGCAACCACACAAACCCCAAGAGCCACGTTAATTTCCCCGTTAACTTGGTTAACGTGGAAGCTAACGATGAGGAATGAAGGATGACCAATGTTAGTGACACTCATCATTGTCACTATCGTTGGGATGGCTAAGAGTGGCCATGTTAGAAGCCACGTTAACCTAGTTAACATGGACTCTAACGTGTGACCTATGGGCACATTGGAACGTTGGTGACAATGTTGAGTGTCACTAACGTTCTCGAAGGTTGGCAAAAGCCACGTTAGAAGCCACGTTAACCTAGTTAACGTGGGCTTTAACGTGAGGCTAAGGGGTGCATTGGAACGTTAGTGACAATGTTAAGTGTCACTAACATTCTCAAACTTATACTTTCACTAAATGTTAAACACCCCTAACGTCTTGAGCTAAAGTCTCTACCCACTTCACACCTTCTCTCTGCAAGTAAAGCCAAGCCCAAATAAAGAAAGGAACTGCTTCAAACTCAAGATCCAAAGGCCCAAGACTTGAAGAGCCAACTAGAAGCTGAGAAGAGTAGTATATATAGTAGTAGCTTTGAATTGTTGGGGGACGGAAGGAGAGCTAGGAAATAGAACTACTCTTTGTATTTTACTTTCTCTGCACTTCTAGCTTTATGATGTATTCTCCATCTTTGATTTTGATTTCTAGAGCTATGAACAACTAAACCCCTTTCATTGGGTTAGGGAGCTCTGTTGTAATTTGATGGATCAATACTAGTTTTCATTATTCTTCTTCTATCTTTCCTCTTGATTTACTTGAAAGCTTTCGATCTTCATCCAATTGGATAGTTATCTTGGAAAAGAAGCTATTCAAACTTGGATCTCTTCGGAACCTTGAAAGAGGAATGAAGAGATCAGCTAGAAATGCTTTCTCGTGCTGGACCAAATTGGGTATGGATGGGTATGTGGTTATAACCCTTTCAACACTTGATTTGGGAAATGCATGTGGTATAATCAGTGACCATACTTCATCTATTCTCATGAGCAATTGACCAAGGAATTGGCTATTGATAAAGATTTGAGAGATTGAACCACAAGAAATTATTGTTCAATCACTTAAGATTGCCAAGGAGATCAATGAGTGCATTGATTGAGGAAAAGATGAGAATGAAATTGATCCGGAGAATGCAACATCTCCTGAGCCCAATGAACTCCCCATTTCTGATCTTACCCATTCTCTTTAATTTCTGCAATTTACTTTTATGAGCAATTCCCCCATTCCCAATTACAATTCTGCAATTTACTTTCAGTCATTTACTTTCCTGGCATTTTATTTTCTGCAATTATCAACTCTATTCATGGATTTGCTCAACTAGAACATTCCTCTAATTAACGTTGCTTGATTAATCAATCCCTGTGGGATTCGACCTCACTCTATTGTGAGTTTTTACTTGACGACAAATTCGGTACACTTGCCGAAGGGAGATTTGTTGAGAGACAATTTCCACGTGCATCAAGTTTATGGCGCCGTTGCCGGGGATTGATTGTGCATCGACAATGATTACATTAGAGGATCACTAGATTGAGCATTTTTTTATTTAATTTTCTGTTTGAGTAATTTGCTTTCTGTCTTAGTTAATTTTGTCCCTCCCCTGTTTTTTAGTTTTTCTTTGTTATTTACAATTCAGTTCACTAACCCCACTAACTGTTTGATATAATGCATCACTGACACTAACAGTAATACTAACGAAATACTCTCTGCATTTCTTTTCCTTGCTTGTACTCTGTTGGTTGTATGACAGGGAGAAGAGGCGGGGCTTCAACTTCCTTTGATTCTGAACCTGAGAGAACCTTCTTGGGATTAAGAAGGGAGGCAAAAGAAAAACGTGTGGTTGGTGCTGAAGAAGAGGAAGAACACTTTGAAGAATACTTTGAAACAACCATGGAAGACCATCGTGAGGAAGAGGTTCACAACCATGGTGGAGGAGGTAGAGCAAATCCTGGTGGGGAGGATAGAAGAGTCTTGGGCTCTTATATCAACCCAAACCCAGGGAACTGCGGAACTAGCATCCAAAAGCCAACCATCCATGCCAACAATTTCGAGCTAAAACCTCAGCTCATCACTCTTGTGCAGAATAATTGCTCATTTGGAGGAGGTGCTCAAGAAGATCCGAATCAACACTTGACCATCTTCTTGAGGATTTGTGACACAGTGAAGTCCAATGGAGTCCACCCGGATGTCTATAGGCTGCTCTTGTTCCCTTTCTCACTCAGGGACAAGGCATCCAAATGGCTCGAATCCTTCCCAAAAGAAAGCCTGACAAATTGGGAGGAGGTAGTGAATAAGTTTTTGGCAAGGTTTTACCCCCCGCAAAGGATCAATAGGCTGAGAACTGAAGTACAGACGTTCAGACAGCAAGATGGGGAGACACTTTATGAAGCTTGGGAAAGGTTCAAAGACCTAACAAGAAGGCGTCCCCCAAATATGTTTAATGAATGGGTGCAGCTGCACATCTTCTATGAAGGACTGTCATATGAATCAAATAAGGCCGTAGACCATTCATCTGGAGGTTCTTTGAACAAGAAGAAGACCATTGAGGAAGCCATAGATGTCATTGAAACTGTAGCTGAGAATGACTACTTCTATGCTTCCGAAAGAGGGAACACTAGAGGGGTAATGGAGCTAAACAATGTAGATGCTCTGCTGGCTCAGAACAAGCTCATTACCAAGAAGTTAGCTGACCTCACCAAGAAGATGGAGAGGAACCAAGTGGCAGCAATCACCACCTCATCAACAACCCAAGAAGAAGTTGAAGAAAAGGACCTTGAGCAAGCCAACTACATTGGGAATTCACCTAGACAGAACCCTGATCCATACTCCAAGACATACAACTCTGGATGGAAGAACCACCCAAACTTTGGGTGGGGGAATTAGCAAGAGCAAAGCCAAGACCAGAGACGTTACAACTCCAACAACAATGCAGCTCATCAACAATTCACACAGAGGACATATCAACACCCCCACATCAACACATCTCATCCATCTACCCCTAATCCCAACCTACTATCATTTGATGACAGAATCTCAAAGATAGAAACCCTCATTGAAAGCATATGCAAAGACATTCAAGACAATAAGGTGTTCAAAGAGGAAGTGCGAGCCAGTATGAAGAATCGGGGAGAAGCAATAAAGAAGCTGGAATTCCAAGTGGGATATTTATCTGAGAAGATTCCCAGACCCACTAATAGCTTCCCAAGTGAAACGGAGAAGAATCCGAGAGGTGAAACGAAGAAAGTAAGATGGGAGGATTGCAACATGGTCACTACAAATGATAAGGAGACTGAATACAAGCCAAGCAATCTGTCAGAACAACCTGAAGATACCTTAGTAGAGAAGGAGAAGAAAGACCATCAAGAACCAGAAATCTCACAACAGGAGCTGCTGAGACTATATGCACCATTTCCCCAACTGCTTAAGGGTGCTGTGGGAAAGAGAATATGCTCAAGGTTCTTGGACTTGTTTGCATCCTTGAATGTGAACATACCATTCATCAAGGCCATTCAGCAAATGCCAGCATTCATCAAATATATGAAGGAACTTCTTCCCAAGAAGAGTTCACTTAAGGGGGGCCAGACTATAGTGATGAACAAAGAATGTAGTGCTCTGATTCAACCTGAGCTACCTACAAAAAGAAGAGACCCAGGGAGTTTTCACATCCCTTGTGCCATAGGGGAGATACTTTTTGATAGAGCACTTTGCAATTTAGGAGCAAGCATCAACTTAATGCCCCTATCCTGGTGAAAAGGATGCAGATCAATGAGATACTACCCACAGATGTAGTCATAAGGTTGGCTGACAAGACTCAAAAGCAAGCAATAGGAGTGGTGGAAAATGTGTTGCTCAAAGTTGGAAAATACTTTCTCCCAACAGACTTTGTCATCCTGGACATGGAAGAGAGTCACCTGCACCCAATCATACTGGGAAGACCATTTCTCGCTACTGCTGGAGCACTCATAGATGTGGAGAAAGGGGAGCTAATACTGAGAATCCATGATGAGCAGCTCAGCTTTAATGTTTTCAAAGAAGAAGACCAAGAGTACAAGGAATCAAGCAAACATCATGATGAGCTGTTAAAGGAAGAAGCAAGCACAGAAGCACAGCCAGCTCATCCTGAGATTCACTGGGTTGATGGACAAGGCAAAACAGCAAGTGCCACAGGTCAAGGAAAAATTGGAAGAACCTAAGCCACCAGAGGCTTCTGAGGACAACAACAAAAGCTCATCAAAAAATGAGGCCACCAAGAATAAGAAAACAACACCAGGGGCAAAGAAGAAGGTACCAAGGGGGTGGCGGAACAAGAAGATCCCTACGGAAGATTTCTCTCCAGGGGATAAAGTAATCTCAGCCTACTTCATAGATATCCCCCCTAATCTCCCTACTGTGCCATCTTAGTTACCTAAGGTTTTCACCATCAACAGAGTTCTCTCCTTGGAGCATGTAGAGATAATTGATCCAACCAATGGATATAAGTCCACTGCCAGAGGAGAAGACTTCAAGCACTACCAACCTCCTTGATGAAAGCAAAACGTCAAGCTAGTGACGCTAAAGAAGCGCTTCATGGGAGGCAACCCATGTTTTATATGCTTTGAGAAAATAGTGAATAAATCAATATTCATGAATTCCAACCGAAACTTGACAAACACATGTGAAATTCTTGATATGCAGAATATAGTAAAGAGCAAGTTTGGTGTTCAAAGCATTATTATTAGGGCTTTGAACACAACTTTTCATCACAATGCTCCAAACTAAGTTTGGTGTCACCTTATGGTGCCACCAATGTGCATATAAGGATACACAGTTAGTCAGTTAGTCGGAGTTCATGAATAAACAAAAAATCCTTTTTTCTTGCTTTTATTATGCTAGCCGTAGAATTCAATTTGGTTCAGATATTCCTTTTTACTTTTCTTATTTTATTTTATAGGGAAAAGAAAGGAAGGTGAAACAGCAAAAGGAAACACTCAAGAAGAAGATGGAAGATGGTGGGTTTTGGAAGAAGTTGATTGGAAGAAGCAAAGGAAATGGAAGTTCGAGCACGCAAGGAGAACAAGAAAAAGAGCATGGACAGCCACAAAAGTAAAAGGTGGTGGAGTTCCTTCTTTACTCCATCTTTTCTCTATGCTTGAATAAGGAAGATCTTGTATGAAATAGAACATGCTTCCATATTAGCTTAAGCACTTTTCAATTTTGTCTTTTAAGCTTTTGATTGAAAATGGTTTATGATTCTGGTTGGAGTGTCACTGCCTCTTTCATTTACTTATTTGTATGTTTGTTCCCTTAGAATCAAATGAAAAAGAGAATGAGTGTTTACAAAAGACCAGAGTGGAGCCCATAATGTGGAAGTGTATTCATGAATCTTTGGGGGGTAATCATAAGTTAGCTAAGTTGGTTCAACCACAAGGTTAGGATGACAACTATCTATCCTGAATACTTTACTTTTGATATACCCATGAGACTAAGATAACAACAAGATTCTAATAAGAGAAAAGGGAAAGAACAATGGAAGTGAAAAACTAAAGACAAAGAATAAGCAATAAGGCTAGGCACCAATGGTTTACCTTAAGACATGTGTCTGTGGTGCTCCTATGTGGGGGATCTACTTGGATGAATAAGCTCTTAGGGGTGCTTTATCACTTGATAACTTGGGTTAACTAACCCGGGATTATCAGCTGAAAATCCACTATCAAGAGTAACCCTTACTACAAAACACTTAGTAACCTAAAGAGGTGCTGGACACCAAGGTCTCAAGGAAGAAAATAAATAAACCAGATGCCTGTGGTGTGTATGTATGGGGGAGAGACTTGAGGGAGTAAGTCCTTAGGGGTGTTTCAACACCTAGCACCTTGAACCAACTAGTTCGGGAGTGTTGGCTGAAAGCTTATCTTAAAGAGTTGCCCCCTTACAGAGCACTTAGCCTGAAGAACACAAACAACCCTTGAAATAACAATAAAAGGATCAATAAATAAAGGTCTCATGGGATATAACAAAGTGAGTATTTTAGGAGATGATAAAGGTCTGAAAGCCAGCAGTGGAATGAACCTAAGTTGCTATGCATGAAACCACCATAAAATCAGTAATATGACTTCCACAAGAATGACTCATTTCTCTGGAGATTACATTCATCATTCTCTTGTTCCAGTACTTGCTTAGGGACAAGCAAGCTTTAAGTTTGGTGTTGTGATGCCAGGGCATTTTGGCCAGTTTCACTGACCTTTTCTTTACTGTTTTTAGGTAGTTTCTTTGCATTTTCTTAGGGAATAAGCTAGTTTTGGGTAGAAAATCATTTACATCCTGATTCAAGCATGCATTGTGCATTTTACATGATTTCATGAGGATTTTGCATGATTTTAATGACAAAATTGATATTGCATCCCCCATGACTTGGATTAGAACTTTGATGCACTTTATTGCTTGATTTCAGGAACAAAGGAAGCAAAGAATGGGAGTAACTTGCAAGGCTAGGGAGAAAAGTGATTGCCAATAACACTCAAAAGCCATCAATGCCACGTTAAGGAGTCACGTTAACTAAGTTAACGAGAACTCTAACGTGGAGAAGAGAAGTTGAGCCAACGTTAGTGACACTTAACATTGTCACTAACGTTGGCAATTGCTCACAAATGGCCACGTTAGGAGCCACGTTAACCTAGTTAACGTGGCCTCTAACGTTAAAGGGGGAAGAGAAGCCAACGTTAGTGACACTCAACATTGTCACTAACGTTGGCCTAAGGAGCAAAGTACCACGTTAACTCCCATGTTAACTTGGTTAACGTAGGAGCTAACGTAAGAGATGAAGAGTTGTCGACAACGTTAGTGACACTCAACATTGTCACTAACGTTGAAGCAACCACACAAACCCCAAGAGCCACGTTAACTTCCCCGTTAACTTGGTTAACGTGGAAGCTAACGATGAGGAATGAAGAATGACCAACGTTAGTGACACTCAACATTGTCACTAACGTTGGGATGGCTAAGAGTGGCCACGTTAGAAGCCACGTTAACCTAGTTAACGTGGACTCTAACGTGTGACCTATGGGCACATTGGAACGTTAGTGACAATGTTGAGTGTCACTAACGTTGTCGAAGGTTGGCAAAAGCCACGTTAGAAGCCACGTTAACCTAGTTAACGTGGGCTTTAACGTGAGGCTAAGGGGTGCATTGAAACGTTAGTGACAATGTTAAGTGTCACTAACGTTCTCAAACTTATAATTTCACTAAATGTTAAACACCCCTAACGTCTTGAGCTAAAGTCTCTACCCACGTCACACTTTCTCTCTGCAAGTAAAGCCAAGCCCAAATGAAGTAAGGAACTGCTTCAAACTCAAGATCCAAAGGCCCAAGACTTGAAGAGCCAACTAGAAGCTGAGAAGACTAGTATATATAGGAGTAGCTTTGAATTGTTGGGGGACGGAAGGAGAGCTAGGAAATAGAACTACTATTTGTATTTTACTTTCTCTGCACTTCTAGCTTTATGATGTATTCTCCATCTTTGATTTTGATTTCTAGAGCTATGAACAACTAAACCCCTTTCATTAGGTTAGGGAGCTCTGTTGTAATTTGATGGATCAATACTAGTTTTCATTATTCTTCTTCTATCTTTCCTCTTGATTTACTTGAAAGCTTTCGATCTTCATCCAATTGGATAGTTATCTTGGAAAAGAAGCTATTCAAACTTGGATCTCTTCGAAACCTTGAAAGAGGAATGAAGAGATCAGCTAGAAATGCTTTATCGTGCTGGACCAAATTGGGTATGGATGGGTATGTGGCTATAACCCTTTCAACACTTGATTTGGGAAATGCATGTGGTATAATCAGTGACCATACTTCATCTTTTCTCATGAGCAATTGACCAAGGAATTGGCTATTGATCAAGATTTGAGAGATTGAACCACAAGAAATTATTGTTCAATCACTTAAGATTGCCAAGGAGATCAATGAGTGCATTGATTGAGGAAGAGATGATAATGAAATTGATCCGGAGAATGCAACATCTCCTGAGCCCAATGAACTCCCCATTTCTAATCTTACCCATTCTCTTTAATTTCTGCAATTTACTTTTATGAGCAATTCCCCCATTCCCAATTACAATTCTGCAATTTACTTTCAGTCATTTACTTTTCTGCCGTTTTATTTTCTGCAAGTATCAACTCTATTCAAGGATTCGCTCAACTAGAACATTCCTCTAATTAACGTTGCTTGATCAATCAATCCCTGTGGGATTCGACCTCACTTTATTGTGAGTTTTTACTTGACGACAAATTCGGCACACTTGCCGAAGGGAGATTTGTTGAGAGACAATTTCCACGTGCATCACTTCCGCGTCAACCCTATTTCACCCTACTCACGCGATCGCGTCCTCCACGCGTTCGCGTAGATTTATGATCACTAACCCCAATTCATGCAAACCCTACCCTGTCGCATCCCCCAAACCCCAACCCCCTTTTTCCACTCTTCTCTGCAACTCCACACCCCACCAGACCACCACACCCCACCAGATCACTGCCACACCACCATCGACCACCCAGACCCGCCGGCCAACTCTCTCCCCCTTTTCTTCTTTCTTTCCTTCTTCCTTAGCATATGATAGTTGATTTGATCGAAAAAAAATAAAAAAAAATAAAAAGAGTAAGCTAGGAACCAGAGTATAGTAAAACAATCCACACACCTTGTATATATAGCATTACATGTTAGTTAGTTAACAACATTTCTTCAAGGAGTAACACTAAGATTTTAAGGGGCACCTTAAAAATTTACATTGAGTTGAATGGAAACTCTTAATTTCTACTTGCATGACATACATAACTGATATATGATTTATGAGCTTGAGAACACACACCCTGTGAGTTTTGAGCTTAATTGTATGGTTGCATTCAAACCATAAATTTCATTCCTGTGTGTTTTACCCTTCTTTTTTTTATTCTGGTGTTCTTTACTTTGTTTTAATCCATATGTCCAATTATACAATATAGATGCATACCAAGAGATGATTGAGAATATTATTTGTATTTATACCCACTTGTCCCAAATAAACCTACCTTTTATGCCATCCTTGTTAGCCCCCTTAAGCTTTTTAGTCCCCATTCATTTTGTAACCATATTACTAGCCTTAAGCCAAAAAACAAAATAAAAATCCCAAGTTGAATCCTTGGTTAGCTTAAGATAGATATTGTGTATAATTTAAGTGTGGGAAATTTTATGGGCACATGGGATGATAGAAAAAGTAGGAAATTAAATTGAATAAGTCATTTGAAAATTTGGGGAGCATGTTTATGTGAAATCAAAACAATTAAGTTACCATGTGCATTTAAAAAAAAATATTATCCAGAATGCTATTACACAAATATCAATGCACATGGGACCAAAGTTAAAATAAAATGCATGAGCATGTAACACAAAAGTGGAAAGATTTGGGAAGCTAGGTGAAGAATTATGAAATTATATGTTAAGTGAGATCTTAGACTAGTCAAGGATTCACTATTTAGCTCACTTAGCCTTACACATATACCCTTACCTTTACCCTGGCCCCATTACAACCTTGAAAAGACCTCATGATTTTTGTATGTCTATATTCCATATTTGTTGATTGGTTAGATGAAGAACAAAGTTATAGAAAGTAAGGATAGAAAGAAGAATAGAGCGATTAACCCAAATAAACACTGAGTAACTAGAGAGTGAACACAAAATCCAATAAGGGTTCAATAGCTCATTCTCATATGTCCATGTTTAATTATTGATTGTCTTGCAAGCTGTGAATTATCTTAACTCAACTCAATTGTAACTGTGCTTTAATATAATTTGACCCTAATTGCACATACATGATTCCTTGAAGATATGAATTAATTTGACTACATGTATGCTTTATATATAGGTGAATAATAACTAGATTTGCATGGCTCATTTAGGTAGTTGCATTTAGAGTAGATTGCATTGCATATGATTCCACCATTTTACCTTTACTCTTTTCTCTTGAATTTAGCATGAGGACATGCTATTGTTTAAGTGTGGGGAGGTTGATAAACCACTATTTCATGATAAATCTTGTGCTTAAATTGAATGATTTTATCAACTCTTCACCTACTTAATCATATGAATCTGCATGGTTTTGCAATTCCTTCCTTATGGTATAACATATGAGAAAACATGTTTCTTATGCTTTAAAATAATCAAATTTAATTATCCTTTATTATCATTCGATGCCGTGATGTGTGTGTTGAGTACTTTCAGGTTTTATAGGGTAGGAATGACTCAAAGGATGGAAAGGAAACATACAAAAATGGAAAGAAAGCACACATTGGAGTTTCGGAGAAATTGGCAGCGACGCGTCCGCATGGACGACGCGAACGCGTGCTTTGCATAAATTAGCATCGACGTGAGTGCATGGACGATGCGAATGTGTGGCATGCGAAACACAACTGACGCGGACGCATGACTGAAGCGACCGCGTGGAAGAGCAAAACTCCAAGATGATGCGACCGCGTGACCCACGCAGACGCGTGACATGCGCAATCTGCAGAATTTGCAGAAGTCCGTTCCAACGACTTCTGGCCTTTTTTGGCCCAGATCCAAGCCCAGAGAACACAGATTAAAGGGTTATAAATGGAGGAATCCATCCATTCATAACATATACTGGATACATCAGACAACAGACTTTTGATAATTTAGATGTAGTTTTTAGAGAGAGAGGTTCTCTCCTCTCTCTTAGGATTAGGATTTAGAGTTTCCCTTAGGATAGGATTATCTCATCTTCATATCAGGTTCAATATTGCTTTATTTTGACTTCTCTTATTTGTTAATTATATATGTTGTAAAATTGGCTTATGGACCATGCATGTTATGATTTTCTTAATTAATACACATTGAGGTATTTCAGACTTATGATTGCTTTTCCTTATTTATAATTTAGATTTTCCCCTTTTGGATTTGGTTGATTAATTGGTAACTCTTGATTGTCAAACTCATCGTGATTGATAATTATTATTCTTGCTGATTAATTTAGATTCCTATAACTCTAGTCTTTTCTTAAGGAGTTGACTAGAACTTTAGGTGTTTAATTAATTTTCCACTTGACTGACCTTCATAGTTAGAGGTTGACTTAGTGGGAACAAAAGTATAATTCTCATCACTATTGATAAGGATAACTAGGATAGGACTTCCAGTTTTCATACCTTGCCAAGAGATTTCTTTGTTATCAATTTATTAATTTCTGCAACCCATTTCTCTTGCTCAAAACCCTTTTCAAAACCCAAACCATTATTTTCCATAACCAATAATAAAACACACCTCCCTACAATTCCTTAAGAAAATGACCAGAGGTTTGAATACTTCGGTTTATAAATTTTATTGGGTTTGTTACTTGTGCAACCAAAACATTTGTAAGAAAGGTTGATTGCTTGGCTTAGAAACTATACTTACAACGAGAATTTATTATAAATTCTAAACCATCAATCTTCAGTTCTTCAGGCCAACTTCGTCATGTCGGGCTCTTCTGAGTTATTTCTGTAATCCTCTTTCTTGGACCTTGTTTAGGTCTCTTTCAGGGATTACTTTATAACTCTTTGTCGATTAGTCCGACTTCGTCATGTCGGGCTCTTCTGAGTTATTTCTGTAATCCTCTTTCTTGGACCTTGTTCAAGTCTCTTTCAGGGATTACTTTATAACTCTTTGTCGATTCGGCCAACTTTGTCATGTCGGGCTCTTCTGAGTTATTTCTGTAATCCTCTTTCTTGGACCTTGTTCAGGCCTCTTTTAGGGATTACTTTATAATTCTTGTTGATTGGGCCGACTTTGTCATGTCGGGATCTTCTGAGTTATTTCTGTAATCCTCTTTCTTTGACCTTGTTCAGGTCTCTTTTAGGGATTATTTTATAACTCTTGTCGATTGAGCCGACTTCGTCATGTTGGGCCCTTCTAAGTTATAGAAATCCTCTTTTATAGGGTTGGCCAGACCTCTTTCCAGGGATTTACTTATAACTTTTAGTTGACGCGACTGGTCCGACTTTTATGTCGGTCCGTCTTTAAGTTATTTTGTAGCAATAAATTTTGTTAAGACCTCGTCAGGTCCTTTCTATCGATCACTTTCGATAACTTCTTGCATTATTCTGTTTTCACCTTTGCCAATTTTCGTAGAAATTGGGTTTTAACCCTCGTGTGTTTGACCTCCGATGAATTTGGTTTTCGTCTCTATGGGTCTTTCATCGTGATTGTGCAGTGAATTCGATTTTCACTTTTGCCGATCTGTAGCTTTATAATCGGATGATGAATGTTTCAGATTAATGCGGCTTGAGAACTTGTAGAGAATCTGAACAAAATTTATTCAAAAGAAAATGAAAATATATACATGTAGGAGTTTTTCATTGAGTTGGGTGGTTAGCAGGCCTTGGCTTGGCGCCTCATTAAAAAACCTTTTCAGGAAAAAGAGTGCGCCTTATCCTAAGATCCTTTATCACCCCTAACTATAGTACCTTCTTAGGTTGCAGGCGTGCCATGACCTGGGAAGCTCTATTCCATCGAGTACCTCTATGACTCGGTAAGGTCTTTTCCAGTTTGCTACTAGCTTTCCTTCTCCAGGTCAAGTCATTCCGATGTCATTTCGGATTAGGACGAGGTCATTTTCAATGAAAGCCCGCTGTATCACCTTTTGATTGTATCTCGAAGCCATTCGTCGTTTTAGTGCCTCTTCCCTGATCCGAGCTCTTTCTTGAACTTCTGGGAGTAGGTCAAGTTCGTCCCGTTGAAGTTGGGAGTTGGCTTCCTCATTATAGTGGATTACTCTGTGCGACCTTTCTTCAATCTCTACTGGGATCACTGCTTCCATTCCGTATGTTACTCGGAAAGGTGATTCCTTTATGGTGGAATGTAGTGTTGTTTGGTATGCACATAGGACTTGTGGGAGCTCTTCAGCCCAGGCTCCCTTTGCGTCCTGTCATCTTCATTTCAACCCAGCCAATATGACTTTATTAGCTGCCTTGGCTTATCCATTGGCCTGGGGATGTTCTACGGAAGTGAACTGTTGTTTTATATTGAAGTCGGCTACTAATTTTCTGAAGCCTGCATCAGTGAATTGAGTGCCATTGTCTGTAGTTATGGAGTAGGGGATCCCAAATCTTGTGATGATGTTCCTATATAGGAATTTCTGACTTTTTTGAGCCGTGCCATTAGCTAGAGGTTCTGCCTTGATCCATTTTGTAAAATAGTCCACCCCTACTATGAGGAACATAACCTGTCCTGACCCCTGAGGGAAGGGTCCAAGAAGGTCGAGTCCCCATTTTGCAAATGACCAGGGTGAGGTTACACTGATGAGTTCCTCTGGCAGGGCGATGTGAAAGTTGGCGTGCTTCTGACATGGTGGACATGTCTTTATGAATTCGGATGCTTCCTTTTGTAGAGTTGGCCAATAAAATCCTGCTCGAAGTACTTTTTTGGTAAGTGCTTGCACTCCGAGATGATTGCCACAAATGCCGCTGTGTACTTCTTCTAGGACTTCCTTTGTGTTGGAAGTCGGTACACATTTTAGTAATGATGTTGAAATCCCTTTTTTGTACAGATTGTTGTTTATGATGGTGTAGTGTTACGCCTCCCGTTTGAGCCTTTTTGCCTCCTTTTCTGCTGTGGGAAGTGTTCCTGCTTTGAGGTAGTTAATTATGGGAGACATCCATCCTTGAACCTGACTTGTAATAGCCAGGATATTTTCTTTTTTTGAGATTGATGGGTCCTACAGGGTTTCTTGGATGAGGCTTCTGTTGTTGCCCTCTGGTTTAGTGCTGGCTAATTTTGAGAGTGCGTCTGCTCGGGCATTCTGTTCCCGGGGTATGTGTCAAACTTCATATTCTCCGATTGTCCAAGTTGTTCATTGGTTTTATCCAAGTACTTTTTCATGGTGGGGTCTTTGGCTTGGTAGCTCCTTGTTATTTGTAAAGTGACTACTTGTGAGTCACTGAAGATGATAAGTTTTTGAGCTCCAACCTCCCTAGCCAGCTTCAAACCAGCTAGTAGTGCCTCGTATTCTGCTTGGTTGTTTGAGGCCGGGAACCCAAATTTGAGGGAGAGTGTGATTTGAGTTCCCTGGTTGCTTTCAATCATCACACCCGCGCCGCTTCCAATTTTGTTAGAGGAGCCGTCAACATAGAGATTCCATTCTATGGGGATTTATGTTGTGTCTGTAAATTCTACAATGAAGTCGGCCAGGTATTGTGACTTGATGGCTGTCCGAGCTTCGTATTGAAGGTCGAATTTAGACAACTTGACCGCCCCACTGTAGGATTCTGCCTGCTAGGTCTATTTTCTGCAAGATCCCTATTATGGGCTGGTTGGTCCAAACCCTAATGGTGTGAGCTTAGACGTATGGTCGAAGTCGCCGGGATGTCAGAATGAGAGCGTAGGCAAACTTCTCTATTTTTTGATAGTTCAGCTCGGATCCCTGTAGTGCCTTACTGATGAAATATACGGGTTGTTGTCCGCTGTCGTCTTCTTGAAGTAGCGCTGAGGCTACTGCTCGATTTCCTACCGCGAGGTACAATATGAGTGATTCCCCTTTTCGTGGTCGAGTCAGGATAGGTGGTTGTCCCAGGAATTTCTTGAAATCCTGAAAGGCTTGTTCGCACTCCTTTGTCCATTCAAACTTCTGTCCCTTCCTCAGGGTAGTGTAGAAAGGTAGAGACCTTATGGCCGATCCAGCTAGAAATCTGGACAAGGCTGCCTATCTCCTGTTTAGTTGTTGTACGTCTTTGACACAAGTCGGAGTTTTCATGTCGAGTATGGCCCGATATTTATCCAGATTTGCCTCTTTGTGTGAGCATAAAACCCAAGAATTTTCTGGCTTCTACGGCTACGGTGCATTTTGCGGGATTGAGTCGCATGCCTGCTTCCTTATAGTGTTGAATACCTTGGTCAGGTTGGACAGTAGCATTTCTTCATTTTGCGTCTTTATTAACATGTCGTCTACGTAGACTTCCATGATTTTTTCAATGTGATCCGAAAAGACTTTATTCATCAGTCTCTGATATGTAGCTCCTGCGTTTTTAAGACCAAAGGGCATGACGATGTAGTAATAGTTTGCTTTTGGGGTTAAGAAGGAAGTTTTCTCCTAATCGGCCGGATACATTGGGATTTGATTGTATCCTGCATATGCGTCCATAAACGAGAGGTATTTATATCCGGAGGAGGCATCTACCAAAGCGTCAATACTTGGGAGTGGATAAGGATCCTTTGGGCAAGCTTTGTTGAGGTCGGTGTAGTCGGTGCACATTCGCCACTTCCCGTTTGATTTCTTCACCAAGACGACGTTGGCTAGCCATAGCGAGTATATGACTTCTCTTATGAACCCTGCCTCCAGTAAAGCTTGTACCTGCTCTTCCACAGCTTCAGACCGTTCTGGTCCGAGCTTTCTTTGTCTCTATTGTACTGGCCGAGCTCCCGGGTAGACTCCAGCTTGTGGCACATTAATTTAGGGTCTATGCCTGGCATGTCTGTGGCCTTCCACGCAAAGAGATCGACGTTATCTTGTAGAAACTGTGCGAGTGATTCTTTCGTATTTCTTTTTAGGGTTGTCCCGATGTTGGTTGTTTTGTCCGGGGTGTCTCTGATCTGAATCTTCTCTACTTCCCCTTCGGGTTGTGGGAAGAGCTCTTCTCGCCTCTGAATTCCACCAAGCTCTATTGTGTGGCATTCTTCTCCTGCCTCTCTGAGGTTTAGACTTTCGTTGTAGCAGCGGCGTGCTGTCCTTTGATCTGCTTTTACTGTGGCTATTCCTTCCGCGGTCGAGAATTTCATGCATAGATGAGGAGTTGAGACTATCGCACCAAGCTGATTTAGTGTTGTCCGTCCTATTAGGGCATTGTAGGCTGAACTTACGTCGACCGCAATGTAGTCTATCTTGAGTGTTCTTGACTGATTTCCTTTTCCGAAGGTTGTATGCAGCGAGATGTATCCAAGTGGTTGAACCAGGGTATCTCCTAGTCCAAACAGGCTGTTCGGATATGCTTTGAGCTCTTTTTCTTCCAAGCCAAGCTTATCGAAGGCAGCATTGAACAAGATGTCGGCGGAGCTCCCTTGGTCTATTAGTGTGCGGTGGAGATTTGCGTTTGCTAGTATAATAGTGATGACCATGGGATCGTCGTGTCCTGGGATGATACCAGATGCATCTTCTCTGGTGAAAGTAATTGCTGGGATGTCGGGTACTTCCTCTTTCCCCTTGACATGATATACCTCTTTGAGATATCTTTTACGGGATGATTTTGAGATTCCTCCTCCAGTGAATCCGTAGTTCATCATGTGGATGTGTCTTTCAGGTGCGCGGGGTGATTGCTTCGTTCACCCGGCATCTTCATTCCTTCTTCTTTTTCATTGTTCTTCATATCGAGTGACCAGATACCGATCTAACTTCCCCTCTCTTACTAGCTTTTCTATGACATTTTTTAAGTCGAAACATTCGTTGGTGGAATGTTTGCAAACTCGATGGTATTCACAGTATTCGGTCCAATTTCCTCCTCCTCTTCTGCCTTTGAGCGGTCAAGCTGGGGGTATTTTTTTAGTGTGACAAACTTCTCTGTATATATCCATAAGGGACACCCGGAGAGGGGTGTAATTGTGGTATTTTTTATCTTATCCCCGTGTCGGTCTTCCTTCTTTTTAGACTCTTTATCTTTGTATGGGGAGGAGAATCCGGATTTTGATGCTTCTACTAGTCGGGCATTTTCTTCCATGTTGATATATTTCTCGGCTCGTTCATGTATTTCATTTAGCGATGTGGGATACATTTTTGATATGGATTGGCTGAAGGGCCCTTCTCAGAGGCCATTAATGAGGTCCATGATGGCCGCTTCAGTGGGTAGATTTTGTATGTCTAGACATGCCTTGTTGAATCTTTCCACGTAGTTGCAGAGACTTTCCCGATCTCCTTGCTTGATCCCTAACATACTTGGGGCGTGCTTGGTTTTGTATTTCTAGATGGAGAATCTGACTAAAAACTTCTTGGCTAAATCGTCAAAACTGGAGATGGACCTCGGAGGTAGATTGTCAAACCATCTGATTGCTGTCTTAGTTAAACTAGCTGGAAAGGCTTTGCAACGAACTACATCTGAGGCATCGGTGAGATACATTCTTCTTCTGAAATTGCTGAGGTGATGGTCAGGATCTGTGGTGCTGTTGTACAAAGTCATGTCCAGGAGTTTAAAGCTTTTGAGATCTTGGCCTTCATGATTTCCTTGGTGAATGGATCTTTATCCTTGCGGGGGTTATCTCCACCAGGAGATCGAATAGCTTTGATTTTGAGATCGGCTTCAGTTTGTAGGAGTTTGCTTTCCAGCTCTCGACGTCGCCTTATCTCCCTTTGCAGGTGATTCTCTGCCTCTCCTTGATGTTGGGCATCTTTCTCGAGTTGCTTTAGTCGATCTTGAAGCGTCTCCAAAGCTTCCTAGTTTGGCACATTCTTGTCTCCACTAGGTCGGGGGGTATCTTTAGGCGTAGCGTCATTATTTTTATGCGGCGTTCTATCTTCTAAGTCTGAATCGTGTTCATTGTCATGATCATCCACCATGTTAATGGGATGACTTACAGGTTCTCCGGCAACAGCGCCAATGTTTTGAGGGTTACCAGAAACTATAGGTCGATCTTGAATGAGATCTTCTGCGCTGACCAGAGCTGTGGAGTCCGATCTGATGATGGTGGTCAGAGCTGTTGTATCCGACTTGTTGGACAGGGTGACGATGCTAATCCTTCGTCCCCGGAGAGTGGGGGGTACCTGCAAGGGACTCCGATACTTAAGATAGCAAGGGTATTAAGCATGTATTGAGTAGAATCAGAATATGAGTTATACCTGGGTGCTCTAGTGTATTTATAGTGATGGGGCGTGACCTTTTTAGATAAGATAAGTTAATTATCTTATCTTATCTTACCTTCTAGGTGAGGACAGCTTATCTACAAGGGAACCGCCCTTATCTTTGTAGGATTGGGCTGCCTTTGGATTTGGGTTGTGTTCCTCTACCTGGGCCCTTTGTTGGGCTTTCCTGTCAATTTGGCCGAGCTCTTTGAAAAGAGGTCGGATGGTCTGATCTGAAAAGATTGGTCACTTTGTCGCTAGTCATCCCGGGTTGGACAGTTCAACCCAGGGTATGAACAGAAAGGAATATGCACGATTGGATGGAGACAGCCGGAAAGCAGACATTCAAAGAGCCATACAGCACCTTCATACGCTTATCTGAAATTCCCACCATTGAATTACATAAGTATCTTTATCCTTATTTTATGCATTATTTATCTTTATATTCGAAAACCATTATAACCATTAGAATCCGCCTGACTGAGATTTACAAGGTGACCATAGCTTGCTTCATACCAACAATCTCCGTGGGATCGACCCTTACTCACATAAGGTTTATTACTTGGACGACCCAGTGCACTTGCTGGTTAGTGATGCGAAGTTGTGAAGAAAGTGCTGAGATTATAAACGCACATACCAAGTTGAGCGCCATAGTTAGAGATCACAATTTCGTGCACCACATGCCACTAGAGCTTTTATAGAAGATGCCATGTCCAAGTTTGATAGAATTAAGGGTTTGAAGGATGAGCTAGATGCTAGGGTGGCTAAGTTAGAGTTGGATGTAGAGAAAGCGAAATATCGAGCTAGTGCTGCTGAGGCAACTGCAAATCCGACTGAAGAAACGGCAAAAAATTACAAGGAGAGCTATACCCGTACATATGGTGAGCTACTCGAAACTCGGGAGAGGCTTTAGCCTACCTAGACTGATTACGCCAAGCTCCAGGGTCACATGGTGGATAGTGTGACCGATGCATATGAAAATTTGAAGGCCCAGGTCCGAGTTCTTGCCCCTAAGCTCGGCCTCTCTTTATTTAGTCTGGATAATGTCGTGGAGGATGGCAAGATCATGCCTGCCCTAGATGATGAAGATGAGGGTCCTCCTCCTGTGCCCCCAGCCAAGGCTTCTACAGCTTCAGCCTCTTCAACTCCATCTGCCAATGTGGTCCCTCTTGAGCTAGAGCCCGATGTGGAGATTCTGGGAGGATCGGATGGAGTTGTTAATGCCACTCCGCTCGTAACCAGGCCCCCTTCCCCTAAAGATGTGGCTCCTGAGGCGACTTCAGATATTTGATGATTCCTTGGTATATATATGTTTTGTGGATAGTCCTACTTGTGAACTTTGCTTGATTTTCTGTAAATCTCTTGTGGTTGGCTTTGGTATTTAGTTGCTTCTTGGCAACTTTTATTTTAAAAAACAAACACTTTAAACTCTTGGATTGCCCTTTAGGCAGCTTTTGAGTCTTTAATGTATGCATTTTGCTAATACGGTAATTATACCTTTTAATGTTTTTACCCCTGTGATTCGTATGGGTTCTGTAGGAGTTTTTGTGATACCTCCTAGTCTGACCTTTTTTGAGTGAAAATGCCTTTGCTTTGAGTTTTATGTTGTCAACCCTTTGCTTTTGGCGGACCTATCCTTGTGGCTTGGGGTCCAGGACTTTTGTAGCCGGTCCGACAACTATTTGATGTTCTTTTCATCGAACATTTGAACAATTCATGTAGCCTTGTTTTGAGATCGTGCTTTCTTTGAGCGGGGTTTTATCCCTTTTTAACCAAGCACTGCTGAGCCTTAAGTTGTTTTTCTACTTTTTTGTCTTTTTATTTCTTTGGGTTTCTGTAGCCGGTCCTAACAACTTTTAATACTTTGTTGGGATGACTTTTTAGCTCCGTTTCTAGGGCGTGCTTCTCACTTTAGGTAGAATCCTTTTCGGGACTTGGTACCTTTTTTAGCTGACCTATAGGTTTTTTGATCTTTTAGATCATTATTTGTTCCCTTTGCGGAGGTTTTGGTTGTCCCTTTAGCCGACCTTTTTGTCTTCACTTGTTCGGGCTTTTTAGTCATATTCCAACAACTTTTTAGGTAGTGTTCCGATAGGCAACCTTTTCTTTGTAGTTTGTTTGGATGACCTCTTAGTGCCGTTTCGATCTATGATTTTTCTTTCTAAGTAGTGTCCTTTTTCAAGACTTCATACCTTTCAGCAAAGCATTCTTAGCCTTTCTTTGGCCTTTGCGAGATGTCTTTGTCCCTATTTAGTGATCCTTTCATATTGGTCTGACTTCTCTGTCGGGCCTTCTCGAGTTATTTTTAATAATCCTATTTCTAGTCAGACCTCGTCAGGTCGCTTTATATGGTTTACTTTGTATAACTCCTTGCATTAATCCGAGCTTTATTGCTACACCTTGCTGACCTCTTTATAATCGGTCGATGAATTTTGCTTTTAAGCGTAAATTAATGAATCTTGGTAGGAAACCTTTTAAGGAATCTGGAAGCTTTATTCAAATGATAATAAAATGAAGATATAAATAAAAGCGTGTACATGTTAGTGCCTGCCCTTATAGGTTGGGCAATATTTTAGATCTCGGCCTGGCGCTTCTTTAAAAAACCTCTTTTAGGAAAAAGGGTGCGCCTTGACCTAAGATCATTTACTATTTTCTAACTATAGTACCTTCTTAAGTTACAGGCGTGCCATGACCTTGCTAGCTCTTGCCCCTCGAGGTCGGACACCTTGTAGTAACCTTTCCCTAGTACTTCTGCAACTTAGTATGGTCTTTTCCAGTTGGCTACTAGCTTCCCTTCTCCTGACCGACCTGCTCTGATATCGTTCCGGATTAAGATGAGGTCATTGGTGGCTAAGCTTCGTTGGACTAACTTCTGATTATACCTTAGGGCCATTTGATGTTTTAGCGCTTCCTCTCTAATCCGAGCTCTTTCTCAGACTTCTGGAAGTAGGTCGAGTTCTTCCCTTTGAGTTTGGGAGTTGGTATCTTCGTATAACTATAGGGGATTCCTCTTCTACTTCCATAGGGATCATTGCCTCTATTCCGTAAGCAAGTTGGAAGAGTGGTTCCTGATGCATGAAAACTTGTCTCTCAACAAATTTCCCTTCGACATGTATACCGAATTATCGTCAAGTAAAAACTCACAATAGAGTGAGGTCGAATCCCATAGGGATTGATTGGTCAAGTAACTTTAGTTGGAAGAGTATGCTAGTTGAGCTAAGCAGAATTTAGTTTGAGAATTACAGAAAATTAAATGGCGGGAAAGTAAATAGCAGAAAATAAAGTGCAGAATCTTAGATGGGGATTTGGGGAAATGAGCATGTAAATAAATGGCAGAAAGTAAAGAGAATGCGTAAGATCAGAAATGGGGAATTCATTGGGCTCAGGAGATGTTGTATTCTCCGGATCAAATTCATTTTCATCTCTTCCTCAATCAAAGCATCTATTGATCTCCTTGGCAATCTTAAGTGATTGGGTTTCCATTCCTTGGCAACCTAATCTCTCTAAGCTTGAATAATTGCCCAATTCCTTGATTTAATTGCTCATGGGAAGAGATAAAATGTGGTCACTGATTATACCACATGTATTTCCAAATCAAAGTGTTGGGAGGATTACATGTCACTATATCCGCCCAGACCCCAATTTGGTCCAATATGAGAAAGCATTTCTAGCATGATCTCCTCATCCATTTTCCAAGGCTCAGAGGAGATCCAATTGTGGAGAGTTTCTTTTCCAAGACAACTAACCAATTGAATTAAGATTGAAAGCTTTCTAGTAAATCAAAAGAGAGGAAAGAAGAAGAGAATGAAAACTATAATTGATCCATCAAATTACAACAGAGCTCCCTAATCCAATGAAAGGTGTTTAGTTGGTTAGAGCTCTAGAAATGGGAAATGGCAGAAAAGAATACATCCTTAGCTAAAAGTGCAGAAAAGTTAATATACAGAGGGTAGTTCTCCAAAGTGCCAACCTCCTCTATAGTTCAAAACTACTCCTATATATACTACTTCTCTTGATCTTCTAGTGAGTTCTTTAAGTCTTGGATGTGGACCTTAGATCTTGATCAAACTAACGTGGGCAATGCTAGTTTGATCCAACGTTAGTGACAAAGGTGAGTGTCACTAACGTTGGCATTGTTCCTTTCTTCCACGTTAGAGTTCACGTTAACTAAGTTAACGTGACTCTTAACGTGCCTCATTGCCAACTCTTGGAGCGTTAGTGGTGTTCACATTTACCACTAACGTTAGAGCTTTCTTCTTCTCCACGTTAACTACTACGTTCACCTAGTTAACATGGGAATTAACGTGGGCTTATGATGGCTTCGCAGGCATTATTTGTGATCACTTTTCTCATTAACGTTGCAAGCTCTTCCCCATTCCACGTTAGTGGTCACGTTAACTAGGTTAACGTGGCTACTAACGTGGTTCTTCCTTGCTTCCTTTGTTCTAAAATCAAGCAAATAAAGTGCATCAAAGCTCTAGTCAGGATAGATAGTTGCCTTATTTCCTTGTTGGTGAACCAACTTAGCTAACTAATCACCCTACCACAAACATTCAGGATTCACTTCACAAAATAACTCCACTCTTGTTCTTGTCATAACATTTTCTTTTTGATTAACTTAAAGGACAGGCATACAAGTAAGCAAGATGAAAGCGAAAACTAGGGACATTAAGCTCAATAACATTGGACCTAAACAATGAAAACCTTAAATGCAGAATTGAAAATCCTAAGCTACTCATGGACGCATGTTCTATTTCATACATGATTTTCCTTATTTAAAGTTTGAAAGAGATAGAACTAAGAAGGAACTCCACCATCTTTCACTTGTTGGAATGTTCATGTTCCTTTGTCTTGGGATCCTCCTTGATTACTTGAGTCCCCATTCTCTTTGCGTTTCCCTATAAGCTTTTTTCAGAAACCAGCATCCTCTATCTTCTTCTTTAATGCTTCAATTTGCTGTTTCACCTTCATCTCTTCTTGCTCTGTTAAGTCCTTGCGAACTGCCTCATAACTTGGGATGGCAGGGTGCAAGTTATGCATATGCCTAGTGATATAGTTTAACTTGGCCTGAGTGTTTATGCTAAATTCTTCTCGATGTAGTTGCCTTCCTTCATTGAGCATACTGAATTCGTTGAAGGCTTTCATCTGAGCTATCTGGTGTTGGTTGAGTTCTTGTAGGCGTTTGTCCTGGCTTTCTTGCCTTTTGGACACCTGATTGATGGCTTGGGAGAGCTAGGAGTAATGCTCCTGTTGTAACTCCAATTGCTGTTTCTGCCACTCTCTTTGTTGATCCATCTAACTAGAGAGTAGTTTTTCTTGATGATCCATCCTTTAAGCTTGGATATGTAGTTGCTGTTCTTGTCCCTCCATATAGTTACTTGCCATATACTCAATGACTTCCTTGATGTGAAACATATTTATATTGGTTGGATCAAATTGTCCTTTGATGAGAGAACTTTTGCGTGGTATAGAAATTTGCGGATAAATCTTCGTTGCAGGTATAGTTTCTAAACCTTCAAAAGTCCTTTCATACAAACGATTTGGGTGTCATAAGTAACAAACCCCTTTAAAAATTGTTAACCGAGTATTCAAACCTCGGGTCGTCTTCTCAAGGAACTGCAAGTAATATAAATGGCAAGTAAAATAAATGGCAATCAAAATAAATAAATACTGTAAGGCAACTTTTGACAAGGTGAGAGAAATTAGAAGTCAAACTTAGTTATCCCTCTCAACAATATTGAAAGTTGTATCTTAATTTCACTTAGTTAACCTTTGAAGTAAAGGTAAGTCAAGGGACTAATAGTTTGACCTTTGAATCCTGTTTATTTCCTAAGAAAAAGTTGGGATTATTGAAGTTCAGTTCAATTAGCAAGATAACGATTATCACTTACGCTGAGTTCGATAACTGTTGAGTTACTGATTTCTTAACCAAGACCAAAAGGGAAAAAAAGTAAATTGCTGGAATAAAATATCTTCAGATCAGAAGCAATGGTAACGTAAATAAAAGCAATCAATCATAAACTGAAAATACCTCAATTATCATTAATTTAAACAATAATCTATGACATGGAATAATTCATAAATTAAATTATAAAAGTAAATAATTAACTCTAATGCTAGAATAAATAAATAAAGTGAGAGGGAAGCTTAAAAACAAAGGAACATATAAACCTGGATCGAGAGTCACTCTTACAAGCTAAGAGAAGTTCTAAATCCTAATCCTAAGAGAGAGACGAGAGAACCTCTCTCAAAACTAAATCTAAATCATTGGAAGTAACAAAAATGCGAGCTCCCCTTTTGAATGGATGCATTCCTTCAATTTATAACCTCTAGTCTATGCTGTCTGTACTTGGATTTGGGCCAAAAAGGGCTTCAGAAATCGCTGGGGACGTATTCTGTAAATTTTGATTCGTGGCCTCTGTCACGCGTCAATGTGGGTCACGTGGTCGCGTCATTCGGAGCTTTTCCTTGCCACACGGTTGCGTCAGTCACACGTCCGTATCGTATGCGTTCTGCTTAAGGTGCGTGGTCACGTCAGTCGTGCGGCCGCGTCGCTGCTTCTTCGCTTCTGGCACGCGATCGCGTCGTCCATGCGATCGCGTGGGTGCCAGTTTCTTCAAAGCTCCGTTTCGCACTTTCCTTCCATTTCTGTATGTTTCCTTTTCCATTCTTTAAGTCATTCTGCCTTAGAAAATCTGAAACTACTCAACACACTAATCACGACATCGGATGGAAATAAAGGTAATTAAAATATTTAATTTTAAAGCTTAGAAAACATGTTTTTCACATAGATCACATAATAAGGAAGGGAAAGTAAAACCATGCAATTAATATGAATAAGTGGGTGAAGGATTGAATAAATCACTCAAACTAAGAACAAAATAACTCATGAAATATGAGTTTATCATCCTTCTTGCTGGTTTCCTGTTTGTTGGGGTTCTTCTTGGTGAGGTTCTTCTTGGTGGGTCTCTTCTTGTGCAGTTCTTTTCCCTATCCGAGGTCTTCTTTGTTGTTGAGCCGGTGTCACATAGTTTATGCATTGGAGCGTGACTAGCCTCCCAGGATTTACCCATTGTGGATTGTTGTCTTTGAACACCACCTTGGCTTTCATACATAGTCTCAGGATGGTGCTGGGGCACCAATGTCTAGCACCCAAATAATTCTTCTTGGCTGAATCTTGGATCCCTTCAGCTATAATTTCATGCACATTGATGCTTCCACCCTTTACTAGGCAATGTACCATAGATCTCCTTACTAGCTCAAACCATCCCTTGCCTTCTGGGATAAGGTCTCCTCTCCTAATGAACCTTGGTCTCTTGTCTGAGTATCTTTCCCAATAAGACCTAATAACACACATATCATTCACAATTTCTTCAAGTTCATTTTCCTCAGGAGCATTACTTATTCTTACTTGATATCTAAGCTCATCAAAATGTGGTAATTTCAGTTGAAGAGTCCTTGTTATAGCATTGGGGATGATGTCCACATTCGTTCCTCTTACATAACTTTTGAAAGTGGGAGCCCTAGTGCTATCTTCTCTGACCGTATTTGCATAGAACTCTTTGATAAGGTTTGCATTTATCTTTGTCTCTGGGTTGGTGAGCTTTTGCCAGCCCCTCTGTGCAATCTTCTTCCTGATCTTAGGGCATCAATCCTCGTTGAACTGGAATGTCAACTCTGGCAAGATCTTCTTGTTTTTTATCCATTCATATTGAAGCTCATGGAAGGCAGTCTTGAATCTTACGGCATCGGAAGAAGGCTGCTCCATGGGCTCCTTCCCTCTTCTCCTTTTTGAGTTGGATGAAGCCATGATGGTTGGTATGGTTGCAACTCACAAGACATGACCAGGAGGGTGTGTATGGAACTTTTGGTGGAGGATGAAAGGGGTGTGTTCAAAAGAAGGGAAGGGAGATGAATGTGAACAAGAAGTGCACGGAGAGGGTGCAAAATGAGGATCAGTTATATAGAAAAGTGATGGGTGTTTGAAAGGTGTAGACTGCTAGTGTTGTTTTGTGATAGACGGTTGGGGCTTGACCTTGGATGAACGCAAGGATCACCTCTTTTATGAGGTTCTTGGTTCCGTCTCCAAGGCTATCCACTTTCCAATGTTGCATGGCAACACTTTCCAAGATACTCCCCTTGAAGACAAGTGTATAAGTTCCTTGGTATAGTGGCCAAATCTCCCTTCCTTGATTGTCCTATCATGTACCATCAATGACCTCTTTGATTTCCTATACAATACAAAAAGGAATGCAAACAGTTAATTGAGATTTTGGTGGGAAGACTTAAGGTGTGAACTAGCTACTAGAAAAAAAAACTTTCTTTTGTTTTTAAATACTAAATGCTTTTTATGGATGTAAATCAATCAACCACTAAATTGTCCATGCATGCAATGTTGGTACACCAAACTTGTTTGTGATCATATGGTGCAACAAGATTCGGAAATAATCTCTCATCATGAAGTGTGTTCAAGCCCTCTTGGTGTGCCTTAAACACCAAACTTAGCATGTACTATATGCTGCATGTAAGGGGTCTTATATTGGTTGTCAAAATTGATTTAAAAATCCATGAAATTTGCTTTATTACTACTATTAGAGATTAAAGAGAGAGGGTATAAAACATGGGTTGCCTCCCATGAAGCGCTTCTTTAGCATCATTAGCTTGACGTTTGGTCCTTGTCAAGGTGGTTGGTAATGCTTAAAATCTTCCCCTCTTGTAGTAAATCTGTTTCCATTGGCCTTGTTGACAAGTTCCACATGCTCTAAGGACAAGATTTTATTGATGGTGTACACTGGAGGTAGCTGAGATGGAATAGTGGGGAAGTGAGGTGGTATAGATGGAAAGTATATAGAGACCACTTCATCTCCTGGAGAAAAATCTTCTATAGGGATCTTCTTATTTTTCCATCCCCTTGGGACCTTTTTTTTGTGTCGCTTGATGTCAATTTGTTCATTGTGGTTTCCTCTTTAAGAATGGTTTTGTTGCCTATCTCATATGACTCTGGTGGGTCTGGTTCCTTTTGGATTACACTTGGCTGTTGCTCTTTCTGATCACATTGGTTGTTAGCCACAGGAGTTCTTAGGGTTAGTGCTTGAGCTCCCTTGTTTGACTCTTCCTTCAGCTCGTTGTTATCATGATCTGCTTCTTGTGAGAGTTTAAAAACATTGAAGGTGAGCTGCTCATCATGTATTCTCAATACTAGCTCTCCTCGCTCCACATCTACAAGTGCTCTGGCTGTGGCTAAGAACGGCCTTCCCAAAATGATGGGGTGAATAGGATTCTCATCCATTTCTAGGATGACAAAGTCTGTGGGGAGCAAGTAGTTTCCAACCTTCACTAACACATTCTCAACCACTCCTATTGCCTGTTTTTGAGTTTGTCAGCTAATTTGATGATTACATCTGTGGGTGTTAGCTTATTGATTTGAAGCTTTTTCATGAGAGACAGAGGCATTAGGTTGATACTTGCTCCCAAGTCACAGAGTCCCTTATCAATCATTGTTTCTCCTATAGCATAGGGAATGTGGAAACTCCCTGGATCCTTCTTCTTTGTGGGTGGCTCTGTTTGAATGAGAGCACTGCAATCCCTGTTCATCTTTATTGTTTGTCCACCCTTCAATGAACTCTTTCTGGCTAGTAGCTCCTTTATATACTTGATGTAGGAAGGCATTTGCTAGAGGGCCTTAATGAATGGTATATTTACATCAAGAGATGAAAACATGTCGAGGAACCTTGAATACATTCTCCCTGCTACACCACCCTTAAGCCTTTGGGGGAAGGGTGCATATGGGTTCAATATCTCCCTCTACTTCAGCTATTCCTTGAGTGTGAGTTGAGGTGTAGCGTTTCTTTCTTCATGATTCTCCTTTGGACTGTCTTGGAGGTGATCTACTTCCTCCATACTCCTCTCATCACTTGTGGTAATCATCTTACATTCTTCCCACCTTACCTTCTTTGTTTCTCCTCTTGGGTTATTCTCTGTGTCACTTGAAAAACCATCAGTCGGTTTGAGAATTCGTTGAGCTAGATACCCTACTTGAGACTCCAGTCTCTTGATGTTTTCCCCTTAGGTTTTGATATTGGCTCGCACTTCCTCCTTAAACACCTTATTGTCTTGGATCTCTCTACATATGTCTTTAAGTAGAGTCTCAATCTTTGAAAGTCTATCCTTGGTTAGTGATGTTGGGCTGGGATTAGGTGGTTGTTGATAGGACCTCTGTGAGGGATGTTGGTGAGTTATATTGTTGTTAGGGTTGTGGTTGTGGCGTCTCTGGTCTTGGCCTTGATCTTGTTGATTTCCCCACCAAAAGTTGGGATGATTTCTCCATCCAGAGTTGTAAGTTTTGGAGTATGGATCAAGGATTTGTCTATGTGAGTTTCCAACATAGTTGGCTTGTTCCCAGTCACTTTCTTCTCCTATATTCACTCCTTCTTGAGCTGGTGATGAAGTGATGACTGCTGCAACTTGGTTTTCCTCCACCTTCTTGGTAAGATCTTCTAGCTGCTTGGTGATCATCTTATTTTGAGCTAGCAATGCATCCATGTGGTTCAACTCCATTACTCCTCGAGTATTGCTTCTTTCAGAGGCATAGAAGTAGTCATTCTCAGCTACTGTTTCAATGACATCTATGGCTTCTTCAATGGTTTTCTTCTTGTTTAGAGAGCCCCCTGATGAATGGTCTACAACCTTCTTTGACTCATAAGAAAGACCTTCATAGAAAATGTGAAGTTGAACCCATTAATTGAACATATCTGGTGGGCATCTTCTTGTTTACTCCTTGAACCTCTCCCATGTGAAGGTTTGCACCTTAGCTCTCAGCCTATTAATTCTTTGAGGAGGGTAGAATCTTGCCAAAAACTTGTTCACTACATCTTCCTAATTTGTCAAGCTCTCCTTTGGAAAGGATTCAAGCCACTTGGATGCTTTGTCACAGTGTCACAAATTTTGAGGAAGGTGGTTAGATGTTGATTGGGGTCTTCTTGAGCACTTCCTCCAAATGAGCAATTGTTCTAAACAAGGGTGTTTAGCTGGGGTTTTAATTCAAAGTTGTTGGCATGTATGGTGGGCTTTTGGATGCTACTTCCACAGTTTCCTGGATTTGGATTGATGTAGGAGCCTAGAACTCTCCTTTCTTGCCCAGCATGGTTTGCAGGGCCTTCTCTAGCATGGTTGTGAGCTTTTCCTTCATGATTGTTTTCCAAGTTCTCCTCCATGTTGGTTCCAAAATAATCTTCCTCTTCTTCAGCACCAACAACTCATTTCCCTCTTGCTTCTCTCCTTAATCTCCGGAGGGTTCTTTCAGGTTTTGAATCAAAGGAAGTTGAGGCTCACCCTCTTCTCCCTGTCATACAACTAACAAAACACACAACAAGAGATGAAATGAAGAGATTATTCTTGTTAGAGTGATTGTTAGTGTGAGTTGGGCAAATTATCAAACAGTTAGTGGGTTAGTGAGCAGAATTGTAAATATTAATAAAGAAAGAAAGAAAACAGAGGGGGTATAGGGGGTGAGGAAGAAACGAAACAAACTGAAGGTAAACAAATGAATAAAGTAAACAAACAAAAGAAAATTGCTCAATCTAGTGAACTTCCAACATAATCATTGTTGATACAACATCAATCCCCGGCAACGGCGCCATAAAGTGTATGCATGAAAACTTGTCTCTCAATAAATTTCCCTTCGACAAGTATACTGAATTATCGTCAAGTAAAAACTCACAATAGAGTGAGGTCGAATCCCACAGGGATTGATTGGTCAAGCAACTTTAGTTGGAAGAGTATGCTTGTTGAGCTAAACAGAATATAGTTTGAGAATTACAGAAAATTAAATGGCAGGAATGTAAATAGCATAAAATAAAGTGCAGAATCTTATATGGGGATTTGGGGAAATGAGCATGTAAATAAATGGCAGAAAGTAAAGAGAATGGGTAAGATCAGAAATGGGAAATTCATTGGACTCAGGAGATGTTGTATTCTCCAGATCAAATTCATTTTCATCTCTTCCTCAATCAAAGCATCTATTGATCTCCTTGGCAATCTTAAGTGATTGGGTTCCAATTCCTTGGCAACCCAATCTCTCTAAGCTTGAACAATTGCCCAATTCCATGATTTAATTGCTTATAGGAAGAGATGAAGTGTGGTCACTGATTATACCACATGTATTTCCAAATCAACGTGTTGGGAGGATTACATGTCACTATATCTGCCCAGACCCCAATTCGGTCCAACATGAGAAAGCATTTCTAGCATGATCTCCTCATCCGTTTTCCAAGGCTCGGAGGAGATCCAATTATGGAGAGTTTCTTTTCCAAGACAACTAACCAATTGAATTAAGATTGAAAGATTTATAGTAAATCAAAAGAGAGGAAAGAAGAAAAGAATGAAAACTATAATTGATCCATCAAATTACAACAGAGCTCCCTAACCCAATGAAAGGGGTTTAGTTGTTCATAGCTCTAGAAATGGAAAATGGCAGAAAAGAATACATCCTTAGCTAAAAGTGCAGAAAAGTAAATATACAGAGGGTAGTTCTCCAAAGTGCCAACCTCCTCTATAGTTCAAAACTACTCCTATATATACTACTTCTCTTGATCTTCTAGTGAGTTCTTCAAGTCTTGGATGTGGGCCTTAGATCTTGAGTTGAAGCAGTTACAATCTTTAGTGGGCTCAGCTTGCAGAAAAGTATGAATTAGGCATGGGGATTAGTGAAGTTAACGTTAAGTGACATTGTGGGTTCGAGAACGTTAGTGGCAATCACCTTTTTCACTAACGTTCCAACCCATATAACCCACGTTAACTCCAACATTAGTGGCACTAACGTGACCACTAACGTTGCCTTATAACCCTTTGCAAGCGTTATGAGGACTCACCTTTCCCAATAACATTGCCTTGTGCCCCTTGTCCCTACGTTAGAGTTCACGTTATTGTAACTAACGTGGCTCTTAACGTGGGTATGCCTCACCTTCGAGGGCGTTAGTGGCACTCACCTTTGTCACTAACGCTCCAAGTGCCCCTACTCTCCACGTTAGAGCTCACGTTAACGCTCCAAGTGCCCCATCTCTAACGTTAGTGACAAAGGTGAGTGTCACTAATGTTGGCTCATCAATCTTAGCTCCACGTTAACTTTCACGTTAGTGGGCTTAACGTGACCACTAACGTGGGCAATGCTAGTTTGATCCAACGTTAGTGACAAAGGTGAGTGTCACTAACGTTGGCATTGTTCCTTTCTTCCACGTTAGAGTTCACGTTAACTAAGTTAACGTGACTCTTAACGTGCCTCATTGCCAAATCTTGGAGCGTTAATGGTGTTCACGTTTACCACTAACGTTGGAGCTTTCTTCTTCTCCACGTTAACTACTACGTTAACCTAGTTAACGTGGCAGTTAACGTGGGCTTATGATGGCTTCGCAGGCGTTATTGGTGATCACTTTTCTCATTAACGCTGCAAGCTCTTCCCCATTCCACGTTAGTGGTCACGTTAACTAGGTTAACGTGGCTACTAACGTGGTTCTTCCTTGCTTCCTTTGTCCTGAAATCAAGCATATAAAGTGCATCAAAGCTCTAGTCAAAGTTGTGAGATTATGCATCATCAATTTGTCATTTAATTCTTGCAAAATACTCATGGAATCATGTGAAATTCACAATAGTTACTTGAATCAAGGTGTGAGTATATTTTCATCCAAAACTTGCCTTATTCTCTAAGAAAATGTATGAAGCTACCTTAAAATAGTAAAGAAAAGGTTAGTAAACCTAGCCTACAATGCCTGAGTAGTTTCATTACTTGATGGGGAATTGATTAAAAAGGAACTCTTGAGTTGGAAGGATTGAAAGAAAATTTGTAATTGGGTTAACTGTTGAATTACCATCCTGTCACTGACACCAATCCCTTTGAACTAAGTGGGTTGTAACTTGTGAACAGATCTAGTAATTCAACTTGTTTGACTTTCCCTCACCTAGTAATTCAACTTCTTCCAAAATTGAGAAAATAAGCTAGGCACCAATGGTTTGAACTACTGAGACAAATGCCTGTGGTGTTTATGTATTAAGGATATGCTTGGATGAATAGGTTCTGAGGAGTGTTTCAACACTTGGTAACTTGGGTTAACTAACCCGGGATTATCAACCAAAAGTCCACTATCAAGAGCAACCTAAATACAAAACATTTAGTCACACAAAGAGGTGCTGGGCACCAATGTCTCAAGAAGAAATGTGAACTAAAATGCCTGTAGTGGATATGTGTAGTGCACTGATAAGAAAAAGAAAATGCCAACGGCTTGTGCAACACATGACACTGAGCAAACAAGGAGCAAAGGAGCTCTAAGAAAAAGAAAAACAAAGAAGGGAAAAGTGCCAAGGACATAAGAATAACAAGAGGCCATAGCAGTGTTTGATGGATGCAATGAAAAAGTGATAATCTTACCTGATAAGAATGAAAAAGTGATGCTGCAACTTTCTGCATAAAACCCTTCTGATGAACTTCAAGTGCTTACTAATATAGCCAATGTAATTACTTTCTGTTTCATACTTTCTTCAAGGCATCTTAGGCTAGTTTCACTAGCATTTTTCTGTTAGTTTTAGTTGTTTTATGCATTTTCTTGAGCTTAAAGTAACCAAGAATGGTTAAATGAATAACAAAGCAATGAACCATCCAAACAGTATGATTTTGATGCAAATTCCATGAGTTTTTAGTTATATTACTTGAATGCTATGAATGGAAGATTTCTCATGAAATTTTGCAAGACTTTGATGCAATTGTTTGGATGATTTCAGGGAAGAAGAGGTTAGGCAAGGAAGCAACAAAATCAATAAAGGAAGCTTGAATATCACATGTGGAGTTTAAGTTCCAGTTTAAGCTTAAACTGGAACTTAAACTGCCAAGCCATATAATGCTGGGAACTATCAGTGGCGTTTAAGCTCCAGTTTAAGCTTAAACTGGAGCTTAAACGCCAAAATCATGAAAGCTGAGGAAAAGCTGAAAGTGGCGTTTAACCTCCAGTTTAACCTTAAACTGGAAGTTAAACGCCAGAAATGAGAAATGCACCAGGGAGCCATTTCCATGTTTAAGCTCCAGTTTAACCTTAAACTGGAGCTTAAACGTGTTCGACCAAAATTCTCCTCCAGGGTTGCTTTCTTCATTTCCACGTTTAAGCTTTAGTTTAACCTTAAACTGAAGCTTAAACGTGTTCGACCAAAATTCTCCTCCAAGGTTGCTTTCTTCAATTCCACGTTTAAGCTTCAGTTTAACCTTAAACTGAAGCTTAAACGTGTTCGACTACTTTACCCTCCAGGGTTGCTTTCTTCCATTTCCACGTTTAAGCTTCAGTTTAACCTTAAACTGAAGGTTAAACGTGCTTGAGTTATACCACCTCCAGGAGTGTCCAACGTTTAAGTTCCAGTTTAAGGAATGCATTGGTTGAGGAAGGGATAAAAATGTTTTGATTCGGAGATCTCAATATCTCCTGAAACCCAATGAATTCCCCATTTCTGATCTACCACTTTCTCTTTACATTCTGCAATTAAATTCATGCAATCACCCTGATCCCTTTTTAATTTCAGCAATTTAGCTTCTCGCTCTTTAATTCATGCAATTTAAGATTCCGCAATTTCAATTTCTTGCCATTTACGTTTCCCGCCAATTTTACATTCCGCAATTCTCATCTAAATCTTGATTCCGCTCAACTAGAACACACTTCTAATCCGAATTGCTCACTCAACCAATCCTTGTGGGATTCGACCTCACTCTATTGTGAGTTTTTACTTGACGATAACCGGTGCACTTGCCGGAAGGAATTTTTGCCGATCGTGCAATTTCCTAAAATCGTAGCATCAATCACCTAAGCCATCCTTCAAGCTCTGAACTTATTAAGGTCAATGGACACCGCCTGAAGCTGTACCATGGTGAGAAGGTGCAGAAAAACAAGGAGCTCGAGATCTTCCGCTTGGAAGATCCCCACATAGCAGCAGATTGAGCTAATGAAGCATCCAACTTACGGACGTTAAAGTAAAGTGCTTGGTGGGAGACAACCCACCGCGGTATGATCGTTCTTTTCTTCACTTTTAGTTTTTTCTTCTTCAATGACTCTTCTCTTTATTAATACATTCATGTTTTTACAATTACATGTCTTTATTTTAAAAAAAAAACTTTCCGATGTGGTCGGCAAAAACTTTGTTAATCAATTATTGCTCCTGTGTTATTGAGTCCAAACAGCATGACTGTGTAGCACTAATTTTCCTTTGGGGTTAGGAAAGAGGCTTTTCTTGGTTGGGTGGATACATTAGGATTTAGTTGTATCCTGAATAAGAATCCATGAAGGAGAGGTACTTGTATCCAGAAGAGGCATCCACTAGAGTGTCTATATTTGGGAGCGGGTAGGGGTCTTTTGGGCAGGTTGATAAACCACTATTTTACGGTTTATATTGTGTTTAATTGTGTGATTTTGTCATGATCCTTACCCACTTATTCATTAATTTAGCATGCATTTATATTTCCTTCCTAAATTTAGTACATGTTTGAAAATTGCTCCCTATAGACCTTAATTATTTAATTTTAATTCTCCATTATTCCATTCGATGCCGTGATCCTTGTGTCAAGTGTTTCAGGCTTTATAGGGTATGAATGAGTTGGAGATTGGAAAGGAAGCTAGAAAAAATGGAAGGAACACAATAGTTTGAGGAGATAACCAGCGAGAAGTGACGCGGTCGCATGGCTCACGCGACTGCGCGAAGGAGTGCAAATCGCAGTGACGCGGCCGCATGGCTTACGCGGCCGCGCGGATTGGAAAGTGCAAGCGACGCGGTAGCGTGGACGACGCGAACGTGTGGTGAGGAAAAAGCGCAAACGACGCGTCCGCATGGATGACGCGATCGTGTGACATGTGCGATCTGCATAATCTATAGAATTTGCTGGGGGGCGATTTTGGACCTTATTTCGGCCCAGTTTTTGGCCCGGAACAGCAGACTAGAGTCAAAGAATATGCAAAAACAACATACATACATTCAGTAGTTTGGAGATCTAGTTTTCTCTCTTAGGTTTTTTTCTCTAGTTTTAATTTTAATCTTTAATTGATCTTAGCATTGGAACATTGAGAAGAGTTATTTCCTCATCAAGACTTCATCATTTTAGTTTGTCTTCTTAACTTGGTTCTATTTTTCCATGTTCCTTGTTTTTGTTCAATTTTGTCATTCAGATACTCTTATGATTATTTAATGCAAGGATTATTTCTTTTTCATTCAACTTCAATTTCAATAACTATGTCTTTTTTTTATTCCCTTTCATGTTTTATGGATTTATTATTTACAATGCGTGAGTAGTTTCATTACTTGATGGGGAATTGATTAAAAAGGAACTCTTGAGTTGGAATGATTGAAAGAAAATTTGTAATTGGGTTAACTGTTGAATTACCATCCTGTCACCGACGCCAATCCCTTTGAACTAAGTGGGTTGTAACTTGTGAACAGATCCGGTAATTCAACTTGTTTGACTTTCCCTCACCTAGTAAAGGATAACCAAACAGAGCAACCATTAATTATAAATTAATCTTAAAAATCACTCCATCAATGATAGAGATCCCAACCAATTAATTCCCAGTCAAGGCTTTTATTCATATTATTTAATTTCCCTCAATTTAAATCCCAATTTACTCAACTCAACTTCTTGAACATCTGATTAATAAGATAGCACACTTCTTTGCAACTCGTTGGGAGACGACCTGGGACTTAAAACTCCCAGTAATTTTAATTTAAACTCTCTGTGACATATTTCTAAATTGATAGGCAGATTTTTGGTGAATTAAGAACTATACTTGCAACATAATCATTTTAATAATTTTTAATTCACCAGCTTCTGCTTCCCATCACAGGCTTTATTGAGGTTGGTGTAGTCGGTATACATCCGCCACTTTCCATTTGACTTCTTTACCAAGACGACTTCGGCTAGCCATAATGGGTACTCAACCTCCCTTATGAACCCTGCCACTAGTAAGGCTTGTACTTGCTCTTCTACAGCTTAGGAGCTTTTTTGGCCGAGCTTCCTAAGCTTCTGTTGCACTGGCAGAGATCTTGGATATACCGCTAGTTTATGGCATATTAACTTGGTATCTATGCCGGGTATGTCTGCAGCCTTCCATGCAAAGAGATCGGCATTATTCTTTAGGTACTGTATCAGTGGCTCCTTTAAGTTTTCTTTTAAGGTTGCCCCTATACTTGTTATTTTATCCTAGGCATCCCCGATCTGGACTTCTTTGGTCTCACCTTTAGGTTGTGGACGAAGTTCTTCACGAACTCAAATTCCCCCGAGTTCGATGATGTTATTTTCCTCTCCTCTGGGGTTGCCTTTAAGGTTCAGACTTTCATTGTAACAGCGTCGCGCCAGCTTTTGGTCTCCTTTTATCGTGGCGATCCCTTCTGGAGTTGGGAACTTCATGCACAGATACGGCGTGAAAACTACTGCGGCGAGCTTGTTCAGCGTTGTTCGACCTATTGGGGCATTATAAACTATGCTCACGTTGACGACAATGTAGTCTATGTTGTCTGACCTATTAGGCGTTATAATCTCCGAGTCCAAACAAGCTATTTGGATATGCTCTGAGCTCTTTATCTTGTAGACCGAGCTTGTGAAGGCAGATTTGAACAAGATATCTGCGGAGCTGGTGCACGAAATTGTGATCATCAATGGCGCCATCAACATGGTACACACAATTGTAATCTCAACTCTTTATCACAACTTCACACAACTAACCAACAAGTGCATTGGGTCGTCCAAGTAATAAACCTTACGCGAGTAAGGGTCGATCCCACGGAGATTGTTGGTATGAAGCAAACTATGGTCATCTTGTAAATCTCAGTCAGGCAGATTCAATTGGTTATAGATGATTTATGAATAAAGCATAAAATAAAGATAGAGATACTTATGTAATTCATTGGTGAGAATTTTATATAAGCGTATGGAGATGCTTTGTCCCTTTCGTCTCTCTGCTTTCCTACTATCTTCATCCAATCCTTCTTACTCCTTTCCATGGAAAGCTGTATGTTGGGCATCACCGTTGTCAGTGGCTACAATCTTGTCCTCTCAGTGAAAATGTTCAACGCGCTCCGTCACAGCACGGCTAATCATCTGTCGGTTCTCAATCAGGTTGGAATAGAATCCATTGATTCTTCTGCGTCTGTCACTAACGCCCAACCTTCAGGAGTTTGAAGCTCGTCACAGTCATTCAATCCTTGAATCCTACTCAGAATACCACAGACAAGGTTTAGACCTTCCGGATTCTCTTGAAATCCGCCATCAATTCTAGCTTATACCACGAAGATTCCGATTAAGAGATCTAAGAGATATCCACTCAATCTAAGGTAGAACAGAGGTGGTTGTCAGGAACACGTTCATAGGTGAGAATGATGATGAGTGTCACGGATCATCACATTCATCAAGTTGAGGAACAAGTGATATCTTAGAACAAGAATAAGCTGAATTGAATAGAAGAACAATAGTAATTGCATTAATACTCGAGGTACAGTAGAGCTCCACACCTTAATCTATGGTGTGTAGAAACTCCACTGTTGAAAATACATAAGTGATAATGGTGATCATTGGCTTCGGCCCCAGAGAGGGAACTAGAAGAACCAAGATGAAAATACAATAGCAAAAGGTCCTATTTGTAGAGAACTAGTAGCTTAGGGTTTACAAAGATGAGTAAATGACATAAAAATCCACTTCCGGGCCCACTTGGTGTGTACTTGGGCTGAGCATTGAAGCATTTTCGTGTTGAGACTCTTCTTGGAGTTAAACGCTAGCTTTTGTGCCAGTTTGGGCGTTTAACTCCCATTCTTGTGCCAGTTTCGGCGTTTTACGCCAGAATTCTTGAGCTGACTTGGAACGCCTGTTTGGGCCATCAAATCGTGGGCAAAGTATGGACTATTACATTGCTGGAAAGCCCAGGATGTCTACTTTCCAATGCAGTTGAGAGCGTGCCAATTTAGCTTCTGTAGTTCCAGAAAATCCACTTCGAGTGCAGGGAGGTCAGAATCCAACAGCATCTGCAGTCCTTTTCAGCCTCTGAATCAGATTTTTTCTCAGGTCCCTCAATTTCAGCCAGAAAATACCTGAAATCACAGAAAAACACAAAAACTCATAGTAAAGTCCAGAAAAGTGAATTTTAACTAAAAACTAATAAAAATATAATAAAAACTAACTAAAACATACTAAAAACATACTAAAAACAATGCCAAAAAGCGTATAAATTATCCGCTCATCAGGAGCTTCCTTGGTCTACCAACGTTCGGTGGAGGTTAGCATTGGAGAGTATGATGGTAATGACCATGGGATCATCATGCCCCGGGATGATGCCTATGGTGTCTTCTTGGATAAAGGTAATAGTGGGTAGGTTGGGTGACCTGACCCTTCTCCGACATGATATACCTCTTTAAGGTGTCTTTTGCGAGATGATTTAGAGATCCCTCCTCCTACGAATCCTCCATTTATCATATGAACATGTCTCTCAGGGGTGTGAGGTGGACGTTCAACTCGTCTAGCCTCTTCATCCCTTATTCTCTTTCTCGGTTCATCTGTTTTACTGGCTAAGAACCGATCTAGTCGCCCTACTCGTGCCAATTTTTTTTATGACATTCTTTAGGTCGAAGCACTCGTTTGTAGAATGTTTGTAGATTCGCTAGTATTCGCAATACTCTGTCCGATTTCCTCCTCTTTTGTGTTTAATCGGGGGAGGCAGTGGGATCTTCTCAGTGTTGCATATCTCTCGGTAGACATCCACAAGAGACACCCAAGGAGGGGTGTAGTTGTGGTATTTTCTAGGTTTCTCAATAGGTTGGTATTCTTTCTTCCTGGATTCTTTATCCTTGTTCCGTGGTGGGTAGGAGAATCTGATTTTTGAGCTCTCCCCCAATCGGGAGTTCTCCTCCATATTGATATATTTTTCCACCATTTCTTGAACCTCGTTTAGAGATGTTGGGTGTTTCTTGGATATTGAGTGGCTAAAAGGTCTTTCTCTTAGGCCGTTGATGAGCCCCATGATGGCCGCTTCTGTTGGAAGACTTTATATGTCAAGGCATGCTTTTTCCATTTAGTTGCGAAGGCTTTCCCGATCTCCTTATTTAATTCCCAACAAGCTTGGAGCATGTTTGGTTTTATCTTTCTGGATGGAGAACCTGGCGAGGAACTTTTTAGCAAGGTCGTCAAAACTTGTGATTGTCCTTGGAGGAAAACTGTCGAACCAGTTTATTGCTGTCTTAGTTAGGGTAGTCGGGAAAGCTTTGAATCGAATTGCGTCTAAGGCATCTGTGAGATACATCCTACTTCTGAAGTTGCTGAGATTATGGCTCGGATCAGATGTACCATCGTATGGGGTCATATCAGGAGCTTTCATAATCTCTTTAGTGAATGGGTCTTAGTCCTTGTGAAGGCTATCTTCGTGACTGGATCGAGTAGTTTTTGTTTTGAGGTCGCCTCATGCTTTAGGAGCTTGTCCTCTAGCTCTCGACGCCGTCTTGTTTCCTTCCGGAGGTCTCTTTCGGCTTACCGCTGATGTTCGGCCTCTTGTTTGAGCTATTTGAGGCGATCCTACTGTGCTCGTAGAGCATCCATAATTTCTGCATTCGGGGACTACTTGCTCCCTTGGGTTGAAGTGTGTCCTTTGACGTGGTATCCGTGTTTTTAAGCGGAGTTCTTTCTTCAAAACCAGGGTTGTGATCGTTGTCAAGGTTGTCCGCCATGATGATGGGATGACTTCCAGGTCCCCGTCAATGGCACAAATTTTCCGAGGGTTACCTGAAACTGAAGGTCAATCTCGGACGAGATCTTTTGTGCTGGTCGGTGCTACCGTGTCTGACCTGGAAGAGTTGGAGACGCTGCTGATCCTTCGTCACCCGGGGGTGGTTGTAGCTGCAAGAGACTCCGATGCTTAATTTAGCACATGCTTTAGGCAGGTTTTTTGTGTAGAGTCAGAGTTTGAGTTATACCTGGCTGCTCCAGTGTATTTATAGTAGTGTGGAGTGACATTTCTGAAGATAAGTTTGGTTATCTTATCTTATCTTTGAGCAAAGTCACCTTATCTTTTAGGCCAGCAGCCTTTAGAGTGGGCTGCGTCCTTTTGTTTGGGCCTAGTTGGGCCTCTATGGTGATTTAGCCGACCTCTTTAAGAAGAGGATGGTTGCGAGCCAACCTTTACGAGAGGTCGGTCACGCTGACGTCGACCAACCAGGGTAATACAGCTCGGTCCAGGGTATGAACAGGTAGCGCGGTCAAAAAGTTTCTCCGGAGCTTTGAGTATTTTGATTTTGTATACAGGTAGGATTTTGGTGAATTCTCACTGATTAAATTTGTGTTGAATAAGTGAATTGTTGTTGTGATTTATTATTGATGGAGTTTGATTAACTTTATATTGGATTTGGTTTATTTATTGTTATATGTGATTAAGCTTATGGTTCGGTCATGTTGGTGCTGCCCAAACCTTGATAATGAGGCTAATTTAGGGCTATCATTGTGTTAGTTTTTGAATAAAATTATTGAGGTAATGGCCGAGAGATTATATCAAAAGTTACGAAGAATCGGTAACCGCAAAAACTCGAAAACGGATTAAAATACAAGTAAAATTTTGAAAGAAAAAGGCTAAGGGTTCGGTTTTGGTGTAAGAGGAAGATTAGTATTTAAATTATATTTTTGAAGGGTAACATTATATTTGTATATAAAAAATTGATGTAAAATTTGCAATTATATAAGTTTTCAGGTATTTTGAATACTAAATAAAGAATAGGGGAAAATTGGGTATTTTATTAAAGGTTTTTATTACTTTTATAAATTTTGAGATAACTGAAGTCTCAAATATCATTTTATAAAAATATTGAGTTAAACACAAAATATTTAATATTTAAAAGTTTGAAATTTAAAATGTAGATAATAAGAGTTTAAAAATAAAATCTTTATAAAGCTAAGTTTTTAAAAAAATATATAAATAATATTAAGAATATTATTTAGTAAAGATATTATTAGTATTATCATAATTCAGAGAAGAGAAAATAGAGTAATCTTAAAAGCTTTAGAGAACACCGACTTGATTAAAGAATCTTATGACTAACTGGTGCATGAAATTGTGATCATCAATGGCGCCATCAACATGATACGCTCAATTGCAATCTCAACTCTTTATCACAACTTTGCACAACTAACCAGCAAGTGCATTGGGTCGTCCAAGTAATAAACCTTACGCGAGAAAGGGTCGATCCCACGGGGATTGTTGGTATGAAGCAAGCTATGGTCATCTTGTAAATCTCAGTTAGGCAGATTCAAATTGTTATGGAGGATTAATGATTAAAAGATAAATAAAACATAAAATAAAGATAGAGATACTTATGTAATTCATTGGTGAGAATTTCAGATAAGCGTATGGAGATGCTTTGTCCCTTCCGTCTCTCTGCTTTCCTACTGTCTCCATCTAATCCTTTTTACTCCATTCCATGGCAAGCTGTATGTTGGGCATCACCGTTGTCAATGGCTACAGTCTCGTCCTCTCAGTGAAAATGTTCAACGTGCTCTGTCACAGCACGGCTATTCATCTGTCGGTTCTCGATCATGTCGGAATAGAATCCAGTGATTCTTTTGTGTCTGTCACTAACGCCCCACAATCGCGAGTTTGAAGCTCGTCACAGTCATTCAATCCCTAAATTCTTCTCAGAATACCACAGACAAGGTTTAGACCTTCCGGATTCTCAAGAATGGCCGCCAATGGATTCTAGCTTATACCACGAAGATTCTGATTAAGGATCCAAGAGATATCCACTCAATCTAAGGTAGAACGGAGGTGGTTGTCAGGCACACGTTCATAGGTGAGAATGATGATGAGTGTCACGGATCATCACATTCATCGAGTTGAGGAACAAGTGATATCTTAGAACAAGAATAAGCTGAATTGAATAGAAGAATAATAGTAATTGCATTAATACTCGAGGTACAACAGAGCTCCACACCTTAATCTATGGTGTGTAGAAACTCTACCGTTGAAAATACATAAGAACAAGGTCTAGGCATGGCCGAATGGCCAGCCTCCTAGAAGAGGGTTCAATCATAAAAACATGATCAAAAGATGATCCGAAGATTGAAAGATTCTTCTAATACAATAGCAAAAGATTCTCCTAGTTAAGTATGATGATTCTTGAACACAGCTACTTTATGAGTCTTAGCCGTGGCCCAAAGCACTCTGTTTTCCAGTATTACCACCGGATACATCCATGCCACAGACACATAACTGGGTGAACCTTTTCAGATTGTGACTCAGCTTTGCTAGAGTCCCCAATTAGAGGTGTCCAGGGTTCTTAAGCACACTCTTTTTGCTTTGGATCACGACTTTAACCGCTTAGTCTCAAGTTTTCACTTGACACCTTCACGCCACAAGCACATGGTTAGGGACAACTTGGTTTAGCCACTTAGGCCAAGATGTTATTCCTGTAGGCCCTCCTATCCACTGATGCTCAAAGCCTTGGATCCTTTTTATTATCCTTGCCTTTTTTTTTGAATTCACTGCTTTTTATTGCTTCAAGAATCATTTTTATGATTTTTCAGATCCTCAGTAACATTTCTCCTTTTTCATCATTCTTTCAAGAGCCAACAATTTTAACATTCATGAACAACAAATTCAAAAGACATATGCACTGTTCAAGCATACATTCAGAAATCAAAAGTATTGCCACCACATCAAAATAATTAATTTGTTATAAAATTCGAAATTCATGCAATTCTTCTCTTTTTCAATTAAGAACATTTTTCATTTAAGAAAGGTGATGGATTCATAGGACATTCATAACTTTAAGGCATAGACACTAAGACACCAATGATCATAAGACACAAACAGAAATAAAACATAAAGCATAATTTTCGAAAAACAGAAAAATAAAGAACAAGGAGATTAAAGAATGGGTCCACCTTAGTGATGGCGGCTTGTTCTTCCTCTTGAAGATCTTATGGAGTGCTTGAGCTCCTCAATGTCTCTTCCTTGCCTTTGTTGCTCCTCTCTCATGATTCTTTGATCTTCTCTAATTTCATGGAGGAGGATGGAATGTTCTTGGTGCTCCACCCTTAGTTGTCCCATGTTGGAACTCAACTCATCTAGGAAGATGTTGATTTGCTCCCAATAGTTTTGTGGAAGAAAGTGCATCCCTTGAGGCATCTCAGGGATTTCATGATGAAGAATTTCCTCATGTCCATGAGTGGGATCTCTTGTTTGCTCCATCCTCTTCTTAGTGATGGGCTTGTCCTCATCAATGAGGATGTCTCCCTCTATGTTAATTCCAACTGAATTACAGTGGTGACAAATGAGATGAGGGAAGGCTAACCTTGCCAAGGTAGAGGACTTGTCTGCCACCTTATAAAGTTCTTGGGATATAACCTTATGAACTTCTACTTCCTTTCCAATCATGATGCTAAGAATCATGATAGTCCGGTCAATAGTAGCTTCGGACCGGTTGCTAGTGGGAATGATTGAGTTGGATAAACTCCAACCATCCCCGAGCCACGGGCTTGAGGTCATGCCTTCTCAGTTGAACCGGCTTCCCTCTTAAATCTCTCTTCCATTGAGCGCCCTCTTCACAAATGTCTATGAGGACTTGGTCCAACCTTTGATCAAAGTTGACCCTTCTAGTGTAAGGGTGTTCATCTCCTTGCATCATGGGCAAGTTGAATGCCAACCTTACATTTTCCGGACTAAAATCTAAGCATTTCCCCCGAACCATTGTAAGCCAATTCTTTGGGTCCGGGTTCGCACTTTGATCATGGTTCTTGGTGATCCATGCGTTGGCATAGAACTTTTGAACCATTAAGATTCTGACTTGTTGAATGGGATTGGTAAGAACTTCCCAACCTCTTTGGATCTCATGTAGGATCTCCGGATATTCACTCTTTTTGAGTTTGAAAGGGACCTCGGGGATCACCTTCTTCATGGCCACAACTTCATAGAAGTGGTCTTGATGCACCCTTGAGATGAATCTCTCCATCTCCCATGACTCGGAGGTGGAAGCTTTTGCCTTCCCTTTCCTCTTTCTAGAGGTTTCTCTGGCCTTAGGTGCCATAAATGGTTTTGGGGAAACAAAAAGCAATGCTTTTACCACACCAAACTTAGAAGGTTTGCTCGTCGTCGAGCAAAAGAGGAAAGAAAAGAGTAGAAGAAGAAAAAATAGAGGAGATGGAGGGGGCTTTTGTGGTTCGGCTGAGGGTGAGAAGTAGTGTTTAGGTTGTGTGAAAATGAAGGAGTGAAGAAGGGTTTATATAGGGGTGGAGAGAGGGGTAGGGTTCGGTCATTACGAGTAGGTTTGGGAGGGAAAGTGGTTTGAATTTGGATGGTGGGGTTTGTAGCGGTTTATGAAGGATGGATGTGAGTGGTGAAGAGAATAGTGGGATTTGATAGGTGAGGGGGTTTTTTTTGGGGGGGAAGAGGTATTGAGGTGATTGGTGAATGGGTGAAGAAGATAGAGAGTGGTGGGATAGGTGGGGATCCTGTGGGGTCCACAGATCCTGAGGTGTCAAGGATAGCTCATCCCTACACCAAGTGGCGTGCAAAACGCCCTTTCTGCCAATCCTGCATTAAACGTCGAGCTGCTGCCCTTTTCTGGCATTAAACGCCAATTTCTTGCCCATTCCTGGCATTAAACGCCAGTCTGGTGTCCCTTTCTGGCGTTAAACGCCCAGAATGGTTCCAGACTAGGCGTTAAACGCCCATTTGCTGCCCTTACTGGCATTTAAACGCCAGCAAGTTTTTCCTCCAGGGTGTGCTATTTTTCATTCTGTTTTTCATTCTGTTTTTGCTTTTTCAATTGTTTTTGTGACTTCACATGATCATCAACCTATAGAAAACATAATATAACAATGGAAATAGATAAATATAACATTGGGTTGCCTCCCAACAAGCACTTTTTTAATGTCAGTAGCTTGACAGTGGGCTCTCATGGAGCCTCACAGATGTTCAGAGCAATGTTGGAACCTCCCAACACCAAACTTAGAGTTTGAATGTGGGGGTTCAACAGCAAACATAGAATTTGGTTGTGGCCTCGCAACACCAATCTTAGAGTTTGACTGTGGGGGGCTCTGTTTGACTCTGTTTTGAGAGAAGCTCTTTATGCTTCCTCTCCATGGTTACAGAGGGATATCCTTGAGCCTTAAACACAAAGGATTCTTCATTCACTTGAATGATCAATTCTCCTCTATCAACATCAATCACAGCCTTTGCTGTGGCTAGGAAGGGTCTGCCAAGGATGATGGATTCATCCATGCACTTCCCAGTCTCTAGGACTATGAAATCAGCAGGGATGTAATGGTCTTCAATCTTTACCAGAATATCCTCTATAAGTCCATAAGCTTGTTTTCTTGAATTGTCTGCCATCTCTAGTGAGATTCTTGCAGCTTGTACCTCAAAGATCCCTAGCTTCTCCATCATTGATGGTTTGAATTGAATGTAATGTGGGAGTTCTGATGAATCTGTTCCATTCTCGTTTTGGTGTATATCAAATTTTTTTGTGTATTATAGAAACTTTTTGTTGTATATATAGGTTCAGACTTTTCAATTGGATGAGGGTCAATTGTATTATTATTTTGAATCGAATCAAGTAGTAAGGTGAGGTTTGAATAATTTAATTTCTGTTTGTGAAAATTGTTGTGCATAGTTGATGGTTTGAATTTGAATGTAATGTACAAGTTCTGAATTTGATTTTAATATTTTTTATGATGGTTTTCGGTGTGTGTTATCCTTTTAATATGGTGTATTGTGTACTATTATTAATGTATTTAGTAGTTTCTATTTGATGTTAATGTGTAGCTTGTTCCAAAGGTTGGGATGACTTTTAACATGCTTGAAGAAGCTGCAAAATTCTACAAATATTATTCAAAAGTTGCAGGTTTTTCTACAAAAATTCAGAGCACATATAAGAAGAGAAATAAAATTAAGAACCAATTGATTACATGTAGCAGAGTGGGGAAACAGAAATCGAATATATCACCAATTGAGAACACAAATCCCTCCGCTGGATTAAATTGTCCTACAAGAATTTATATACATATGTTGACGAACGTTGGTGTTTGGATCATTTCGAAGGGTGTGTTGCATCATTAACATCCCTAATGTGTAAATTAAGCAGAGATGCTTAAAGAACACAGGGAATTAAGCATATCCGTATGATGTACAATAAAGAATAACTAGGAAGCCATAATCTAAACCAATCATAACATACCAACCATTTATCATAGTAATAAGGGTCTATCGTGAATTAAGTTTTATTGAAAAAGATGTGAGAAATTGCATCACGAGAGAAGTGCAGAATGTTTCAGAACTAGAGGATGTAAAAGAATATGGAAAATACTTATTAAGAATGAAAGAGAAGAATCATAATTTCTTTTTTGAGCTTGAACTTGAGGTTGATCAGTTAAATAAGATCACTTTTTGGGCTGACGCAAGAAGCAGTGCTGCCTGTGAGTATTTTGGAGATGTTATTTCATTTGATACCACTTACAATACAAATAGATAATATGTTGTTCTAATTTATGTGTTTTTGAAACACTTTCGATGTATATAAAGGGTTTTTGGATGTATATAAGATTTGTTTCTGTGTCGTTATATTCAGGTATAATCTGGTTTTGATTCTTTTTTTGGCGTGAATCACCATGGTCAATCAACACTTCTAAGATGTGATTTGATGAAAAATGAGGATACTCAATCATCCAAATGGTTATTTGAATGTTGGCTTCATTGCATGGGACGAAATGCTCCGAAAGGCATTCTTACCTATCAATGTGCATCGATATATAGGCTATTAAGGCTTGTATGCCCACAACAATTCACCGGTAGTGTATTTGGCATATCATGAAGAAAATCCCAGGAAAATTAAACAGTTACAAGCAACACAAAGAAATTAAACACGAGATGAGTCATGTTGTTTGGAACTCTTTTACAAAAGAATCATTTGATAGGAATAGGAATGATTTTTTGATGAAGTATGGTCTTGGGAAAAACAAATGGCTTTCAGGTAATGTTTTTATTAGGGTTAACTGATGTTGGTAGTTTTAGTATGTGTTTTGCTTGTGTATTAGAGGTGTCAAAATTTATGTTTTTCAATGTATTTTAGTCTGATTTCAGTGGTTTTTCAAAGCTTTTCAAAGATCGTCATTTATGTATTCCAGTTTATCTTGATCACCAATTCTGAGCCGGGATGAGAAGCATGCAAAGAAGCGAAATCATGCATGCTTTTTTTAACAAGTTTATTATGCGCAACAACTCACTTATCCAATTTGTCAAACAGTACGAGAATTGCCTATGAAGTAGATTTTCATATGGTCATACCATATGCAACAAAATCATCAATAGAAGCTCAATTTCAACACGTGTATATGCATGAGAAGTTCAGGGAAGTCCAAGCACAATTTAGAGGAATGGTGAATTGCATCACAAGATCAACGTACTCCGCTTTAGGTTATACCGTATATGAAGTTGTAGAACAAGTTTCTAACTTAATATTCAACAAGTTTGCAATTACATACCATAGGATATCAACTAAAGTTAAATGCCAGTACTTATTATTCGAGTTAAGAGGGATATTGTGCCATCATTCTCTGAGCATGTTAAGCTTTGAGCGAGTAAATAAAGTTTAACCAAGATATATATTGGAACGATGGAGCAAGAATGTAATGATTTAATGATTTGGTGTTCTAGTCACAAAATATTTATGAATTTGTTTCAAAACTTGAAGAGTTGACTGCGATTCTGCACCGCGCTTACGATAATGCTATTGCTGAGAAGCAAGAACCCAAAGCCAAAGCAAAGGGAACTGTTCGTTATCTTACCATAATGCTTCCTTAGAAGATATTAACGAGCTTCAAAGCCCTTCATAGATTAGAATAAGAGGATGTTCGAAAAATAAATTGGGGTCAAACACTGAAAAATAGATTGCAAATACTTCAAAGTAAAAGAAAGAGAAATATCTAACCGAGGTAAAAGTGATGTCCTTTAAATACGGAAAATTGAGTTTGTGCTTGTTAATAGTTGTAGTAATATATGATTTACTTTTTACAGTTGAACCTTTTTTATGGCAGTTCAGTAGTGCAGTCAAATTTCAGCCATTATCATAGACATGTTATAAATTATTAGTTCAGAGATTCAGTAGCATAGGGCAGTCTTTCTGGTGTAGTGTGACACTACTTCGGTATACAAAGAAATAATTTCTGTGTATTCTACATGCTCTTCATTTTTATATTTTCTTGTTTTTGTTTCTTTTTGACATGTTGCTATTTTTTGTTTGGAAATTAGTGTCTTTAACTATCTGAAGGGATTTGTTTGTTTTAAATATATATTATATAGACAATTCAATACTTAAGGAGGGTAACAATTCAAATTACAGAATTCTCATATCTCCTGGTTATAATTTATAGAAAAATATACATGGATGTTCTTTCGGTATATTTCGAATAATTTTCAGTGTATTTGTAAAGGAGTTTGGTGTATTAAATAATTACAAAGATAGAAAGTATGTATTCAAACAGACAATTTAACACTCAATTTTTAACCGTGTACAACATTCAAACTATGTACTGTCGATATCTTCTGAACACAATTCACAATAAGGACTCAATAACACCACAGATGGCTTGGGCAGTCTGATGGCTTAACATTCTTGAAATGATCCACTTCTTCCTACAGTTTAAAAAATCTTTTATTAAACTCTGTTAACTTAGTAATATAGAGTTATCTATTTTTAAAGATAGTTACCTGTATCCGATTCTCCCATACATATTTGCCCTTTTTGATGTCTTTTGATTCAATTATCTCGAGCAATTTCATCATATAAATTGCATAATCGAAGCTAAAAATGTAACACCCTACTACTCAGAGTTTTACACTCAAGTCGTAGAATAGAGGTAGTGTGGTGTTACAGACCTCTAATCCATAAAATAAATACATATAATAGTGAAAGAGATAATATACTAGGAGCCTTGAAAAATGGGTTAACAAAAATTGGAAAATAAAAAGCGTAACGCTCAAAGAATAAGATTACTTGAGTGCTATGAAACCTAGAAGATAAGTATAAGAATAAATGACAGAGTAAAAGAGGGCCAAAAATACAACATAACTAGCTCCTGACTTAGCCTGCGAAGCCAAGGCTGGTCGGAGGATATATATATATATATATATATATATAAACATCCCAACATACAAAAAATACAAAATAGGATTCTATCTCTCCCACAGCCTCTATGAGGAACAAAATAACAAGTTTTCTTAGAGAGCAAGCTAAGTACATTGGTACATATATACATATAAACAGAAAATCCTAAAATCAACCATGGACTACTCCGTTTCAAGGATTCAAACGCCTAGCGAGGAGCCTCTTGACCTACATCTGAAAATAACAACCCAGTATGAGATGAGAACCAGAGGTTCTCAGCATGTTAAAGGTGCCACGCGTATAATAAATAAGGTCTTGGGAATGCCAGAGGCTATCCTAGAACTCCGTCATGCAATTATAAAGCTTAGTTCTAAGAAAAAGCCATAATTAGGGGTAGATAATCTAAGCATTCCTAAACTTACCCAAACTCAAACCTAACATATCCACTAACCCTTTTCACCCTTCTTCCTTTCCTCCGTCGTCCATAAATTATCCAGAAACAACCAACCAAACAAGTTCACGCACAAGTAAGAAGCAGATAGTGCAAATAACAAGTATAGCAAGTAGCAGAATATATATTTTTAATTAGGCAATCTCAGATAATGCATATCAATCAAAACAAACAAATGCACATGATGCATGCCTGTCCTATGGCTGATGAGGCTCATCTGTTGGTTATCTAGGCAACCCGACAAGTCCGAAAACCTTAGACTGTTCCCCGTCACGCATCCCCATGAGTCTATGCATAGATTTCACATTCATTCATTATTCAAATCACTCAATGGGGGCTATCCATAACCTGGAATTTTATACGTCCCGGTCACCCTTACGACGTAGGGTCAACAGAGTATCAAAGATTCAACCTGGAACACGTAGTGGCAAGCCACGATTCATAAGCCATTAATTATTTAGTCATTCATCAAAGCCATGGCACATTAACTTCTTTCATTAACCACTTCCTTTTCACATTTTTCATCATATTTACCTCTTTATTCACTCTCAAGTTACCTCAAATGCGTAACTTCTGCTATTTATTAAACTTACTGATAAACCCTGATTTTGTGGTTTATCTTGTGCTTATTTTGGGGGATTTTATCACATTTTCTCACATTTATTCAATGAAATAGCATGGTTTTGCAATTCTCCCTTGATTTGTGCTTAAATGTGAAAACATGCTTTTTAGGCCTTAAAATTGGTGATTTTAATTCACCTTAATTCCATTTGATACCTTGATGTGTTTGTTGAGTGATTTCATGTTCATAAGTGGGAGAACTCATGAAGAAATAAAGGAACCATAAAGCTGTCAAGCCCGACCTCTTCGCACTCAAACGACCATAACTTGAGCTACAGAGGTCCAAATGAGGCGGTTCTAGTTGCTTTGGAAAGCTAACATCCGGGGCTTCAAAATGATATAAAGTTTCTCATATGTTGCTTTGCGTTCAGGGGCGCGCACGTGCACTTTCCGCGCGCGCGCCGATGCTGTCCGTGGCCCACTTTAATGAAATCGCCCCTAGCGATTTTGCAGCTCATTTTGGGTCCAATCCAACCCATTTCTGATGCTATTTAACCCAATGATTGAAGGGGGAATGAACATACTTAGTCATAGTTTTAGTTTTCATCATGTTTTAGGGTAGAATTCTAGAGAGAGAAGCTCTCTCTTCTCTCTAGAATTTAGGGTAGTTTAGGTTTAATTTTCTTAAATCCAACTTTTAATTCTTGTTTTGATTTAGTTTCTCCATATAATATCTTGTTGTTACATCTCTACTCTTCTAGTTTTTACTTGTTCATTTCTTTTATTTTGTTTCTTTTATGTTCATGAACCTTGTTGGATCTTAATTTTCCTTTAATGCAATTTTATGTTTGATGTTATTTTTATTGTTGATTTGAGTTATTGATTTTACTTTTCTTGCTATTGGTTGTTGGTAGATTTTATTATTCTTGCACATTTACTATGCTTTCCTTTTGTGCCCACCAAGTGTTTGACAAAATGCTTGGTTGGATGTTAGAGTAGATTTTGAGCATTCTTGGATTGGAAAGAGTAATTAGGCAATCTTGAGTCATGAAAACCCAAATTATGTTGGTGATCTAGAGTTGTTAGCTAATATTGTTTCCATTGATGCTAATCTTTTGCTAATTTAATTAGTGAGATGATTAGGACTTATGGAATATTGTTTCCATTGACGCTAATCTTTTGCTAGTTTAATTAGTAAGTCGGTTAGGACTTTTGGATTGAGATTAGCTAGTCTCGTTAGACTTTCTCCCTATTTGTTAGAGTTGACGTAATGATATAAATTCTTGTTTATATTTGTAACATGATTGATTAATCTTGTTTGACTTTCTACCTATTTGTTGGAGTTGACTAAATAAAATGAATTGATCATGCATGACTAGGATAGAAAGCCTATGATCTCAATCCATTGCCATGAATGTCTCTCTTTATTACTTGCTTCATTTACTTTTCTTGTCATTTAAATTCTTGTCCATTTAATTTCTTGCCTCATATCAATCAAAACCCCCCTTGATCCCTATAGTCAATAATTGACCACTTTATTGCAACTTTTCGTGAGAAGACCCGGAGTCTAAATACTCCGGTAATAAACTTATTTGGGGTTTGTTCCTTTTGATAACCAAAATTTTTGCATGAGAGGACTCTTTGTTGGTGTAGAACTATACTTACAACGAGAATTCATTCATTTGAGGAAAATTCTATACCACACAAAAGTCATATCATCAAAAATGGTGCCGTTGCCGGGGAGTTGCAATGGTGTTATGTTATTGGCTATTGTGAATATGTGAATATGTTTGTCTTTTGCTTATTTGCTAGTTTTTGTTAGCTTTAGGACTTTGTTGCTTATTTTTGTTAGCTTTTATTTTTATTTGCTACTATGAATTCTCATCCCTTTGGCTATGAGTTTGGCTCAATTTATGTTGTAGGGAATGGAAGCTACAATGATGATGTGCATCAAGGATGGAACAATCAAAGATGGGAGGAGCCTCAAGGGATTGATCAACCTTATTGGCAACAACCGCCTCCAGTTTCTTATGGGTATAATTCTCATCCTAATGCATATCAATCTAGTGGATGTGGTGACCCTTATTGTGATTGTCAACAACCACCACCACATGCCTATGAACCACCCCCTCAACATGATTTTGAACCATCTTACTCACAAGCCCCTTACCACCAAACACCTCATTATGACCCTAATCCCTATCCACCATACCAACCACCTTATGAACCATATGAACCACACATGGAACCACAACCATTCCAACACCATTACTCTCAAGAACCACCTCAATATACACCACCTCCATACCCTTACCAAGATGAACCAACTTTCGATTATGAACCTTTCCTCCCAAACAATAAACCTTCTGTTCCACCATCACCTCCCGATGAAGCCCCCATGCAAGAACTAAGAGATCTTGAATCTCATATCTTAAGGCGACAAGAGGATGATGAAAAGAAGTTTAAAGAGCTAGGAGCCAAGATGGCTATCCTAGTGGAAGCCGTTAGCAATATGGCCTCTTCCCAACTAAGCAATCAAGGAACTCCCATTGATGAATGTGGAGAAGCAACCAAAGAGCATAGTGAGGGAGTGAGTTTAGAGCTTCAAGGTGAAGAAGAGAAGTTGAAGAAAGAATTGCCACAAGGGGAGGAAGTTAAAATAATTGAGCCGGAAGAAGTGGTTGAAGCCTTTGAAGAGGTTGACCAAGAGATAGATTCAATCATTGAAGAATTCTTATGTACAATTGAATCCTCTCCAATTGGGTTTGACATAGAGGGTAATGAAGAAGATACCTCACCTCCCATACCCTTGGTAAGAAATGAAGAAGGGATTGAATTGGAAGGAAACCACCAAGAGGAGGAGGTTGAGCAAGAAGCAAGCTCCACCATTGAAGATGATTCCACACCAACTAATGAGTCTTTTGGAATTGATGAATCTCCCTCATTATGTTATGAAATTAATGACAAGGAGGACCGTGCACAACCTCCAACACATGGTTTGAGCAATGAAGGGTGTATAGAAGAAGTTGGTGAGCAAGGAATTGAAGTTGAAAAAGCTTGCAAAGAGGTGGAGGTAGTCAAGAAAGAGCACAAGGGAGTAAACCTCGCACTATCTAAGTGTGGGGAGGTCCCCTTTCCTAAGTCACCATCCTACACAACATTCAAGTGGGTAAAATTCTTATCTCTAATCTTTACTTTCCCACTTGAATATGGTTTGATTGAAAATGATGGTTGATGACAGGGCATTTTGGCCAGTTTTACTGACCTTTTCTTTACTGTTTTTAGGTAATTTCATGCATTTTCTTAGGAAATAAGTTAGTTTTGGGCAGATATTCACTCAGACCTTGATTCAAGCATACATTGTGCACTTTACATTAGTGAATAAAGATTTTGCATGATTTTAATGACAAAATTGTGTATTGCATTACCCATGACTTGAACTAGAACTTTGATGCACTCTATTGCTTGATTTCAGGACCAAAGGAAGCAAGGAATGGGAGGTAACTTGCAAAGTTAGGAAGAAAAGTGATTGCCAAAAACACTCTCAAAAGCCATCAATATTCATGAATTCCAACCAAAAAAATTGACAAACACGTGTGAAATTTTTAGATGCAGAATATAGTAAAGAACAAGTTTGGTGTTCAAAGCATTCTTCTTAAAAAGCTTTGAACACAACTTTTCATCATAGTGCTCAAAAATAAGTTTGGTGTCACCCTAGGGTGCCACCAATGTGCATATGAAGATACACAGTTAGTTAGTTAGTTGGAATTCAAGAATAAACAAGTATTTTTTTTTTTACTTTATTTTATTCTAGCCGTAAAGGGTGAAGCAATTTTGTTTCATTTTAATGTCCGTTCTTACTTTTCTTATTTTATCTTTATAGGGAAGGAAAGTGAGCATTGATGAGCATTGATGAGGATTGATTAGACAATTTAATGGGGGAAGCTCGGCCACTTCACGAAGAGAGCCATGAATCAGTGAGGAAGGCACTTGCAGATTGGAAGCAAGCAAGATTGGCACGGTTGCAAGGAAGTGCAAGAGGACACAAGGAGGACCAGCAAGGAAAAGAGCAAGGACGGCCACAAAAGTAAAAGGTGGTGGAGTTCCTTCGTTACTCTATTTCGTTTTCTATGCTTTAAATAAGGAAGATCTTGTATTGAATAGAACATGCTTCCATGTTAGTTTGAACATTTTCAATTCTGCATCTTAATGCTCTTATTGCTTAGGTCCATGAACTCTGGTTTAAGTGTCACTGCTTCTTTCCCTTATTTACTTGTAAGCTTGTCTATTTGTATGAAGAAGAGAATGTCAATGTTTACAAAAGACCAGAAGGGAGTCCATAATGTGAAAGTGCATTCATGAATCTTTGGGGGTAGTCATAAGTTAGCTAAGTTGGTTCAACCACAAGGTTAGGATGACAACTATCTATCCTGAATGCTTGACTTTTGATATACCCATGAGACTAAGATAACAACAAGATCCTAATAAAAAAAAAGGGAAAGAACAAGGGAAGTGAAAAACAAAAGAAAAAGAGTAAGCAATAAGGCTAGGCACCAATGGTTTACCCTAAGACATGTGTCTGTGGTGCTCCTATGTAGGGGATCTACTTGGATGAGTAAGCTCTTTGGGGTGCTTCATCACCTGGTAACTTGGGTTAACTAACACGGGATTATCAGCTGAAAATCCACTATCAAGAGTAACCTTCACCACAGAGCATTTAGTAACCCAAAGAGGTGCTGGACACCAAGGTCTGAAGGAAAGAAAATAAATAAACTATATGCCTGTGGTGTGTATGTATGGGGGAGAGACTTGAGTAAGTAAGTCCTTAGGGGTGCTTCAACACCTAGCACCTTGAACCAACTGGTTCGGGAGTGTTGGCTAAAAGCTTATCCTAAAGAGTTGCCCCTTTACAAAACACTTAGCCTAAATAACACAAACAGCCCTTGAAATAACAATAAAAGGATCAACAAATACAGGTCTCATGGGACATAACAAAGTGAGTAATTTAGGAGATGATAAAGGTCTGAAAGCCAGTAGTGGAATGAACTTAAGTTGCTATGCATGAAACCACCATAAAATCAGTAATATGACTTCCACAAGAATGACTCATTTCTCTGGAGATTCCAATCATCATTCTCTTGTTCCAGTACTTGCTTAGGGACAAGCAAGCTTTAAGTTTGGTGTTGTGATGCCAGGGCATTTTGGCCAGTTTTACTGACCTTTTCTTTACTATTTTTAGGTAATTTCATGCATTTTCTTAGGAAATAAGTTAGTTTTGGGCAGATATTCACTCAGACCTTGATTCAAGCATACATTATGCACTTTACATTATTTCATGAGGATTTTGCATGATTTTAATGACAAAATTGTATATTGCATTACCCATGACTTGAACTAGAACTTTGATGCACTCTATTGCTTGATTTCAGGACCAAAGGAAGCAAGGAATGGGAGGTAACTTGCAAAGTTAAGGAGAAAAGTGATTGCCAAAAACACTCTCAAAAGCCATCAATGCCCACGTTAAAGAGTCACGTTAACTGAGTTAACGTGAACTCTAACGTGGAGAAGAGAAGTTGAGCCAACGTTAGTGACACTCAACATTGTCACTAACATTGGCAATTGCTCACAAATGGCCATGTTAGAAGCCACGTTAACCTAGTTAACGTGGCCTCTAACATTAAAGGGGGAAGAGAAGCCAACGTTAGTGACACTCAACATTGTCACTAACGTTGGCCTAAGGTGCAAAGAGCCACGTTAACTTCCACGTTAACTTGGTTAACGTGGGAGCTAACGTAAGAGATGGAGAGTTGTCGACAACATTAGTGACATTCAACATTGTCACTAACGTTGGAGCAACCACTCAAACCCTAAGAGCCACGTTAACCTCCACGTTAACTTGGTTAACATTGAAGCTAACGATGAGGAATAAAGAATGAGCCAACGTTAGTGACACTAAACATTGTCACTAACGTTGGGATGGCTAAGAATGGCCACGTTAGAAGCCACGTTAACCCAATTAACGTGGACTCTAACGTGAGACCTAGGGGCACACTTGAACGTTAGTGACAATGTTGAGTGTCACTAACGTTCTCAAAGGTTGGCAAAGGCCACGTTAGAAGCCACGTTAACCTAGTTAACGTGAGCTCTAACGAAGCAAGAAGGGGCACACTTGAACGTTAGTGACAATGTTGAGTGTCACTAACGTTCTCGAAGGCTAACAAGGCAACGTTGAAAGCCACGTTAACCCAGTTAACGTGGGCTTTAACGTGAGGCAAAGGGGTGCATGGCAACGTTAGTGACAATGTTAACTGTCACTAACGTCCTCGAACTTGTATTTTCACTAAATATTAAACAACCCTAACATCTTGAGCTAAAGTCTCTGCCCACTTCACACTTTCTCTCTGCAAGTAAGCCAAGCCCAAATGAAGAAAGGAACTGCTTCAAACTCAAAGATCCAAAGGCCCAAGACTTGAAGAACTAACTAGAAGCTGAGAAGAGTAGTATATATAGGAGTAGTTTTGAAATAGAGAGGAGCTTTTTGGGGAGGAGAGAACTACTCTCTGTATCTTTACTTTCTCTGCACTTCTAGTTTTATCATGTATTCTCCATCTTTGATTTTGATTTATAGAGCTATGAACAACTAAACCCCTTTTATTGGGTTAGGGAGCTCTATTGTAATTTGATGGATCAATACTAATTTTCTTCTTCTTCTTCTATCTTTCCTTTTGATTTTACTTGAAAGCTTTCGATCTTCATCCAATTGGATAGTTATCTTGGAAAAGAAACTATTCAAACATGGATCTCTTCGGATATTTGAAAGAGGAATGAAGAGATTAGCTAGAAATGCTTTCTCATGCTGGACCAAATTGAGTGTGGATGGGTATGTGGCTATAACCCTCTAAGCATTTGATTTGGAAAGTGCATGTGGTATAATCAGTGACCACACTTCATCTCTTCGCATGAGCAATTGACCAAGGAATTGGCTATTGATCAAGATTTTAGAGATTAAATTGCAAGAAATTGTGATTCAATCACTTAAGATTGCCAAGGAGATCAATAAGTGCATTGATTGAGGAAGAGATGAAAATGAAATTGATCCGGAGAATGCAACATCTCCTAAGCCCAATGAACTCCCCATTTCTGATCTTACCAATTCTCTTTATTTTCTGCAATTTACTTTTATGAGCAATTCCCCCATTCCCATTTACAATTTTGCTATTTACTTTCAGTCATTTACTTTCTCGCCATTTTAATTTCTGCAATTATCAACTCTATTCATGGATTTGCTCAACTAGATCATTCCTCTAATTAAAGTTGCTTGATCAATCAATCCCTGTGGGATTCGACCTCACTCTATTGTGAGTTTTTACTTGACGACTGATGACAAGTCATCATATACCTATTTTTCTATGCTTTTTCATACAAGAAATTGATGATTAGTGCTTAAATATTGCATTCTTTTGTGCTTAATTGGAAGATTTCCTTGATCTTTTAATTTTATAAATCTTGTAGGAAATAAGAAGAAAAAGAAGCAAAGAAGCACAAAAAAAGAGGAAAAAAAGAGCTTTGGAGCACACTTTGAAGTTGGAGCACACTTTGGAGGCTTAGGCCACGCTTTTAAAAGCGTGGCCCATGACCAAATTAAAGAAGAAAACAACCAGCACGCACACTGCCCTGCCCTTGCCAAGGGCAGGGCAGAATCATGATGAAACAAAGTGAGGTTGGAGCAAATTTTCGCTAAGTTAAAATCTGGCCGCTCACAGCATGACCATGCCTCCTTCAAAGGGCTATAACTTGAGCTAAAGATGTCCAATTGATGTGCTTCTAGTTGCGTTGGAAAGCTGACATTCAGAGCTTTCCAACGATATATAGCAATCCATATTTGGCGTACAATTGAGGCAGGAACGAAAGGCATCTTTAAGAGCCAAAAATAAGCGAAAATAAACCAATGTGCTTCCACCAAGGTTCGAAGCTGGAGCCTCACCCCAAAGCAAAGTAGCGCTCATTTTTCTGCTCTGCCCTCTTGGAGAGCAGGGCAATGTCGTGCTTTTCATGGAAAATCAAGGAAAATTGCTCCCCCAATTGCTTGCCACAAGAATCGAACACGGCACCATGAGGAAGCAAGAAACTAGGCCTTACTTTGGTGCCAAGAAAACCAAGGAAAAGAAGTAGCGTGTGCATCCACCAAGTTTCGAACTTGGAACTTCACTTTTGGAAACACTGCCCTGCCCTCCGCAAGGGCAGGGCAGCATCTTGTGGTGCACGGCCAGCGCACCATTCTGGCGCACCAAGGGAAGTCTCGGCAGCATCAGCACGCACGGGCAGCAGAATCTGGCGCACCAAAAAACTCTGCCCTGCCCTCCACAAGGGCAGGGCAGCATCCTGCAGCACCAACATGCACGCACCAAGGGACGCATGCACCATTTTCTGCCCTGCCCTCCACAAGGGCAGGGCAGCTTCCTGGGAGCAACATATGGGCCAAAATTCAATTTAATTCAATTCCTCACCAAATTGAATCAAAGCCAACCAAACCCGTTTCTCCTCAAATCCAAAGCAAGCAAAGCCCACATCATCACTCAAAGGCACATGGATCAATTAAATTAGGATTTTCATTTTTGTAATTTGTTTTAATTTCATTTTCATTTTTTATTTTGTAAAGCCTATATAAAGGCATCAATTAGAGCTCGATTAGAAGGAAGGCTGGCTCCATTAGGAGTAGTAGTAGTAAATAGCTCTCTCTTTTAATTTTCCTTTCTGTTTAAATTTTGGATCAAGAATTGAAGGAATTCTGTTTTAATTCTCCATCTGAAATTCATTTGTGTTCTTCTGCATAATTGAGGAAATTGAGAAATTGGATCTGAAGTTTCTTTTACTGCTTTCATCTTTCTTCTCTTCTGCAAGTTGTCTTCTACTTTGATCAAGGAAGGAATTGAGATCTAGACTTGTTTTCTAGTCTCTATGATTTCCTGAGATTTTCAATTTTATTCTGCACTTAAGCTGAACTTAATTTCTGTTTGCTCCTTCAAGAAATTTTGCCTTGCTGTTTACATCTGCTGCTTTTATTTCATCTGCATTTTTACCTTTCTGTTTCTATTGCTTCTAATTTACTTTCAAGCACTTTAATCTCCCTGCAATTGTTCTAAGCTTGGATCTACTGCTTTCGTTTAATTTCCAGCACCCCATCCCCCTTTACATTTGATGCAATTTACTTTTCTTGCAATTTAAGTTTCAGCTATTTTACATTCTTGTTATTTAAGTTTTATGCAATTTTACTTTCTGCAACTTTAAATTTCCTGTCATTTACAATTCTGTTGGCTACATTTCATCCAATATCCCTTCAATGTTAGCTTGACTAAATTAATCACCCACTAAAGTTGCTTGATCCATCAATCCCTGTGGGATCGACCTCACTCTTGTGAGTTATTATTACTTGATGCGACCCGGTACACTTGCCGGTTGGATTTGTGTGTTGGAAATTTGTTTTTCCACAAAAACACCATCAAGTTTTTGGCGCCGTTGCCGGGGATTGATTAGATCAACAATGATTAAGTGGGTGAGAAGTCTAGATCGAGCATTTTTTTGTTTTTGTTCTTTGTTTTAAATTGATAGCAAGGTGTTTGAGTTATTGCCTCACTAAGAAATTCTATCTCTGTGACATGAATTTCAAATTTCATTGATGTTTACAAAATACAAATGGAGTTCAACTCATCTTATGGTCAAACAAAATTTTATGGGATATCACCCACCATCACCGATCTCTAATGGTGTTTGGGAATATCACCAAGAAAATACAAATTCTAAGCACTCCAGCCCATGGAGGTTTGCTTCACAGACACGAGATGAGCAAGAAAATCATATGGGATATTTCCCTCCACCACAAAATGATGCAAGTCATAATTCCAATGGTGGCTGGGAAAGGAATTCTAATGCTCCATATGATATTCATCCAAAGATATCATCACTTGACCATGCTTCAACAAAAAGCCCCTTTCAAAACTTACCACTCACACAAACTTCCAATAGCCAAAGAATCTCAAAGCTTGAGTCCATGCTCAAAAGATTTGCGGAGGAGAAAGAGAAGTACCAGAAAGAACAAGAGAACTCCCTCAAAAATATGGAAGTGCAGTTAGGCCAATTGTCGAAAGCATGGAAGGAGAAAATGGAAAAACAAAAACAAAAGGTCCCTATATCAAGTGAAATTGCAAAGAAGGAAGAGGTGGTAGAAACATTTGAACCTGAAACTGCACTTGAGATGACAAGAGAACCTGAACACTCACAACCTCCTCAAACTCCCCTGGACCAAAGATGCTCAACGTTGATCGAAAAATATGAAGAGGAGATGAAGAAAGCTTGGGAAGATCAACAAACCTCCTCCATGAAAGAGCTATTAAAGCAAATGTTGAGTGTAAAAGAGGAAGTGGAAGAACAAGCTAGTGAGGAGGATACTCAAGAGAAGTCAAACTCAAGTGAAGCAGAGAAGTACATAGAAGAAAAGCTCATGGAACCACCAATGCAAAAAGCCCTGGATGAATACAAATCTCCAATAATCACACAGCAACCAAGTCTTGAATTCAAAGAAGTGAAGGCAACTAACAAGAGCACCAATTCTGTCCCTAATCCAGCAAGCAAGATCAATCAAGCCATTTGCAAAAGGAAGCTTGCTGAGGAAAGGCCAAGGCAAGGGACAGTAGCTGAATCTTCTCCCCCTTTGAGGTCATTCCTCTTAACAAATTGGAAGAAGAGGAAGAAAGTAAAGAACAGGTAGACAGTAGGTACATTTCTTCTCCAAGCTTTGTTTAAATTTCAATAAATTGGCATATGATTACATTCTAAGTTTGGTGTTGCCTTGCAAAAAAATTGTTTTCAATCTTTTTGGATGATTGCATCAAATCAAAAATGAAAGTGACGCACCAAGATTCTAAGTTTGGTGTGCCACTTATTTTTCTATGCAATTCATTCAAGCAACACTACTTGTCTGCATAATCATAATGCCTCTGCAGTTTTATTTTTTTTAATTTGACACTTTTTCATTCTACTTTCTTTAGTCATTTTTCTGTTTTTTAAATGCTTTCATTTTAGTTTGCTTATTTACTGTGTTTGTTAATACATTACCAAGAGAGCTTTATTCATGACAGATTCTTGGATTGGTGATTGTATTTAACAAATAACAGTTTCTTTTGTTTAGTTTTAGTTCAAATAAATTGACATATGGTTGCATTCTAAGTTTGGTGTTGCTATGCAACAAAATTTGGTTCCAATATCTACTAGATACTTGCATCAATTCCAAGTGAAAGTGTCACACTAAGTTTGGTGTGCCACTTATTCTTTATGCAAAGTATTGTGCACACCTTCTTATGCTTGCAATAAAAAATGTCGCTGTCTCTTGTGCCTTGATTGTTATTTTTCATTTTTGCTTGCTTGCAACACATGTAATGCTAACATTCAATGTGTAAGACATTCATGACCCATCTTAGCCCCATAGCCATTATTCTAATTGTTGCTTGAGGATGAGCAAGCATTCTGAGTTTGGCAAGGGAAAGAGGAAGAATAGAGGAAAAAGGACAACAATAATGAAAATGAACTACAAGGTTGTAGAGTTCCTTTTCTTCTCATTTATTTCCAGCAACTTAAATTGCATGATTGTCTTCATCTCTTTTGTTTACATGTGTGTATGAATAAAGCATAGCTTGAATTTTGATTGAAACATGGTGCTGTGACATTATAACTACCAACTTGAATCTTGTGAATTCAAAAGCAAAAAAAAGCATCATGATCATAAACAAACAAGGAATTAAAGAAGAATTTAGCATGTGCATACAAGTATTGGAAAGCTAGTATGATTGATTGTTGCTCAATTGCATTGGATTTTATTTAATTGAAGTTTTTCATCTAGTACATTTTGTGAAATCTTTTGAAATCATGAAAACCTTGAAGAAGCAAATACAATTAAAGCAAGAAAAGAAAAAGGGAAAGAATGAGAAAGCTGAAGGCTCTGAGTACCAATGGCAATTTATTTGCTAAGTGCTTGTGGTGTTTATGTATCAAGCCAAATGCTTGAAAACAAAACACTTAGAAGTCAAGGCTAGGCTCAAGTGCAAAAGCACTCCCTCAAAGCTCAAGGTTCTGAGCATCAATGATTAGAGAGTCAAGAAAAAAAAATGATGAGCTTAATGAAGTCCTCTAATTAAATGCTTGTGGTGCTTATGTATCAAGTGGTAATACTTGAAAACAAAGCATTTAGAAGTCGTAGCTTTGTTATTAACTCATGGGGCAAAGCACCCAAAAGGAGAAGCAAAAAAAAAAAAAATCAAAAGCTTGTTTCAAGGAAGAATTATAAGAAAAAGATTTCATAAATTGAGCTAGATGGAAGCATCAATCATTTACATTTCTTTTGTGATTGTAGCATGCATAGAAAACTAGCCTACCATGAACATTGAGTTGCTATTCTTCTTACCTTGAATTGTCAATTTTTATTGCATGATTCTTTTCTTGCTTGGGGACAAGCAAGGTTTAAGTTTGGTGTTGTGATGACAAGTCATCATATACCTATTTTTCTATGCTTTTTCATACAAGAAATTGATGATTAGTGCTTAAATATTGCATTCTTTTGTGCTTAATTGGAAGATTTCCTTGATCTTTTAATTTTATAAATCTTGTAGGAAATAAGAAGAAAAAGAAGCAAAGAAGCACAAAAAAAGAGGAAAAAAAGAGCTTTGGAGCACACTTTGAAGTTGGAGCACACTTTGGAGGCTTAGGCCACGCTTTTAAAAGCGTGGCCCATGACCAAATTAAAGAAGAAAACAACCAGCACGCACACTGCCCTGCCCTTGCCAAGGGCAGGGCAGAATCATGATGAAACAAAGTGAGGTTGGAGCAAATTTTCGCTAAGTTAAAATCTGGCCGCTCACAGCATGACCATGCCTCCTTCAAAGAGCTATAACTTGAGCTACAGACATTCAATTGATGTGCTTTCAGTTGTGTTGGAAAGCTGACATTCAGAGCTTTCCAACGATATATAGAAATCCATATTTGGCGTACAATTGAGGTAGGAACGAAAGGCATCTTTAAGAGCCAAAAATAAGCGAAAATAAACCAATGTGCTTCCACCAAGGTTCGAAGCTGGAGCCTCACCCCAAAGCAAAGTAGTGCTCATTTTTCTGCTCTGCCCACTTGGAGAGTAGGGCAATGTCGTGCTCTTCATGGAAATTCAAGGAAAATTGCTCCCCCAATTGCTTGCCACAAGAATCGAACACGGCACCATGAGGAAGCAAGAAACTAGGCCTTACTTTGGTGCCAAGAAAACCAAGGAAAAGAAGTAGCGTGTGCATCCACCAAGTTTCGAACTTGGAACTTCACTTTTGGAAACAATGCCCTGCCCTCCGCAAGGGCAGGGCAGCATCTTGTGGTGCACGGCCAGCGCACCATTCTGGCGCACCAAGGGAAGTCTCGGCAGCATCAGCACGCACGGACAGTAGAATCTGGCGCACCAAAAAACTCTGCCCTGCCCTCCACAAGGGCAGGGCAGCATCCTGCAGCACCAACACGCACGCACCAAGGGACGCATGCACCATTTTCTGCCCTGCCCTCCACAAGGGCAGGGCAGCCTCCTGGGAGCAACATATGGGCCAAAATTCAATTTAATTCAATTCCTCACCAAATTGAATCAAAGCCAACCAAACCTATTTCTCCTCAAATCCAAAGCAAGCAAAGCCCACATCATCACTCAAAGGCACATGGATCAATTAAATTAGGATTTTCATTTTTGTAATTTGTTTTAATTTCATTTTCATTTTTTATTTTGTAAAGCCTATATAAAGGCATCAATTAGAGCTCGATTGGAAGGAAGGCTGGCTCCATTAGGAGGAGTAGTAGTAAATAGCTCTCTCTTTTAATTTTCCTTTCTGTTTAAATTTTGGATCAAGAATTGAAGGAATTCTGTTTTAATTCTCCATCTAAAATTCATTTGTGTTCTTCGGCATAATTGAGGAAATTGAGAAATTGGATCTGAAGTTTCTTTTACTGCTTTCATCTTTCTTCTCTTCTGCAAGTTGTCTTCAACTTTGATCAAGGAAGGAATTGAGATCTAGACTTGTTTTCTAGTCTCTATGATTTCCTGAGATTTTTAATTTTATTCTGCACTTAAGCTGAACTTAATTTCTGTTTGCTCCTTCAAGAAATTTTGCCTTGCTGTTTACATCTGCTGCTTTTATTTCATCTGCATTTTTACCTTTCTGTTTCTATTGCTTCTAATTTACTTTCAAGCACTTTAATCTCCCTGCAATTGTTCTAAGCTTGGATCTACTGCTTTCATTTAATTTCCAGCACCCCATCCCCCTTTACATTTGATGCAATTTACTTTTCTTGCAATTTAAGTTTCAGCTATTTTACATTCTTGTTATTTAAGTTTTATGCAATTTTACTTTCTGCAACTTTAAATTTCCTGTCATTTACAATTCTGTTGGCTACATTTCATCCAATATCCCTTCAATGTTAGCTTGACTAAACTAATCACCCACTAAAGTTGCTTGATCCATCAATCCCTGTGGGATCGACCTCACTCTTGTGAGTTATTATTACTTGATGCGACCCGGTACACTTGCCGGTTGGATTTGTGTGTTGGAAATTTGTTTTTCCACAAAAACACCATCAACGACAAATTCGGTACACTTTTCGAATGGGAATTTGTTGAGAGACAAGTTTTACCCTGATCAATTTTATGGCGCCGTTGCCGGGGATTGATTGTGCATCGACAATGATTACATTAGAGGATCACTAGATTAAGCATTTGTATTTTGTTTGATTTAATTTTCAGTTTGGTTAATTTGCTTTCCGTCTTAGTTTAATTCTTCCCCCCTGCTTTCACTGTTGTTGTTCCCATTCTCTCTCAGAGACAAGGCAACAAAGTGGTTGGAGTCTTTTCCAAAGGAGAGCTTGACAACTTGGGATGATGTTATGAACAAGTTCTTAGCAAGATTTTACCCCCCTCAACGAGTCAATCGGCTGAGAGCTGAGGTCCAAACTTTCAGGCAACAAGATGGTGAGACACTATATGAAGCATGGGAGAGGTTTAAAGACCTAACAAGGAGATGTCCATCTGATATGTTCAATGAATGGGTGCAGCTGCACATCTTCTATGAAGGACTGTCATATGAATCTAAGAAGGCCGTAGACCATTCATCCGGAGGTTCTTTGAACAAGAAGAAGACCATTGAGGAAGCCATAGATGTCATTGAAACTGTAGCTGAGAATGACTACTTCTATGCTTCCGAAAGAGGGAACACTAGAGGGGTAATGGAGCTGAACAATGTAGATGCTCTGCTAGCTCAAAACAAGCTTATCACCAAGCAGCTAGCTGACCTCACCAAGAAGATGGAGAGAAGTCAAGTGGCAGCAATCACCACTTCAACTCAAGAAGAAGCAAGTGAAGAGGAAGAAGGCACTCAGGAGCAAGCCAACTACATTGGGAATTCACCTAGATACAACCATGATCCATACTCCAAGACCTACAACCCTGGATGGAGGAATCACCCAAACTTTGGTTGGGGTAATCAACAAGACCAAGGCCAAGATCAAAGACGTCACAACTCCAACAACAACACAGCTCCCCAACAATTCACACAGAGGACATACCCACAAAACCACATCAATACATCTCACCCTTCTACCTCTACCCCCAACATACCATCATTTGATGACAGAATCTCTAAGATTGAAACCTTACTTGAAACCATATGCAAAGACATTCAAGACAATAAGGAGTTCAAAGATGAGGTGAGAGCCAGTATGAAGAATCGGGGTGAAGCAATCAAGAAGCTGGAATTCCAAGTGGGATATTTGTCTGAGAAGATTCCCAGACCCACTGATAGCTTCCCAAGTGACACGAAGAAGAATCTGAGAGGTGAAACGAAGAAAGTAAGATGGGAGGACTGCAATATGGTCACTACAAATGACAAGAAGACTGAAGACAAGCCAAGCAAGCTGTCAGAACAACCTGAAAATACCTTAGTAGAGAAGGAGAAGAAAGACCAACAAGAACCAGAAATCTCACAACAGGAGCTACTGAGACTATATGCACCATTTCCTCAACTGCTAAAGGGTGCTGTGGGAAAGAGAATGTACTCAAGGTTCTTAGACTCGTTTGCATCTTTGAATGTGAACATACCATTCATCAAGGTCATTCAGAAAATGCCAGCATTCATCAAGTATATGAAGGAACTACTTCCCAGTAAGAGCTCACTCAAGGGGGGCCAGACTATAGTGATGAACAAGGATTGCAGCACCCTCATTCAAACACAATTGTCTGCGAAAAGAAAAGACCCAGGGAGTTTTCATGTCCCTTGTGCTATAGGGGAAACAAATTTTGATAGAGCACTTTGCGATTTGGGAGCAAGCATCAACTTAATACCCCTATCTCTGGTAAAAAGGCTGCAGATCAATGAGATACTACCTACAGATGTAGTCATAAGGCTGGCTGACAAGACTCAACAGCATGCAGTAGGAGTGGTGGAAAATGTGTTGCTCAAAGTTGGAAAATACTTTCTCCCAACGGACTTTGTCATCTTGGACATGGAAGAGAGTCACCTGCACCCAATCACATTGGGGAGACCATTTCTAGCTACTGCTAGAGCACTTATAGATGTGGAGAAAGGGGAGCTAATATTAAGGATCCATGATGAATAAGTGAGCTTCAATGTTTTCGAACTCTCACTAGAAAAAGATGAAGAGGACAAAGAACCGAGCAAAGATCATCATGAGATACTAAAGGAAAAAGCAAGCATTGGAGCACAACCAGCCCATTCTGAGATTCACTAGGTTGATGGACAAGGCAAGCAGCAAGTGCCACAGGTCAAGGAAAGATTGAAGGAACCTAAGCCACCAGAAGCTTGTGAGGACATTAACAAAAGCGCATCAAAGAAGGAGGACACCAGGAGTAAGAAAACAGCATCAGGAGCAAAGAAGAAGGTACCAAGGGGGTGGCGGAACAAGAAGATTCCTACGGAAGATTTCTCTCCAGGAGATAAAGTCATCTCAGCATACTTCACAGATATCCCCCCTAATCTCCTTACTGTACCATCTCAGTTACCTAAGGTCTTCACCATCAATAGAGTTCTCTCTTTGGAGCATGTAGAGATCATTGATACAACCAACGGATACAAGTCCACTACCAGAGGAGAAGACTTCAAGCATTACCAACCACCATAATAAGGGGGGTAACGTCAAGCTAGTGACGCTAAAGAAGCGCTTCATGGGAGGCAACCCATGTTTTACATGCTTTCAGAAGTTAGTGAATAAATCAATATTCATGAATTCTAACCAAAAAAATTGACAAACACGTGTGAAATTTTTAGATGCAGAATATAGTAAAGAACAAGTTTGGTGTTCAAAGCATTCTTCTTAAAAAGCTTTGAACACAACTTTTCATCATAGTGCTCAAAAATAAGTTTGGTGTCACCCTAGGGTGCCACCAATGTGCATATGAAGATACACAGTTAGTTAGTTAGTTGGAATTCAATAATAAACAAGTATTTTTTTTTTTACTTTATTTTATTCTAGCCGTAAAGGGTGAAGCAATTTTGTTTCATTTTAATGTCCGTTCTTACTTTTCTTATTTTATCTTTATAGGGAAGGAAAGTGAGCATTGATGAGAATTGATGAGGATTGATTAGACAATTTAATGGGGGAAGCTCGGCCACTTCACGAAGAGAGCCATGAATCAGTGAGGAAGGCACTTGCGGATTGGAAGCAAGCAAGATTGGCACGGTTGCAAGGAAGTGCAAGAGGACACAAGGAGGACCAGCAAGGAAAAGAGCAAGGACGGCCACAAAAGTAAAAGGTGATGGAGTTCCTTCGTTACTCCATTTCTTTTTCTATGCTTTAAATAAGGAAGATCTTGTATGGAATAGAACATGCTTCCATGTTAGTTTGAACATTTTCAATTCTGCATCTTAATGCTCTTATTGCTTAGGTCCATGAACTCTGGTTTAAGTGTCACTGCTTCTTTCCCTTATTTACTTGTAAGCTTGTCTATTTGTATGAAGAAGAGAATGTCTATGTTTACAAAAGACCAGAAGGTCCATAATGTGAAAGTGCATTCATGAATCTTTGGGGGTAGTCATAAGTTAGCTAAGTTGGTTCAACCACAAGGTTAGGATGACAACTATCTATCCTGAATGCTTGACTTTTGATATACCCATGAAACTAAGATAACAACAAGATCCTAATAAGAAAAAAAAGGGAAAGAACAAGGGAAGTGAAAAACAAAAGAAAAAGAGTAAGCAATAAGGCTAGGCACCAATGGTTTACCCTAAGACATGTGTCTGTGGTGCTCCTGTGTGGGGGATCTACTTGGATGAGTAAGCTCTTTGGGGTGCTTCATCACCTGGTAACTTGGGTTAACTAACCCGGGATTATCAGCTGAAAATCCACTATCAAGAGTAACCTTCACCACGGGGCATTTAGTAACCCAAAGAGGTGCTGGACACCAAGGTCTGAAGGAAAGAAAATAAATAAACTATATGCCTGTGGTGTGTATGTATGGGGGAGAGACTTGAGTAAGTAAGTCCTTAGGGGTGCTTCAACACCTAGCACCTTGAACCAACTGGTTCGGGAGTGTTGGCTGAAAGCTTATCCTAAAGAGTTGCCCTTTTACAAAACACTTAGCCTAAATAACACAAACAGCCCTTGAAATAACAATAAAAGGATCAACAAATACAGGTCTCATGGGACATAACAAAGTGAGTAATTTAGGAGATGATAAAGGTCTGAAAGCCAGTAGTGGAATGAACTTAAGTTGCTATGCATGAAACCACCATAAAATCAGTAATATGACTTCCACAAGAATGACTCATTTCTCTGGAGATTCCAATCATCATTCTCTTGTTCTAGTACTTGCTTAGGGACAAGCAAGCTTTAAGTTTGGTGTTGTGATGCCAGGGCATTTTGGCCAGTTTTACTGACCTTTTCTTTACTGTTTTTAGGTAATTTCATGCATATTCTTAGGAAATAAGTTAGTTTTGGGTAGATATTCACTCAGACCTTGATTCAAGCATACATTATGCACTTTACATTATTTCATGAGGATTTTGCATGATTTTAATGACAAAATTGTATATTGCATTACCCATGACTTGAACTAGAACTTTGATGCACTCTATTGCTTGATTTCAGGACCAAAGGAAGCAAGGAATGGGAGGTAACTTGCAAAGTTAAGGAGAAAAGTGATTGCCAAAAACACTCTCAAAAGCCATCAATGCCCACGTTAAAGAGTCACGTTAACTGAGTTAACGTGAACTCTACCGTGGAGAAGAGAAGTTGAGCCAACGTTAGTGACACTCAACATTGTCACTAACATTGGCAATTGCTCACAAATGGCCACGTTAGAAGTGTTAACATGGCCTCTAACATTAAAGGGGGAAGAGAAGCCAACGTTAATGACACTCAACATTGTCACTAACGTTGGCCTAAGGTGCAAAGAGCCACGTTAACTCCCACGTTAACTTGGTTAACGTGGGAGCTAACGTAAGAGATGGAGAGTTTTCGACAACGTTAGTGACATTCAACATTGTCACTAACGTTGGAGCAACCACTCAAACCCCAAGAGCCACGTTAACCTCCACGTTAACTTGGTTAACATGGAAGCTAACAATGAGGAATGAAGAATGAGCCAACGTTAGTGACACTCAACATTGTCACTAACGTTGGGATGGCTAAGAATGGCCACGTTAGAAGCCACGTTAACCCAATTAATGTGGACTCTAACGTGAGACCTAGGGGCACACTTGAACGTTAGTGACAATGTTGAGTGTCACTAACATTCTCGAAGGCTGGCAAAGGCCACGTTAGAAGCCACGTTAACCTAGTTAACGTGAGCTCTAACGAAGCAAGAAGGGGCACACTTGAACGTTAGTGACAATGTTGAGTGTCACTAACGTTCTCGAAGGCTAACAAGGCAACGTTAAAAGCCACGTTAACCCAGTTAACGTGGGCTTTAACGTGAGGCAAAGGGGTGCATGGCAACGTTAGTGACAATGTTAAGTGTCACTAACGTCCTCGAACTTGTATTTTCACTAAATATTAAATAACCCTAACATCTTGAGCTAAAGTCTCTGCCCACTTCACACTTTCTCTCTGCAAGTAAGCCAAGCCCAAATGAAGAAAGGAACTGCTTCAAACTCAAAGATCCAAAGGCCCAAGACTTGAAGAACTAACTAGAAGCTGAGAAGAGTAGTATATATAGGAGTAGTTTTGAAATAGAGAGGAGCTTTTTGGGGAGGAGAGAACTACTCTCTGTATCTTTACTTTCTCTGCACTTCTAGTTTTATCATGTATTCTCCATCTTTGATTTTGATTTCTAGAGCTATGAACAACTAAACCCCTTTCATTGGGTTAGGGAGCTCTGTTGTAATTTGATGGATCAATACTAATTTTCTTCTTCTTCTTCTATCTTTCCTTTTGATTTTACTTGAAAGCTTTCGATCTTCATCCAATTGGATAGTTATCTTGGAAAAGAAACTATTCAAACATGGATCTCTTCGGATCCTTGAAAGAGGAATGAAGAGATTAGCTAGAAATGCTTTCTCATGCTGGACCAAATTGAGTGTGGATGGGTATGTGGCTATAACCTTCTAAGCATTTGATTTGGGAAGTGCATGTGGTAAAATCAGTGACCACACTTCATCTCTTCTCATGAGCAATTGACCAAGGAATTGGCTATTGATCAAGATTTGAGAGATTAAATTGCAAGAAATTGTGATTCAATCACTTATGATTGCCAAGGAGATCAATAAGTGCATTGATTCAGGAAGAGATGAAAATGAAATTGATTCGGAGAATGCAACATCTCCTAAGCCCAATGAACTCCCCATTTCTGATCTTACCCATTCTCTTTATTTTCTGCAATTTACTTTTATGAGCAATTCCCCTATTCCCATTTACAATTCTGCTATTTACTTTCAGTCATTTACTTTCTCGCCATTTTAATTTCTGCAATTATCAACTCTATTCATGGATTCGCTCAACTAGATCATTCCTCTAATTAAAGTTGCTTGATCAATCAATCCCTGTGGGATTTGACCTCACTCTATTGTGAGTTTTTACTTGACGACAAATTCGGTACACTTGCCGAATGGGAATTTGTTGAGAGACAAGTTTTACCCCGATCAATGGTCAACTTGGAGCTCTTTGTGGAGTTAAGAGTAGGAGAGAGTTGTGTAGTGGTTGGAAACATCATTCTAGGTTCTTCATGGTTGCATGTTCAAAGTTTGATTGCAAGGTTTGGTGTGGAGCTAAATTGTATGGGTCTAGGAAGTTGTTTGGAGGCTTCTTTGAGAATTCCAAGGCTAAACCACCCAATTGGAGCTATGATGATCAACTTGAAGATGGGTGCAAAAACAAGATTTGGGATCCGGGAATATATGAGGATCAATTTTGGGAGCTCATATCTTGGGAAGAACCTCACCCAAGCTTGGTGAAGATGGTTGGAAATTCTGACAACCAATTGAAGAGCAAGCATTCTTGGAGGTTCAAGGATGAACACAAGCATAAGCCACCATGACAAGGAGCCTCCAAATGTCTAACTTAAGGACTTAAACTAAAAGTGCTAGGTGGGAGACACCCCAGCATGGTAAACTCTTTCCACTCTCTTTTAGATTTGGTTAATAAGTGATTGGAGTTGCCGTTGTAGGTAGTTTTTGTCATTTTCTATACTCTTATGTATTTTGATTTTATTGATAGGTTGTTTGTTACATTCATGCTTTGATTAGAATAGTTGTTGTTAGATTGCATTTTGTTTGTAGCATAAGTTTTGTTTTTAGTATGTTTGAAAATTTTTCAAAAACCTAAAGATTTTTGTTAAATTTGAATTTTGGTTGCTTTAGAATGTTTATAGGTTAGGAGAGTGTTAAATTCTGTTTTTATGCTTCTTAAAAAAAATTTAAAAAAAGGGCATCGGCGCCCAAGCGCGCAGTGCGCGCGCGCCGATGTGGTTTCACAACTCCTAGTACTAAAACCCGAGAGTTGTGCCCACCTTATGCCTACTTTGTGCCAGGCGATCCGCGCGTAAGCACGCATGGCGCGCGCGCCGATTGTCCATGTCGCATCCGCGCCCAAGCGCGCGGATTGTACCTTCTGCATCTGTGCCTAAGCACGCATGGCGCATATGCACGGATTTGCACCCTGTTTTCCTCCTTTCTCTTTTCTCCTTCTTTCGTCTTCTCTTCTTCTTTCTTTCTATTTTTTTCTTCTTTTTCTTTTTCTTCCGCTCTTAAATTTTTTTTTTCTTAAAAAAAAAATAATAAAAAAATAAATAAAAAATAAATAAAAAATATATATATATAAATAAAATAAAAAAAATTAAAAAAAATTTTTTTCTTCTCTTCCAATTTCTTTTATTGCATTTGCTTAGTTTCATTTATTGCATTTTAATTTTGTTTTTATAGCCTGTTTTCATTTTTTTTTCTTTTCTAAGCCTCTTATTTGAATAATGGTGTTGAATTTTCTTACTCAATTGTTGAGAATTTCTTGGTTAATCTTGGTGCTTCTTGACTTGTTTGATATTGTTGGGTGATGAAACTTTTGAATCAATGCTTAATCCTTGATGATTCTTGTATCTTTTATGCATTGATATGAACTTACATGTCTTTCATGACCCACTCTTTCTAGTTGAACTTGATGCTTTTGAGTGCTCTTCATGCTTTGACTTTACTCTTGCATCAAGTATTAGTTGATATGCCTCTTGCCTACATTGCTCTCTCACTTACATGCGTAGCTAACATGTAGTGATAACCTTACTCTTATTTGGCATTAGCCCCCGCCTATGTTCTAATTGCTTTCATATCTTTGTTATTGGCTTAATTCTCTTTCTTTTTCTTCCCCTTTAGGTTGGCCACCAAGAAAGGAGGAAAAGGAAAAGCTTTTAAATGGGACAACAAACAAGTCACCCGCACAACCCTTTGAAGGAACTCATCAATTGTAGCAACCCGTCCACCTTGCTTTTCTTTGCATGCACCGAGGACGGTGCAAACTTTTAAGTGTGGGGAGGTCGTCCGACCGACCTCCATGGGTAACAACTTCATTTTTCAACACCAATTTTTCAATATTTGCCTTTGTTAGTTAGTTGTTGCATTGCATGATAGGTTGCATGTTAGTTAGAATTTGTACATATTTGACCACTTCTTTCTTATTAGGACTACTTGGTTAGGGTGATGATATCTTTTCCAAGAAAATTTGTTTTAGGGCACACTACCAATTTGAAAATTTTTTTTGTGATAAACTTGCTTGAAGAATATATTTTGGAACATGGTTTTTGAGCTAAGAACACAAGCATGTGAGTTTTGAGTCTAATTGTGTGGTTACATTTTATAACCACTTATTTTTCATTCTTGTGTGCATTGTTCTCTTTCTATGATTGTAATCTTTGATTTGTTTGATTCTTTATGTCCATTATTCCATGTATATATGCATTTATATGATTGAGGCTATCATTTCATTTAGCTCACTTACCCAAATAGCCTACCTTTCATCAACCATTGTTAGCCAAATTTGAGCCTATTTAATCCTTTTTGTTCTTAATTTTATCACATCACTACCCCAAGTGAAAAACAACAAATGTCCTTAATTTGGATCTTTGATTAGCTTAGGTTAGTAAGGGTGTGTATCATTTGGGTATGGGAAACTTGGGACATTGGTTGAGAGAAAAGTGTGTTTTTATATTTTTGTTGAAGATTTTTGGGAAATTGGGTACATATTCATGCACAATATGTAAAACCATATACATTAATATGTTTGTATATACTTTAGAAAAAAAATGATCAAGAAAAAAAAACATATATATATATATAATATAGGAAAAGAGAAAAGAGAAAAAGAAATAAAAAGGGGACAAAAATGCCCCAAAGTAAAGTTAAATAAAAATCAATGCATATGGAATGTGAATAAAAAAAATAATGCATGAGTATGTGAAAAAGTGGGAATCATGGGTAGCTAGGTTATGTATTAAAATTGTATAGGTTGTTATATGTGTTTGATTAGAGCTTAAGTTAATCAAAGATTCAAATTTCAAGCTCACTTGACCATATGCATCCTACCTTTACCCTAGCCCCATTACAACCTATGAATAAGTCCTCATGATGAATGTATGCATGCATTGAATAATTGTTGATTGTTAGATGAAAAACAAATTATGGAAAGCATGATTAGAAGAGAATTGAGTGATCGACCCTATACACTAGAGCGACTAGAGCGGATACACATCCGGTGAGGGTTCGATGCTCAATTCCTTGTTCTTGGCTTTCATGAGCTTTCTTCTTGCAAGTCTATTTGAACTTTATTTTGATATTTGAATTGGTAGAGTTTGTGAGTCATCATATGACCTTTGCCCTCCTTGCTTATATATGTTCTTGGAGATTGATTTGCTTTTGACCAAGTAGGTAGAATCATATTGCATTTAGTTGCATTCATATAGATAGGTGCATATAATTTCTTTGCATTGAATAAATGTTCATACCCTTTCTCGTCCTTCTTTGTTCATAGCATGATGACATGCTTGGTTTAAGTGTGGGGAGATTTGATAAACCCCGATTTTGTGGTTTATCTTGTGCTTATTTTAGGGGATTTTATCACATTTTCTCACATTTATTCAATGAAATAGCATGGTTTTGCAATTCTCCCTTGATTTGTGCTTAAATGTGAAAACATGCTTTTTAGGCCCTAAAATTGGTGATTTTAATTCACTTTAATTCCATTTGATGCCTTGATATGTTTGTTGAGTGATTTCATGTTCACAAGGCAAGTATTGGATGGAAGAAGTGAGGAGAAAAGCATGCAAAGTGGGAGAACTCATGAAGAAATGAAGGAACCATAAAGCTGTCAAGCCCGACCTCTTCGCACTCAAACGACCATAACTTGAGTTACAGAGGTCCAAATGAGGCGGTTTCAGTTGTGTTGGAAAGCTAACATCCGGAGCTTCGAAATGATATAAAATTTTCCATATGTTCTTTCGAGTTTAGGGGCGCGCACATGCACTTTGCGCACGCGCCGATGCTGTCCGTGGCCCACTTTAATGAAATCACCCCTAGCGATTTTGCAGCATATTTTGGGCTCAATCCAACCCATTTCTGATGCTATTGAACCCAAGGATTGAAGGGGGAATGAACACACTTAGTCATAGTTTTAGTTTTCATCATGTTTTAGGGTAGAATTCTAGAGAGAGAAGCTTTTTCGTCTCTCTAGAATTTAGGGTAGTTTAGGTTTAATTTTCTTAAATCCAACTTTTAATTCTTGTTTTGATTTAGTTTCTCCTTTTAATTTCTTGTTGTTACATCTCTACTCTTCTAGTTTTTACTTGTTCATTTCTTTTATTTTGTTGCTTTTATGTTCATGAACCTTGTTGGATCTTAATTTTCCTTTAATGCAATTTTATGTTTGATGTTATTTTTATTGTTGATTTGAGTTATTGATTTTACTTTTCTTGCTATTGGTTGTTGGTAGATTTTATTATTCTTGCACATTTACTATGCTTTCCTTTTGTGCCCACCAAGTGTTTGACAAAATGCTTGGTTGGATGTTAGAGTAGATTTTGAGCATTCTTGGATTGGAAAGAGTAATTAAGCAATCTTGAGTCATGAAAACCGAAATTATGTTCGTGATCTAGAGTTGTTAGCTAATATTGTTTCCATTGATGCTAATCTTTTGCTAATTTAATTAGTGAGATGATTAGGACTTATGGAATATTGTTTCCATTGACGCTAATCTTTTGCTAGTTTAATTAGTAAGTCGGTTAGGACTTTTGGATTGAGATTAGCTAGTCTCGTTAGATTTTCTCCCTATTTGTTAGAGTTGACGTAATGATATAAATTCTTGTTTATATTTGTAACATGATTGATTAATCTTGTTTGACTTTCTACCTATTTGTTGGAGTTGACTAAATAAAATGAATTGATCATGTATGACTAGGATAGAAAGCCTATGATCTCAATCCATTGCCATGAATGTCTCTCTTTATTACTTGCTTCATTTACTTTTCTTGTCATTTAAATTCTTGTCCATTTAATTTCTTGCCTCATATCAATCAAAACCCCCCTTGATCCCTATAGTCAATAATTGACCACTTTATTGCAACTTTTCGTGAGAAGACCCGGAGTCTAAATACTCCGGTAATAAACTTATTTGGGGTTTGTTCCTTTTGACAACCAAAATTTTTGCATGAGAGGACTCTTTGTTGGTGTAGAACTATACTTACAACGAGAATTCATTCATTTGAGGAAAATTCTATACCACACAAAAGTCATATCATCAAAAATGGTGTCGTTGCCGGGGAGTTGCAATGGTGTTATGTTATTGGCTATTGTGAATATGTGAATATGTTTGTCTTTTGCTTATTTGCTAGTTTTTGTTAGCTTTAGGACTTTGTTGCTTATTTTTGTTAGCTTTTATTTTTATTTGCTATTATGAATTCTCATCCCTTTGGCTATGAGTTTGGCTCAATTTATGTTGTAGGGAATGGAAGCTACAATGATGATGTGCATCAAGGATGGAACAATCAAAGATGGGAGGAGCCTCAAGGGATTGATCAACCTTATTGGCAACAACCGCCTCCAGTTTCTTATGGGTATAATTCTCATCCTAATGCATATCAATCTAGTGGATGTGGTGACCCTTATTGTGATTGTCAACAACCACCACCACATGCCTATGAACCACCCCCTCAACATGATTTTGAACCATCTTACTCACAAGCCCCTTACCACCAAACACCTCATTATGACCCTAATCCCTATCCACCATACCAACCACCTTATGAACCATCTGAACCACACATGGAACCACAACCATTCCAACACCATTACTCTCAAGAAGCACCTCAATATACACCACCTCCATACCCTTATCAAGATGAACCAACTTTCGATTATGAACCTTTCCTCCCAAACAATGAACCTTCTGTTCCACCATCACCTCCCGATGAAGCCCCCACGCAAGAACTAAGAGATCTTGAATCTCATATCTTAAGGCGACAAGAGGAGGATGAAAATAAGTTTAAAGAGCTAGGAGCCAAGATGGCTATCCTAGTGGAAGCCGTTAGCAATATGGCCTCTTCCCAACTAAGCAATCAAGGAACTCCCATTGATGAATGTGGAGAAGTAACCAAAGAGCATAGTGAGGGAGTGACTTTAGAGCTTCAAGGTGAAGAAGAGGAGTTGAAGAAAGAATTGCCACAAGGGGAGGAAGTTAAAATAATTGAGCCGGAAGAAGTGGTTGAAGCCTTTGAAGAGGTTGACCAAGAGATAAATTCAATCATTGAAGAATTCTTATGTACAATTGAATCCTCTCCAATTGGGTTTGACATAGAGGGTAATGAAGAAGATACCTCACCTCCCATACCCTTGGTAAGCAATGAAGAAGGGATTGAATTAGAAGGAAGCCACCAAGAGGAGGAGGTTGAGCAAGAAGCAAGCTCCACCATTGAAGATGATTCCACACCAACTAATGAGTCTTTTGGAATTGATGAATCTCCCTCATTATGTTATGAAATTAATGACAAGGAGGACCGTGCACAACCTCCAACACATGGTTTGAGCAATGAAGGGTGTATAGAAGAAGTTGGTGAGCATGGAATTGAAGTTGAAAAAGCTTGCAAAGAGGTGGAGGTAGTCAAGAAAGAGCACAAGGGAGTAGACCTCGCACTGTCTAAGTGTGGGGAGGTCGCCTTTCCTAAGTCACCATCCTACACAACATTCAAGTGGGTAAAATTCTTATCTCTAATCTTTACTTTCCCACTTGAATATGGTTTGATTGAAAATGATGGTCAACTTGGAGCTCTTTGTGGAGTTAAGAGTAGGTGAGAGTTGTGTAGTGGTTGGAAACATCATTCTAGGTTCTTCATGGTTGCATGTTCAAAGTTTGATTGCAAGGTTTGGTGTAGAGCTAAATTGTATGGGTCTAGGAAGTTGTTTGGAGGCTTCTTTGAGAATTCCAAGGCTAAACCACCCAATTGAAGCTATGATGATCAACTTGAAGATGGGTGCAAAAACAAGATTTGGGATCCGGAAATATATGAGGATCAATTTTGGGAGCTCATATCTTGGGAAGAACCTCACCCAAGCTTGGTGAAGATGGTTGGAAATTCTGACAACCAATTGAAGAGCAAGCATTCTTGGAGGTTCAAGGATGAACACAAGCATAAGCCACCATGACAAGGAGCCTCCAAATGTCCAACTTAAGGACTTAAACTAAAAGTGCTAGGTGGGAGACACACCAGCATGGTAAACTCTTTCCACTCTCTTTTAGATTTGGTTAATAAGTGATTGGAGTTGCCATTGTAGGTAGTTTTTGTCATTTTCTATACTCTTATGTATTTTGATTTTATTGATAGGTTGTTTGTTGCATTCATGCTTTGATTAGAATAGTTGTTGTTAGATTGCATTTTGTTTGTAGTATAAGTTTTGTTTTTAGTATGTTTGAAAATTTTTCAAAAACTTAAAGATTTTTGTTAACTTTGAATTTTGGTTGCTTTAGAATGTTTATAGGTTAGGAGAGTGTTAAATTCTATGTTTATGCTTCTTAAAAAAATAAAAAAATAAAAAAAGGGCATCGGCGCCCAAGCGCGCAGATGTGGTTTCACAACTCCTAGTACTAAAATCCGAGAGTTGTGCCCACTTTATGCCTACTTTGTGCCAGGCGATCCGCGCGTAAGCATGCATGGCGCGCACGCGCCGATTGTCCATGTCGCATCCGCGCCCAAGCGCGCGGATTGTACCTGCTGCATCTGTGCCTAAGCACGCATGGCGCATATGCACGGATTTGCACCCTGTTTTCCTCCTTTCTCTTTTCTCCTTCTTTCTTTTTCTCTCCTTCTTTCTTTCTATTTTTTTCTTCTTTTTCTTTTTCTTCCTCTCTTAAAATTTTTTTCTTAAAAAAAATAATAAAAAAATAAATAAAAAATAAATAAAATATATATATATATATATAAATAAAATAAAAAAATTAAAAAAATTTTTTTTTCTTCTCTTCCAATTTCTTTTATTGCATTTGCTTAGTTTCATTTATTGCATTTTAATTTTGTTTTTATAGCTTGTTTTCATTTTTTTTCTTTTCTAAGCCTCTTATTTGAATAATGGTGTTGAATTTTCTTATTCAATTGTTGAGAATTTTTTGGTTAATCTTGGTGCTTCTTGACTTGTTTGATATTGTTGGGTGATGAAACTTTTAAATCAATGCTTAATCCTTGATGATTCTTGTATCTTTTATGCATTGATATGAACTTACATGTCTTTCATGACCCACTCTTTCTAGTTGAACTTGATGCTTTTGAGTGCTCTTCATGCTTTGACTTTACTCTTGCATCAAGTATTAGTTGATATGCCTCTTGCCTACATTGCTCTCTCACTTACATGCGTAGCTAACATGTAGTGATAACCTTACTCTTATTTGGCATTAGCCCCCGCCTATGTTCTAATTGCTTTCATATCTTTGTTATTGGCTTAATTCTCTTTCTTTTTCTTCCCCTTTAGGTTGGCCACCAAGAAAGGAGGAAAACGATAAGCTTTTAAATGGGGCAACAAACAAGTCACCCGCACAACCCTTTGAAGGAACTCATCAATTGTAGCAACCCGTCCACCTTGCTTTTCTTTGCATGCACCGAGGACGGTGCAAACTTTTAAGTGTGGGGAGGTCATCCGACCGACCTCCATGGGTAACAACTTCATTTTTCAACACCAATTTTTCAATTTTTGCCTTTGTTAGTTAGTTGTTGCATTGCATGATAGGTTGCATGTTAGTTAGAATTTGTACATATTTGACCATTTCTTTCTTATTAGGACTACTTGGTTAGGGTGATGATATCTTTTCCAAGAAAATTTGTTTTAGGGCACCCTACCAATTTGAAAAATTTTTTTGTGATAAAATTGCTTGAAGAATATATTTTGGAGCATGGTTTTTGAGCTAAGAACACAAGCATGTGAGTTTTGAGCCTAATTGTGTGGTTACATTTTATAACCACTTATTTTTCATTCTTGTGTGCATTATTCTCTTTCTATGATTATAATCTTTGATTTGTTTGATTCTTTATGTCCATTATTCCATGTATATATGGATTTATATGATTGAGGCCATCATTTCATTTAGCTCACTTACCCAAATAGCCTACCTTTCATCAACCATTGTTAGCCAAATTTGAGCCTATTTAATCCTTTTTGTTCTTAATTTTATCACATCACTACCCCAAGTGAAAAACAACAAATGTCCTTAATTTGGATCTTTGATTAGCTTAGGTTAGTAAGGGTGTGTATCATTTGGGTATGGGAAACTTGGGACATTGGTTGAGAGAAAAGTGTGTTTTTATATTTTTGTTGAAGATTTTTGGGAAATTGGGTACATATTCATGCACAATATGTAAAACCATATACATTGATATGTTTGTATATACTTTAGAAAAAAATGATAAAGAAAAAAAAAACATATATATATATATATATCTATATATATATATATATATAATATAGAAAAAGAGAAAAGAGAAAAAGAAATAAAAAGGGGACAAAAATGCCCCAAAGTAAAGTTCAATAAAAATCAATGCATATGGAATGTGAATAAAAAAAATAATGCATGAGTATGTTAAAAAGTGGGAATCATGGGTAGCTAGGTTGTGTATTAAAATTGTATAGGTTGTTATATGTGTTTGATTAGAGCTTAAGTTAATCAAAGATTCTAATTTCAAGCTCACTTGACTATATGCATCCTACCTTTACCCTAGCCCCATTACAACCTATGAATAAGTCCTCATGATGAATGTATGCATGCATTTAATAATTGTTGATTGTTAGATGAAAAACAAATTATGGAAAGCATGATTAGAAGAGAATTGAGTGATCGACCCTATACACTAGAGCGACTAGAGCGGATACACATCCGGTGAGGGTTCGATGCTCAATTCCTTGTTCCTGGCTTTCATGAGCTTTCTTCTTGCAAGTCTATTTGAACTTTATTTTGATATTTGAATTGGTAGAGTTTGTGAGTCATCATATGACCTTTGCCCTACTTGCTTATATATGTTCTTGGAGATTGATTTGCTTTTGACCAAGTAGGTAGAATCATATTGCATTTAGTTGCATTCATATAGATAGGTACATATAATTTCTTTGCATTGAATAAATGTTCATACCCTTTTCTCGTCCTTCTTTATTCTTAGCATGAGGACATGCTTGGTTTAAGTGTGGGGAGATTTGATAAACCCCGATTTTGTGGTTTATCTTGTGCTTATTTTAGGGGATTTTATCACATTTTCTCACATTTATTCAATGAAATAGCATGGTTTTGCAATTCTCCCTTGATTTGTGCTTAAATGTGAAAACATGCTTTTTAGGCCCTAAAATTGGTGATTTTAATTCACTTTAATTCCATTTGATGTCTTGATGTGTTTGTTGAGTAATTTCATGTTCATAAAGCAAGTATTGGATGGAAGAAGTGAGGAGAAAAGCATGCAAAGTGGGAGAACTCATGAAGAAATGAAGGAACCATAAAGCTGTCAAGCCCGACCTCTTCGCACTCAAACGACCATAACTTGAGCTACAGAGGTCCAAATGAGGCGGTTTCAGTTGCGTTGAAAAGCTAACATCCGGAGCTTCGAAATGATATAAAATTTTTCATATGTTCCTTCGCGTTTAGGGGCGCGCATGTGCACTTTGCACGCGCGCCGATGCTGTCCGTGGCCCACTTTAATGAAATCGCCCCTAGCGATTTTGTAGCTCATTTTGGGCCCAATCTAACCCATTTCTGATGCTATTGAACCCAAGGATTGAAGGGGGAATGAACACACTTAGTCATAGTTTTAGTTTTCATCATGTTTTAGGGTAGAATTCTAGAGAGAGAAGCTTTTTCGTCTCTCTAGAATTTAGGGTAGTTTAGGTTTAATTTTCTTAAATCCAACTTTTAATTCTTGTTTTGATTTAGTTTCTCCTTTTAATTTCTTGTTGTTACATCTCTACTCTTCTAGTTTTTACTTGTTCATTTCTTTTATTTTGTTGCTTTTATGTTCATGAACGTTGTTGGATCTTAATTTTCCTTTAATGCAATTTTATGTTTGATGTTATTTTTATTGTTGATTTGAGTTATTGATTTTACTTTTCTTGCTATTGGTAGTCGGTAGATTTTATTATTCTTGCACATTTACTATGCTTTCTTTTTGTGCCCACCAAGTGTTTGACAAAATGCTTGGTTGGATGTTAGAGTAGATTTTGAGCATTCTTGGCTTGGAAAGAGTAATTACGCAATCTTGAGTCATGAAAACCCAACTTATGTTGGTGATCTAGAGTTGTTAGCTAATATTGTTTTCATTGATGCTAATCTTTTACTAATTTAATTAGTGAGTTTATTAGGACTTATGGAATATTGTTTCCATTGACGCTAATCTTTTGCTAGTTTAATTAGTAAGTCGGTTAGGACTTTTGGATTGAGATTAGCTAGTCTCGTTAGACTTTCTCCCTATTTGTTGGAGTTGACGTAATGAGATAAATTCTTGTTTATATTTGTAACATGATTGATTAATCTTGTTTGACTTTCTCCCTATTTGTTGGAGTTGACTAACTAAGATCAATTGATCATGCATGACTAGGATAGAAAGCCTGTGATCTCAATCCATTGCCATGAATGTCTCTCTTTATGACTTTCTCCCCATAGTCAATAATTGACCACTTCATTGCAACTCTTCGTGAGACGACCCGGAGTCTAAATACTCCGGTTATAAACTTATTTGGGGTTTGTTCCTTGTGACAACCAAAATTTTTGCATGAGAGGACTCTTTGTTGGTATAGAACTATACTTACAACGAGAATTCATTCATTTTGGGAAAATTCTATACCACACAAAAGTCATATCATCACTCACCATTAAGATCTAGGATTTATAGGGCAAAAATAGGGGGTTTAAGGTTCAAAATCATGTTTAGAACAGAAAAACATAGGTGCTGGAAAACATGGCGTGTGCGTACCAACACATGTGTGCGTTCACACAACCCAGAAAGAAAGCAGGATGTGTGCGTGCGCACGCATCATTAAGTGTGCAAGTGCCTCACCTGTGCTAGCGCCACTAACATAAGGCCTATCCTGGTGCGTGCGTGCACACAAGGGCGTGCGTACACACACTTTATGAAAAATACCAGGTGTGCGTGCGCATAAAGGCGTGCGTACGCACAAGTAAAATTTTGCTTCTGTTGGGTGCGTGCGCACAGACCTGTGCGTGGGCACACACCAGAAAACCTGGTTCTGCTGCAGCTTACAAAAATTTAGTTTTTAGCACCAAATTTCAGGTGTCCATAACTTCCTCTACCGAATTCGGTTTTCTGCAAACTTTATATCAATCTCAAGCTTATTAAACACTCTTTAATTTAAAACAAACCTCATCTTTATTCAAAGTTTGTAGAGCAATATATGGAGCACCAAATTTCATCAAAATTCACATTTTACCAAAATAATCCAAACCCCATTTTTGCCAAACTTACTTATCATCACTCACAAAATCTGCATATTTGAAACGTATCAAGCCTTATTCCATTAATACTATCCACTAATACATTAATATTCACACCAATACATAAAACTCATATATTAACCATAAATCCACCCTTTCCAACCATAAGCTTCCATTTAAAAATTCATTAACCCATTTTCTTCATTCATTAATAACCACTCATAAATCACCTTTAACTAATTTAACAAGACATAATCACCAAATTCCATTAACATATATCATTATCATCATCAACCCTTCATTAGTGGGTCCAAGAACACATATTCAACAATATCAACATCTCATACTCATAATTTTCAACACAAGCTCAAGCATTAATTTACCCAATAACATCACAAAGCTAACCATTGGCTACATTGTACCATTTCAACCTATCCTATAATGCTCTAGCCTAAGTTTTCACACAACTTTATATATTAAATGCGCAAAACTTAAACCATACCTTGGCCGACCACTTTATTTAATCCAAGGTAGCCTCACAAGCTACAACACAGCCACTCAGGGTCAAAGAATCCAGCCACTAGGCTCCCCAAAAGCTCACTTTTCAATTCCAATGCTCTTATATAAACTTAATTCACATCTAATACACATATATGCTCCAAATTTATATTCTTCATAATAAAATCAAAATTGACTAGGGTTTATGTTGTTCTTACCATACCCACACGCATAATAACTCAATCTCAATAAGCTCCGGAAGCTAAATCGAACCTAAAACACCAAATTGGGCAAGATTTTATCACAAGGGTTCATTTCACCATAAGAAAGGGAGTAGAGATTCTGAAACAACAATGGAGCTTACTGGTGAAATTGATCTGACAGAAATGTAGAGCTTGACACGTTGGACGCGTGGCCATGAACGGTGCGGCGATCAGAGCTCAAACGAGAAAGTTATGGTGGAAGGAAAATTTGAGAGGGTTATGGAGTTCTTCTTCCTCCCCAATCTGTTTTGCGTCATTGCTGTGTGAAATGGGGAAGAATGAGCTGCTGCTTCTTTTAATTAATGGGTCCGATTGGACCCACAGGCCCGGTTTGGGTCTCGATTCAACCGGTTCGGTCCTTTCGGTCCAATTTTGGGCCAATTTTTTCGAAATTAGTATCAAAATTCTCGTTTTGAAGAGCTCTATCCTACGTTCATGTTAGTTTTGCATTTTTAATTTTCCTAAATAAAATTCAATTTATTAACTAATTATTTACCGATTTTAGTAGGGTTTACATCCTACCCACCTAATTAGGATTTTTGTCCTCAAGATTCAGAGTGAGTTACCCAAAAATAGGTGTGGGTAGGACTTCCGCATCTCTAACTCAAGCTCCCAGGTATGTTCTTCAATACCAGCCCGACTCCAAGCCACTTTAACCAAAGAAACCTCTTTCCCGCATAAACGCTTGATGCTGGTATCATCAATCCTAACTGGAGTTACTGGAAGCGTCAGATCTTCTCTCACTTGAACTGATTCTGGTTCTAGGACATGACAAGGATCAAAAGTGTATTTACAAAGCAGTAATACGTGAAACACGTCATGCAGGTTCGAAAGATGCAGTGGTAAGGCGATCCTGTATGCCACTAGTCCAATTCTCTTTAGGATTTCAGACAGTCCAATGTAATGGGGATTTAGCTTCTTAGTTTTGATGGATCTCCCTACTCTAGTGGTCTGAGTAACCTTCAGGAAGATGTGTTCTCCTTCCTCAAACTCTAAAGGCTTCCACCTTTGGTCCGCATAGCTTTTTCGATGGCTTTGAGCCACAAGCATTTGATTATGGATTTTCTTTATTTGCTCAGTGGTTTTATTTATCATTTCAGGCCCTATCAAGCTCTTTTCTCCTGCTTCATACCAACATAATGGAGATTGATATTTCCTTCCATATAAAGCTTCATACGGAGCCATTCCAATGCTCGCATAATAGCTGTTGTGGTAGAAAAACTCCACTAAAGGCATATATCATCCCAGCTCGCTGGCTGGTCCAAAACACAGGCTCATAGCATGTCTTCCAAGGTTTGGATTGTTCTTTCGGATTGGCCATCCGTCTGAAGATGATAGCCAGTGCTTAGGCTCAACTGAGTGCCAAAAGCTCACTAAAAAGCTCCCCAGAACCATCATGTGAAGCGAGGATCTCTATCAGATACAATGGTGGAAGGTACGCCATGGAACCTCACAATCTCCTTTATGTATAGCCGCGCCAACTCCTCTATAGTGCAACTTATCCGAATAGGCAGAAAATGAGCTGACTTAGTCAGTCGATATATAACCACCCAAATGGCATCACAACCTATTCGAGTTCTTGGTAAACCCAACACAAAATCCATAGCAATGCTCTCCCATTTCCATTGTAGAATCTCCAATGGTTGAAGGGTTCCTGCTTGTCTTTGGTTTTCAATTTTAACTTTTTGACAACTTAGGCACTTGGAAACATGCAATGCTACGTCATTTTTCATTCATGGCCACCAGAACATTATTTTTAGATCCTGGTACATCTTGGTGCTTCCAGGATGAATTGAGAACCCGCTCTTATGAGCATTCTCCAAGATGCTCTGTCGCAAATCCCCGACATCTGGCACAATGATTCGATCCTTGAACCTCCATAATCCATCCTTATCTTCTGACACTCTCCACTGCTTGCCTTTCTCAATCGACGGCAAAATCTTATACAATTCTTAGTCATTCTGATGAGCCTTTAGTAATTCAGCCTTGAAGTCGCTTGAAATCTGTAACTGACCTAGGCATAAAGTCCCAAACTCTTCTCTGACTCCCAGTTTCAATCCTTGGAACGCTTTTAGCAATTCTTCCTCTTTTAGCATCATCCAAGAAGCACATAGAGTTTTCCTATTCAAGGCATCTTCCACCACATTCGCCTTTCTCGGATGGTAGTTCAGCTCAAAGTCATAATCCTTTAGGAGTTCCATCCACCTCCTCTGAAGCATATTCAACTCTTTTTGTTCAAATAGGTACTTCAAGCTCTTATGGTCCGAGCAAACTTGAAACTTGACACCATAGAGATAATGCCTCCAAATCTTAAAAGCAAACACAACGGCAGCAAGCTCCAAATTGTGGGTTGGATAGTTCCGTTCATGTGGCCTTAACTGGCATGAAGCATAAGCTACAACTTTATGATGCTACATTAACGCACATCCTAAACCCTTCAAGGATGCATCACAGTATACCTCGAATGGTTCTCTTAGCTCAGGTAACACTAACATGGGTGCATTGGTGAATCTCTACTTTAAGGCAAGGAAACTCTCGTCGCACTCAGGAGTCCACACAAATGGAACATCCTTCCTAGTCAACTTGGTCAAAAGTAAAGTAAGCTGTGAAAACCCTCTAATGAACCTCCAATAATAACCCGCCTGATAAACCAGTATTTTATGGTTTATCTTGTACTAAAGTGAGTGGTTTTTTATCAGTCATTTGCACACTTATTCATACAAACTGCATGTTTTTACAAATCCTTCCCAATTTTGTTCTATGATTGAAACTTGCTTCCTAAGCCCTTAAATCATGCATTTTTAATTCCCCTTTATACCATTCGATGTCGTGATCTGTGTGTTAAGTATTTTCAGGCTTTATAGGGTAGGAATGGCTTAGAGGATGGAAAGGAGGCCTGCAAAAATGGAAGGAACACAAGAAACGAAAGAGCTGACCAGCGAGAATCAACGCGCATGCGTGGCTCACGCGCGCACGCAATTTGGCGCATTCCATAGCGACGCGGACGCGTACCTGACACGTACGCGTGACACGCACAGAGGAACATCGACGCGCACGCGTACTTGATGCATACACGTGCAGAGATTGCAGAAGATGTTGGGGGCGATTTTGGGCTAAGTTTGGACCCAGTTTTTGGCCCAGAAACACAGACTAGAGCTAGGGGACAGTGGGGACTCAACACACATTCACACATTCTCATTCGTTAGGTTTAGTTTTAGTTTTGAGAATCTAGAGAGAATTTACCCCTTCCTCTATGGTTCTTCATATTCATAGATTTTCTAGTTTCATGCTTTTAGATTGGACATTGAGAAGAGTTACTACCTCCGTTGAAGTTTCTATCATTATAGTTTGTTTTCTATTTCCTTACTCTTTTATTTCCCATTTACCTTATTCAGAGTTATATATGGATACTTTGATTCTAGAATTAAGTAATGCAAGGATATTTTTTTGTTTTAATTTCATTATTTGTTGATTATCTTCAATTGAGTTTTATTACCATGTCATCTTCCTACGCCCTTTACAAGCATGCAAAAATGGCATCCATGTCAATGGAGTAAGTTCTCAACTTGACTTTGGAGTTGATTAATAGGAGACCCTTGAGTTGGAATACTCAAGAGTTGACTAGTAATTGAAAATTGTTGGCTGGCTCTCTAGTTACTAACGCTAATTCTTCCCAAGGGAGAGGATTAGGACTTGTGAATAAGAGTTGGCTCAATTACTTGACTTTCCTTTATTCGATAAGGGTTAAATAAGTAAAAATAATAACCTGTTACTGTTACTCTTAGGAAAATCCAACAAGGATAGAACTTCCGATTAATCTTCTCCTAGTCAAGGTTTTATTTCGATTACATAAAATCCCTTTTTAATTTCCATTGCTTTAATTTATAATCATTTATTTGCCCATTCTCCAAACTCCAAATTTCTCGGAAAACTCCTGACCAATAAATAGCACTCTCTTAGCAACTCGTTGGGAGACGACCTGGGAATTCTACTCCCAGTATTTTATTCTTAATTTGTGACAAACCCCTTTTAAATTGATATGCGGAATTTTTATCAGTTAAGAACTGTACTTGCAACGCTACTTTCCATTATAAATTCTTAATCGGTAATTTTTTGTACGTCAATTTTTGGCACCGTTGCCGGGGAGTTGCAACAGTGTGCTAAACTATTGGTTGGTGTACATATTTTTATATTTACATATTTGAATATTTTATTTTCTTTCATTGAATGACGTGATCACTACATGATCCCATCTTAGCTGCATTTGATCTGAAAATTGAAAGAACTATTTCACGTATAAGGCGAGCTCGACATCGGTTAGCCTCTAAAGGTGGTGAAGTGGTTACTACCAATTCACCAGTCTTATTTGAGGGCGAATCTGAAGCGTCATTTAAGGAAGAAACAAGCTCCTCTTCTACTGATTTTGTTGATTTATGCACGCATAACATGCGGAGCCTAGAAGGATTACTCTCCAGAAAGCAGGAGCTCCAAACTTTACACTGCCACTGTTCCAAGCGCGTCATCCAAATCTGGGTGCAGATTTTGAACTGAAAACTATGCTAATCAATCTACTGCCTAAGTTTCATGGCTTACCTGCTCAAGAGTCTCTCAAGCACCTCAGATATTTTTAGATAGCCTGCTTAACTATTAGGCATCATGGTGCAGATGAGACTACTATTTTGCTATCTGCTTTCCCGTTTTCTCTTGAGAGAAAGGTAAGGTAGTGGTACTACACTCAACCTAAAGCCATTGTTACCAATTGGGATTTGCTCATAAGGGAATTCCTGGACAAATACTTCCTGGCTAAAGTTACTGATAGACTGAGGAAAGAAATTTACTGCATTATTCAAGGTGAAACAGAGACTCTTTATGAGTATTGGGAACGCTTCAGGTATCTCCTAGACGCATGTCCCCACCACATGATTGACAAGTTGGTATTGATTAGCTATTTCACGCAAGGCATGAAGCCTCAAGACAAGACTACATTAGATGGTGCGAGTAATGGCTCTCTGAAGAAGTACAAGACTGCAAACGAAGCATGGCAACTGATCACCGATCTAGCTGAGTCTACCCGGAATGCCAAGCACAGGAATAATTGATGGTGTATTTTTGTGAAAAAATAAATTTCCAACACAAAAATATAATCCGCAAGTGTACTTGGTCGCATCAAGTAGTAATAACTCACAAGAGTGAGGTCGATCCCACAGGGATTGATGGATCAAGCAACTTTAGTGGGTGATTAGTTTAGTCAAGCTAACATTGGTGAATTGTGTGAAGTTGAGCAACAGAATGTAAATTTGCAGGGAATTTAAATTGCAGAAAGTAAATGACAACTGGAAATTTAAATTGCAGGAAGAATAAAGGAAATTGGTTGCTGGGATTCAAGAAATCAAACACGGAAGTGTAAATAGCAATCAAACAGAGAAGTAAAAGATGCAGTAGATTCAAACAGATTTGGAAAATCACTTTAAAATCAAAACAGAGAGCAGCTTGGCTCAATTTTAAAATCTCAGTGAGAAATTGAAGATCTCAGAGGCTCAATGATACTAGAAAACAAGTCTAGATCTCAAGTCCTTCCTTGATCCAATAGAGAACAATTTGCAGAAGAAAGAAAGATGAAAACAGTAAGGAGAACTTTGATTCAAAACACAGTTCACTAAAAATTTTGCAAAAGAGCAAACAGAGAGAATTCTCAAGGTGAGATTGAAACAGAATTTCTTCAATTCTCAACCCAAGATTCAAAACAAAAATAAAAACTAAAAGAGAGAGCTCTCTAATCCTAATGCTCCCTAGTGGAGCCAACCTCCTTAGTGAAATTAAACTAATGCCTTTATATAGGCTTTTACAAAATAAAAATGAAAAATCAAAACAATATTTACAAAATGAAATTCCTAATATAGCTTCTCTGTGTGCCTTTGAGTCTTGTGGGCTTTGCTTGCTTTGGAGTGGAATTGGGTTGAAGATGGATCCGGATGGCCTTGGTCTTGAGAAGAAATCCGCTTGCAATTTGAACTTTGGGGCATTCACGTTTGAGGCAAACATTGACTCAAACGTCTTCGTGAAGGCACTATGCAGAACGGTCATTTTGCTGTCACTCACATTTGGGTTCACGTTTGAGGTCAAACTGAGCTCAAATGTGATATCCTCCAAGGCATTTTTTGGCCAACGTTTGACCTCACATTTGAGGCAAACATTGGCGCAAATGTTAGCTCCCCCAGTGTGTGTTTATCAGCCAACGTTTGACCTCACGTTTGAGGCAAACGTTGGCGCAAACATGAGGGCTTCTTTCCTTTCTTGATGATGCCAATTTTGGGCATTACTAAGCATGCTTTTCTTTAGTGACTTTGCATTGATTTAATTAATGCATTCATTGGCTTTCATTCATTCATTGGCAATGGTTCATGCATGCTTTCATTGGCATTCATTGGCTTAATTAATTAATGCCAATGCATTCACGTTAAAGCCATTTGCTTTAATAATGCATTCTTTCATTCGGCCAGAGTTAAATGCATGCATGCTTAAGCATTAATGCATGTGTATAAATCCAAGGCTTCATGGTCATGGGCCACGCTTTTAAAAGCATGGCCTAAAGCTTCCAATGTGTGCTCAATCTTCAAAGTGTGCCCAAAATTTCTCTTTTCTTCTTTTTAGCTTATTTTGTGCTTTTTGCTTCTTTTTCTTCTTATTTCCTACAAAATTTATAAATTCAAAAGATCAAGGAAATACACAATTTAAGCATAAAAGAATGCAATATTTAAGCACTAATTATCAATTACTTGTATGAAAAAGCATAGAAAAAACATGACATGGTGACATGTCATCACAACACCAAACTTAAACCTTGCTTGTCCCCAATCAAGGAAAGAATCATACAGTAGAGATTGACAATCCAAGGTAGGAAGAATAGCAACTCAATTTTCATAGTAAGCTAGTTTCCAATGCATGCTATAATCACAGAAGAAATGTAAATAATTGATGCTTCCATCTAGCTAAATTTATGAAATCTTCTCCTTATAATTTTTCCTTGAAACAAGCTTTTGATTTCTTATTAGCTTCTCCTTTTGGGTGCTTTGCCCCATGAGTTGATAACAAAGCTACGATTTTAAATGCTTTGTTTTCAAGTATTAACACTTGATACATAAGCACCACAAGCATTTGAATTAGAGGACTTCATTAAGCTCATTTTTTTATTTTATTGACTCTCTAATCATTGATGCTCAGAATCTTGAGCTTTGAGGGAGTGCTTTTGCACTTGAGCCTAGCCTTGACTTCTAAGTGCGTTGTTTTCAAGCATTTGGCCTGATACATAAACAGCACAAGTACTTAACAATGGAATTGTCATTGGTACTCAGAGCCTTCAGCTTTCTCATTCTTTCCCTTTTTTTTTTCTTGCCTTAATTGTATTTGCTTCTTCAAGGTTTTCATGATTTTCAAAAGATTTCACAAAATGTCCTAGATGAAAACTTCAATTAAATAAAATCTAATGCAATTGAGCAACAATCAATCATACTAGCTTTCCAATACTTGTATGCACATGCTAAATTCTTCTTCAATTCCTTGTTTGTTTATGATCATGATGCTTTTTTTGCTTTTGAATTCACAAAACTCAAGTTGGTAGTCATAATGTCACAGCAACATGTTGCAAATCAAAATTTAGGCTATGTTTATTCATACCACACATGCATACAGAGAATATAAAGACAATTATACAATTTGAAGTGCTGGAAATAAATGAGAGGAAAAAGAACTTTACAACCTTGTAGTCCATCTTCTCTATTGTTGTCATTTTCCTCCCATTCTTCTCCTTCCCATACCAACTCAGAATGCTTGCTCATCCTCAAGCAGTTATTAGGACCGTGGCTATGGGGCTAAGATAGATCATGAATGTCTTACACAATGAAATGTTAGTGATACATGTGTTCTAAGCAAGAAAAATTGAGGATAACAATTAAGGCACAAAGAAACAGAGACATTGTGGTTGCAAAAATAAGTTGGTGTGCATGATACATTGCAATAAGAATAAGTGGCACACCAAACTTAGTGTGACACTTTCACTTGAAATTGATGCAAGTATCTAATAAAGATTAGAACCAAATTATGTTGCATAGCAACACCAAACTTAGAATGCAATCGTATGTCAATTTATTTGAACAAAAACTAGATGAAACTGTAATATGTTAAATACAATCACCAAGCAAAGAATCTGTCATGAATAAGGATCTCTTGGTGATGTATTAACAATAACAGTTAATAAAATAAAGCATTAAAAACAAGAAAATGACTCAAACAAAAAGAAAACTAAAATTGTCTAACTAAATGAAAGATAACACTACAAGGCATTATGATTATGCAGACAAGTGGTGTTGCTGAATGAATTGCATAGAAAAATAAGTGGCACACCAAACTTAAAATCTTAGTGTGTCACTTCCATGTAAAATTGATGCAATCATCCAAAGGGATTGAATACAAATTGTTGCAAGGCAACACCAAAGTTAGAATGTAACCATATGCCAATTTATTAAAATTTAAACAAAGCAGTTAGAGAAAATAAATAGCAAAGGAATGAAATGTTACCTAAGGTTGGGTTGCCTCCCAACAAGCGCTCTTTTAGTGTCATTATCTTGACATGTTGTTATTCACTTTCTTCCTCTTCTTCCAGTTTGTTAAGAGGAATGACCTCAAGGGGGGAGAAGATTCAGCTATTGTCCCTTGTCTTGGCCTTTCCTCATCAAGCTTCCTTTTGCAAATGGCTTGATTGATCTTGCTTGCTGAATCAGGGACAATATTGGTGCCCTTGTTAGTTGCCTTCACTTCTTTGGTTTCAAGACTTGGTTGTTGTGTGATTATTGGAGTTTTTTCTTCATCGAGAATTCCTTGCAATGGTGGTTCAATAGGCTCTTCCTTCATGTGCTTATCTGCTTCACTTGAGTGTGGATTCTCTTGATTTTCCTCCTCACTTTCTTGCTCTTTCACTTCCTCCTTCACATCCATCAATTGGTCTTCATTTTCCTTGCTTAGTGGTTCTGAGCATTTCCCTATGTTCTCCAATTGCTCATCCGTCTTCTGAAAAAGGATTTCTTGTTCTCTCCAGGATTGTTGTTGTTCCTCAATGAATTGTTCTTGTCTTTCCAACAATTCTCTGGATTTTTGAAGGGAATCCTCAGTTACTAGCTTAAAAGATGAAGGTGGAGAGAAATTTTGTGGATATGGATGTGTTGTGGTAAGGTTGTTTAGAGTGGCCTGGAATGAATCTTGTGGATTGTGGAATAAGTTTTGTGGTTGGTGGAATGAATTGTATGGATCTTGGAGGAGACTTTGTGTTGAGGTATAATCAAGTGATGAAGAATTTTCCAAGTATGCTCTGGCAGCATGATCAAGTGATAATGTCCTTGAATAATTAGAATATGGATCATTACATTTCCCTTCCCAGCCATCATTTGTGTACGTGCCATCATAGTATGAGTCACTTTGTGGCTCTGAGAAATGTTCATATTCTTTTAATTCTTGGTGATACTCCCAACCATCATTAGAATAATGACTTGAATCATTTTGTGGTGGTGAAAAGTATCCCATATGATTCTCTTGCTCATCTTGTGGTTCTGACGCATATCTCCATGGAGTGGAGTGCTCAGGATCTGTAATTTGTTGGTGATATTCCCAACCATCATTAGGAATTGGTGATGGTGGGTAGTATCCCATAAAATTTGTTTGATCATAAGATGAGTTGAACTCCATTTGAATTTTGTAAAACATAACACCAATGAAATTTGAAATTCATCTCACAGAGAAGAATTTCTTAGTGAGGCAATAACTTAAACACCTTGCTATCAACTTAAATCAGAGAACAAAAATAAAGAAAATGCTTGATCTAGACTTTTCACCCACTAAATCATTATTGATCTAATCAATCCCCGGTAACGGTGCCAAAAACATGATGGTGTATTTTTGTAGAAAAATGAATTCCCAACACACAAATCTAATCGGCAAGTGTACCGGGTCGCATCAAGTAGTAATAACTCACAAGAGTGAGGTCGATCCCACAGGGATTGATGGATCAAGCAACTTTAGTGGGTGATTAGTTTAGTCAAGCTAACATTGGTGAATTGTGTGAAGTTGAGCAACAGAATGTAAATTTGCAGGGAATTTAAATTGCAGAAAGTAAATGACAAGAAATGTAAAGAGCAAGGAATGTAAAATGGCAAAGTCTTAAATGACAATGACGGTAAATTACATGAAATGTAAATGGGAGTGGGTGCTGAAAATTAAAGAAAGCAATAGATCAAGCAACTAAAAATTTAAATTGCAGGAAAAATAAAGGAAATTGGGTTCTGGGATTCAAGAAATCAAACACGGAAGTGTAAATAGCAATCAAACAGAGAAGTAAAAGATGCAGCAGATTCAAACAGATTTGGAAAATCACTTTAAAATCAAAACAGAGAGCAGTTTGGCTCAATTTCAAAATCTCAATGAGAAATTGAAGATCTCAGGGGCTCAATGAAACCAGAAAACAAGTCTAGAGCAAACATAGAGAATTCTCAAGGTGAGATTGAAACAGAATTTCTTCAATTCTCAACCCAAGATTCAAAACAAAAATGAAACTAAAAGAGAGAGCTCTCTAATCTTAATGCTCCCTAGTGGAGCCAGCCTCCTTAGTGAAATAAAACTAATGCCTTTATATAGGCTTTTACAGAATGAAAATGAAAAATCAAAACAATATTTACAAAATGAAATTCCTAATCTAGCTTCTCTGTGTGCCTTTGAGTCATGTGGGCTTTGCTTACTTTGGAGTGGAATTGGGTTGAAGATGGATCTGGATGGCCTTGGTCTTGAGAAGAAATCCGCTTGCAATTTGGACTTTGGGGCATTCACGTTTGAGTCAACGTTTAAGACAATCGTTGACTCAAACGTCTTCATGAAGCATTATGCAGAACGGCCATTTTGCTGTCACTCACGTTTGGGTTCACGTTTGAGGTCAAACGTGAGCTCAAACATGATCTCCTCCAAGGCATTTTTTGGCCAACGTTTGACCTCACGTTTGAGGTAAATGTTGGCGCAAACGTTAGCTCCCCCAGTGTGTGGTTATCAGCCAATGTTTGACCTCGTGTTTGAGGCAAACGTTGGCGCAAACGTGAGGGCTTCTTTCCTTTCTTGATGATGCCAATTTTGGGCATTACTAAGCATGCTTTTCTTTAGCGCCTTTGCATTGATTTAATTAATGCATTCATTGGCTTTAATTCATTCATTGGCATTGGTTCATGCATGCTTTCATTGGCATTCATTGGCTTAATTAATTAATGCCAATGCATTCAGGTTAAAGCCATTTGCTTTAATAATGCATTCTTTCATTCGGCCAGAGTTAAATGCATGCATGCATAAGCATTAATGCATGTGTATAAAGCCAAGGCTTCATGGTCATGGGCCACGCTGGCCTAAAGCTTCCAAAGTGTGCTCAATCTTCAAAGTGTGCCCAAAATTCCTCTTTTCTTTTTTTTAGCTTATTTTGTGCTTTTTGCTTCTTTGTCTTCTTATTTCCTACAAAATTTATAAAATCAAAAGATCAAGGAAATACACAATTTAAGCAGAAAAGAATGCAATATTTAAGCACTAATTATCAATTACTTGTATGAAAAAGCATAGAAAAAATATGACATGGTGACATGTCATCAACAACCATGCCAAGGGTATTGCAGAGGTTTCCTCTAGCAGTGAGACGGCTGCTCTCACACAGACTCTGGGAGAGATGACAAACATACTGAAGCAGCTATAGCTAAATCAGCAACAACCTCAGCCCCCTCCACAACAACAGTGTCAACAGCTGGCTCCTCAAAGAGTGTGCGGAATATGTGCCTGCTATACTCATTACACTGATGAATGTCCACAACATCAACAAGAAGACAACACCTTGGCAGTTACTCACAATTTCTATGACCGCCTGAATCAAGGATACTATCAACAAGGCAGCAACTATAACCAAGGTAGAAACTACAATCAAGGTTGGCAAGATAACTCCAACCAGGGATGGAGAGATAACTCCAACCAAGGGTGGAGAGGTAACTCTAACCAATGATGGAGGGACAACTACAACCAAGGAGGCAGAGACAGTAGTTAAAACCAGAGGTGGAACCACAACAGCAATCAGTAAAGCTGGTCTCAGCAGAACCAAAACCAGCCTTACCGAGCACCTCACCAAAGGCAAGCCCAGGGACCTCAAAACAACCAACAGCAAGCCCCTTAAATCACTTACCCACCTTCCTCTTCCAATGATAAGTTGCTTCAATCTCTTGCGCATGGACAAAAAGACATTCAGAACATACTTAACTCTACCATAAACGATCTGAACTCTACTTTACAAGCTCTCGTCTCCCAGATCGGATCATTGACTACCCTGAACAATTAACCTGCAAGCTCTAGTGCACTTCCTTCTCAACCTTTATCCAGCCCCAAGGGTAGAATCAATGCCATTACTTTGAGGTATGGGACTACACTTCAATAGAGGAGTCATGAGGAGCCAAGCTCAAAAGAAGACATCCCAGTTGAAAACTCTATTGAGGTAGATGATCCTGAAGAAGAGGATGAAGTACAAGACATGGGTGAAGAAGAAGTGGCTCAACCATGGGATGGAGCACCAAGGGACACAGAAGCTACAAGAGACGCCATTCCTATTCCATTTCCACACCTTGCTAGGAAGCCCAGGAAGCAGATGGAGCTAGACCCCAAAATGGTAGAAATATTCAAAAAGGTTGAGGTAACTATTCCCCTTTTTGATGCTATTCATCAGGTACCTAAATATGCTAAAATTCTAAAAGATTTATGTATAAATAAAGATAAAATAAATGATTTAGAAACTATTCCTCTAGGTAGCTCTATTTCTGCTTTAATAGGTGCCATACCGGAAAAATATGGGGATCCGAGTCCATGCATGGTTACTTGTACTATTGATGGTGTACAATTTTTACTGTATGTGTGATTTAGGTGCATGTGTGAGTACTATACCATTATCTGTATATGATGTCTTGAGGCTCCATCCCTTAAAAAGGTTGGCAGTACATTTTATTTTGGCAGATAAAAGCATAATTTCAGTGGTAGTGATTGCTGAGGATGTACTAGTGAGCATTAAGGGGCTAACATTCCCTAATGACTTCTACATTTTGGAAATGCCCCCTAATGACTCAGGAAGACCATTGATGAGCGGATAATTTATACGTTTTTTGGCATTGTTTTTAGTATGCTTTTAGTATGTTTTAGTTAGTTTTTATTTAAAATTCACTTTTCTGGACTTCACTATGAGCTTGTGTATTTTTCTGTGATTTCAGGTATTTTCTGGCTGAAATTCAGGGACCTGAGCAAAAACCTGATTCAGAGGCTAAAAAGGGCTGCAGATGCTGTTGGATTCTGACCTCCCTGCACTCGAAGTGGATTTTTATGGATCTACAGAAGCCCAATTGGCACAATCTCAATTGCGTTGGAAAGTAGACATCCAGGGCTTTCCAGCAATATATAATAGTTCATACTTTGCCCGAGATTTGATAGCCCAAATAGGCGTTCTAAGTCAGCTTCAGAATTCCCGGCGTTAAACGCCGGAACTGGCACAAAAGTGGGAGTTAAACGCCCAAAATGGCACAAAAGCTGCCATTTAACCCCAAGAAAAGTCTCTACACATGGAAGCTTCAATGCTCAGCCCAAGCACACACCAAGTGGGCCCGAAAGTGGATTTTTACATCATTTACTCATTTCTGTAAACCTTAGGCTACTAGTTCTCTATAAATAGGACCTTTTGCTATTGTATTAGAAGAATCTTTCAATCTTTGGATCATCTTTTGATCATGTTTTTATGATTGAACCCTCTTTGGGAGGCTGGCCATTCAGCTATGCCTAGACCTTGTTCTTATGTATTTTCAACGGTAGAGTTTCTACACACCATAGATTAAGGTGTGGAGCTCTGCTGTACCTCAAGTATTAATGCAATTACTATTGTTCTTCTATTCAATTTAGCTTATTCTTGTTCTAAGACATCACTTGTTCCTAAACTTGATAAATGTGATAATCCGTGAAACTCATCATCAGTCTCACCTATGAACATGTGCCTGACAACCACCTCCGTTCTACCTTAGATTGAGTGGATATCTCTTGGACTCCTTAATCAGAATCTTTGTGGTATAAGCTAGAATCCATTGGCGGCCATTCTTGAGAATCTGGAAGGTCTAAACCTTGCCTGTGGTATTCTGAGTAGGATTCAGGGATTGAATGACTGTGACGAGCTTCAAACTCACGATTGTGGGGTGTTAGTGACAGACGCAAAAGAATCACTGGATTCTATTCTGACATGATCGATAACCGACAGATGAATTGCCGTGCTGTGATAGAGCACGTTGAACATTTTCACTGAGAGGATGGGACTGTAGCCATTGACAACGGTGATGCCCAACATACAGCTTGCCATGGAAAGGAGTAAGAAGGATTGGATGAAGACAGTAGGAAAGCAGAGAGATGGAAGGGACAAAGCATCTCCATACGCTTATCTGAAATTCTCACCAATGAATTACATAAGTATCTCTATCTTTATTTTATGTTTTATTCATCTTTTAATCATTAATCCTCCATAACCATTTGAATCTGCCTGACTGAGATTTACAGAATGACCATAGCTTGCTTCATACCAACAATCTCCGTGGGATCGACCCTTACTCGCGTAAGGTTTATTACTTGGACGACCCAGTGCACTTGCTGGTTAGTTGTGCGAAGTTGTGATAAAGAGTTGAGATTGCAATTGAGTGTATCATGTTGATGGCGCCATTGATGATCACAATTTTGTGCACCAAGTTTTTGGCGCCATTGCCGGGGATTGTTTTGAGTTTGGACAACTGACGGTTCATCTTGTTGCTTAGATTAGGTAATATTATTTTATGTTTAAGCTTTTTACTTTTCAAAAATTTTTCAAAAATAAAAAAAATATTTCTATTTTGTTCTTCCGAGTTTTTAAGAATGGATTCTAGAATTTCATGATGATTTGTTGAAGTATGGCTGGCTGTGAAGCCATGTCTAATCTTTTGGACCGAGGTTTCAACTTATCATCACAAGAGCTTGTTGATTTCTATCAATTTTGCTGTTGTGAGCAATGATCTGCTTAAGCTTGGCTGGCCATTGGCCATGTGTAGTGTTTTGGACCGGAGCTTTCACTGAAAGCTTGGCTGGCTGTGATGCCATGTCTAATTCCTAGACCGGAGTCTTAGACTAGCATTGCAATGATTCCTGGAATTCTCATTAAGAATTTTGAACCCTTGTTTTTCTTTTCCACTCAATTTTCAAAAAAGCACAAAAAAATTTATAAAATCTTAAAATCAAAAATATTTTTATGTTTCTTGTTTGAGTCTAGTGTCTAATTTTATGTTTGGTGTCAATTGCATGTCTCTATTCATCTAATTTTCGAAAATTACATGCATTATGTTCTTCATTGATATTCAAGTTGTTCTTGATGATTTCCTTGCTCTGATCTTTAAATTCTCTTGTCTTTAGTGTTTTGTTGTTTCTCATATGCATTCTCAATTTGTTAGTGTCAATAGTATACAAACTTCTAAGTTTGGTGTCTTGCATGCATTGTTTATTTGATCTTAGTTTCATTTTGATTATTCCTCATCATTAAAAATTCAAAAAAAATTTTAATTGAAGATTCATAACATGCAGCAGAGGAATTACACAGAAAAAGTTGGGCGTTCAAAATGCCCAGTGAAGAAGGAAAACTGGCTTTTAAATGCCAGCCAGGGTACCTAGCTGGGCGTTTAACGCCCAAAAGGGTAGCATTTTGGGTGTTAAACGCCAGAATGGATACCATTCTGGGCGTTTAACGCCAGGATGATACAAGAGGGAAGATTTTGTTTTTAATTCAAATTTTTTTTCAAGTTTTCATAATTTTTCAAAATCAAATCTTTTTCAAACCATATCTTTTCAATCATATATTTTCAAAATCAATTTCTTTCCATTCTCAAAAATACTTGCCTACAATTAATGATTTGATTCAACATTTCAAGTATGTTGCCTTTTCTGTTAAGAAAGGTTTAATGTTTGAATCATATCCTTTAAATTTCTTGTTAGCCAAGTCATTAATTTTAAAAATCAAATCTTTTTAAATTGTTTCTCAATCATATCTTTTCAATCATATCTTTTTAAAACCATAACTCTTCAATCATATCTTCTTAATCACATCTTTTTCCAAATAATTTTCAATCTTTTTGATTTCTAATTTCAAAATCTTTTTCAAAAATCACTTTATTTCTTTCCCAACTTTAATTTTCGAAAATCATTCTTCAATTTTTCAAAATTTCTTCAAAATCTTTTAATTTATTTTCGAAAATTCTTACCCTCTTCTCACATCCTTCTATTTAAGGACTAACACTCCTCCACTATCAACAATTCGAACTCTATCTCTCTTGATAAGTTCGAATTCTTCTTATTCTACCTCCTCCTTCTATTCTTCTTTTCCTCTGACATCTCAAGGAATCTCTATTTTGTGACATAGAGGATTCCATATTTTGTTGTTCTCTTCTCTTTCATATGAGCAGGAGCAAAGACAAAAGCATTCTTGTTGAGGCTGACCCTGAACTTGAAAGGACCTTGAAGCGAAAGCTAAGAGAAGCTAAAGCACTACTCTCTGTAGATGACCTAACAAATATCTTCAAACAAGAAGAAGACATGGCAGCCGAAAATAACAACAATGCCAAGAATGCAAGGAAGGTGCTGGGTGACTTTACTACACCTACTCCCGACTTCTATGGGAGAAGCATCTCTATCCCTGCCATTGGAGCAAACAACTTTGAGCTTAAGCCTCAATTAGTTTTTATAATGCAACAGAATTGCAAGTTCCATGGACTTCCATTGGAAGATCCTCATCAGTTTTTAGCTGAATTCTTGCAAATCTGTGACACTGTCAAGACCAATGGGGTTGACCCTGAGGTCTACAGACTTATGCTAGTCCCTTTTGCTATAAGAGACAGAGCTAGGATATGGTTGGACTCATAACCTAAAGAAAGCCTGAACTCTTGGAAAAGCTAGTCAATGCCTTCTTGGCAGAGTTCTTTCCACCTCAAAAATTGAGTAAGCTTAAAGTGGAAGTCCAAACCTTCAGACAGAAGGAAGGTGAATCCCTCTATGAAGCTTGGGAAAGATACAAACAATTGATCAGAAAGTGTCCTTCTGACATGCTTTCTGAATGGAGCATCATAGGTATCTTCTATGATGGTCTGTCTGAACTGTCCAAGATGTCATTGGACAGCTCTGCTGGAGGATCTCTTCATATGAAGAAGATGCCTGCAGAAGCTCAAGAACTCATTGAAATGGTTGCAAATAACCAATTCATGTACACTTCTGAATGGAATCCTGTGAACAATGGGACGAATCAGAAGAAAGGAGTTCTTGAGATTGATACTCTGAATGCCATATTGGCTCAGAACAAAATATTGACTCAGCAAGTCAATATGATTTCTCAAAGTCTGTCTGGAATGCAAGCTGCACCAGGCAGTACTAAGGACGCTTCATCTGAAGAAGAAGCTTATGATCCTGTGAACCCATCAATGGAAGAGGTGAATTACATGGGAGAACCCTATGGAAACACCTATAATCCTTCATGGAGAAATCATCCAAATCTCTCATGGAAGGATCAACAGAGACCTCAACAAGGTTTCAACAACAATAATGGTGGAAGAAACAAGTTTAGCAATGGCAAGCCTTTTCCATCATCTTCTCAACAACAGACAGAGAATTCTAAGCAGAGCCACTCTGACTTAGCAACCATGGTCTCTGATCTAATCAAAACCACTCAAAGTTTCATGACTGAAACAAGGTCCTCCATTAGAAACTTGGAGGCACAAGTGGGTCAGCTGAGTAAGAAAGTTACTGAACTCCCTCCTAGTACTCTTCCAAGCAATACAGAAGAGAATCCAAAAGGAGAGTGTAAGGCCATCTACATGGCCAAATTTGGAGAGGAGGAAGAGGAAGTGATCGCCACTAAGGAAGACCTCAATGGACGTCCACTGGCCTCCAATGAGTTCCCTAATGAGGAACCATGGGAATCTGAGGCTCACACTGAGACCATAGAGATTCCATTGGATTTACTTTTGCTATTCATGAGCTCTGATGAGTATTCTTCCTCTGAAGAGGATGAAGATATCACTGAAGAGTAAGTTGCTAAGTACCTTGGAGCAATCATGAAGCTAAATGACAAGTTATTTGGTAATGAGACTTAGGAGGACGAACCCCCCTTTGCTCACCAAAGAACTAGATGACTTGACTAGGCAGAGATTACCTCAAAAGAGACAGGACCCTGGGAAGTTCTCAATACCTTGTACATTAGGCACCATGACCTTCGAGAAGGCTCTGTGTGACCTAGGGTCAAGCATAAACCTCATGCCTCTCTCTGTAATGGAGAAGATAAGGATCTTTGAGGTACAAGCTGCAAGAATCTCACTAGAGATGGCAGACAATTCAAGAAAACAAGCTTATGGACTTGTAGAGGATGTTCTGGTAAAGATTGAAGACCATTACATCCCTACGGATTTTATAGTCCTAGAGACTGGAAAGTGCATTGATGAATCCATCATCTTTGGCAGACCCTTCCTAGACACAGCAAAGGCTGTGATTGATATTGACAGAGGAGAATTGATCATTCAAGTGAATGAAGATTGATCATTCAAGTGAATGAAGAATCCTTTGTGTTTAAGGCTCAAGGATATCCCTCTGTAACCATGGAGAGGAAGCATGAAGAGGTTCTCTCAAAACAGAGTCAAACAGAGCCCCCACAGTCAAACTCTAAGTTTGGTATTGGGAGGCCACAACCAAATTCTAAGTTTGGTGTTGAACCCCCACATTCAAACTCTAAGTTTGGTGTTGGGAGGTTCCAACGTTACTCTGAACATCTGTGAGGCTCCATGAGGGCCCACTGTCAAGCTACTGACATTAAAGAAGCGCTTGTTGGGAGGCAACCTAATGTTATATTTATCTATTTTCCATTGTTATTTTATGTTTTCTATAGGTTGATAATCATGTGAAGTCACAAAAATAATTGAAAAAGCAAAAAACAGAATGAAAAATAGAAAGAAAAATAGCACACACTAGAGGAAAAGCTTTCTGGCGTTTAAATGCCAGCAAGGGCAGCAAATGAGTGTTTAATGCCTAGTCTGGCACCATTCTGGGCGTTTAACACCAGAAAGGGGCACCAGACTGGCGTTTAACGCCAAAAGAGGGCACCAGACTGGCGTTTAACGCCAGAAAAGGGCAGCAGCCCGGCGTTTAACGCCAGGATTGGCAGAAAGGGCGTTTTACACACCACTTGGTGCAGGGATGAGCTATCCTTGACACCTCAGGATCTGTGGACCCCACAGGATCCCCACCTACCCCACCACTCTCTCTCTTCTTCACCCATTCACCAATCACCTCAATACCTCTTCCCAAAAAAAAAACCCACCCATAATGGCCGAACCCTACCCCTCTCTCCACCCGTATATAAACCTTTCTTCACTCTTTCATTTTCACACAACCTAAACACTACTTCTCCCCCTCAGGTGAACCACAAAAGCCCCCTCCATCTCCTCTATTTCCTCTTTTTCTACTCTTTTCTTTCCTCTTTTGATCGAGGACGAGCAAACCTTCTAAGTTTGGTGTGGTAAAAGCGTTGCTTTTTGTTTTTCCATAACCATTTATGGCACCTAAGGCTGGAGAAACCTCTAGAAAGAGGAAAGGGAAGGTAAAAGCTTCCACCTCCGAGTCATTGGAGATGGAGAGATTCATCTCAAGGGTGCATCAAGACCACTTCTATGAAGTTGTTGCCATGAAGAAGTTGATCCCCGAGGTCCCTTTCAAACTCAAAAAGAGTGAATATCCGGAGATCCGACATGAGATCCGAAGAGGTTGGGAAGTTCTTACCAACCCCATTCAACAAGTCAGAATCTTAATGGTTCAAGAGTTCTATGCTAATGCATGGATCACCAAGAACCATGATCAAAGTGTGAACCCGAACCCAAAGAATTGGCTTACAATGGTTCGGGGGAAATGCTTAGATTTTAGTCCGAAAAATGTAAGGTTGGCATTCAACTTGCCCATGATGCAAGGAGATGAACACCCTTACACTAGAAGGGTCAACTTTGATCAAAGGTTGGACCAAGTCCTCATAGACATTTGTGAAGAGGGCACTCAATGGAAGAGAGATTCAAGAGGGAAGCCAGTTCAACTGAGAAGGCATGACCTCAAGCCCGTCGCTAGGGGATGGTTGGAGTTTATCCAACGCTCAATCATTCCCACTAGCAACCGGTCCAAAGCTACTATAAACTGGGCTATCATGATTCATAGCATCATGATTGTAGAGAAAGTACAAGTTCATGAGGTTATATCCCAAGAACTTTATAAGGTGGCGGACAAGTCCTCTACCTTGGCAAGGTTAGCCTTCCCTCATCTCATTTGTCACCTCTGTAATTCAGTTGGAATTAACATAGAGGGAGACATCCTCATTGATGAGGACAAGCCCATCACTAAGAAGAGGATGGAGCAAACAAGAGATCCCACTCATGGACATGAGGAAATTCCTCATCATGAAATCCCTGAGATGCCTCAAGGGATGCACTTTCCTCCACAAAACTATTGGGAGCAAATCAACACCTCCCTAGGAGAATTGAGTTCCAACATGGGACAATTAAGGGTGGAGCATCAAGAACATTCCATCCTCCTCCATGAAATTAGAGAAGATCAAAGAATCATGAGAGAGGAGCAACAAAGGCAAGGAAGAGACATTGAGAAGCTCAAGCACTCCATAAGATCTTCAAGAGGAAGAACAAGCCGCCATCACTAAGGTGGACCCGTTCTTTAATCTCCTTGTTCTTTATTTTTCTGTTTTTCGAAAATTATGCTTTATGTTTTATTTATGTTTGTGTCTTATGATCATTACTATCTTAGTGTCTATGCCTTAAAGTTATGAATGTCCTATGAATCCATCACCTTTCTTAAATGAAAAATGTTCTTAATTGAAAAAGAGAAGAATTGCATGAATTTCAAATTTTATAACAGATTAATTATTTTGATGTGGTGGCAATACTTTTGATTTCTGAATGAATGCTTGAACAGTGCATATGTCTTTTGAATTTGTTGTTCATGAATGTTAAAATTGTTGGCTCTTGAAAGAATGATAAAAAAGGAGACATGTTACTGAGGATCTAAAAAAATCATAAAAATGATTCTTGAAGCAAGAAAAAGCAGTGAATTCAAAAAAAAAAGCAAGCAGAAAAAGCCAATAGCCCTTTAAACTAAAAGGCAAGGATAATAAAAAGGATCCAAGGCTTTGAGCATCAGTGGATAGGAGGGCCTACAGGAATAACATCATGGCCTAAGCGGCTAAACCAAGCTGTCCCTAACCATGTGCTTGTGGCGTGAAGGTGTCAAGTGAAAACTTGAGACTGAGCGGGTAAAGTCATGATCCAAAGAAAAAAGGATGTGCTTAAGAACCCTGGACACCTCTAATTGGGGACTCTAGCAAAGCTGAGTCACAATCTGAAAAGGTTCACCCAGTTATGTGTCTGTGGCATGGATGTATCCGGTGGTGACACTGGAAAACAGAGTGCTTTGGGCCACGACCAAGACTCATAAAGTAGCTGTGTTCAAGAATCATCATACCTAACTAGGAGAATCAATAACACTATCCAGATTCTGAGTTCCTATAGAAGCCAATCATTCTGAACTTCAAATGATAAAGTGAGATGCCAAAACTATTCAGAGGCAAAAAGCTAAAAGCCCCGCTCATCTAATTAATACTGATCTTCATAGATGTTTTTGGAATTCATTGTATATTCTCTTATTTTTATCCTATTTGATTTTCAGTTGCTTGGGGACAAGTAACAATTTAAGTTTGGTGTTGTGACGAGCGGATAATTTATACGTTTTTTGGCATTGTTTTTAGAATGCTTTTAGTATATTTTAGTTAGTTTTTATTATATTTTTATTAGTTTTTATTTAAAATTCACTTTTCTGGACTTAACTATGAGTTTGTGTATTTTTCTGTTATTTTAGGTATTTTCTGGCTGAAATTGAGGGACCTGAGCAAAAATCTGATTCAGAGGCTGAAAAGGGCTGCAGATGCTGATGGATTCTGACCTCCCTGCACTCGAAGTGGATTTTCTGGAGCTACATATACCCAATTGGTGCGCTTTTATTTGCGTTGGAAAGTAGACATCGAGGGCTTTCCAGCTATATATAATAGTCCATACTTTGCCCGAGATTTGTTGGCCCAAACAGGCGTTCCAAATCAGCTTCAGAATTCCCGGTGTTAAACGCCAGAACTGGCACAAAAGTGGGAGTTAAACGCCCAAACTGGCACAAAAGCTGGCGTTTAACTCCAAGAAAAGTCTCTACACATGGAAGCTTCAATGCTCAGCCCAAGCACACACCAAGTGGGCCCGGAAGTGGATTTTTACGTCATTTACTCATTTCTGTAAACCTTAGGCTACTAGTTCTCTATAAATAGGACTTTTTGCTATTGTATTAGAAGAATCTTTCAATCTTCGGATCATCTTTTGATCATGTTTTTATGATTGAACCCTCTTCTAGGAGGCTGGCCATTCGGCCATGCCTAGACTTTGTTCTTATGTATTTTCAACGGTAGAGTTTCTACACACCATAGATTAAAGTGTGGAGCTCTGCTGTACCTCGAGTATTAATGCAATTACTATTGTTCTTCTATTCAATTCAGCTTATTCTTGTTCTAAGATATCACTTGTTCCTCAACTTGATGAATGTGATGATCCGTGACACTCATCATCATTCTCACCTATGAACATGTGCCTGACAACCACCTCCGTTCTACCTTAGATTGAGTGGATATCTCTTGGATTCCTTAATCAGAATCTTTGTGGTATAAGCTAGAATCCATTGGCGGCTATTCTTGAGAATTCGGAAGGTCTAAACCTTGTCTGTGGTATTCTGAGTAGGATTCAGGGATTGAATGACTATGATGAGCTTCAAACTCGCGATTGTGGGGCGTTAGTGACAGACGCAAAAGAATCACTGGATTCTATTCCGACATGATCGAGAACCGACAAATGAATAGCCGTGCTGTGACAGAGCGCGTTGAACATTTTCACTGAGAGGACGGGACTGTAGCCATTGACAACGGTGATGCCCAACATACAACTTGCCATGGAAAGGAGTAAGAAGGATTGGATGAAGACAGTAGGAAAGCAGAGAGACGAAAGGGACAAAGCATCTCCATACGCGTATCTGAAATTCTCACCAATGAATTACATAAGTATCTCTATCTTTATTTTATGTTTTATTCATCTTTTAATCATTAATCCTCCATAACCATTTGAATCCGCCTGACTGAGATTTACAAGATGACTATAGCTTGCTTCATACCAACAATCTCCGTGGGATCGACCCTTATTTGCGTAAGGTTTATTACTTGGACGACCTAGTGCACTTGCTGGTTAGTTGTGTGAAGTTATGATAAAGAGTTAAGATTGCAATTGAGCGTACCATGTTGATGGCGCCATTGATGATCAAAATTTCGTGCACTAACCATCCTCCATCCTGCTTGGAAGACAATTTCTGAAGACTTCAAAGTTCAAGCTGGATGCCTTCTCAGGAACTTACTCTTTTGAGATAGATGGTAGAGTAGTGAGCCTCAAACTAGATGAAGCTATAAAGCACCCGCCAGAAGATCATTCCATCTTTTAGTGTGATATTATCGATGAAGTCGTGGCTGAAGTTCATCAAGAAGAAGCAGAAGGGATATAGAGCAAGGTACAAGTGTGGGGAAACCCTCTGAGCTTACTGAATACCCCTTGCTACCACAAATAGCTCCAGATGATCAAGTGCCTCACCAGGAGCAGAAAATGGAATTGAAGCCCCTTCCACCCCACCTCAAGTATGCTTACCTTGAGGATAATTAGAAGCTCCCAGTTATCATTGCAAGGGAACTCACTTCCCCACAGCAAGAGCAGTTGCTTAGTTTACTAAGAAAGCACAAGAAAGCTATTGGTTGGAGCTTGGCGGATATAGTAGGTATCAGCCCTCACGTCTGTGAGCATTGTATATTTTTAGAAGAGGAAACAAGGCCTATCCGTCAACCTCAAAGGCGGTTGAACCCCACCATTCTGGAGGTTGTCAAGAAGGAAGTGACCAGACTGCTTGAAGCTGACATCATCTATCCAATCTCGGATAGTGAATGGGTCAGCCCAGTACAGGTGGCACCAAAGAAATCTGGCATCACCACAGTGAAGAATGAGCATAGGGAACTCATTGCAACTAGAGTGCATAACTCCTGGAGGGTGTGCATTCATTATATGTGCCTCAACCAGGCTACTCGCAAGGATCACTACCCGCTTCCTTTCATCGATCAAATGCTTGATCTCCTGTCAGGTAAATCACACTATTGCTTTCTAGATGGTTACACTGGCTATTTTCAAATTCATATAGCTCTTGAAGAACAAGAGAAAACTACTTTTTCATGTCCCTTTGGAACATACGCATATAAGAGAATACCTTTTGGCTTATGTAATGCACCGGCTACGTTCCAAAGATGCATGATGAGCATTTTCTCAGATCTTCTTGAGAACTGTGTGGAAATTTTCATGGATGACTTTAGTGTGTATGGTGATTCGTTTACCCTTTGCTTGGATAGTTTAGCTAGAGTATTAGACAGGTGTGTTAGTTCAAACCTTGTTTTGAATTTTGAAAAATGTCATTTTATGGTTAAACAAGGTATTATTCTAGGACATGTTATTACTAATACTGGTATTTCAGTTGATCCAGCAAAGGTAGATGTTATTTTTGGTTTACCTTTCCCTTTCTTCGTGAGGAAAGTCCGTTCATTTCTTGGTCATGCAAGTTTTTACCGACACTTTATCAAGGACTTCAGTAACGTAGCACTGCCTTTATCCCGTGCAGAAGGATGTTGAGTTCGAGCTGAGTACGGACTGCATGGGAGTATTCGATAAGCTGAAGACCACGTTGACCCTAGCCCCCTATTGTGAGAGGGCCCGACTGGAGTCAACCGTTTGAGATAATGTGTGACACCTCTAATTACGCAGTAGGAGCGGCGCTAGCTCAGTGAGAAGGTAGGGACCCTTTTATAATTGCCTATGCATCTAAGACCTTAGATACTGCTCAGTCTAATTATACTACCACTAAAAAAGAGCTGCTGGCCATTGTTTTTGCTCTGGATAAATTCTGAGCCTACTTACTTGTTACTAAGGTGTTAGTATACTCAGACCATGCAGCTCTAAAATATTTATTAGCTAAGAAAGAGTCCAAACCAAGGCTCATACGTTGGATATTGTTGCTGCAAGAATTTGATTTAGAAATCAAAGATATGAGTGGTTCCCAAAATTTAGTGGCGGACCACTTGAGTAGCCTTGAGCATATTAAGAATGACTCCACTCCTATCAATGATGCTTTTCCATTTGATAGCTTGCACACAATATCTGAAGTAGTTCCTTGATACGCTCCTATAGCTAATTATTTGGTCAGTCGTACCTTCCCTCCTAATTTTACTAAGCATCAAAAGGACAACCTTAAAAGCGAGTCCAAATATTATATATGGGATGACCCATATTTATGGAGATGTAGTGCTGACCAGATAATTAGAAGGTGTGTCCCACCGTCAGAATTCCAGTTAATTTTAGAGGCCTGCCACTCTTCAGAGAGTAGTGGACATTTTGGTCCTCAGAGGACGGCTTAAAAAATTTTGGACTGTGGATTCTGGTGGCCCACACTATTTAAGTGTGGAGAGGTCACTACCTGACTTTTGGAGGTAATCTTTCTCTCTTAATACCAATATGCAATTTTTCTTTTGTTAGATAGGATAGACTGCATGATAATAACTGCTTCCATGTATGTTCTGCTTGGTTGAATGAATGATATTCTTTTCAAGACCCTATTTTAAAGCATTTCACTAATTCAAACTGAAAATTTGTGTTAAACTTGTTTGAAGATTGTAATTTGGAACATGGTTGATAGCTAAGAACACACAACCTGTTAGATTTTGAGCTTAATTATATGGTTATATTATTTAACCATGAATTTTATTCTTGTGTGTTTTCTCTCCTCTATGATTGCAATCTATGGTTTGTTCTATTCTATATCTTCATTGTTTAGTGTATATTCATGCATACATATGACTGAGGCTATCATATGTTATTAGCTCACTTATCCCAAATAGCCTACCATTTTATCTACTCTTGTTTGCCACTTTGAGCCTTTTAACCCCTATTTCTTCTTTATTTCACCACATCACTAGCCTTAAGCGGAAAAAACAATTAATTACCCCAATTGAATCTTTGGTTATCTTAAGATAGAGATTGTGTGTCAATTAAGTGTGTGGAAATGTGGAAACTTTGATTGATGAGAATGGGTATTATTTTTATTGACAAAAGAATTAAGAAATTGGGTGCTACTCATGTAAAATTATGAAATTCATATGCATTGATTTACTGTGCTTTCATATTTTTATTCAATATATATATATACATATATATATATATATATATATATATATATATATATATATATATGGGACAAAATCACCCCAAGGTTAAATAAAAAAATCAATACATATGTGGTGAAAAAAAATTTTGATACGTGAGTATGTGATAAATACAAAAACGAGATTATGGGTAGCTAGGCATGATTTTAGAATTATATATAGTGTGTGTATGTGTTATGTGAGAACTTAGGTTAGTCAAAGAATCAATTCATAGCTCACTTGGCCATACATATATCCTCACCTTTACCTTAGCCCTATTACAACCTTGAAAAGACCTCATGATGTTTGCATTTGTACACTAGATATTTGTTGATTGGTTAGATGAAGAGAAAAGCTTTAAGAAACATGACTAGAGGAGACTAGAGTGGATTAACCCTAAACAACTGAGTGATTAGAGTGCATATACTTTCCCAGTGAGGGTTCAATGCTTGATTCTATGTTCCCAGCTTTCATGAGTTATCTTCTTACCAGTTTACTTGCTTCTTATTGTGTTATTTGAAATTGTGGAATCTGATTTATGTTTGTCTTGGAATACTTGTTTACTTTTTACCATGTAGGTAGAAACATCTTAGCATGTAGTTGCATTCATATACATAGGTTGCACTGCATGAGTCTTGTTTTCCCCATTCATTCTTTTGATCTCCTTGACTTTAGCATGATGACATGCTAATATTTAAGTATGAGGAGATTGATAAACCATTATTTTATGGTTTATCTTGTGCTAAATTGAGTAGTTTTTATCAATGCTTAGCACACTAATTCATACAAACTGCATGGTTTTACAAATCCTTCCCAATTTTGTTCTATAGTTGAAAACTTGCTTTCTATGCCCTTAAATCGTGCATTTTTTATTCCCCTTTATACAATTCGATGTCGTGATCCGTGTGTTAAGTGTTTTCACGCTTTATAGGGCAGGAATGGCTTAGAGGATGGAAAGGAAGCTTGCAAAAATAGAAGGAATACAAGAAACGAAGGAGCTGACCAGCGAGAATCAATGCGCATGAGTGGCTCACGCGCGCGCATAATTTGGTCCATAGCGACGCGGACGCGTACTTAACGCATACGCGTGACACACACAAAGAACCATCGATGCGCACGCGTACTTGACGCGTACGCGTGACATGCGTCACGTGCAAAAATTGCAGACGACACTGAGGGCGATTTTGGGCTAAGTTTGGACCCAGTTTTCGGCCCAGAAACACAGGCTAGAGCCAGGGGACAACAGGGACTCAACGTACATTCACACATTCTCAATCATTAGGTTTAGTTTTAGTTTTGAGAATCTTAGAGAGAATTTACCCCTTCCTCTAGGGTTCTTCATATTCATATTTTTTCTAGTTTTATGCTTTTGGATTGGACATTGAGAAGAGTTACTACCTCCATTAAAGTTTCTATCATTATAGTTTGTTTTCTATTTCCTTACTCTTTTATTTCCCATTTACCTTATTCATAGTTATATATGGATACCTTTGATTATGGAATTAATTAATGCAAGGATATTTTTCTGTTTTAATTTCATTATTTGTTGATTATATTCAATTGAGTTTTATTACCATGTCTTCTTCATACTCCCTTTACATGCATGCAAAAATGGCATCCCTATCAATGAAGTAGGTTCTCAACTTGACTTTGGAGTTGATTAATAGGAGACCCTTGAGTTGGAATACTCAAGAGTTGACTAGTAATTGGAAGTTGTTGGCTGGCTCTCTAGTTACTAACGCTAATTCTTCCCAAGGGAGAAGATTAGGACTTGTGAATAAGAGTTGGCTCAATTACTTGACTTTCCTTTATTCGATAAGGGTTAACTAAGTAAAAATAATAACCTGTTACTATTACTCTTGGGAAAATCCAACAAGGATAGAACTTCTGATTAATCTTCTCCTAGTCAAGGCTATTATTTCAACTACATAAAATCCATTTTTAATTTCCATTGCTTTAATTTATAATCATTTATTTGCCCATTCCCTAAACTCCAAATTTTTTCAGAAATCTCCTGACCAATAAATAGCACTCTCTCAGCAACTCGTTGGGAGAGGACCTGGGAATTCTACTTCCAGTATTTTATTCTTAATTTGTGACAAACCCCTTTTAAATTGATACATGGAATTTTCATCGATTAAGAACTGTACTTGCAACGCTACTTTCCATTATAAATTCTTAATCGGTAATTTTCTGCACGTCACCTCCAAGCCTAAGAAACTCCTAATCCACTAATATTCCTTGCTTACTCACCACGTGACCAAGAAATTTCACTTCAGACTTCTAGAATTCACAGTTAGATAGCTTGGCATATGACTTCCTATCCTTCAGGATTTGTAGCACTATTCGTAAGTGCGCTGCATGCTCATCCTCTATCTTAGAGTAGATAAACTTATTCAGATAAACACAACCACAAACTTATTCAGATACGGATGAAAAATCCTGTTCATATAATCCATGAATATCACCAGAGCATTAGTCATTCCAAAGGACATCATTGTGTATTAATAGTGGCCATAGCGCGTTCTAAAGGCAGTTTTGGGAATATCCTCATCTCTGACCCTTATCTGATGGTACACGGAACGTAAATCAATCTTAGAGAACACACCGGCTACCAGTAACTGGTCCATCAAGTCGTCAGTCCTTGGCAACGGATACTTATTCTTCACAGTAATCTTATTCAACTGCTGATAATCAACACATAAACGCATACTCTCATCTTTCTTCTTCACCAGTAATACTGGTGCACCCCACAGAGAGACACTCAATCGGATAAAGTTTTTATCAAATAGATCCTCCAATTGAGACTTCAACTCGGCCATTTCTAGAGGTGACATCCTATAAGGAGCACTCGAGATCGGTCCGGCCCCAGACACTTGATGGTGTTTTTGTGGAAAAATGAATTTCCAACACACAAATCCAACCGGCAAGTATACCGGGTCGCATCAAGTAATAATAACTCACAAGAGTGAGGTCGATCCCACAGGGATTGATGGATCAAGCAACTTTAGTGGGTGATTAGTTTAGTCAAGCTAACATTTAAGTGAGAATTGTGGCAGCAAAATGTAAATAGCAATGAACTTAAAGTGCAGAATGTAAATAGGCAGGAAGCTTAAAGAACAAGCAATGTAAATTGCAGAAACTTAAATGACAAGAAATGTAAATTGCTTGAATCTTAAATGGATCAGGGATGTGGGTTTGAAGAAATTAATCAAGGAAAAATAAATTGCAACAAGTAGAAGAGTAGAGGATTGATTCAATGGAACTAGATCTTAACAGAAAAGTAAAAATGCCTTAAAGAATTTAGAACAGAAAAGCAATGCTTAAGTTGCAGCAATTTAAAAGTGATTGAAGATCTCAGGAGTGGAGGAGACTAGATAACAAGTCTAGATCTCAAATCCTTCCTTGATCCAACAAGAACAATTGCAAAAGAAATTAAGGAAAGCAAATTGCATAAATCGCAGAAGAAGAAGAAATGAATAGAAAGTAGAATTCAATTATGCAGAAAACTAAAGAAGAGATCTCAAGGTGAGATTGAAACAGAAGTTCTTCAATTCTTCACCCAAGATCCAAAACGAAAATGAAAACTAAGAGAGCTTTCTAATGGAGCTCCCCTTCTGAAATGAGAGTGATGCCTTTATATAGGCTTTTCAAAGTGAAAAATGAAAATGAAATTAAAACAAATTACAAAAATGAAAATCCTAATTTAATTGATCCATGTGCCTTTGAGTGATGATGTGGGCTTTGCTTGCTTTGGATTTGAGGAGAAATGGGTTTGGTTGGCCTTGATTCAATTTGGAGAAGACTTGAATTTAAATGAAATTTTGGTTAAATTTTGGCCCATGTTGCTCCCAGGAGGCTGCCCTGCCCTTGTCGAGGGCAGGGCAGGAAAGTGTGCGTGCTGGTGCTTGTGCGTGCGAGCTTGGTGTGTGAAGATGCTGCCCTGCCCTTGTGGAGGGCAGGGCAATGTTGCCTTGCATGTGTGTCTTGCGCACTCACTTCCTTGGACCGTGTCATGATGCCCTCCTCACTCCCCTTAGGTGCTTGGTTTGAAACTTGGTGAAAGCACTTGTGGAGCAATTTTTTTCTTGATTTTCCATGAAGAGCACGACATTGCCCTGCTCTCCAAGAGGGCAGGGCAGAAAATTGAGCGCTACTTTGTTTTGGAGTGAGGCTCCAGCTTCGAGCCTTGGTGGAAGCACTTTAGTTTATTTTCGCTTATTTTTTGCCCTTAAAGATGCCTCTCGTTCCTGCCTCAATTGTACGCCAAATATGGATTGCTATATATCGTTGGAAAGCTCTGAATGTCAGCTTTCCAACGCAACTGGAAGCACATCAATTGGACGTCTGTAGCTCAAGTTATAGCCCTTTGAAGGAGGCATGGTCATGCTGTGAGCGCCCAGATTTTACCTTAGTGAAATTCTTGCTTCCAACCTCAATGTGCATCACGATTCTGCCCTGCCCTTGGCAAGGGCAGGGCAGTGTGCGTGCTGGTTGTTTTCCTCTTTAATTTGGTCATGGGCCACACTTTTAAAAGCGTGGCCTAAGGCTCCAAAGTGTGCTCCAACTTCAAAGTGTGTCCCAAAGCTCTTTTTTTCTCCTTTTTTGTGCTTCTTTGCTTCTTTTTCTTCTTATTTCCTACAAGATTTATAAAATTAAAATATCAAGAAAATATATCATTTAAGTACAAAAGCATTCAATATTTAAGCACAAATTATCAATTTCTTGTATTAAAAGCATAGAAAAATAGGTATATGATGACATGTCATCAACACCAACTCAATAGCAAACTCAACCTCTCGGTTAGGTGGAAACTCATCAATGTCCTCAGGAAACACCTCCAGAAACTCACACACAACCGGAATTTGCTCCAAGCTTTGATCATCACCCGAAACACCCACAGTTAGCAACAATATACCCTGGCATTTGGCTCGAGAACAATTCACCTTCATAGAATTCAGGTAGTAGCTATTTGCTACAACCGGCCCTTCTGTGTCCTCGGGCATAAAACACACTGATTTTGTGGAATAATCAAGTAGAACATGGTTCTTGGATAACCAGTCCAACCCCAAAATGAGATCAAGACCAGTCATTGGCAGACAAATTAAGTCATCACGAATTCACGCTGTTGTATTCAAAATAGAACTTGGGGGCACCCTAACCTAGTCATCATAGCCTCGTGGGTAGCATTATACACCTTTAAATCATATCCTATGACTACTATTTTCAATCCTAACTCATCAGCCTTCTCAAATGCAATAAATGAATGTGAAGCTCCAGAATCAAACAAGGCATTCAAAATTTTACCAGTTATCTCACAATTACCTCGGATCAATGTCTCTGACCCATCAGCATCTACTGTAGAAGTAGTATATACTCTCCCTGGCTGCTGTACTCTACCTGTCTCATTCCTCTTCTTCTCTGGGTAACTATTAGCCAATTGTCCAGGCTCCCCACAGGAATAATTGACTCCAGTCCCAAACCTATATGGCCCCAAATGAAACTTTTCACATCTGTGACAACTCAAATCCTACTGTGGCTGCTTCCCCTGTCTTCTTCCTGATTAGCATTGGTATTAGGCCTCCTGAAGTTGCCTTGTCCCTAGTTATTCTGAGGGACAAAGCCACCATGCTTGAACTGTCTGCCCTCAGGTGCAAAATTCCTCCCTGTAGTCCTCTGGAATGGTATCCTTATATTCCCTTTTTCTACTGCAGCCCTTCTGACACACTCCTCAGGCACCGTGCTCTTATTCACAAGCTCAGAGAACACCCGAATCACCATAGGTGCTATAAATATCTGAAGATCACTCCGAAGGCCTCCTTCATATTTTATGCACATCCACTCAGCAAAGTCCTTAGGAGCTCCCTGACAGATTTGTGAAAAGCGACACAGTTCCTCAAATTTGCTTGTGTACTCAGTAATGGTCATCTGGCCCTGTTTCAGCTGAAGTAGTTCAAGTTCTTTAGCATTTCTAATTGAGTTGGGAAAATATTTCTTATAGAATTCTTCTCGGAACAACTCCCAGGAGATCACAACCCATCAGGCTGCAAGATATGCCTCACGCATTGCCACCAATGCTGGGCTTCACCGTGTAGCTGGTAGGTTCCAAACTCAACCCACTGTTCATCAGGAACCTTCTGAGCCTGTAATGCTCACTCAATAGCTTGTATCCAATTATCCGCATTAGTAGGGTTCGAGGTTCCTCTGAATGTCGGAGGATGAACCTTCAAGAAGGAAAAAAGTGACATAGGGCCATTATCACCATTATTGCAATTATTTCCATTATTTATCTTGTTTCCCAGGGCTTCAGCTGTCACTTGCATTACGTGGCCATATTTTCTAAGGTGGCCATGAAGTCTACAGGGTTAGGAATATTTCCTGTCGCTTCAGGCATCGCATTGCCTAGTCTGGCTCTACCTCACATGCATCCGCGTCTGCGAGACAACATCTGGTCCCTATACACACCAATCAAGTGATATTAAGTTGATTAGTCTCAATATCACAAATCCAGTGCTTTAAGTCCCAAATGCATGCTCATGAACGTTTACGCCACATATATCAGTTAGATATCCTACTAGCACATAGACACATGCACAGAGAATGCACAGAAGCATAATCAGTCTGTCCTTAGGCTCTATAGGAACGAACTACTCTGATACGATAATGTAATACCCTACTACTCTGAGTTTTATGCTTAAGTCGTAGAATAGAGCTAGTGTGGTTGATAAACCACTATTTTATAGTTTATATTGTGTTTAATTGTGTGGTTTTGTCGTGATCTTTACCCACTTATTCATCAATTTAGCATGCATTTAGATTTCCTTCCTGAATTTATTACATGTTTGAAAATTGCTTCCTAGAGACTTTAATTATTTAATTTTAATTCTCCTTTATTCCATTCGATGACGTAATCTGTGTGTCAAGTGTTTCAGGCTTTATAGGGCATGAATGAGATAGAGATTGGAGAGGAAGCTAGCAAACATGGAAGGAACATAAGAATTTGAGAAGATAACCAGCGAAAAGTGACGCGGTCGCATGGCTCAAGCGACCGCGCGAAGGAGCGCAAATCGCAGTGACGCGGCCGCATGGCTTGCGCGGCTGCGCGGATTGGAAAGCACAAGCAACGCGGTAACGTGGGCGATGCGAATGCGTGAAGAGGAAAAGCGCTAGCGATGCGTACGCATGGACGATGCGATCGCGTGACATGCGCGATCTGCATAAACTGCAGAATCTGAAACCAGCGACTTTGGACCCTATTTCGGCCCAGTTTTTCGGCCCGGAAAAGCAGACTAGAGTCAGAGAATATGCAGAAACAAGAGACACATTCATTGAGTAGTTTAGATCTAGTTTTTGACTCTCTTAGGTTTTTCTCTCTAGTTTTGAGAATTTTAATTTTCAATTGATCTTAGCATTGGAACATCGAGAAGAGTTATTTTCCTCATCAAGACTTCATCACCCTAGTTTGCTCTCTTAACTTGGTTTTATTCTTCCATGTTCTTTGTTATGTTCAATTTTGTCATTCAGATATTTTTATGATTAATTAATGCAAGGATTATTTCTTTTTAATTTAATTTCCATTCCAATAATCATGTCTTCTTTTAATTCCCTTTCATGTGCCATGAATTCTTTATTTACAATGCGTGAGTAGTTTTATTACTAGATGGGGAGTTGATTAAAGGGAACTCTTGAGTTGGAAGGATTGAAAGAAAAAATTTGTAATTGGGTTAAATGTTGGATCGCTATCCTGTCACCGACGCCAATTCCTTTAAACTAAGTGGGTTGCAACTTGTGAACAGATCTGGCATTTACACTTGTTTGACTTTCACTTATCTAGTAAGGGATAACCAAACAGAACAACTATTAATTATAAATTAATCTTACAATCACACCATCAATGATAGAGAGTCTAACCAATCAATTCCCAATCAAGGCCTTTCATTTTTATTATTTAAATTCCTCAATTTAAATCCCAATTTACTTAGCTCAACTTTTTTTGGAATATCTGATTAATAATACAGCACACTTTTCTGTAACTCGTTGGGAGACGACCTGGGACTTAAAACTCCCAGTAATTTTAATTTAAACTTTCAGTGACATATTTCTAAATTGATAGGCAGATTTTCGGTGAGTTAAGAACTATACTTGCAACGTAACCATTTTAATAAATTTTTAATTCACCATCTTCTGCATCCTCATCAATTTTTGGCGCCGTTGCCGGGGAGTTGCAATAGAGTGCTTATTTTATTAATTAGAATTTATTTATTTGCATTTTCTTTAATTTTGCTACTATGAGCTGCGTGTTTCTTCTGTCAAATGACATGTTCACTTCCTGATCCGCGCTTGTTAATATTCGATCCTGAAATTGAAAGAACAATTTCCCGAATAAGGCGAGAACATTGTAGGTTAGTCCGCTCTGAGGGCGGATCTGAAAGTGAATCTGAGGAAGAAACCAGCCCCCGTTCTACTGATTCGGTTGTTTTACGTGCAGAAAATATGGCAGCTAGAAGAATTACCATTCAGGAGGAAGGAGCTCCTGATTTTACACTGCAACTGTTTCAAGCGCATCATCCAGCGGTAGCTACGGATTTTGAAATAATGACCGCACTGCTAAATTTGATGCCAAAGTTTCATGGCCTACCTGCTCAAGAGCCTATCAAGCACTTGAGAGATTTCCAAGCAGCCTGTTCTACTGTCAGACGTGATGGCGCTGATGAAACTTCAATTCTGCTGAAAGCTTTTCCGTTCGCTCTTGACGGAAAAGCAAGAGAGTGATACTACACTCAACCTCTAGCAAACGTATCCAACTGGGATACACTCAGAAAGGAGTTCCTGGAGAAATTCTTCCCATCTGAAGTTACTGATAAACTGAGGAAGGATATCTCTACAATTGTTCAGGATGACAATGATACTCTCTTTGAATACTGGGAGCGCTTCAATAATCTTCTGGAAGCATGCCCCCACCACATGATTGACAAGATCGTGCTACTCAGCTATGTCACACAAGGTATCAGGCCCCAAGATAAGATCACATTGGAATGTGCCAGCAATGGGTCTATGAAGAAGTACAAGACCACTGATGAAGCTTGGCAATTGATCAGTGATTTAGCTGAATCTACTTGGAATCACAGACAGAAGCAAGGTCGTTCAAGGGCCATTGCAGAAGTATCTTCTGGCATAAAGACTGCTGCTCTAAATCGAAGCATCTGTGAAATGACCAACCTGCTGAAGCAAATGCAGTTAAATCAACAAGCTCAACAAACTCAACCACAGCAAAACCAATAACTAGTTCCACAAAGAATTTGTGGAATTTGTGCTGATTACAGCCATTACACTGATGAATGCCCGCAGCTCCAACACGAAGACAACATGGTGGCATCCACTCACAACTTCTATGACCGCCCCAACCAAGGGCACAATCAAAGTGGAAATAATAACCATGGATGGCAGAACAATTCAAACCAGAATTGAAGGGACAATAATAATAGGGGAGGCAGAGATAATCAGGGAAATCAGAGGTTGAATAATTACAACAACAGGCAGCAAAATCAACCTTACCGAGCACCTCACCTAAGGCAAAACCAAGGACCACCGAACAACCAGCAGCAAACCTCTCAATTTACTCATTCTTCTGTATCTTCTAATGAAGAATTATTACAAGCTTTTGAGAAAAGACAACTGGCCATGGAAAATACCATCATGAACAGTATTAACGCCAGTCTGAATGGTTTCACCTCTACTCTGCAAGCTTTTATGACACAACTTGGTTCAGCACAAAATTCCAGTAACCAACCTTCAAGCACCACTGGAATCCCCTCTCAACCATTACCCAATCCAAAGGGAGGCATTAATGCCATCACACTGAGGTCCGGAACCACGCTGCAGGAGAGGAATCAGGAGGACCCACGCTCACCAGAATACGCCTCAGCTGAAGAGGTGGTAGAAATCGAAGATGTTGAAGAGGAAGAAGATATACAGGACATAGCTGAAGAAGAGATAGCTCAACCACAGGAAGAGGCACAAAAAGGTGCAGGCACCACAGAAAACACTACTCCCATTCCATTTCCACAACTTGCAAGAAAGCCTAGGAAGTAGCTAAAATGGTAGAAATATTCAAAAAGGTTGAGGTAACTGTTCCCCTTTTTGATGTTATTCAGCAGGTACCTAAATATGCAAAGTTTCTAAAAGACTTATGTATCCATAAAGATAAAATTACTGAATTAGAAACTATTCCTTTAGGTAGTTCTATATCTGCTTTAATGGGAGGATTACCTGAAAAATGTAGTGATCCAGGTCCTTGCAAAGTTAGTTGTACTATTGGTGGTGTAGTAATTTATGATTGCATGTGTGATTTAGGAGCATGTGTCAATATAATGCCTTTGTCTATATATGATGTTTTAAGGCTCCCTCCCTTAAAAAGGTCGGCAGCTCGTTTTGTGTTAGCAGATAAAAGCATTATTACAGTTGCTGGAGTTGCTGAAGATGTTTTGGTGAACATTAAAGGGCTCACATTTCCCACTGATTTTTATATCTTGGAAATGCCCCATAATGATTCAGATAAGCCATCATCAATCCTACTTGGAAGACCATTCCTGAAGACATCAAAATTCAAATTGGATGCTTTTTCAGGGACATACTCCTTTGAAATCAATGGCCGCATAGTAATCTTCAATCTGAATAGAGTCATTGACAACCCCCCAGAAGATCGTTCTATCTTCCACTGTGATGTCATAGACGAAAGTGTGGCTGAAGTTCAAAAGGAAGAGTTTGAAGAGAGGCACACTGGACAAGGTCCAAGTGTGGGGACCCTCTTAACTGACAATGAGGACACTTCGCCATTTTCACAAGCCCCAGATAACCCAGAGCCTGTCCATGATCAAAAGTTAGAATTGAAACCTCTCCCTCCACATCTTAAATATGCTTACCTTGAGGATGAGCAGAAGCTTCTAGTTATTATTGCAAGAGAACTGACTTCTCAACAAGAAGAACAGCTACTTGATGTGTTGAGGAAGCATAAGAAGGCAATAGGGTGGAGTTTGGCAGACATAGTGGGAATCAACCCTCAAATATGCGAGCACAGAATATTTTTAGAAGAGGGAGCAAGACCTGTCCATCAACCACAAAGAAGATTGAATCCTACCAACTTGGAAGTTGTCAAAAAGGAAGTGACCAGACTATTGGAGGCCGGTATCATATATCCCATTTCAGACAGTGAATGGGTAAGCCCAGTGCAAGTGGTGCCCAAGAAGTCCAGAGTCACTACAGTGAAAAATGAGCATAGAGCGCTCATAGCAACTAGAGTTCAGAATGCTTGGAGAGTCTGCATTGATTACAGACGTCTCAACCAAGCTACTCGTAAGGATCACTATCCACTTCCATTCATTGATCAAATGCTGGATCGCCTGTCAGGTAAATCACATTATTGCTTTTTAGATGGTTACACAGGTTATTTCCAGATTCATATAGCTCCTAAGGATCAGGAAAAGACTACTTTTACATGTCCTTTTGGGACCTATGCTTATAAAAGAATGCCCTTTGGCTTGTGCAATGCACCAGCTACTTTCCAAAGGTGCATGATGAGTCTTTTCTCTAATCTTATTGAGGACTGTATGGAAGTTTTTATGGACAATTTTAGCGTTTATGGTGATTCTTTTAACCTTTGCTTAGATGGATTATCTAGAGTATTAGATAGATGTATTAATACAAACCTTGTATTGAATTTCGAAAAATGCCACTTTATGGTAAAGCAAGGGATTGTATTGGGACATGTGGTATCTAATAATGGCATTTCTGTAGACCCAGCAAAGGTGAATGTTATTTCTAGTCTACCTTACCCCTCTTCTGTGAGGGAAGTCCGTTCGTTCCTTGGCCATGCAGGTTTCTACAGGAGATTTATTAAGGATTTTAGTAAGGTGGCACTTCCCTTATCCAGATTACTACAAAAGGATATTGAGTTTGAGTTCAGTGAAGATTGCAAACAAGCATTTGATAAGCTAAAGACTGCTCTAACTCAAGCTCCAATTGTGAGAGGACCCGATTGGAGCCAGCCATTTGAAATCATGTGTGATGCTTCCAACCATGCGGTAGGAGCAGTGCTGGCTCAGCGAGAAGGTAAGAATCCTTTTGTTATTGCCTATGCGTCTAAGACTTTAGGCACTGCCAGTCCAATTATACTACTACTGAGAAAGAGCTACTTGCTATTGTTACAAGAGTTTGATTTAGAAATCAAGGATAGGAGTGGTAATCAAAATTTAGTTGCAGACCACTTGAGTCACCTTGAACATATTAAAGATGATTCTACTTCTATAGATGATAATTTTCCTTTTGACAACCTGCAAGCAGTATTTGAAGTAGTCCCTTGGTATGCACCTATTGCTAATTATTTAGTTAGCCGCACATTTCCTCCACATTTTTCTAAACATCAAAGAGACAAGCTGAAAAGCGAGTCTAAATATTATATATGGGATGACCCATATTTATGGAGATGTGGCGCTGACCAGATAATTAGATGTTGTGTACCTCAATTAGAATTCCAGTCCATTTTAGAGGCCTGTCACTCATCTGAGAGTGGAGGACATTTTGGCCCTCAACGAATAGCTAGAAAGATCTTAGACTGTGGATTCTGGTGGCCTACTCTTTTTAGAGATGCTGCTGAGTTTTGTAAATCTTGTCACCCATGCCAGAAATTTGGTAACATATCCAAGAGGGATGAGATGCCTCAACAATATATGCTTTTCTGTGAAATTTTTGATGTTTGGGGCATTGACTTCATGGGTCCATTTCCAAATTCTAGTGGATATTTTTATATATTATTAGCTGTAGATTACGTTTCCAAATGGGTGGAAGCAATTCCTACCCGCACTGATGATGCTAACACTGTTGTTTCCTTTGTGAGAAACCATATTATATGCCGCTTTGGATCACCACGAGCGATCGTGAGCGATCAAGGCACCCATTTTTGTAACAGGAGACTAACCGGATTGATGAAGAAGCATGGGATAATCCATAAAGTTGCAACAGCTTACCATCCCCAAACTAATGGGCAAGCCGAGGTGTCAAACAGAGAAATTAAACGTATCTTGCAAAAGATAGTAAAGCCTCACAGAAAAGACTGGAGCACCAGACTACAAGATGCACTGTGGGCATATAGAACAGCATACAAGACACCCATTGGGATGAGTCCTTTCAGCCTAAATCAGAATTTTGCTCTGCTCCCTCAATTTCAGCTAGAAAATACCTGAAATCACAGAAAAACACACAAACTCATAGTAAAGTCCAGAAATATGATTTTTGCTTAAAAACTAATAAAATTCTATTAAAAACTAATTAAAGCATGCTAAAATCTATATGAAATTACCCCCAAAAGGCGTATAAAATATCCGCTCATCACAACACCAAACTTAAACTGTTGCTTGTCCCCAAGCAACTAGATAAATAAAATAGGATAAAAAGAAATTAAGAAGCAATAATATCTCAGAGTTTTAAGTGAAGCTCAGATTCTAATTTAGATTAGCGGGGCTAGTAGCTTTTTGTTTCTGAACAGTTATGGCATCTCACTTTATCCTTTGAAATTCAGAATGATTGGCATATATAGGAACTCAGAATTCAGATAGTATTATTGATTCTCTTAGTGTAGTATGTTGAATCTTGAACACAGCTACTTTATGAGTCTTGGCCGTGACCCTAAGCACTTTGTTTTCCAGTATTACCACCGGATACATAAATGCCATAGACACATAACTGGGTGAACCTTTTTAGATTGTGACTTAGCTTTGCTCAAGTCCCCAAATTAGAGGTGTCCAGAGTTCTTAAGCACACTCTTTTGCCTTGGATCACGACTTTAACCACTTAGTCTCAAGCTTTTCACTTGGACCTGAATGTCACAAGCACATGGTTAGGGACAGCTTGATTTAGCCGCTTAGGCCTGGATTTATTTCCTTGGGCCCTCCTATCCATTGATGCTCAAAGCCTTGGATCCTTTTCATCCTTGACTTTTGGTTTAAAGGGCTATTGGCTTTTTCTACCTCTTGCTCTCTCTTCTTTTTTTTTCACTGCTTTTTCTTGCTTTAAGAATCAAATTCATAATTTTTCAGATCAGCAGTAATATTTCTCGTGTTCCTCATTCTTTCAAGGGCCAATAATTTTAACATTCATAAAATTCAAGATAAAAAATATGCACTGTTCAAGCATTCATTCAGAAGACAAAAAGTATTGCCACCACATATAATTAATTATAATTTTTCTTATTAAGAACTCGAAGGATATAAATTACCTCTTTATTTTAAAAATCTACTATTTTATTCATATTTGATGATGATGAGAAAAATAAATTATAACTTAATTGGAAATAAAATCAAAATAGATATACTAATTACCACTACTCCTATATAACTTCTAAGGTAAATTCCTATAGTAACAACTATCACAGAGTTAAAGCTAAGATTAGAACTCAACAACCTGTATTTTGGGAAGTGGATGTTCCTCTAGTCTGTGGGGTGCTTGGTCCTTCAAGAATTAATTTCTGACGCTTCAGTTCCCTCAAGTCACGCCCTTGCTCCTCTTGTTCCCTAAGCATTTCGCAAAGCATGCTATTTTGATTATCCTGTTCTTCCTTTATTTGGTCCAAAGCTTCTTGCAACTTGGAAACAGATGCCTCAAGATGCTCCCAGTATTCAAATTGAGGGATTTCTTGGAGGAATTCCTGTGCTCTCCTCTTGATGGGGTCATCCTGCAACTGTTGTTTTTCCATTGATATTTTAGTGATTGGCCGCTCAACTGAGATATACTCAGTTATTCCCATCCTTACTCCAGCATCTTTGCAGAGCATAGAAATTAAGCTTGGATAAGCCAATTTGGCATCTTTAGAGTTCTTGTTTGCTATTTTGTAAAGTTCACACGAGATTAGTTGATGAACTTCTACTTCTCTTCCCAACATGATGCAGTGAATCATCACAGCTCTTTTAACAATGACTTTAGAACGGTTGCCAGTGGGCAATATAGAATGCCCAATGAAGTCCAACCAGCCTCTGGCGACTAGTTTGAGATCTTCTCTCTTGAGTTGAATTGGGATGCCAATGGTGCTGGTGGTCCACCTGGCTCCAGGGATGCATATATCCTCTAGAATCTTTTCCAGGACCTTATTTGTTCTCATCATTCTCCTATTAAAGGAGTCTGGGTCATTTTTCAGCTGAGGCAGCTCAAAGATCTCCCTGATTTTGTCAGGGTGGATGTGAACAATATTTTCTCTGACCAAGGTCCAATAGTCATAGAGGGCAGTTCCAGATATTCTTTGCCTGTCTGTTTGCCACAAATTAGCATAGAACTCCTGAACCATATTCCTTCCTACTTTTGTTTCAGGATTGGCTAGGATTTCCCAGTTCCTATTTTGAATTTGCTCTTGGATCTCTGGATATTCATCTTCTTTCAGATCGAACTTGACTTCCAGGATCACTGATCTTAAACCCATTATTTTGTAGTAATGGTCTGAATGTTCTTTGGTTAAGAACTTCCCTTGATTCCAAAGTGGTTTTGGAATACTCTCTTTCTTGCCTCTTCGAGTGGATTGTTTTCCTTTAGGAGCCATGATCTAAGTGAGTATGTTTTTGTGATAAGGGATGAACACACCAAACTTAGAGGTTTGCTTGTCCTCAAGCAAAAGAAAAGAAATGAGAGGGATAGAAGGAGAGCTAATGTCGAATGGTGGATGAGAGGAGGGAGGCCGAATGTAGATTTTAAAGGGAGGGGGTGGGTTTTCGAAAATATTAAAAAGATAAGATAGAAGATATGATTTATAAAAGATAAATAAGAAAAAGATATAATTTAAAATTAAAGTTTTGATTGATATTTGAAAAAGATAAATCTGAATATTTGAAAAAGATTTTAAAAGATAATTGTGTTTTGAAAAGAGTTGGATTGGATTGGAAAAAGATTTGTGTTTACGCATGAAGATATATTTGATATTTTTGAAAAAGGGATTTTAGAAATTAGGGTTTTTAGAAATTAGGATAAATTTTTTTTTTGGAATTGAAGGATGATAGTTTGGAACATGTTTATGCAAGAAATCATAAATTGAAATATAGAGAATTAAAAATTTTGTGAAGTAAAAACGAATTTACCTCCTCCCCACCATCCTGGCGTTAAACGCCCAAACACTGCATGTTTTGGGCATTTAACGCCCATGTGCAGCTTCTCCTAGGCGTTCAACGCCCAGCTGTTGCTTCTTTCTGGCGTTGAATGCCATGAACTTCTTTGTCACTGGGCGTTTTTCTGAATGCCCAGGACGCTGCAAATCTGGCGTTGAACGCCCAGAAGGTGCTTCTTTCTGGCATTCAACGCCCAGAAGATGCTCCTTTCTGGCATTTAACGCCCAGATGGCTATCCTTACTGGCGTTGAACGCCCAGTAGGTGCTTCTTTTGGGCATTCAATGCCCAAAACAGCTTTTACTGGTTTTTTCGCACCAATGAGCTTCCTTTTTTGCTATTTTATCCTCTGATTCCTTTTGTAACTCTGTGAACTTAAGCAGTTGCTATTTTACCTTGAAGATACTTGACATATACCTGTAAAAATTAATTAATTAACAAATAAGCTTTGTAAATGGCTGGATTACCTCCCAGCAAGCGCTTCTTTATTGTCTTTAGCTGAACTATTACTGAGCTTTAGTTAAGTCTCAATTTTGAGCATTCTTGCTCAAAATTACTTTCAAGATAATGTTTAACTCTCTGTCCATTAACAATGAACTTTTTGTTAGAATCATTATCCTATAGCTCTACGTATATATATGGTGACACACTTGTAATCACATATGGTCCTTTCTACCAGGATTTCAATTTTCCAGAGAATAATCTGAGCCTAGAACTAAATAGCAGAACTTTCTGCCCTGGCTCAAAGACTCTGGATGACAATTTCTTATCATGCCATTTTTTTGCTTTCTCTTTGTAAATTTTTGCATTCTCGAAAGCATTGAGTCTAAATTCCTCTAGCTCATTTAACTGGAGCAATCATTTTTCTCCAGCTAACATGGCATCAAGGTTTAGGAATCTGGTTGCCCAGTAGGCCTTATATTCCAGTTCCACTGGCAAGTGACATGCCTTTCCATACACAAGCTGGTATGGAGAGGTCCCTATAGGGGTCTTGAATGCTGTTCTGTATGCCCACAGAGCATCATCCAAGCTTCTTGCCCAATCCCTTCTACGGTTAATCACAGTCCGTTCTAGGATTCTTTTAAGTTCTCTATTAGAGACTTCAGCTTGCCCATTTGTCTGTGGATGATATGGAGTGGCCACTGGTGCACGAAATTGCAATCACACTTTGCAATCCCGCACAACTAACCAGCAAGTGCACTGGGTCGTCCAAGTAATACCTTACGTGAGTAAGGGTCGATCCCACGGAGATTGTCGGCTTGAAGCAAACTATGGTTATCTTGTAAATCTTAGTCAGGATATCGATAATTATCAAGGTTGATTGTGAAAAGTAAAAGAACATAAAATAAGTACTTGTTCTGCAGTAATGGGGAACAGGTTGAGGTTTTGGAGATGCTCCATCTTCTGAATCTCTGCTTTCCTACTGTCTTCTTCTTCAAGCACGCAAGGCTCCTTCCATGGCAAGCTGTATGTTCACCGTTGTCAGTGGCTACCTCCCATCCTCTCAGTGGAAATGTTCAACACACCCTGTCACGGCACGGCTATCCATCTGTCGGTTCTCAATCAGGCCGGAATAGAATCCAGTGATTCTTTTGCGTCTGTCACTAACGCCCCGCCCTCAGGAGTTTGAAGCTCGTCACAGTCATTCAATCATTGAATCCTACTCAGAATACCACAGACAAGGTTTAGACCTTCCGGATTCTCTTGAATGCCGCCATCAGTTCTAGCTTATTCCACGAAGATTCTGATTAAAGAATCCAAGAGATATCTACCTAATCTAAGGTAGAACGGAGGTGGTTGTCAGGCACACGTTCATAGTTGAGAATGATGATGAGTGTCACGGATCATCACATTCATCCAGTTTAAGAACAAGTAATATCTTAGAATGAAGCAAGCATAATTGAATGAAAAACAGTAGTAATTGCATTAATCCATCAAGACACAGCAGAGCTCCTCACCCCCAACCATGGGGTTTAGAGACTCATGCCGTAGGAAGTACACAAAGAAACGTCTAAAGTGTCATGAGGTACAGATACAATGTCAAAAGATCCTATTAATAGTGAACTAGTAACCTAGGGTATACAGAAATGAGTAAATGACATAAAAATCCACTTCTGGGTCCACTTAGTGTGTGCTTGGGCTGAGCATTGAAGCTTTCATTTGTAGAGACTTTTTCTGGAGTTAAACGCCAGCTTTCATGCCAGTTTGGGCGTTTAACTCCAAGTTTTATGCCAGTTCCAGCGTTAAACGCTGGAAATTCTGAGGCTGATTTGCCACGCCGGTTTGGGCCATCGAATCTCGGGCAAAGTATGGACTATTATACATTGCTGGAAAGCCCAGGATGTCTACTTTCCAACGCCGTTAAGAGCGCGCCAATTGGGCTTCTGTAGCTCCAGAAAATCCACTTCGAGTGCAGCGAGGTCAGAATCCAACAGCATCTGCAGTCCTTTTCAGTCTCTGAATCAGATTTTTGCTCAGGACCCTCAATTTCAGCCAGAAAATACCTGAAATCATAGAAAAACACACAAACTCATAGTAAAGTCCAGAAAAGTGAATTTTAACTAAAAACTAATAAAAATATACTAAAAACTAACTAAAATATACTAAAAACATACTAAAAACAATGCCAAAAAGCGTATAAATTATCCGCTCATCACAACACCAAACTTAAATTGTTGCTTGTCCCCAAGCAACTAAAAATCAAAGTAGGATAAAAAGAAGAGAATATACTATAGACTCCAAAATATCAAGGAAACTTAGCTCCAATTAAATGAGTGTGATTAAAGCACTTTTCATTTAAGAGAGGTGATGGACTCATAGGATATTCATAGCTTTAAGACATGAATTTTAAATTTTATTAATTATGAATTAAGAACAAGACTCAAAAATAGATATAAGATGATACTAAAATAGAAAACAAAAAACAAAAAAAAATTAAATAGGCTCCTAATGATAGAGGTTTTCACAGAGTTAGGACTCAACAACCTTGATTTTGAGAAGTGGATGCTCCCTCAAATTGAGGGGAGAATTTTTGGCGTTTCAGTTCTTGAAGTTCATGCCCCTGCTTCTCTTGTTCCTTCAGCAATTTGCAGAGCATGCAGTTCTGATTCTGCTGTTCTTCCTTAAGTTGCTCCATAGTTTCTTGCAACTTGGTGATAGATGCTTCTAGGTTGGCCCAGTAGCCAATTTCAGGAAATTCAGGGAGGAACTCCTGCGCCCTCCTTTTGATAGAGTTGTCTTGCACTTGTCCTTCCATTGACTTCTTGGTGATTGGATGTTCAATGGGTATGAATTCATCTACTCCCATCTTTACCCCAGCCACTTTACAGAGCAAGGAGATCAAGCTTGGGTAAGCCAATTTGGCTTCAGTGGAATTCTTATTTGCAATTGTGTAGATCTCACAAGCAATCACATGATGAACCTCCACTTCTTTTCCAAGCATAATGCAATGAATCATCACTGCTCTCTTGATAGTTACCTCATAACGGTTGCTAGTGGGCAGTATGGAACGCCCAATAAAGTCTAGCCAACCTCTTGCAATTGGTTTGAGGTCTCCCCTCTTGAGTTGGTTTGGGACACCCTTTGAATTGGTTATCCACTTAGTTCCAGGGAGGCATATGTCCTCTAGAACTTGATCCAACCCTTTATCTGCTCTCACCATTCTCCTATTAAAGGAATCAGGATCATCCTGCAATTGAGGCAATTTGAAGATTTCTTTTATTTTGTCCAGATGGAAGTACATAACTTTCCCTCTGACCATGGTTCTGTAGGTATGGTAGGCAGTTCCAGTCATTCTCTGCTTATCTGTTAGCCACAGATTTGAGTAGAATTCCTGAACCATATTTCTTCCAACTTTTATCTCAGGATTGGTTAGAATTTCCCATCCTCTGTTTCGAATTTGCTCTTGGATCCCCAGATATTCATTGATGCAAGTGCATATTTGCTTTATTAGTTAGTTAGTTTAGTTAGTTTTAGCTTAAATTCACTCATTTTCTCTAAATAAACAAGTCCTTTTATGAGTTTTGTTTCCATGCATGATGATATCAAGGAACATGTTAATTCTAGCCAAATTCATGCAAATGATTTAAGGAATGCATATATGAATGAGTATGAATGAATCTCATGAAATTTATTGCTTGAATTGGTAAGACGTTGAAGCTATTTCCCTTGTTGATGATAGGTGATGAAACAAGGAAGCATGGAAGCAAGAATGATGCAAGCTGGGCAAGAAGTTGGCGTTGCCAACTTGGGATCCACGTTGCCAACTCCACAACACAAGGCAAGCTTGGCCCTGGAGGCAACCAAGGCAAGAAGTTGGCGTTGCCAACTTGGGATTGGCGTTGCCAACACCACAACACAAGGCAAACTTGGCCCTGGAAGCAAGGTTGGCGTTGCCAACTCTAGAACCAAGTTGCCAACGCCCACTCAAGCAAGGAACTTGGCCCTGGAAGCAAGGTTGGCGTTGCCAACTCTAGAACCAAGTTGCCAACGCCACACACAAGCCACAAGCAAGCAAGCTTGGCCCTGGAGGCAACCAAGGAGCAAAGTTGGCGTTGCCAACTTGAAAACCACGTTGCCAACGCCACACACAAGACACAAGCAAGGAACTTGGCCCTGGAGGAAGCAAAGTTGGCGTTGCCAACTTGAAGCTGGCGTTGCCAACGTCCACCCAAGCAATCTTAGAGAGCTAATTTGGAGCCTCGAGCACGTTGCCAGCCTAGAGATGAGGGGCGTTTTTGAGGACAACGCAGGCTAACAACGCCAAACAATCAAGCTTGGCCCTGGAAGAGAAGGAGCTGGCGTTGCCAACTCAAGATGGGCGTTGCCAACGCCACACAACCAAGCAACAAATGGAGCCCTGGAAGAAAAGGAGCTGGCGTTGCCAACTCAAGAATGGCGTTGCCAACGCCACACAAGAATACTTGGCTAGGCACCAAGTCTTGGTGCCAACCAAGTTCCAAACGCCCACCTGCCGTGCCAACCAAGTTCCAAACGCCCAAATGCCGCACCACTCACGTTGCCAACGCTAGATGGGCGTTGCCAACGCCAACTTACCAAAACAAGGCAGCCTGAACATGTCCACTTCAATGGAAGATATCTTGAGCTATAGAGATCCAAATTGAGTACTTCCAGTTGCGTTGGAAAGCAAACATTCAGAGCTTTCCAACCATATATAATAGTCCATGGTGGAGCACAAGATTGGAGCCAAACCAGAGTCATCTTTAGGCCCTAAAAACAAGAACATGAAGTGAAATTCAAGAAAGCTAGAGATTGGCCTTGGGGTGTGGGTCGAGCACGTTGCCAACGTGCCACAAGGGGGGCGTGTTTTGCAACAACGCCAGCCCCAAGTCCTTGCCTTAGGAGAGTGATGCACGGGCACATTGCCAACTTGGGGTTGAGGGTGCGTTATTCACAACAACTTGGCAACAACTTGGCAGCTTGACCTTACCTTCTTTGAGGAACCATAACTTGAGCTAGGAAAGTCCAATTGAGATGATTCCAGTGGCATTAGAAAATAGACATCAAGAGCTTTCCAATGATGTATGATAGTCCATATTGAAGCTGAAGGTTGACACTCAAATTCTGGGCTACATTTAGCATGAAAGTAAGGCCAAGAAGAGGAAAAGCAAGTTGTTGGCAACAACTTGGGCTAGCAACGCCCAAGTCTCATACTTCATGCCCAGGAAATTGTCCTGCACGTTGCCAACGTGCATTTGGCCTGGAGTTAGTGCCAATAACGCCCTCAATGGGCCAGAATTGGTGCCAACTTGCTCTACTTCCCCTATTCCTCACAAAGGCCAGAAACTTCATCAATTGAGCCAAGAATTCAACAAAGAGGAAGCCCATCTTGCTAACCCACTTGAAGATCTTTAGGACTAGTATAAATAGAGATTGAGTTTGTACTTTTAGGGGACTTTTACACTTTTACTCTACTTTTTACACTTAGTCATTTTTACACTTTTTAGCACTTGTATTTGAAAACTCTTTTGGTACTTCCGAGAGGAGACCCAGAGAGCTACTCTTGGTTCATCTTGGAACTTCTCTTCTTCATTTTCTTAATCTTCAAGCATTTACCTCTTCTTCTTCATCTTTCTTTGCAATTTAGTTTAACTTTGATTGATGGCAATTGTTGTTGAAATTGGAGCTATGATTCACTAAACCCCTTTCATTAGGGGGAGGAGCTCTGTTGGTTGGAATGAATTGGTGAACCCATCTTCTCTTTCTCAATTTTAGTGGTTGATCTAAAGAGGGAACTCTTGTTCTTCAAAGATTCAACCACCATCGAGAGAGGGGTTAATCTATATGAATTATGTGGTGAATTTGATGAATGAGCCACATAATTCAGTTTAGAGTTCATCCTCTCATGATTTCCTCAATCAACATACCTTGGTTAGTATGTGAGATGTAACTCTCCTTGGTTGAGATTTTGGAAATTGTGTAGCTGGATTAAAATTGATCTTCATCTCTTCTCATGAACAATTAGATCACGAGAGTGGCAATTGGCTATGTTGAGAGAGATTGAATCACCAAGAGATTGGGATTCAATCACCCATTTGCCATGGATCTATACCCATGATTGAGAAGGATTTGACTAACATCAATTCATGAAAACTAACATCTCTAATCCCTAATGATCCTCTCTATCATTAACTCTCATTTCTCTTGCTCTAGCTATTTGATTACCCAATTCCCAATCCCTTTCTACATTCTGTCTATTTACTACTCTTGTTATTTACATTCTGTTCATCTACTTCTTGCCATTTACTTTTATGCTCTTTAAATTTCTGCACCCTTTAATTTCTTGCCATTTACCTTTGATGTTATTTGAGTTTCTTGCAATTTAAGTTTCCGTCATTTACTTGCACTTCATTTCTTTATTCTAGTTCTTTACATTCTTTGCCATTTAAATTCTTGCAATTATGTTTAAAAATCAAAATGCTCATGAAATCAAAACTATGTTTGCTTGAATAAATCTACCATTTAACTAAAGTTGCTTAATCTACCAATCCTCGTGGGATCGACCTCACTCTTAGTGAGTCTTACTACTTGATACGACCCGGTATACTTGCCGGTTGTACGTGAAATTCTCAAATTTTTACGTATCATTCATCTTCTTTCAGATCAAATTTAACTTTCGGGATCACTGACCTCAGACCCATTATTTTATGATAATGGTCTTCATGTTCTTTGGTTAAGAACTTCTCTTGATTCCAAAGATTCTTTGGATTATTCTCTTTCTTTCCTCTTAAATTGGTTTGTTTTCCCTTAGGAGCCATGATCTTGATGAATCTTGGCTCAGTGATCACGGAAAAGCACACCAAACTTAGAGGTTTGCTTGTCCTCAAGCAAAAGAAAGGAAGGAGGAGAGAGAGGAGAAGAGCAAATTCGAATGGTGTGGGGGAATGGTGGGGCCGAACGTCTATATATAAGGGGGGGAAGAAGAGATTTCGAAAAATTGGAAGGAGATTTGAGAAGATGTGAAGAGATTTTGAGAGATTGGTGAGTTTTTGAACAAGATTTGGGATTGATTTGAGAGATTTGAAGAATGATTTTGATTTTTGAAGATTTGAAGGTGAATGATGAAAGGTTGAAATGTGTTTATGTAGAAAAGTATGGGTCAAAAAAAGAAAGTTTGAAAAAAAATTTGATTGGAAAGCAAAATCTTGGTCCCCCACCTTTCTGGCGTTAAACGCCCAGAATGGTATCCATTCTGGCGTTTAACGCCCATTTGTTAGCCAATGTGGGTGTTTAACGCCCAGCCAGGTGCCCTGGCTGGCGTTAAACGCCAGGATTCCCTTTATCACTGGGCGTTTTGCTGAACGCCCAGGATGCTGCACACCTGGCGTTAAACGCCCAGAATGGTGCCCATTCTGGCGTTTAACGCCCAAAATGCCCCTTATTGGCGTTTTTTTCGCCAGTAAGCTCTGTTTCTCTGCTTTTTGCACCAAATCCTTCTGTAACTCTGTAGAAACAAAACATATAACCTGCTAATGACTGGGTTGCCTCCCAGCAAGCGCTTCTTTATTGTCTTTAGCTGGACCTTTACTGAGGATCATTCCAGCCTCAGTTTTGAGCATTCCTGCTCAATATTGCTTTCAAGATAATGCTTGATTCTCTGTCCATTAACAATGAACTTTTTGTCAGAATCAATATCCTGAAGCTCAACATATCCATATGGTGACACTCCTGTAATCACATACGGACCCCTCCACCGGGACTTAAGTTTTCCTGGAAACAATCTGAGCCTAGAGTTGAAGAGCAGAACTTTTTGTCCTGGCTCAAAGACTCTGGATGACAACTTATTGTCATGCCACTTCTTTGCCTTTTCCTTATAAATTTTTGCATTTTCAAAGGCATTCAGTCTGAATTCCTCTAGCTCATTTAGCTGGAGCAATCTTTTTTCACCAGCTAATTGAGCATCCATGTTTAGGAACCTGGTTGCCCAGTAGGCTTTATGTTCCAGTTCCACGGGCAGATGACAGGCCTTCCCATACACTAGTTGGTATGGAGAGGTTCCTATTGGAGTCTTGAATGCTGTTCTGTATGCCCACAGAGCATCATCCAAACTCTTTGCCCAATCCTTTCTTCGGGCTATTACAGTCCGTTCTAGGATTCTTTTTAGCTCTCTGTTAGAGACTTCAGCTTGCTCATTTGTCTGTGGATGATACGGAGTTGCCACTTTGTGGCTAATTCCATATCTGACCATAGCAGAGTATAGCTGTCTATTGCAGAAATGAGTGCCCCCGTCACTGATTAGTACTCTGGGAACACCAAATCTGCTGAAGATGTGTTTCTGGAGGAATTTCAGCACGGTCTTGGTATCATTAGTGGGTGTAGCAATTGCTTCTACCCACTTAGATACATAGTCCACTGCTACCAGAATGTAAGTGTTTGAGTATGATGGTGGGAATGGACCCATGAAGTCAATTCCCCATACATCAAACAATTCTATCTCTAATATCCCTTTTTGAGGCATGGCATATCCGTGAGGTAAGTTACCAGCTCTTTGGCAACTGTCACAGTTACGCACAAACTCTCGGGCATCTTTATAGAGAGTAGGCCAGTAGAAGCCACATTGGAGGACTTTAGTGGCTGTTCGCTCACTTCCAAAATGTCCTCCATACTGTGATCCATGGCAGTGCCATAGGATCCGTTGTGCTTCTTCTCTGGGTACACATCTGCGGATCATTCCGTCTGCACATCTCTTAAAGAGATATGGTTCATCCCATAGGTAGTACTTGGCATCTGAAATTAATTTCTTTCTTTGCACTCTGCTGTACTTCTGGGGTATGAACCTCACAGCTTTATAGTTTGCAATATCTGCAAACCATGGAGTTTCTTGAATGGCAAAGAGTTGCTCATCTGGGAAAGTCTCAGAGATCTCAGTAGAAGGGAGGGACGCCCCAGCTACTAGTTCTATTCGGGACAGATGATCAGCTACTTGGTTCTCTGTCCCTTTTCTGTCTCTTATTTCTATATCAAACTCTTGAAGAAGCAACACCCATCTTATAAGCCTGGGTTTTGAATCCTGCTTTGTCAGTAAGTACTTAAGAGCAGCATGGTCAGTGTACACAATCACTTTTGATCCCACCAGATAGGATCTAAACTTGTCAATGGCATAGACCACTACAAGTAATTCTTTCTCTGTGGTTGTGTAATTCTTCTATGCATCATTTAGAACACGGTTGGCATAATAAATGATGTGTAGAAGCTTGTTATGCCTCTGTCCCAACACTGCACCAATGGCATGATCACTGGCATCACACATTAGTTCAAATGGCAAATTCCAGTCTGGTGCAGAGATGACTGGTGCTGTGACCAGCTTGGCTTTCAGGGTCTCAAATGCCTGCATGCACTGTGTGTCAAACACAAATGGTGTGTCAGCAGCTAGCAGATTACTCAGAGGTTTTGCAATTTTCGAAAAATCCTTTATAAACCTTCTATAGAATCCTGCATGCCCCAGAAAGCTTCTGATTGCCTTAACATTGGCAGGTGGTGGTAATTTTTCAATTACCTCTACCTTTGCCTTATCCACCTCTATTCCCCTGCTTGAAATTTTGTGCCCAAGGACAATTCCCTCAGTCACCATAAACTGACATTTCTCCCAGTTTAAAACCAGGTTAGTCTCCTGGCACCTTTTCAGGACAAGTGCTAGGTGGTCAAGACAGGAGCTGAATGAGTCTCCATATACTGAGAAGTCATCCATGAAGACTTCTAGGAATTTCTCCACCATATCAGAGAAAATGGATAACATGCATCTCTGAAAGGTTGCAGGAGCATTACACAGACCAAAAGGCATTCTCCTATAGGCAAACACGCCAGAAGGGCAAGTAAATGCTGTTTTCTCTTGGTCCTGAGGATCTACTGCAATTTGGTTGTAACCTGAATAGCCATCCAAAAAGCAGTAATAATCATGACCAGCTAGTCTTTCTAGCATTTGGTCTATGAATGGTAAAGGAAAATGATCCTTTCTGGTGGCTGTATTGAGCCTTCTGTAATCAATACACATACGCCACCCTGTGACTGTTCTTGTAGGAACCAGTTCATTTTTTTCATTATGAACCACTGTCATGCCTCCCTTCTTGGGACAACTTGTACAGGGCTCACCCAGGGGCTATCAGAAATAGGATAAATAATCCCAGCCTCTAGTAATTTAGTGACCTCTTTCTGCACCACCTCCTTAATGGCTGGATTTAGCCTCCTCTGTGGTTGGACCACTGGTTTGGCATTATCCTCCAACAGGATCTTGTGCATGCATCTAGCTGGGCTAATGCCCTTAAGATCACTTATGGACCACCCAAGAGCTGTCTTGTGTGTCCTTAGCACTTGAATCAGTGCTTCCTCTTCCTGTGGATTTAAAGCAGAGCTTATAATCACTGGAAAAGTGTCACCCTCTCCCAAAATGCATACTTCAGGGATGGTGGTAGTGGTTTGAGTTCAGGTTTGGGAGGCTTATCTTCCCCCTGAGGAATTTTCGAAAATTCCTTTGTTTCCTCTGGTTCTTCTTGATCAGGTTGAGCATCCTTGAAGATGTCCTCAAGCTCTGATTCTAGGCTTTCAGTCATATTGATCTCTTCTACTAGAGAGTCAATAATGTTAGCGCCCATGCAGTCATTTGGTGTGTCTGGATGCTGTATAGCTTTTACAGCATTCAACTTGAACCCATCCTCATTGACTCTCAGGGTTACTTCCCCTTTTTGTACATCAATAGGAGTTCGTCCAGTTGCTAGGAAAGGTCTTCCTAGAATGAGAGTTGCACTCTTGTGCTCCTCCATTTCCAGCACCACAAAGTCAGTTGGAAAGGCAAATGGCCCAACCTTGACAATCATGTCCTCTATTATGCCTGATGGATGTTTAATGGAGCCATCAGCAAGTTGGAGGCATATCCGGGTTGGTTTGACTTCTTCAGTCAACCCAAGCTCTCTGATAGTGGATGCAGGTATTAGATTGATACTTGCTCCAAGATCACATAAGGCTGTCTTAGTGCAAGCGCCTTCTAATGTGCATGGTATCATAAAGCTCCCTGGATCTTGAAGCTTTTCTGGTAAGCTTTTCAAGATGACTGCACTGCATTCTTCAGTGAGAAATACTTTTTCAGTTTCTCTCCAATCCTTCTTATGACTTAAGATTTCTTTCATGAACTTAGCATAAGAAGGTATTTGCTCAAGTGCCTCTGCAAACGGAATCTTTATTTCAAGAGTCCTTAGATAGTCTGCAAAGCGGGCAAATTGCTTATCCTGTTCCGCTTGGCGGAGTTTCTGAGGATAAGGCATCTTGGCTTTATATTCTTCAACCTTAGATTCTGCAGGTTTATTCCTTACAGCAGTGGTTGAAGAAGCCTTTTTAGAAGGATTACTGTCAGCACTCTCAGGTGTCTGATCCTCTCTTGGCGTCTGAATGCCAGAATTGGGTGAAGATTGGGCGTTTAACGCCAACTTCTCTCCCTTCTCTGGCGTTTGAACGCCATAACTGGGCAGGGAATGGGCGTTTAACGCCAGCTTTCCCCCCTTTTCTGGCATTTGAACGCCAAAAGTGTTCCTCTTTGGGCTCTTACTGTCCTCAGAGGGATTTTCAACAGTGGTTTGGTTATCCTCTGTCAATTGTTCCTTATTTGGCTTTTTGCTCTTTTGAGCAGTGTTATTCAATGTCTTCCCACTCCTCAGTTGAACTGCTTGACATTCTTCTGTTATCTGTTTAGATATTTGCTGTTTTGCTTGATTCAACTGCAGCTCTATATTCTTTCTTAGCAACTTTAGTTTCGTGGAGAATCTCTTTAAATTCTGCTAAATGTTCTGTCATCAGGAGCAATTGTTGATTAAGCTCAATCATCTGTTCTTGAGGATTGGGATCAGTGGCTACTGCCATGACTTCCTCTTTTGGGGAGAACTCATTGCTAGAGTACAAATATTGATTTCTAGCAACAGTGTCTATAAGCTCTTGAGCCTCCTCAATTGTCTTCCTCATGTGTATAGATCCACCAGCTGAGTGGTCTAAAGACATCTGAGCTTTTTCTGTAAGCCCATAGTAGAAGATGTCTAACTGTACCCACTCTGAAAACATTTCAGAGGGGCATTTTCTTAGCATACCTCTATACCTCTCCCAGGCATTATAAAGGGATTCATTATCCTCTTGTTTAAAGCCTTAGATGTCCAGCCTTAACTGTGTCATCCTCTTTGGAGGGTAAAAGTGATTCAGGAATTTGTCTGATAACTGTTTCCATGTCTTTATGCTTGCTGTAGGTTGGTTATTCAACCACCTCTTAGCTTGATCTTTTACAGCAAATGAAAACAGTAATAGTCTGTAGACATCCTGATCCACCTCTTTATCACGTACTGTGTCAGCAATTTGTAAGAACTGTGCCAGAAACTCAGTAGGCTCTTCCTGAGGAAGACCAGAATACTGGCAATTTTGCTGCACTATGATAATGAGTTGAGGGTTTAGCTCAAAGCTGCTTGCTTTGATGGGAGGTGTACAGATACTACTCCCATATGCAGCTGTAATGGGGTTAGCATATGACCCCAAAGTCCTTCTGGACTGATCAATCCCACTTAGGTCCATAATGGATAAAGGGAAATGATATGGATTGCAAATAGATAAAAAAATATTTTTTTTTGAATTAACCAAAAAATAAAATAAAAACAAAAGGAAAATAAAATAAAAATTCGAAAATTAAAAGAAAATAAGATCAAAGCAAATTGAAAACTAAATCAATTAGTTAATTAAAAAGATTTTGAGATTAGCAATTAGAAAGATATGATTGAAAAATTTTTATGAAAAAGATTTGATTTTTGAAATGAGGAAAGAGAAAAACAACAAAATGACACCAAACTTAAAATTTTTAGAAAATCAAACACAAATTTTCAAAAATTTTAAAGGAAAAACACAAAGAGGACACCAAACTTAGAATTTTTACGGATCAAAAAGGGACTAAAGACATGCAAATTCGAAAATTAGAAGAAAAACAAAGGCATGCAATTGACACCAAACTTAAAATATGAAACTAGACTCAACTAAAAGACTCTAAACCGACTAAAACAAAACAGTCCTAATCTAAGCAACAAGATAAGCCGTCAGTTGTCCAAACTCGAACAATCCCCGGCAACGGCGCCAAAAACTTGGTGCACGAAATTGCAATCACACTTTGCAATCCCGCACAACTAACCAGCAAGTGCACTAGGTCGTCCAAGTAATACCTTACGTGAGTAAGGGTCGATCCCACGGAGATTGTCGGCTTGAAGCAAACTATGGTTATCTTGTAAATCTTAGTCAGGATATCGATAATTATCAAGGTTGATTGTGAAAAGTAAAAGAACATAAAATAAGTACTTGTTCTGCAGTAATGGGGAACAGGTTGAGGTTTTGGAGATGCTCCATCTTCTGAATCTCTGCTTTCCTACTGTCTTCTTCTTCAAGCACGCAAGGCTCCTTCCATGGCAAGCTGTATGCAAGGGTTTCACCGTTGTCAGTGGCTACCTCCCATCCTCTCAGTGGAAATGTTCAACGCACCCTGTCACGGCACGGCTATCCATCTGTCGGTTCTCAATCAGGCCGGAATAGAATCCAGTGATTCTTTTGTGTCTGTCACTAACGCCCCGCCCTCAAGAGTTTGAAGCTCGTCACAGTCATTCAATCATTGAATCCTACTCAGAATACCACAGACAAGGTTTAGACCTTCCGGATTCTCTTGAATGCCGCCATCAGTTCTAGCTTATACCACGAAGATTCTGATTAAAGAATCCAAGAGATATCTACCTAATCTAAGGTAGAACGGAGGTGGTTGTCAGGCACACGTTCATAGTTGAGAATGATGATGAGTGTCACGGATCATCACATTCATCCAGTTTAAGAACAAGTAATATCTTAGAATGGAAGCAAGCATAATTGAATGAAAAACAGTAGTAATTGCATTAATCCATCAAGACACAGCAGAGCTCCTCACCCCCAACCATGGGGTTTAGAGACTCATGCCGTAGGAAGTACACAAAGAAACGTGTAAAGTGTCATGAGGTACAGATACAATGTCAAAAGATCCTATTAATAGTGAACTGGTAACCTAGGGTATACAGAAATGAGTAAATGACATAAAAATCCACTTCTGGGTCCACTTAGTGTGTGCTTGGGCTGAGCATTGAAGCTTTCATTTGTAGAGACTTTTTCTGGAGTTAAACACCAGCTTTCATGCCAGTTTGGGCGTTTAACTCCAAGTTTTATGCCAGTTCCAGCGTTAAACGCTGGAAATTCTGAGGCTGATTTGCCACGCCGGTTTGGGCCATCAAATCTCGGGCAAAGTATGGACTATTATACATTGCTGGAAAGCCCAGGATGTCTACTTTCCAACGCCGTTGAGAGCGCGCCAATTGGGCTTCTGTAGCTCCAGAAAATCCACTTCGAGTGCAGGGAGGTCAGAATCCAACAGCATCTGCAGTCCTTTTCAGTCTGTGAATCAGATTTTTGCTCAGGACCCTCAATTTCAGCCAGAAAATACCTGAAATCATAGAAAAACACACAAACTCATAGTAAAGTCCAGAAAAGTGAATTTTAACTAAAAAATAATAAAAATATACTAAAAACTAACTAAAATATACTAAAAACATACTAAAAACAATGCCAAAAAGCGTATAAATTATCCGCTCATCAGCCACCCTGTGGCTAACTCCGTATCGAACCAAAGCAGAGTAAAGCTATTTATTGCAGAAATGAGTGCCCCCATCATTGATTAATACTCTAAGGGTACCAAATCTGCTGAAGATGTGTTTCTGGAGGAATTTCAGCACTGTCTTAGTATCATTAGTGGGTGTTGCTATAGTTTCTACCCATTTGGATACATAATCCACTGCCACCAGAATATAAGTGTTTGAGTATGATGGTGGGAATGGCCCCATGAAGTCAATACCCCATACATCAAACAACTCGATCTCCAAGATCCCTTGTTGAGTTATGGCATAACTGTGAGGCAGATTGCCAGATCTTTGGCAACTGTCACAATTAAGTACAAACACTCGGGAGTCTTTATAGAGAGTAGGCCAGTAGAAGCCACATTGGATGATTCTTGTGGCTGTTCGCCCACTTCCAAAATGTCCTCTATACTGTGATCCATGGCAGTGCCAGAGGATCTTCTGTGCTTCTTCTTTAGGCACACATCTACGGATTACTCCGTATGCACATCTCTTGAAGAGATATGGTTCATCCCAAAGATAGTACTTTGCATCCGTGATCAATTTCTTTGTTTGCTGCCTACTGTATTCTTTGGGTATGAATCTTACTGCCTTGTAGTTTGCAATGTCTGCAAACCATGGCACTTCCTGGATGGCAAAGAGTTGCTCATCTGGAAAGTTTTCAGAGATCTCAGTAAGAGGGAGGGACGCTCCTTCTACTGGTTCTATTTGGGACAGGTGATCTGCTACATGATTCTCTGTCCCTTTTCTGTCTCTAATTTCTATATCAAACTTTTGCAGAAGCAACACCCATCTTATGAGTCTGGGTTTTGAATCATGCTTTGTGAGTAGATATTTAAGAGCAGCATGGTCAGTGTACACAATCACTTTTGATCCTACTAAATAAGATCTGAACTTGTCAATGGCGTAAACCACTGCAAGTAACTCTTTTTTTGTGGTTGTGTAGTTCTTCTGTGCGTCATTTAGAACACGACTGGTATAATAAATGACGTGCAGAAGCTTGTCATGCCTTTGTCCCAACACTGCACCAATGGCATGGTCACTGGCATCACATATTAATTCAAATGGTAATGTCTAGTATGGTGTAGAGATGACTGGTGCTGTGACCAGCTTAGCTTTCAGAGTTTCAAATGCCTGCAGACACTCTTTATCAAAGATAAATGGCGTGTCAGCAGCTAGCAGATTACTCAGAGGTTTGGCAATTTTTGAAAAATCCTTGATAAACCTCCTATAAAATCCTGCATGCCCCAGAAAGCTTCTGATTGCCTTAACATTGGCAGGTGGTGGTAATTTTTCAATTACCTCTTGGCGCACGAAATTGTGATCACTACCTTTCACAACTCAAATAATCCCCGGTAATGAATCCAAAAACTTGGTGCTCAATACCATGGTATAAACATAATTTCACAACTTCGCACAACTAACCAGCAAGTGCACTGGGTCGTCCAAGTAATAAACCTTACGCGAGTAAGGGTCGATCCCACGGAGATTGTTGGTATGAAGCAAGCTATGGTCACCTTGTAAATCTTAGTCAGGCAAACTCAAATGGTTATGGATGATGTATGAATAAAACATAAAGTAAAGATAGAGATACTTATGTAATTCATTGGTGAGAATTTCAGATAAGCGTATGGAGATGCTTTGTCCCTTCCGTCTCTCTGCTTTCCTACTGTCTTCATCCAATCCTTCTTACTCCTTTCCATGGCAAGCTGTATGTAGGGTTTCACCGTTGTCAGTGGCTACCTCCATCCTCTCAGTGAAAACGTTCAACGCACCCTGTCACGGCACGGCTAATCATCTGTCGGTTCTCAATCAGGTTGGAATAGAATCCATTGATTCTTTTGCGTCTGTCACTAACGCCCAGCCTTCAGGAGTTTGAAGCTCGTCACAGTCATTCAATCATTGAATCCTACTAAGAATACCACAGACAAGGTTTAGACCTTCCGGATTCTCTTGAATGCCGCCATCAATTCTAGCTTATACCACGAAGATTCCGATTAAAGAATCCAAGAGATAAACATTCAAGCCTTGTTTGCTTGTAGAACGGGAGTGGTTGTCTGGCACGCGTTCATAAGTGAGAATGATGATTAGTGTCACATAATCATCACATTCATCATGTTCTTGAGTGCAAATGAATATCTTGGAATAAGAACAAGCCGAATTGAATAGAAGAACAATAGTAATTGCATTAATACTCGAGGTACAGCAGAGCTCCACACCTTAATCTATGGTGTGTAGAAACTCCACCGTTGAAAATACATAAGAACAAGGTCTAGGCATGGCCGAATGGCCAGCCTCCCAATGATCTAAGAACTAGATGTCCAAAGATTTCCAAAGATTCAACAGCAAAAGGTCTTACTTATAGAGAACTAGTAGCCCAGGGTTTACAAAGATGAGTAAATTACATAAAAATCCACTTCCGGGCCCATTGGTGTGTGCTTGGGCTGAGCATTGAAGCATTTTCGTGTAGAGACTTCTCTTGGAGTTAAACGCCAGCTTTTGTGCCAGTTTGGGCGTTTAACTCCCATTCTTGTGCCAGTTCCGGCGTTTAACGTCGGGCATTCTTGAGCTGATTTGGAACGCCGGTTTGGGCCATCAAAGCTTGGGCAAAGTATGGACTATTATATATTGCTGGAAAGCCTAGGATGTCTACTTTCCAACGCCGTTGAGAGCGCAGGAAGGTCAGAATCCAACAACATCTGCAGTCCTTTTTAGTCGTTGAATAAGATTTTTGCTCAGGTCCCTCAATTTCAGCCAGAAAATACCTGAAATCATAGAAAAAACACAAAAACTCATAGTAAAGTCCAGAAAAGTGAATTTTAACTAAAAACTAATAAAAATATACTAAAAACTAACTAAAACATACTAAAAACATACTAAAAACAATGCCAAAAAGCGTATAAATTATCCGCTCATCACCTCTACCTTAGCTTAATACACTTCTATTCCCTTGTTCGAAATTTTGTGCCCAAGGACAATTCCTTTAGTCACCATAAAGTGACATTTCTCCCAATTTAAAACCAGGTTAGTCTCTTGGCACCTCTTTAGAACAAGTGCTAGATGGTCAAGACAGGAGCTGAATAAGTCTCCAAATACTAAAAAGTCATCCATGAAGACTTCCAGAAATTTTTCCACTATATCAGAGAAAATTGAGAGCATGCACCTTTGAAAGGTTGCAGCTGCATTGCACAGGCCAAATGGCATTCTTCTGTATGCAAATACTCCAGATGGACATGTGAATGTTGTTTTCTCTTGATCTTGGGGATCTACTACAATTTGATTATAACCTGAATATCCATCCAGGAAGCAGTAGTATTCATGACCTGCTAGTCTTTCTAGCATCTGGTCTATGAATGGTAAAGGAAAATGATCCTTTCTGGTAGATGTATTGAGCCTTCTATAATCAATTCACATACGCCACCCTATAACTGTTCTTGTAGGAACCAGTTCATTTTTTTCATTATGAACCACTGTCATGCCACCCTTCTTAGGGACGAATTGGACAGGGCTTACCCAGGGGCTATCAAAAATAGGATAAATAATCTCAGCCTCTAGTAATTTAGTAACCTCATTTTGCACCACCTCCTTCATTGCTGGATTCAGCCGCCTTTGTGGTTGAACCACTGGCTTAGCGTCACCCTCCAATAAGATCTTGTGCATGCATATGATTCGAGAGGGATTTTCAGAGGTTCTATTATTCTCTCTGATTCCTCCAGATCAGGCTGAACATGTTTAAAGATATCCTCCATCTCTGATTCGAGACTCTGAGTCATATTGATCTCTTTTACCAGAGAGTCAATAATATCAATGCTCATGTAATCATTTGGGGTGTCTGGATGCTGCATAGCTTTGACAACATTCAACTTGAACTCATCTTCATTGACTCATCTTCCTAGAATGAGAGTTTCATTATTGTACTAGTCCATTTCCAGCACCACAAAGTCAGTAGGAAAGGCAAATGGTCCAACCTTGACAATCATATCTTCAATCACGCCTGATGGGTATTTAATGGAGCCATCAGCAAGTTGGAGACATATCCGGGTTGGTTTGACCTCTTCAGTCAAACCAAGCTTTTTGATAGTAGATGCAGGTATCAGGTTGATACTTGCTCCAAGATCACATAGAGCTTGCTTGGTACAAGTACCCTCTAATGTGCATGGTTTCATAAAGCTTCCGGGATCTTTAAGCTTCTCAGGTAAGCTTTTTCAGAATGACTGCACTGCATTCTTCAGTGAGATAAACTTTTTCAGTTTTCCTCCAATCCTTCTTATGACTTAGGATCTCTTTCATGAACTTAGGATAAGAGGGTATTTGCTCAAGTGCCTCTGCAAACAGAATCTTTATTTCAAGAGTCCTGAGATAGTCTGCAAAGCGGGCAAATTGCTTATCCTGTTCCGCTTGGCAGAGTTTCTAAGGATAAGGTATTTTGGCTTTGTATTCCTCAACCTTAGTTGCTGCAGGTTTATTTCCTACAGATGTGGGTTGAGAAGCCTTTTTAGATGGGTTATTATCAGCACTTGTATGTGTCTGATCCCCCACTGGCATTTGAATGCCAGGGGTAGAAGCTGGAGTGGCGTTAGACGCCAACTCCTTACTTGTTTATGGCGTCTGAATGCCAGAACTATGCTCCCTTTGGGCGTTCAACGCCAAATCCTTGCTTGTTTCTGGCGTTGAACGCCAGGACTGAGCATGGTTTGGGCGTTCAGCGCCAGCTTTCCACCCATTTTCTGGTGTTTGAGCGCCAGAATTATTCCTCTCTGGGCTCTTATTGTCCTAAGATAGATTTTGGGTAGTTTGCTCATTTCATGGCTTCTTGCTACCTTGAAGTGAGGTATTTAATGTTTTCCCACTTCTTAATTGAACTGCTTGGCACTCTTCTGTTATTTGTTTTGATAACTGCTATTCTGTTTGCTTTAACTGTACTTCCAATTTCATATTATCCATTCTTGTTTCTTGTAGTATTTCCTTGATTTCGGCTAGCTGTTTTGTTAGAAAATCCAGTTGCTGATTGAATTCAGTAACTTGTTCTGTAGGACTCAGTTCAGCAGTTACTGTTTTAGCCTCTTCTTTCATGGAAGGTTCACTGCTTAGGTACAGATGCTGATTTCTGGCAACTGTATCAATGAGCTCTTGAGCTTCTTCTATTGTCTTACTCATGTGTATAGATCCACCAGCTGAGTGGTCTAGAGAAATCTGAGCTGTTTTTGTAAGCCCATAGTAGAAGATGTCTAACTGCACCCACTCTAAAAATATTTCAGAGGGGCATTTTCTTAGCATCTCTCTGTATCTCTCCCAAGCATCCTAAAGGGATTCATTATCTCCTTGTTGGAAGCCTTGGATGCTCAGCCTTAGCTATGTCATCCATTTTAGACGAAAATAGTGATTCAGGAATTTTTCTGACAGCTGTTTCCATGTCTTTATGCTGTCCTTAGGTTGGTTATTTAACCACCTCTTAGCTTGGTCTTTTACAGCAAATGGAAACAGTAACAATTTGTAGACATCCTGATCTACTTCCTTATCATGTACTGTGTCAGGAATTTATAAAAACTATGCCAGAAACTCTGTAGGTTCTTCCTGTGGAAGACCGGAATACTGGCAACTTTGCTGCACCATGATAATGAGCTGAGGGTTCAACTCAAAACTACTAACTCCAATGAAGGGTATACATATACTACTCCCATATGAAGCAGTAGTGGGGTTAGCATCTGACCTCAGAGTCCTTCTAGACTGTTCATTTCCACTTATGTCCATATTGGAGTAAAGGGGGTAATGTGGATTTAAATTTTTATTTTATAAATAAATAAATAAATAAATAAATGATTTTCAAAATAAAATAAAATAAAATAAAAACCAAAATAAAAATAAGATAAAATAAGAAAATTAAAATAAAAAAATTAATAAGGATTTGAAAATATTTTATAAAGATTTTCAAAAAAAATGAGAAGAGAGAAAATGGTTAGGATATTTTCGAAAAAGATATAATAAAAAATTTTTTTCTCTCTTTTTTTTTAAATCTTAAAAGGATAGGATTTGAAAAATTTTGAAATTGAAATCTGAAGTTTTATAAAAAAAGTTCGAAAATATAGCTTGAAAATAGTTATAAAAGATAAATTTTTTTGAATTTTAAATTTTATGATGAAAGAGAAAAACACACAAAAGACACAGGACTTAAAATTTTTAGATCTAATGCTCCTTGTTTTCGAAAATTTTGGAGGGAAAACACCAAGGAACACCAAACTTAAAAAATTTTAAGATCAAAACGTAAGAAAGACTCAAGAACACTTGAAGATTCACAAGAACAATAAGAACAAAAGAAAGAACACCAAACTTAAAATTTTTAGAAAACTTCAATAAAATTTTCAAAAATTATAAAAAGATTAACAAGAAAACACCAAACTTAAAGTTTAGCACAAGATTCAATCAAAGAAAAATCATTTTTGAAAAAGATTTTAAAAAAGAGATACCCAATTACCAAGAGCATAGACCAACGCTTTAGCCAATTGGGCAGTAAAGGTAACACTTGTTTTGAAGAGGTATATTCCTTTTGGAAGACTAATGCTTTGGAATAGCACAAGAAAAACAAGACACAGAGTAAGAAAAACTAAAGATCAAACAAGAAAAATAAACAAGAACAACTTGAAGATCAAAGAACACAACTTCTAAAATTTAAAAGAAAAATATAAAATATGCAATTGACACCAAACTTAGAACAAGACACTAAACTCACGAAAAAAAATTTAAAAATTGATAAAGAAAAATAATATTTTTGAAAAATTTTTGAAAAGGAAATAAAGGACTTAGAATTTAATGACTCTGTAGCAACAAAAATAAATTATTTCTAATCTAAGCAACAAAATAAACCTTTAGTTGTTCAAACTCGAACAATCCCCGGCAACGGTGCCAAAAACTTGGTGCACGAAATTGCAACCACACTTTTGCAATTCGCACAACTAACCAGCAAGTGCACTGGGTCGTTCAAGTAATACCTTACGTGAGTAAGGGTCGATCCCACGGAGATTGTTGGCTTGAAGCAAGCTATGGTTAGTTTATTATTCTTAGTCAGGAGATCAATTATAATTATTAGTTTGAATTACTAAAAAATAAAAGAGCGTGAAATAATTACTTGTTATGTAATAATGGAGAATATGTTGGAGTTTTGGAGATGCTTTGTCTTCTGAATTCCTGTAACATAATGTTTCCTCTCATGCAAAAGTGCAAAGTTCCTTCTATGGCAAGCTCTATGTAGGGTGTAACCGTTGTCAATGGCTACTTCCCATCCTCTCAGTGAAAATGGTCCAAATGTTCTGCCACAGCACGGCTAATCAGCTGTTGGTTCTCGATCATGTCGGAATAGAATCCATTGATTCTTTTGCGTTTGTCATCACGCCCAACACTCGCGAGTTTGAAGCTCGTCACAGTCATCCAATCCCAGAATCCTACTCGGAATACCACAGACAAGGTTTAGACTTTCCGAATTCTCTTGAATGCCGCCATCAATTCTAGCTTATACCACGAAGATTCTGATTAAGGAATCTAAGAGATACTCATTCAATATGATGTAGAACGGAGGTGATTGTCAGGCACACGTTCATGGATTGGGGAAGGTGATGAGTGTCACGGATCACCACCTTCTCCATAGTTAAGCGCGAATGAATATCTTAGATAGGAACACGCATGTTTGAATGGAAAAACAGAAATAATTGCATTAATTCATCGAGACGCTACAGAGCTCCTCACCCCCAACAATGGAGTTTAGAGACTCATGCCGTCAAAGAGTATAAAGTTCAAATCTAAAAATGTCATGAGAGATCCAAAATAAGTCTTTAAAAGTTGTTTAAATACTAAACTAGTAACCTAGGTTTACAGAAAATGAGTAAACTAAGATAATTGGTGCAAAAATCTACTTCTGGGGCCCACTTGGTGTGTGCTGGGGCTGAGACTTAAGCTTCTCACGTGCCTGGGCTGTTTCTGGAGTTGAACGCCAGGTTGTAACGTGTTTTTGGCATTGAACTCCAACTTGTAAACTGTTTCTGGCGCTGGACGCCAGACTGCAACATGGACTCCTGTAGCTCCAAAAAATTCATTCCGAGTGCAGGGAGGTCAGAATCCAACAACATCAGTAGTCCTTTTTCAGCCTAAATCAGATTTTTGCTCAGCTCCCTCAATTTCAGCCAGAAAATACCTGAAATCATAGAAAAACACACAAACTCATAGTAAAGTCCAGAAATATAATTTTTGCTTAAAAACTAATAAAATTCTATTAAAAACTAATTAAAGCATGCTAAAATCTATATGAAATTACCCCCAACAAGCGTATAAAATATCCGCTCATCATTCATATTGGTGAGATTCTTGAGGTGGTATGAGTGGACTTTGTGGTTCATGGTTGTATTGGTGTTGGAATGGTGGTGGCTATAGAGATGGTTCATATGGTGGTTGGTACGGTGGATATGGGTTAGGATCATATGGAGGTGAATGGTGGTATGAGGCTTGTGAGTGTGGTGGAAGGCTATATTGAGGAGGGGGTTCATATGCATATGATGATTGTGGTTGATGATGTGTGGAAAACGATCCGACACAAAACTCACCGGCAGGTGTACCGGGTCACATCAAGTAATAATAACTCACATGAGTGAGATCGATCCCACAGGGATTGAAGGATTGAGCAATTTTACTTTAGTGGTTGAATTAGTCACGCAAACAAGTGTTGATTGTGTGAAATTGTGTTGACAGGAATTAAATTGCATAGAATGTAAAGGGGAGTGGGTGATTTTGCAGGAAATTAAAGAGAACTGAAATTAAAGTGCTGAATCTTAAAGAACGAGAAATTAAATGGCAGAAACTTAGAACGCAAGAAATGTAAATTGCAGAATCTTAAAGTGCAAGAAATGTAAATGGCTTGAATTATAAAGGGAATCGGGAAGTGGAATTTGCAGAAATTAGACAAGGAAAAGTAAATTTCAATAAACAGAAAAGTAAAAGAGGAATTAAAATGAACTGGATCTCAACTGGAAATGTAAATGAACTTGGAGATGCATTCAACAGAGAAATTAAAATGAAAGCTCCAGATCTCAGGACCCAAGAGACTAGATAACCAAGTCTAGATCTCAATGCCTTCCTAGATCAAAATTCAGAATTCAATTGCAAGAAATGTAAATATCAAGCAGTAGAAAGAAAATGAAGCAGTAAAGAGAATTCCAAATTCAATTGTGCAGAAAAAGTAAACAAGAGATCTCAAGGTGAGATTGAGACAGAATTTCCTCAATTCTTTGACACCCAAGACATAAGCTAGTATGCAGGAAATGAAAACAAGAAAACTAAGAGGAAGAGAATTCAATTCTCCTTCCTCAAGACTCAGAATTCTGAATGCAATAACTAAAAATGTAAAAGTGAGCTCTCTATAACTATTCTAAAAAATTCTAAAAAGAAAGCTCTCTATAACTATTCTAAAAAATTCTAAAAAGAAAGCTTTCCTAAAACTTCAAATCCTAAGCTATTTATACACTTTCTTCAATTGATCATTAAGCCTTGATTTGGGCCTTGGCCTTGATGGAATTGGGTTGAATCAGGCCTCTGTTGCTTGCTCTTGGTGTTGGGAAGAAATCAATTCTTGAATCGGGCCATGTAGCTTTCACGTTTGAGCCAACGTTTGAGGCAAACGTTGACTCAAACATGCCATGTGAAAATTATGCAGCCAAGCCCATTTGCTGTCATCCACGTTTGGCTCAACGTTTGAGGTCAAACGTGAACTCAAACGTGGATCCTCCCAAGCTCCCTTTTTGGCCAACGTTTGGCCTAACGTTTGAGGCAAACGTTGGCGCAAACGTGGCTCATCTAAACCATCAATCAGGGGTGCTTTGCCATGCTCTTCCTTGCCAAAATGTAGTCAATGTTTGACCTCACGTTTGAGGCAAACATTGGCTCAAACGTTGCCGTGCCAGGAGCTCCAATTTCCTTCTTTTTGGCGCCAACGTTTGACCTCACGTTTGAGGCAAACGTTGGCGCAAACGTTGCCTTCCCCTGCTTCTTTTCTTAGCCAACATTTGCCTCAACATTTGAGGCAAACGTTGGTGCAAACGTTGAGGCTTCCCTGGGTGTTGATTTCAGCCAACGTTTGACCTCACGTTTGAGGCAAACTTTGGCGCAGGCGTTGCTTCTCCCAGGGGCTTGTTTTCATCCAACGTTTGGCCTAACGTTTGAGGCAAACGTTGGCTTCTTCCAGGGCATTCTTCATCTTCTTTTCACGTTTGAGTTGACATTTTCCTCAAACGTTGGCTCAAATGTAAATCTCTCTTTCCAAGCCCCTTCTTGCAACCTCCTTCCACGCTTTGTTTCACCTATCATCAATCAATCAAAAACATCAAAGCTATGCTTCAAATCATGAGATTGTGTCTCTTCCATAATATATGACAATTATAGCACAAAATCTCATGAAAATGCATCATTTTATACATGATTGATTGAGTCAAAGATAACATGAATTTCAACCCAATTGGCTTACTTATGTCTTAAGAGAGTGCATAAAACTAAATGAAAACAAAGAAAAAGACTAGTAAAACTAGGCTAAGATGACTTGTCATCACAACACCAAACTTAAAACTTGCTTGTCCGCAAGCAAGAAGAGAATTATTTTGAAGAAAGATTGAAAAAGGAAGAGAATGCTCATGTTAGTAGAGAATTATTGGTAGCTCATGGGGTTTTATGCAGATATGTAACTACTCACTTCTTATTGACTTGTAGGCCTAGAAATTTTCCTCTAAGCATCAAGCAACACACTGCTATAACCTATCATTATTCTTTTGTCCTTGTTTACTGAAAATTTTCTTTATAAGCTTTAATTCAGTGTCATGTGTAACAAGCTTCTTTTTTCTTTTATTTGTGCTTGACACATTATTCACTTTAGACACTTGGCTTACATTCCTTCTTAGAGCATTGATGCCCAACACCTCTTTGGGTTACTAAATGTCTTGTAGCTAGGTTGCTCTTGATAGTGGATTTTCAGTTGATAATCCCGGGTTAGTTAACCCAAGTTACCAAGTGTTGATGCACTCCAAAGAACTTAATAATCCAAGCAGATCCTAGTACAAAGGCACCACAGGCATATATTCTAAGGTTCAAGCTATTGGTGTCTAGCTTTATTTCTTCTTTCTTTTGTTCTTGTTGCTGCCATATTTGGCTTTTCTCATTCCATTTTTCTTTTCTTTTTAGCCAATGACTTTTTATTTATTTGAGATTCATAGACAGTGAGCTACTTTCTACTTAAAAAGAAAACATTCTATTCCTTTTATTCACTAAAAGTGAGTCACTACACAATCACACATACATACCTCCACTTACTATTATTTGACTCTTAGCTAACAATGAACCATTTTACTTCATGTTTCAAATATTTCTTTTATTGAATTAAAAAGATACAGGGGACAGAACATGCATTTAGTTAAGTGAAAGTAAACACACAAGCACACAATTAGACTAGCTTACTTATTGCAAAGTGAAGCAGATAAGATGCAAGGACTTCTAACAGTTACTGTTAAGACGGGCACATTCAAACTTCCAATATAGAGTAATTCAATGGAATTAAGTGACAATACAACCTCTTGGTAGCTTCTTCTCTTTACTCTCGGCTAATGATGTGCAACCCTCCCCAGAGGGTGACTGAATTCCTGCAGAGTAAATGGAAGTTGCTTGTTTCTCAAGCCCTTAGGTGACTGGTTAGTGTGCAGGATTTTCTTGTAGGCTTTTGAACTTACTTTGCTGTGTGAACACCAAACTTAGTCCCTTGCCATGCTTTTTATGCATCAAAGTAACCATATGCAAAATTCTCCTATCTTTGCCAAAGGCAGTAAAACTAAAAACTAGAAAGTAATTAAATGGTTGAATGATTTGTCTATTGCTTGAAGCTAGCATTAGGCATAAAGTGAGAACGTGTTTTTAGATCAAATTTTTGGTGGAACACCAAACTTAGAATGCTTCATTCTCTCTTAATTTGTTTTGGTGTGGAACACCAAACTTAGCTCCTTGCGATACATACCAATTATTCAACCTTTTTATTGAAAAACCTATGAAAATAAAACTACCTCATGTTGGGTTGCCTCCCAACAAGCGCTCTTTTAATGTCACTAGCTTGACATTGGTCCCCTTAGGGTGGTTGATGACTGAAATGGCGCAACTTATCCCCCCTCACTGTAAATCTTCTCTGTGTGCCATTATGCTCAATTTCAATATGCTCAAGGGAAAGCACTTTGTTCACTGTATAGTAATCTTGTGCTTCTTGCTGTTGGTATACTAATTGTACCTTGTCATCCTTAGAGAACCCTTCAGTTGGGATCTTCTTATTCTTCCACCCTTTGTAAGCCTTCTTGTTTTTCTTTCTCTTTCTTGTTAGTCTTTCTTTCTTGATAGTGGCCTTTGTTGAAGAGTCTTCCTCTTTGGTTGTCACTTCAAGCTTTCTTTGATTTCCCTTTTTACTTTGCATATTATCAGTCTTTTGCTCTATTATGATGTTGGTTTCTTGCTTCGGAATATAGTTACCAATTGCCTTGCTAGTTTCTTCCTTGCTATGCATGCTTCCCTTGTCAATTTCTAGACAATGGTTTCCCTCATCACATATTTGTGTTTCTGAAAACACTTTCAGGGTGATGCTTTCCTCATGCATTCTGATAGTTAGCTCTCCCTGTTCTACATCAATGATGGCTCTAGCAGTGGCTAAAAATGGTCGCCCGAGTATTATGGAGTCACCCTCATTCTCGGTTGAGTCTAGGACCACAAAGTCTGCAGGGAAGATGAACTTGTCAACCTTAACTAACAGGTTTTCAATCACTCCCCTGGGATGTACCACTGATTGGTCCACCAATTCTAAGGACATCTGTATTGGTTTCACCTTCCCTATGCCAAGCTTTTTCACTAAGGATGATGGAATTAGATTTATGCTTGCTCCTAAGTCACACATCCCCTTGTTGATAAATAGACTTCCAATGGTGCAAGGTAGGAAGAAACTTCCAGGGTCTTCTAGCTTGGGAGGGAGTCCTTTTCTGATGAGTGCACTGCACTCTTCAGTGAGAAGCACAGTCTCCTTTTCTTGCCAACTTCTCTTCTTGTTGATAAGCTCTTTCAAGAACTTTGCATACAGAGGCATTTGTTCCAATGCTTCAGCCAGTGGAATGTTTATCTCCAATTTCTTGAAGACTTCAAGAAATTTAGGGAAGTGTTGGTCCTTAGTCTCTTTGCTGAACCTTTGAGGATAAGGCAATGGAGGTGTGAAGTTCACTCCCTGCCTGTGATCCTTGGTTGATTCTTTCATTGCTTCCTTTGAGTTGTGTGGTTGCTTATCCTTCTCTTGAGCCTGATTGCAAGTTTTCTTGCTTGCTGTTACATCCTTATCGTTGGTTTCCTCTTCTTCAGCTTGTTTCTTGTCACCTTCCTCCTCTATTGGCCTCTTGTTGTTCTCCACTTGCTTCTTTGTAGTGTTATTGTTGCTTGTCAATGTTCTCCCACTTCTTAACTGTATCGCTTTGCACTCTTCCTTAGGATTTGGAATTGTGTCACTCGGCAGGGAACTTGATGGTCTTTCTGTTGCAAGGTGTTTAGAGAGCTGGCCAATTTGCCTCTCCATATTCTTCATGGAGGCTTCCTGGTTCTTCATTGTCATTTCTTGGTGCTTCATCATCTTCTCTATCAAAGTTTCCAGGTTAGTGATTCTTTGAGATTCTAGTGATGCTTGTGGTTGGTTGTGAGATGTGGGTGGTGGATGATAGGTATTTTGGTTGATGGGTTGGTTATGGGTTGGATAATGGTTAGAGTTGGGGTAAGTGTTTTGTGGTTTTCTGAAAGAATTTTCGTTGTTATTTTGCTGGTTGTTCCTTGGGTTATTTTGGGTTGTGTTTCTTTGCCATGGCTGTTGGTTATGATTATGATTATCTCCCCATCTAAGGTTGGGGTGATTCTTCCAGGAAGAGTTGTAGGTATCACCATAAACTTCATTCTGTCCAGAATTTTGGTTATGCATGTACTACACTTGCTCCTATTGTTGCTCTTCTTGGCTTTCTTCATTCTGTACTGATACAGTTGATGGTTGGCTTGTGTTCACAGCTGCTACTTGAAGACTGTCAATTCTTTTGGCCATTTGTTCAAACTGTTGTTGAATTTGTTGTTGCATCATCTTGTTTTGAGCCAAAATGGAGTCCACGCCTTCCAGTTCTAGTACCCCCTTTCTCAGTGATGGTTGGTGGTTTCTTTGATGAGCAAAGAAGTATTGATTGTTGGCCACCATATCCACAAGATTTTGGGCTTCTTCAGTAGTTTTCATCAGTTGTAATGAACCTCCAGCGGAGTGATCTAATGCCTCTTGAGACTTCAATGTCAGGCCTTCATAGAAATTCTGCAGCACATCCCATTCATTGAACATTTCTGGGGAACACTTTCTGATTAGAGCTTTGTACCTCTCCCATGCTTCATATAAGGATTCAGCATCTAATTGAGTGAATGTCTGCACCTCGGTTTTCAGCCTGATGATCCTTTGGGGTGGGTAGAATTTGGCTAGAAATTTAGTCACCAAATCATCCCAACTAGTGATACTTCCTTTGGGAAAAGTCTCAAGCCATTGTGCAGCCTTATCCCTTAGTGAGAATGGGAATAACAAAAGCTTGTAAGTTTCAGGATTCACGCCATTGGATTTGACAGTGTCACAAATCCTTAAGAAGGTAGATAAATGCTGATTAGGATCTTCCAATGGGCTACCTCCATAGGAACAATTGTTCTGGACAAGTGTAATGAGTTGTGGTTTTAGCTCAAAGTTGTTTACATTGACATTGGGAGTGAGAATGCTACTCCCACAGTGTCCTGGATTTGCAAAAGTGTATGAGGCAAGGACTCTTATTTGAGGGAGGTTATTGTTAGCTACTCCCCGTGTTGCATTCAGATTTGAGTGATTCCCTTCCATTTCGTGATATTCTTCCTCAGATTCTTCCTCACCAACAATACCTTTCCCTCTTTCAGCTCTTCTTATTCTCCTGAGAGTCCTCTGATCAGCTTCAGATAAAATAGGAATAGCTCTCCCTGTACCTGACATACAAACAAGACAAGAGAAACACACAACCAGTGAAACTTCACTCTATTGCTAGAATGAAGTTTTAGTTAGCTTAAGCAGAAATTCAAACAGTTAGTGGGTTAGTCAAAATTAAAGAAAAAGTGCTTGATCTAAACTACCACCTCATGTAATCATTGTCAATCTGGTCAATCCCCGGCAACGGCGCCAAAAACTTGATGTGCGGAAAACGATCCGACACAAAACTCACCGGCAAGTGTACCGGGTCGCATCAAGTAATAATAACTCACATGAGTGAGATCGATCCCACAGGGATTGAAGGATTGAGCAATTTTACTTTAGTGGTTGAATTAGTCATGCAAACAAGTGTTGATTATGTGAAATTGTGTTGACAGGAATTAAATTGCATAGAATGTAAAGGGGAGTGGGTGATTTTGCAGGAAATTAAAGAGAACTGAAATTAAAGTGCTGAATCTTAAAGAACGAGAAATTAAATGGCAGAAACTTAGAACGCAAGAAATGTAAATTGCAGAATCTTAAAGTGCAAGAAATGTAAATGGCTTGAATTATAAAGGGAATCGGGAAGTGGAATTTGCAGAAATTAGACAAGGAAAAGTAAATTTCAATAAACAGAAAAGTAAAAGAGGAATTAAAATGAACTGGATCTCAACTGGAAATGTAAATGAACTTGGAGATGCATTCAACAGAGAAATTAAAATGAAAACTCCAGATCTCAGGACCCAAGAGACTAGATAACCAAGTCTAGATCTCAATGCCTTCCTAGATCAAAATTCAGAATTCAATTGCAAGAAATGTAAATATCAAGCAGTAGAAAGAAAATGAAGCAGTAAAGAGAATTCCAAATTCAATTGTGCAGAAAAAGTAAACAAGAGATCTCAAGGTGAGATTGAGACAGAATTTCCTCAATTCTTCGACACCCAAGACATAAGCTAGTATGCAGGAAATGAAAACAAGAAAACTAAGAGGAAGAGAATTCAATTCTCCTTCCTCAAGACTCAGAATTCTGAATGCAATAACTAAAAATGTAAAAGTGAGCTCTCTATAACTATTCTAAAAAATTCTAAAAAGAAAGCTCTCTATAACTATTCTAAAAAATTCTAAAAAGAAAGCTTTCCTAAAACTTCAAATACTAAGCTATTTATACACTTTCTTCAATTGATCATTAAGCCTTGATTTAGGCCTTGGCCTTGATGGAATTGGGTTGAATCAGGCCTCTGTTGCTTGCTCTTGGTGTTGGGAAGAAATCAATTCTTGAACCGGGCCATGTAGCTTTCATGTTTGAGCCAACGTTTGAGGCAAACGTTGACTCAAACATGCCATGTGAAAATTATGCAGCCAAGCCCATTTGCTGTCATCCACGTTTGGCTCAACGTTTGAGGTCAAACGTGCGCTCAAACGTGGATCCTCCCAAGCTCCCTTTTTGGCCAACGTTTGGCCTAACGTTTGAGGCAAACGTTGGCGCAAACGTGGCTCATCTAAATCATCAATCAGGGGTGCTTTGCCATGCTCTTCCTTGCCAAAATGTAGTCAACGTTTGACCTCACGTTTGAGGCAAACGTTGGCTCAAACGTTGCCGTGCCAGGAGCTCCAATTTCTTTCTTTTTGGCGCCAACATTTGACCTCACGTTTGAGGCAAACGTTGGCGCAAACGTTGCCTTCCCCTGCTTCTTTTCTTAGCCAACGTTTGCCTCAACGTTTGAGGCAAACGTTGGCGCAAACGTTGAGGCTTCCCTAGGTGTTGATTTCAGCCAACGTTTGACCTCACGTTTGAGGCAAACGTTGGCGCAGGCGTTGCTTCTCCCAGGGGCTTGTTTTCATCCAACGTTTGGCCTAACGTTTGAGGCAAACGTTGGCGCAAACGTTGGCTTCTTCCAGGGCTTTCTTCATCTTCTTTTCACGTTTGAGTTGACGTTTTCCTCAAACGTTGGCTCAAACGTAAATCTCTCTTTCCAAGCCCCTTCTTGCAACCTCCTTCCACGCTTTGTTTCACCTATCATCAATCAATCAAAAACATCAAAGCTATGCTTCAAATCATGAGATTGTTTCTCTTCCATAATATATGACAATTATAGCACAAAATCTCATGAAAATGCATCATTTTATACATGATTGATTGAGTCAAAGATAACATGAATTTCAACCCAATTGGCTTACTTATGGCTTAAGAAAGTGCATAAAACTAAATGAAAACAAAGAAAAAGACTAGTAAAACTAGGCTAAGATGACTTGTCATCAGTTGACAACCACAATGAGGGTCATCACATACATTAGATTGGTATTCATCAAGATTTGAATTATACCCATAAGAAGCCGGAGGATGTTGTTGCTAATAAGGTTGTCCATAAGCTTGGGGCTCCTCCCACCTTTGATCTCCAAATTCTTAATGCACATCCCCATTGAAGCTTCCATTTCCTACAACATAGTTGTAACCATGCTTATAGCCAAAAGGATGAGAATTCATAGTAAAAGAGAAAATAAAAATAAAAGCTAACAAGAAACAAAGAGAACAAAATCCTACAACTAGCAAAAACTAACAAACGAACCAAAAATCAAGCTATTCACAATATATACAATAGCCAATAACATAGCACCATTGCAATCCCCGGCAACGGCGTCATTTTGATTTGAGGAAAATTGTCGTGTCGATAAAGAATTTCACAAATGAAATCTTCGTTGCAAGTATAGTTCTAAACCAACAAACAATCCTTCCAATAAAAAATTTGGTTATCACATGTACAAACCCGAATGAAAATTAACCGAAGTATTTGGACTCCGGGTCGTCTCACGAGGATTGATAAAGGGGCAAGAAAGTAAAGGGGGCAAGAATTTAAATGACAAGAAGAGTAAATCAAGAAAGTAACTAAAGAAGGCAAGTAATAAAAAGAGACATTCATGGAAAAGATTGAGCATATAGGCTTTTGTTGAGGGAATAAATTATACGCTTTTTGGCATTGTCTTTAGGTAGTTTTTAGTAGAATCTAGCTACTTTTAGGGATGTTTTTATTAGTTTTTATGAAAAGTTCACATTTCTGGACTTTACTATGAGTTTGTGTGTTTTTCTATGATTTCAGGTATTTTCTGGTTGAAATTGAGGGACCTGAGCAAAAATCTGATAGGAGGCTGAAAAAGGACTACAGATGCTGTTGGATTCTGATCTCCCTGCACTCGAAATGGATTTTTTGGAGCTACAAAACTCCAAACAAGAGAGCCCATTCATAGATCTCAATAGACACATGAGGAAGCTCATCATCAAGAAATCCCTTAGATGCCTCAAGGGATGCATTTTCCTCCAAACAACTATTGGGAACAACTCAACACTTCTATAGAAGGATTGAGTCATAACATGAACCAATTAAGGGTGGAACACCAAGAGCACTCTATCATTCTCAATGAGATTAGAGAATATCAAAGAGCTATGAGAGAGGAGCAACAAAGGCAAGGAAGAGACATAGAGGAGCTCAAGAACACCATTGGTTCTTCAAGAAGAAGGCGCCACACTCACTAAGGTGGACTCATTCCTTAACTTCCTTGTTTTTATCTCTCTATTTTTCGGTTTTATGCTTTATGTTTGTCTATGTTTTGAGTCTTTACTACATGATCATTAGTATTTAGTAACTATGTCTTAAAGCTATGAATAATTCCATGAATCCTTCACCTTTCTTAAATGAAAAATGTTTTTAATATAAAAGAACAAGAAGTACATGAGTTTCGAATTCATCCTTGAAATTAGTTTAATTATATTGTTGTGGTGACAATACTTGTTGTTTTCTGAATGAATGCTTGAACAGTGCATATTTTTTATCTTGTTGTTTATGAATGTTAAAACTGTTGGCTCTTGAAAGAATGATGAAAAAGAGAAATGTTATTGATGATCTGAAAAATCGTAAAATTGATTCTTGAAGCAAGAAAAAGCAGTGAAAAAATAAATAAATAAAAAGAAAGAAAGAGAAAAATCAAGCAGAAAAAGCCAATAGCCCTTAAAACCAAAAGGCAAGGGTAAAAAGGATCCAAGGCTTTGAGCATCAATGGATAGGAGGGCCTAAAGGAATAAAATCTTGGCCTAAGTGGCTGAATCAAGCTGTCCCTAACCATGTGCTTGTGGCATGCAGGTCCAAGTGAAAAGCTTGAGACTGAGTGGTTAAAGTCATGATCCAAAGCAAAAAGAGTGTGCTTAAGAACCCTGGACACCTCTAACTGGGACTTTAGCAAAGCTGAGTCACAATTTGAAAAGGTTCACCCAGTCATGTGTCTGTGGCATTTATGCATCCAGTGGTAATACTGGAAAACAAAGTGCTTAGGGCCACGGCCAAGACTCATAAAAGTAGCTGTTTTCAAGAATCAACATACTTAACTAGGAGAATCAATAACACTATCTGAACTCTGAGTTCCTATGGATGCCAATCATTCTAAACTTCTAAGGATAAAGTGAGATGCTAAAACTGTTCAAAAGAAAAAATCTACAAGTCCCACTTATCTAATTAGAACTAATATTCATTGATATTTTGGGATTTATAGTATATTCTCTTCTTTTTATCCTATTTGATTTTCAGTTGCTTGGGGACAAGCAACAATTTAAGTTTTGTGTTGTGATGAGCGGATAAATTATACGCTTTTTGGCATTGTCTTTAGGTAATTTTTAGTAGAATCTAGCTACTTTTAGGGATGTTTTTATTAGTTTTTATGCAAAATTCACATTTCTGGACTTTACTATGAGTTTGTGTGTTTTTCTATGATTTCAGGTATTTTCTTGCTGAAATTGAGGGACCTGAGCAAAAATCTGATAGGAGAGTAGACATCCAGGGCTTTCCAGCAATATATAATAGTCCATACTTTATTCGAGTTTAGATGACGCAAACTGGCGTTCAACGCCAGCTCCATGCTACATTCTGGAGTAAAACGCCAGAAACACGTCACAAACCAGAGTTAAACACCAAAAACACGTTACAACTTGGTGTTTAACTCCAAGGAAGGCCTCTACACGTGAAAGCTTCAATGCTCAGCCCCAACACACATCAAGTGGACCCCAGATGTGGATTTCTGCATCATTTACTTATCTATGTAACCCTAGTAACTAGTTTAGTATAAATAGGACTTTTCACTATTGTACTAGGCAGCTTTTGAGTTTAGTTTTAGGCTATCTTAGACTATTATGGGGGCTGGCCATTCGGCCATGCCTGGACCATTATCACTTATGTATTTTCAACAGTGGAGTTTCTACACACCATAGATTAAGGTGTGGAGCTCTGCTGTACCTCGAGTATTAATGCAAAGTACTATTGTTCTTCTATTCAATTCACGCTTATTCTTATTCTAAGATATCCATTCGCACTCAAGAACCTGATGAATGTGATGATTATGTGAAGCTCATCACCATTCTCACTTATGAACGTGTGCCTGACAACCACTTTCGTTCTACATGCAAATAAGCTTGAATGAATATGTCTTGGATTCCTTGATCAGAATCTTCGTGGTATAAGCTAGAATCTATTGGCAGCATTCTTGAGAATCCAGAAAGTCTAAACCTTGTCTGTGGTATTCCGAGTAGGATTCAGGGATTGAATGACTGTGACGAGCTTCAAACTCATGACTGTAGGGCGTAGTGACAGACGCAAAAGGATAGTAAATCCTATTCCTACATGATCGAGAACCGATAGATGATTAGCCGTGCTTTGACAGCGCACCTGGACTATTTTCACTGAGAGGACGGACGGTAGCCATTGAGAATGGTGATCTCCCAACATACAGCTTGCCATGGAAAGGAGTAAGAATGATTGGATGAAAGTAGTAGGAAAGCAGATATTCAGAAGGAACACAGTATCTTCATGCGCTTATCTGAAATTCCCACCAATGAATTACATAAGTATCTCTATCTTTATTTTATGCTTTATTTATCTTTATATTCAAAAACCATTATAACCATTACAATCCGCCTGACTGGGATTTACAAGATGACCATAGCTTGCTTCATACCAACAATCTCCGTGGGATCGACCCTTACTCACGTAAGGTTTATTACTTGGACGACCCAGTGCACTTGCTGGTTAGTTGTGCGAAGTTGTGAAGAATGTGTGTGAACCATGGTATTTTGCACCAAGTTTTTGGAGCCGTTGCCATGAATTATTCGAGTTGTGAAAAGTATGAGTCACAATTTTGCCTATCAGTTTTCTATCCTAGTCATACAATGATTAATTCATCTTATTTAGTCAACTCCAACAAATGGAAGAAGGTATCATGTTATCTTCACATAGGGGGAATGTCAACCAAGACTAATCAATCATATCACAATAATAAACAAGAATTTATCTCATTACGTCATCCCCGACGATAGAGGAAGGTATCATATTGTCCTCATACTCGGAGAAAGTCTAATAAGACTAGCTAATCTCAATCCAAAAGTCCTAATCAACTTACTAATTGAATTAGCAAAAGATTAGCGTCAATGAAAACAATATTAGCTAACAACTCTAGGTCACCAACATAGGTTAGGTTTTCATGACTCAAGATCTCCTAATTACTCTTTCCAAGCCAAGAATGCTCAAGATCTACTCTAAAGCCCAACCAAGATTTTGTCAAATACTTGGTGGGTATAAATGGAAAGCATGGTAATTGTGCAAGAAATAGTAATTCTACCAACTACCAATTGCAAGAAAAGTAAAATTCATAACTCACATCATCAATAAAAAGAACATCAAACATCAATTGCATTAATAGAGAATCCAAATCCAACAAGTGTTCATCAATCATAAACAAAGAGGCATAAAAGTAAAATTAACAATACAAACTAAGAGAATGAAGGTGTAGAAGCAAGAATTCATAAAGGAAACAAGATGAAAACATAAAATTGGACCTAGATCCAAGCTGGAAATATCCGAAGAACCCTAATTCTAGAGTGAAGAGGGAGCTTCTCTCTCAAGAAACTAAACTACGTGATGCTAAGCTACAACCAAGTGCTCCTTCTTTGTCTAAGCTTGAATTTTGCATGAAATAGCATTAGAAATGAGTTGAATTGGGCCCAAAATGCTCTAGAAATCGTTGGCCACGAGTTGCTTTTAGTAAATCACGTGCACCAATCAGCGCGCACGTGTACAGTGCATGTGTGCATCCCTAGACATCAAGCAACTCTGGCATATTTTATACAATTTTGAAGCCCTGGATGTTAGCTTTCCAACGCAACTGTAACCGTCTCATTTGGACTTCTATAGCTCAAGTTATGGTCGATTGAGTGCGAAGAGGACAAGCATGACAGCTTTACGGTTCCTTCATTTCTTTATGAGTTCTCCCACTTTGGATGCTTTTTCTTCATTCCTTCAATCCAATCTTTGCCTTCTAAACCTGAAACCACTTAACAAACATATCAAGGCATCAAATGGAATTAAAGTGAGTTAAAATTAGCTATTTTAAGGCCTAAAAAGTATGTTTTCACATTTAAGCGCAAATCAAAAGAGAATTGCAAAACTATGCTATTTCATTGAATAAATGTGGAAAAAGGTGGTAAAATCCCCTAAAATAAGCACAAGATAAACCACAAAATTGGGGTTTATCAGACTTTTATCCTCAGCAAAATTTAATGCTGCTGCAATCCCACTATTTATGACCTATTCCACCAACTCTTCTAATTGTTCAACCAATATCAGGCTCTCTTGAGATTTTCCCTTTTTAACTACTGATTTGAGTAAATGTATCTTCCTAACTGGATTCAAAAAAGCCAAAGCTGAACGATTGTGAAGGAATGTCATGCTTTAGAAATAATGCTACGTTGGCCACCATCGTTAATCCAGCAACGGCTTGAGAGGGTGGATGACTGCATGGTGCATATAAAATAGTATAAGAATACACAAAAAATATTGAAAAAGAATTATATTGGGTAGAACTTGTTGGCTCTGTTGGTGTGTTTTCAGCAGATTGATGAGGTAGTGGAGTATTGCTGGATTACAGAAAAGGAATTAAATTAAAGAAACAAAATAATTGCACCTCAATTCAAACGAAATATACCAAAATAAGAACCAAATACACCGCTATTTAAAAAGGCATGTAACTCATTAAACCATGCACAAATACACCCAAAGATAAACTAAATACACCGAAATTATTATTCCTTACGCATTAATAGTTTTCTCTGTATATTCTCTACTAGTACTTTGCAACAGTTGGTTGATTTTGCAAAGGGCTTGAGGCTACTATTTTTTTATGGAGGTGCACATATTTGAAGTGGAAGTTTAATGAAGACAAAATAAAAAGATAATATTGAGTAAACATTTAGGTGGAAATAATTGACTAAAAGAACAGAAGATTGAAAGTAAGTTAGAAACCTCACATGTCAAGTGGTACTTATTGTGAATGAGTCTCTTTCTAAAGAACAATCTTTTTTTCTTGAGATGCTGGTTCATTTAACAATTCTTCTTGTTCTTTGAATCTGAAATACACCGAAATCATCTCACCAATACATCTTAGGCATTCAATAGAAACACAACTTCTGTTTTATGAGAATTTACATAGTTGCAATTTTTTCCTTTTTTTCCTGCCTTTTTTCGTGAATAAAATATTAAAGGTTCTTTTTTTTCTAAAAAAAATATATATGGAATTAGAAGAAAAATATGGTAACACAACAAATAAGAAAATGCCAAGAGAAACAGAAATTACATGTTATCACTCGGCTTATAAAATTTTGATATAAATGGAAAATATAGCATTCCAATGATAATTTCTAAATCTTACTCATCATCAGATTCAGTTTGGTTTTTCAGAATAAGAATCATGAACAATGTGCTTTCTTTTTCTAGATTCCATCCTGGATAGCAAACAATTATTAGGCAATAGACATAGTAAAAATGACAAAATACACCGAAAAATAATACTTATTTTTTTCCTTTCTTGTTGGTTGTTTTATTGTTTTTGGTGGCTCTTCTGAGTCTTGCTCAGAATCAGACTCAGCGTCAGTAACACTATCACTTTATGAAGAAATGTCCTTCTTCTTTTGTGGCTTCTTCTTTTTTCTCCTTCTTTTCTTCCCTCTTCATTCTCATCAATTTGTCTTTCAGTTGTACTCTCTTGACGATGTCCTAAAAGTGGTAAAACATTAGCTTACATCATATATATAAAAAAATACACTGAAATTAAAGAAAGAATTCTGTTGAGTTACCATATGATCCTTAATCTCAGCTTCAATCCTCTGAACCAGCAACTCCTTAGTCTAATGCTACAACCACGGTGGTATAGGAATTGTATCCATCGGCTTCTTTTTGTGTATGGATTCATGAAAATATACAATCATAAGAGCATAGAGGCAGCAAACAACGGATTTTTTCTTTTCCGATATGTGCTTGCTTATGCCCTTGATGAGAAAGTTGAGGATGTGTGATGTGAGGATTATTGATGATAAAGAATTTTCACAAAAAAATCTCGTTGCAAGTATAGTTCTAAACCAACAACGAATCCTCAAATCAAATTTAATTTTGGTTGTCACAAGTTCAACCCCAATAAAATAACCGAGAGTATTAATCCCGGGTCGTTCTCCTTAGGAATTGCAATGAAGTGCTCAATTATTGGCTATAGATTGTATCTTTTGGGGGTTTTGATATAAGAGACAAGAAACATAAATGAAAAGAAAGTAAAGGAACTTAAATGGTAAAAAAGTCTTGGCAATGGTTGATGGTTAAGGATCTCTATCCTTGTCACTAGCCACAATATGATAATTGCAAGGATCAATCTCATTAAGTCATCCTCTAACAATTGAAGGAAAGTCAAATGAGCTATATTAATCCTAATCCATAAGTCCTAGCCACTCATTAATTTAGTAAAAGCTAGTGTCAATGGACATCAATTATCAATCACTTGGACATTAGTAACTCAAGGTCACCTATGTTACCATTCCAAGCCAAGAATACAAAAATCTCCTCTAACATCCTTCCAAGCATTTTGTCAAACACTTGGAAGGCATAAAAAGAAAGCAAGATAAAATTGCAAGAAATGTAAATCTGCAACTACTCAGGCAAGGAAATAACAACAAAGCAATTAAACAAAAGGAAACATAAAATATAAATTGCATTAAATGAGAATTAAAGGAAACAAAATGGCATGAACATAAAAATGACTAGAATAAGAAATTAATAAAAGGAACTAAAAGAGTAAAGACGTAGCAACAAGAAAGTGAAAGGAAAAGTAGATGAAAACAAGAATTAAAACCTAGATCTAAGAAGACACTTGAATCTAATATAATGCTAATTCTAGAGAGAAGAGAGAGCTTCTCTCTCTAGAATTCTATCCTAAAACATGATGAAAACTAAAACTAACACTACTTGGTTCATCTCCCTTCAGTCCTTGGGTTCAATAGCATCAAAATTGGGTTGGATTGGGCCCAAAATACTTCAGAAATTGCTGGCCACGAGTTGGTCAAAATGGCCCACGCTGGTCCTGCGATGCGTGCGCATGAAATGACTGATAAACCACTATTTTATGATTTATATTATATTTAATAGTGTGGTTTTATCATGATCCTAACCCACTTATTCATTAATTTAGCATGCATTTATACTTCCTTCCTGAAATTATTACATGATTGAAAACTGCTTCCTAGAGACTTTTAATTATGCATTTTAATTCTCCTTTATTCTATTCGATGCCGTAATCTATGTGTTAAGTGTTTTAGGCTTTATAGGGCATGAATGAGTTGGAGATTGGAAAGGAAGCTAGCAAAAATGGAAGGAACACGAGAAATTGAGGAGATAACCAGCGAGAAGTGACGTGGCCGCATGACTCACGCGTTCGCGCGAAAGAAGAGAAATCGCAGTGACGCGGCCGCATGGCTCATGCGACCGCACGGATTGGAAAAGCACAAGTGACGCGGAAGCGTGGACGACGCGACCGCGTGGTAGGGAAAAACGCGAATGACGCGTCCGCATGGATGACGCGATCGCGTGACGAGCGCGATCTGCATAATCTGCAGAATTCGCTGGAGGCCATTTTGGACCTTATTTTGACCCAGTTCTCGGCCCAAAACAGCAGACTAGAGCTAGAGAACATGCAGAAACCAGAACAACAATTCATTCTATACAGTTTTAGTTTTTAGATCTAGTTTTTACTCCTCCTCTAGATTTTCTCTCTAGACATTCATAGTTCTTAGGATTTTATTTTTCTACCACTTTTTGCATTGAGATATTGAGAAGAGTTATTACCCCAAATTCTAATGGTTATTTTTATATATTGTTAGCTGTGGATTACGTTTCCAAATGGGTGGAAGCAATTCCTACCCACACTGATGATGCTAAAACTATTGTTTCCTTTGTGAGAAACCATATTATTTGCCGCTTTGGATCACCACGAGCAATCGTGAGCGATCAAGGCACCCATTTTTGTAACAGGAGACTAACAGGATTAATGAAGAAGCATGGGATAATTCATATGATTGCAACAGCATACCATCCTCAGACCAATAGGCAAGCCGAGGTGTCAAACAGAGAGATAAAGTGTATCTTGTAGAAGATAGTCAAACCTCATAGAAAAGATTGGAGCACCAGGCTACAAGATGCACTATGGGCATGTAGGATATCATATGAAACACCCATTGGGATGAGCCCTTTCCGCTTAGTTTATGGAAAAGCTTGTCATATCCCAGTTGAAGTAGAGCACAGAGCCTTTTGGGCAGTCAAGGAGTGCAACATGGGAATTGAAGAAGCCGGAGCTGGAAGGAAGTTGCAACTGCAAGAATTGGAGAGCCTTCGCCTAGAAGCTTATGAGAACTCGAGAATATACAAGGAGAAGATGAAGGCTGTACATGATCAGCACATCAAAAGAAAAGAGTTCCAGCCTGGGGATTTAGTCCTCCTTTACAAATCTCGACTGAGGCTCATGCCAGGCAAGTTGAGATCAAGATGGGAAGGTCCATACAGAGTAAAGATGGCCAAACCATACAGAGTTTATCACCTAAGCCATCCTTCAAGCTCTAAACTTATCAAAGTTAATGGCCAATGTTTGAAGCTGTACCATGGCGAGAAGATGCAGAAAAACAAGGAGCTTGAGATCTTCCTCTTGGAAGATCCCCACATGGCAGAAGATTGAGCTAGTGGAGCGTCCAACTTACGGACGTTAAAGCAAAGTGCTAGGTGGGAGACAACCCACCATGGTATGATCGTTCTTTTCTTTATTTTTCATTTTTCTACTTAATAACTCTTCTCTTTATCAGCATATTTCGTGCATCTGCATTTGCATACTTTTTCACAAAAAAAAAGAATCCACGCGATGCGACCGCATCAGTGACGCGTCTGCGTCGCAAGGAGATGGAAGAAAATAAAAATAAACAGAGAGTAATGCTGGTGCGTGGCTGGAGGCGTGCCAGTGGCACAAATCGTCCCACGCGATCGCGTCGCTGACGCATCCGCGTCACATGGGAATAATGGCCTCACACGCGACTGCGTGCCCCACGCGGCCGCGTGCCCTGATTTTCGACGTAAAAAAGGGTGCACAATGAAATATTGTGCGAGAGTGGTGTTGGAATGGTGCTGGACGCACCAACTCTATCACGCGACCGCGTCGCTGACGCGCCCGGGTCATCCCTTCTGAAGCCCACTCACACGATCGCATGCCCCACGCAATCGCGTCACCCCAAATTTGGCAAATATATCAATTTGAACAGAGAGTTGTGCAGGCGCGAGGCTGCACTCGCGCCAGAAGCATAATATGAGTCACGCGACCGCGTGACCGACGCGACCGCGTCAACTGAACTAAAGCGCAATGACGCGAACGCGTGCCCCACGCGGCCGCGTCGCTTGCGCTGCACAGCTCAACCTAAATTGCCAAAATATCTTATCTTTCTCTTCTCCAAATTCTAATTTTTCTTTTCCCTCCTTATTTCTTCCTTCTCCCTTCTTCCTTCCATCTCACCTTTCACTCCCTATCTTTCTCACCTCCATTAACAACGTTTTATTTTCTTTTTCCCTCCTTCCTTTTCTATCATTCTTCTTATTTTATATGTTATTTTCTTTTCTTTTCTTTTTCTATTCTTTATCCATATTTTCTTTCTTCTTTTTTTCCTTTTTACATGGTGTTAGAAATTTATTTGAGTCCTTATTCCTCATTATATGCTTGTGGATTGTTGCAAATTATTTGGCAATTATATATTATTTTCTTTAAAGGGTTGCTTGCATGTTTGCTTTAATACTTTCTATATCTTATTTACCATGCATGCTATGTGTTTGTGCAAAAGCCCATATGACATTATGCATTTCTCTACTATACTTCCTACTATTCACAGCATATTTTTCACAAATTCCCTTTACTATTTTATTAACTGAATTTGATTGCCAATACAAACGTGATAGTTTGTTACGAAGTGATGCTTGATCTATGCTACTCATGCCCTTGCCGGCATGCCAATAAACATCTTGCATCTACTTCCCTATCGTGCACTTATTCTATTCCCTTTCTTGATCTTTTCACATGTTGTCATGACCATCTGTTTATTTCATTCATCTTTACCGTGCACTGATTTTCACTCACTCTATCCCCTTCCTTGCTTTATTTCTTTGGATTTAACTTACTTTCTCTTCCCTTTTTCAGAATGGCCACCAAGAAAGGCAAAGAGAAAGCTACCCCTAAACCCACAGCAAGGAAAGGAACGAAGAGAGCATTAGTGGTAGAACCTTCTTCAACTGCAGTCAAACCCTCAACAAAAAGAATTAAAAGGATTATCAAGGTTGATGAAAAGGAGCGAGCCTTCCCAGCCAAGGACACTGCACGATTCCCAAATCGTTACTGTGAGCAGATGTTTCCTATTCTGGCAGCTCGGAATTACAACAATGAGCACCTTCTTATCCTTCCATCTCGTATCGCTGAATTTGTTGAGCCACAAATTGCACAAAGACATTGGGATTCTTACAGAGACAGCCACAACAGGTTAATCTTTCTTGGGTTGTTGAGTTCTACTCTAACTTCCACCTGCCGACTCTACAGTCTGTCTATTTACGCCAGAAGCAAGTCCTCATTACAGAAGAGGCCATACAGCAAGTCTTAAATCTCCCACCTGCTCCAGAAGGATTGGATGCCTTTCAGAAAGCCGCAATCAAGCGCCACGCATACACCTTTGACTGGGACGATGTTCTCAGAGTTATCGCTCGACCTGGTAGTAAATGGATCTTCGATACCATTGTTCCCGTCCTAAGGGAATCTCGGCTTTTGCACTCACCTTAGAGGCTCACATATGGGCACAGATTATGTTCCATTACGTCTTTCCGAGTATTCATGAGTCCTCCTTCACAGCAGACATGGCCGTTCTACTATGGTGCATCCTCACAGACCAGCCTCTTAATTTACCAAGACATATCCGGAATGCCATGGAACATGTGCAGATCGCAGGCAACCTACCTTTCCCCGCATTGGTCTCTGATCTTATCTCAGCAGCCAGAGTATCCTACAGAGCTGGAGACACCAAAGCCATTTTTCCACGGGATGATCAGTATGTCCCTAACGGGAGATATCTCAGGCCAAAACTTATCACTACCAGCCAGTCCACAGAGGATGCTGCAGCTCCTCCCCCATCTACTAGTCAGCTGCTACATCAAATACTGAAGCGGTTGGAAGCACACGAAAAGAAAGCCAAGCTCCGAGAGCGCCGCAACCAACGCCGTTTCAACTACCTTAAGGAGCTCCTCACAGGCAATTACAGACCTGACGACAATCCAGGCACTCCAGACTCTACTTCATTCACCAGCACAGAGAGCCATGATGGCTTCGACTGTGGAGATACTGCCACCACCCCACTACTGTTCCTGACAGATGGCACCGAGGACGGTGCAAAGCCTTAAGTGTGGGGAGGTCGGTCAGTACCTGACTTCCGGAGGTAATTTCTCTTCCTTAGCACCAATAAATTAGGATATTTTAATTAGATTTTCTTTCTTTTATAGAATAGGATAAATTGCATAGTAATAGGTTAGTTGCATGCATGTTCTACTTGATTGAAAAGACAATAAGTTTCTTCTAAAAAGCTATCTTTGGAACAAAATTTCACTAATTTTAATCAAAACTCTTATGTTAAAAATTGCTTGAAGTTGTTTTTGGAACATGATGTTTGAGCTAAAGAGCACACAACCTGTGAAGATTTGAGCCTTTATTCATGGTTATATTATTTAGCCATAATTATTTTATTCTTATGTGTTTACTTCTCTATGATTGTAATCTATATTTTGTTTCATCCTATATGTCCAATATTTATTATGTTTATATGCTTGCATGTGATTGAGGCCATTATTTATTTAAACTCACTTATCCAAATTAAGCCTACCCTTTTTAATTACCTTTGTTAACCACTTTGAGCCTTTAAATCCCATTTGTTCTATATTTTACCACATTACTAACCTTAAGCGGAAAAACAATTGTATATCCCAAATTGAATCTTTGGTTAGCTTAAGATAGAATTATGTATGCTAGTTAAGTATGGGAATTTGTGGGAACAAAAGTTATTAAGGGAATGTCTCGTGATAATACAATGGGAATTTGGATACCTACTCATGTGAAACTATAGGAATTAAAAATCTATGTGCATTAATAAGCTATGTTTATTTTTATAAAAAAAATCAATGAATAAATAAGGGGACAAAATTACCCCAATGCTGAATTAAAAAAATTCAAAGATCAATGCACATATGATAAAATTAATACATGAGTATGGAATGTAAAAGGGAATTCAGGGTAGCTAGGTATGAATTCTAAAGTTATATAAAATATATAGGTTGGGTTAAAGCTGGGTTAATTAAAGATTCAATTTATAAGCTCACTTAACCATATATGTATCCCTATCCTTAACTTGGCCCCATTACAACCCTGAAAAGACCTCATGATGTTTGTATTGGCATATTAACTGTTGTTGATTTGTTAGGAGAAAAACAAAAGTTAGAGAGCATGATTAGAGAATGATAGAGTGATTACCCAATACACTAGAGAGATTAGAGCGTACATACATCATCAATGAGGGTTCAATGCTTGAATTTCCATGTTCCCTGCTTCATGAGCTATCTTCTTGCACTTTTATCTGTCTTACTGTATAATGATAGAATTAGTGGAATTTGATTTGTAATTCTTTTGAAGAGCTTATTTAATTTTGATCAAGTGGGCAAGAATCATATAGTTGCATTCATATATATAGGTTGCATTGCATTGCATTGCATGAGTTTCTACATGTTCATACTTATTTATGTTATCTCCTTCAGTTAAGCATGAGGACATGCTAATGTTTAAGTGTGGGGAGGTTGATAAACCACTATTTTATGGTTTATATTGTATTTAATTGTGTGGTTTTATCATGATCCTTACCCACTTATTCATTAATTTAGCATGCATTTATATTTCCTTCTTGAAATTATTACATGATTGAAAACTGCTTCCTAGAGACTTTTAATTATGCATTTTAATTCTCCTTTATTCCATTCGATGCCGTAATTTGTGTGTTAAGTGTTTCAGGCTTTATAGGGCATGAATGAGTTGGAGATTAGAAAGGAAGCTAGCAAAAATGGAAGGAACACGAGAAATTGAGGAGATAACCAGCGAGAAGTGACACGGCCGCATGGCTCACGCATTCGCGCTAAAGAGGAGAAATCGCCGTGACGCGGCCACATGGCTCACGTGACCGCGTGGATTAGAAAAGCAGAAATGACGCGTCCGTATGGATGACGCGATCGCGTGACGAGCGCGATCTGCATAATCTGCAGAATTCGCTGGGGGCCATTTTGGACCTTATTTTGACCCAGTTCTTGGCTTAGAACAGCAGACTAGAGCCAGAGAACATGCAGAAACCAGAACAACAATTCATTCTACACAGTTTTAGTTTTTAGATCTAGTTTTTACTCCCCCTCTAGGTTTTCTCTCTAGACATTCATAGTTCTTAGGATTCTATTTTTCTACCACTTTTTGCATTGGGATATTGAGAAGAGTTATTACCTCATCAAGACTTCGTCATTCTAGTTCGTTTTCTTTACTTGGCTTTACTCTCTCATGTCCTTTGCTTTGTTTAATTTTACCATTGGAATATTTTTAGGATTATTTAATATAAGGATTATTTTTATTGTTAATTGATTATTTTTTATTTTTATTTACAATGTCTTTCCTTAATTCCTTTTCATATGTTATGAATTTTACATTCACAATGAGCGAGTAGTTCCCTAACTTGATGGGGAGTTTATTGAAAGGAACCCTTGAGTTGGAAAGCTTGAAAGAAAGATTATAATTGGGTTATTGTTGGCTTACCCTCTAGTCACTAACACCAATTCCTTTTAATTAAGTGGGTTGCAACTTGTGAACGGGCATAACATCCCAACTTGTTTGACTTTCCCTTACCTAGTAAGAGATAACTAAACAGGATAACCTTTAATTGTCAATTAATCTAGAGAGTAATCCAACAACAATGGGACTTCCAACTAATCAACTCCCAGTCAAGGCTTTTATTTACATTATTCAAATTCTCCAATTTTATTTCCTGTTTACTCAACTTAAACCTTTTTAAAAACATCTGATTAATAAAATAGCATACTTTTCTGCAACTCGTTGGGAGACGACCTGGGATTCATACTCCCAGTATTTTAATTTTAAATTTCTGTGACACCTTTCTAAATTGATAAGTGGATTTCTGGTGAGTTAAGAACTATACTTGCAACGTATATATTTTAATAATTTTTAATTCACCAATTTCTGCTCTCATCAATGACATATACGCATCCCTAAATGTCAGGCACCTTTGGCAAATTTTATATCATTTTGAAGTCCCGGATGTTAGCTTTCCAACGCAACTAGAACCGTCTCATTTGGACTTTTGAAGATTAAATTATGATCGATTAAGTACAAATAGGTCAGGATTGACAACTTAGCAATTCCTTCATTTCTTCATGAGTTCTCCATTTTGACATGCTTTTTTTTTCTTCATTCCCTCAATCCAATCTTTTCCTTATAAACCTGAAATCACTTAACAAAAATATCAAGGCATAGAATGGAATCTAGGTGAATTAAATTTAGCTATTTTGAGACCTAAAAAGCATGTTTTCACACTTAAGCACAATTAAAGGAGAATTTACAAAACCATGCTATTTCATTGAATAAATGTGGGTAAAGTTGATAAAACCCTCTAAATTCAACACAAGCTAAACCCTAAAAATGGGGTTTATCAGTATGACCACCCCAATTTCACTTACGTATGGTGTCCACACAAAAAATCGGCGGTATGTGAACAAGAGAAACCTTGTTTATGGTTGTCGGCAATAAGAAGGACATATGAATGTAGAGGATGAATGTCCTCTTAAACTTCAGTCGATCTTCGTCCCTGTCAACACTAATCTCCATCACCAAGTCTGTCAATTGCTTCAAAATATTGCCTTGGAAGATTCTTTAAACTTCTTTGTCTTCCTTACTAAGCTCTTGAAATTTATCTTTTCTTTGAAAGAGCAGCCCTACAAAAGCAGCAAAAATGTTTTAATAACATATATATGATGTAAAAATACACTGAAATAATTTTCAAAATAGATTACAAAGAATGCAAGTATAACAGTTTATGTAATCGGTTACCAGTTGCATTCAAGCCAAGGGCAGTTCCTATATTTTCCTGGGTGATGCTCAATACACTGTACCAGGTATCCAATGTAGTTTTTATCAGATCAAATGAATATGTCAAATCTTTCAAGAGCTTATGTGGTACATTCATGGGAGGGAACTGCATCAAACTACCAAATCCCAATTCCAGGACAATGGCTTTTTTTTCATGACTCGTGCTTTTGAATTTATTCTAAAGAAGTCTTGTGGAGCATCTCAAATCATGAGTTTTATGTAAATAGATGAGAATCATCTAAATAAACTATATTTATACAAGGAAAAATTGAGTTGGTCTAAGATATATGTGCTTACATTATAATTTGGTGCAGGGTTCTTGCTTGCCAATTTTTTGTAACGAATAAAAAATAAGGTTAACAGATAACAACAGTACCAAGTGCACCTCAGTCACCAGAAATACACCAAAATATGAGCCATATATACCTCTATTATTTTTTTATTACATGAAATAATGTGAGTTCAAAATGATATTCAACTCAATCAATATTCTATTTCTAGTTACAACAAGAATAGGACAACAGCACCAATTACACTTGAAATCACTTGAAATATACTGAAAGTTTCTAGTCATACAAACTCAGTTCCTATAGACAAACTCAGTTTGAAACATACAAATATGTACAAAAACACATTCAAATGCCTCGAACACATGAAAATATACATTGAAATATACGCAAAACAGTACATAAGATAGTTATCACTAATTGAACAGTATGATGAGAATAGTAGTATGTACTTTTAAATCAAGAACAGATAATGAATTTACTACATAAACATAAATTTGACTATCTAGTATTTCGCAATCGAAATGAGAAAAAGAAAAGTGAAAAAATCTAGACATTTAGTGAACAGTACCTTCAATAATCTTTCGTCTTTTGTTTCTATGGTTTTTTTATGGAGATTTTGAACTTTTCACGTAGTTTTCCTTGAGTTTTCGCGATGATATTGACTGATTTTTAGAGATTTCAAGCGTTGTTTGAATTCTCAGTGTAACACCCTCACTATCAGAATGTCACGCTTCCGGCTGTGCTACTCTAATAGCTCGGGAATTATGACAACTTTTACAATATTTAATACTAAAATATGAGCCTGTTTAAAACTTAAAAACGAACATTGAAAACAATCATCTGTACGTTACAAAACAGGTTACAATACTTTCAAATAATACATATATGTATATACACAACACAACAGTATACAAATTTCATATATCAAAACTCCTATCCTCTTGCAAAAATTGCTAGAAATAAAGGCGAGGGGAAAATAAAAACTAAGATAATACAAAATCATGTCGAATAAACAAAAAATGAATATAACTCTTCTAAAGCTTCGTCACCCATATCCTGAAAAGGAAAAAACCTGTAGGGGAGTGAGAACATCGTCCTCGAAAGGGTTCTCACTATAGGGTTATAGAATTGCTATAATAGGGTACGAAAATAAAACCGTTTTTAAAGTACAGTGATTAATAACCACCTTATGCTCTTTTCAAAACCAAAGAATAATATTCAAAATCCAAAATCCTTTCTATAAGGGAAAGTTGTTCATTACTTAGAAATCCAAAAGCCTTTTTAAAAGTTTTTCCTAGACAGTATGAATGACCAAATTGCTCCAAGCATAGGTTCATTAAGTCTATGCTGAACAAGTTTATTTTTTCATACTTTTCTAAACCAAAAACACAAACCAAACACAGCCTTCAGCCCATCTTATAATGAACAATGGTCCTAGGCCCAAGAACCTTAATCAACAACCAATTCATCATAATCCAACCAATTTTCAGTTGCAAACACAAGTAAAAATGTTCAAACACAAACAAGGAGTTATATCAAGTAGAGCAATTCGCAATTAAACATAACTATTCACATAGGCAAACCAATTACAATATGCACACCCAAACAATGTCAAATAAACGCATATGATGCATGACTGTCTTACTGGCCATGAGCTCATGCATCGGTTATGTTTCCAGACCCGACTTGGATAAGCGGGATTAAACCACCATCCTTATCCGTAGGTTCCACAAGCAAGTGTGACTAAACCACCATCCTTACCCGTAACACGCAAGCAAGATTAAACCACCGTCCTTGCCAAATAATTTATCAATATGTGAGTGGGATAAAACCACCATCCTCACTGCAGGCGGGACAAAACCACCATCCCTGCACAACGGTTTACGCACTGAGCAAGCAGGATTGTACCACCATCCTTACTAGGACAAAAATCCTCATCATATTCTCAGTAACTTTCTCAGTCAATCAGACTAAAAATCTTATTTCAAAAATCATTCTTGGCTCACTTTCAAATCACAAATGTATTCATTTCACATCTTGCCAAGAACCACTTTTCTTAAGTTAATTTTCTTTTCAAAACTTTCAAACAACTTCATAACCAAGCCAAATTCAAAATTTCTTCTTGAAAAACTCTAAATCACTCATTTTCAAATCATTTTCTCAATTGCTTTAAAATCAAACGCTATTAATTGAAATTTATAGCAAGTTCTCAAGACTTTTGGGAAAACAACCGGCCTCATTTTCTTATATTCCGTAAAGACTCTTAAAAAAATCATTGTTTTCTTAATTTAATTTATACAAAGGAAGTTTCTAAACCCATTTAAAACCAAATCATAGAAATCAGAAGTTCCGAACCAAAATCAAATCCAAACTCAATCTTAATTTTATTCTTGAAACCAACTCTTTCAATTCCAAAAACATCACAAAATGACATCACTCAATCAGAGTCCCTTTTTATATATAAAATCAACCTTAAAACATAATACTTTCCTTAAGTGCTTTAAAATCGTAAAGTAATTCTTTTCTGAATAAATCGAACTCAAGAAATATTTTTGTCAAATAAATTAGATTCAAAAAATAACTATTTCCTTAATAAATCAAATAATATGATTTCCTCAAAATTAAACTTTTCTAAATAACATTTCAACAAGGTTTTATATTTTATAGAAAATCTGGCAGCATTTCCCTTAAAACATGGACTTTGCCACCCTCTTCGAGTCCAAACCGAACCATTCTTCAACCCTTTCTAACGAGTTCAAAATCAAATCAGTTTCCAATAAACAAAATTCAGATTTTCAGATATAGAAATCATTTCAATGTCCAACCAACCAGAAATCAAATAATATTTCAATCAAACAGTCAACCATATCACCCAAGACAATTTAGACAATTCATAAGACTTACATAATCACCAGAAATTGTATTTATCACATCTTTATCCATTTATAACAATTACAAAGTATAAAATAAGATGTTTTAGAAAATCATCCCTACCTCAAAAAGTCGAACCCATAACATAAATGCGGCAACGAATCCTTTCCTTTCGACCCGAATCCAACAGCAACTTCAATTCATAGCTCCGCATACATCGTAACAGCATAAATAACTCTAAGTCACAACATGCAACCCCGGTTACTAAATCCTAAGAACATTAATATCACAAAGACTTTAATACACGTAACAAAACACTAACACGGGGATTTCCGAAACATAAATACTTACTGAACTAGCGAAACGAAGCAGCCACGAACTCTGAGCATGACACGCAAGCATCGATACACAAACCTACGATAGATAATGCCACAACACCTCAGCCTAAATGATCAGAACATCGACAAAAGGCTTCTCGAACCAAAACGCTTACCAAGACAGCAGGAGAATGGTTGAACTTAAGCAGCGGCGGTCTCTGAACCGGTTCGGTGGCAGCCACGGCAACCACCTCAAGTGGCAGTGGCATCTAGACACCGGTGACAACAACTAAAACTAACATGCAACGACAATAAATCTTCCATAATCTCAACGAAAAGTAAACCAAACTCAAAACCCTTACCGACAGTGCTATTTCTGGTGACGGCAGTGGGTCTCAGGCGGCAGAGGTGTTCCCGGAGGCAGAGGCATGGACAGAAGCTTCGGCAACAGCAGATTTGGTGGCGATAGCAGAAACGCGACGGCTTCTCCACGGCGGCAGCTCTCTCGTGGTGCATCTCTCTCTCTCTCTCTCTCTCTCGCAACTGGCGACGACACGGGCTAGAGGTGACGGCACAACGAATAATGGCAGCGGCAGTATCAGGCTCTCCTCCGGCGACGCCCTTCCCCCACTGCTCTCTCGGATCTCACTCTATCTTCTGTCAATAGCAGCGGCGACGAAGGATCGATGATGGCACCTCGGTGGCGTTTCCTCTTTCCTGATGCTGCTTTCTCTCTCTTCGCGAAGCAGCGGCATCTTGCAAGGACGCTGACGACGACGCAATGGCGATGGTGAAATAACAAATATAACCTTTTTGCTTTAAATAAATAAGTATAACTTCATAAAAATAGATATATATTTTTATTATTAATATCAAATAATATTGTATAATTAATTGTACTTTATATTACTTGACAAATGATTAATTTTTTTCATTAAATATTTCAAAATATATTAAATGACTACTTCTGTTAAAAATATTATTATATAATATATTTTTTTTGGGTAAAAATGTTAATAAACCAAGTGTCTTTTGATATTACACGAATGTCCCAAAGCAAAAAATGTTACGTGCATGTCCTTAAACAACAAATCTATGTAAATCGACTTGACCATATTCGATTTAGTATTTCTGGTGCTAAATCGAGTCAGCTTAATTCGAATTAGTAAGAATTGATGCAAAATGAAATGCGTTTGATTTATGCATCAATGATATTACCTACATGTCAAACTAGGTTACTTCGATTTACCCCAAGAATTTGGCATCTTAGTAAATCGAATGAGCTTGTGTCGATTTACTCCTTACTATTAGTCACCTAGTAAATCAAATGGGATAGTTTCGATTTACATGCAACGGGCTAATGAATAAATCGAATCCATATAGTTCGATTTACCATGTATTTACCAACACATGTAAATATATTTATGTCAATTCGATTTATTGTGGTGCAAACATATATAAATAGGAGTTCAAATCAATTTATGTTTAAAAATTCTATATTAAAATTAATTTTAATAAAATAAATATTGTTTTTGGATAATATTAGTTAAAATTATTTTTAGATAAATAATTACTAAAAAAATATGATATTAAATTATAATATTATCTTTCTAAATATATTTAATATTTTTTATATTTTTTCTAGTATATTTTTTATATTATATAGTATTTTTTCTATTACTCTATTTTAGTATGATATAATTTTTTACTATTATAATAAAAATTAATATTTATTTATTAACTTAAAAATAACGTATAAAAATTGATAACTTCTATGTAATCTTTTTTTATAATAAAAATTAATATTTATTTATTAAATTAAAAATAACATATAAATTAATATATTTTAGTACTCTTTTTAAGTACTCTCAATAATCATATTTTTATTATTATTATGTATGATTAATTTTTTATTTACTTTGTCAAAAGAGGATCAACAATTCATATTATAACAAAAATTATAATAAAAAATTCAATAAAAAAATAAAAAAATCAAAATATGAAAGAGAGTACTGACAAGGCAAAGGATTCGATGGTCACAGAATGTTTGGACTATTTAATGGTCCCATAGCAAAACATGTTTTTTAAGTTTTTTAATAACTGTTAAATAGTCTTTATTTAATTTTAATTACAAGTTAATGCTTTATATATTATTAAATTATAACATCTATTTTTTATTTTATAAATTATTATTTGATCATTCATCTATCATGTTTATTAATAATAAAAAACAAAAATAATAACAAATTAGATCCTCCATTAATCGTAATAAATATTTTTTGCAATCTTAATCAATTAGAATTTTATCCTTGACACATTACATCCATTACAAAATAATCAATTGAATGTTGGACAACCGTATGGTTTTTCCAAAAATCAATCGATTGGAATTGTTACAAAATCGATTGAACCATGCTTAGAATGTGGGTTTTTTCTTATTGAATCGATTGTCCATGTTACCCAATCGATTGAAGTCTTCAAAATAATATGGGTTTTCACAATTCAATCAACTGGTTATGTTACCCAATCGATTGGCTTACGTTGTCGAACGAGATTAAAATTCAATCGATTGGTATGATAATACATTCAATTCAATTGTGTACGTGGTTAAGGTTTTTTCTGTATTCAATCGATTGGTTTGATAAATCAATCGATTGAATTTTGATCTGCTCTATATATTAAGCCAAATAACTATCCGTGTTCAGTCTCCCTCCCTTTTTTAAACATAATACCTCCATTTTTTCATAACCTTTCTTCTCTCTCTAAAACTAGAAAACTTCACTCTTCATCTTCTCCAATCTCATCAACACCCACTCCAAACTACATATATATTATTAATCTTCATCCAAATCTCTACAAACTCCACCGAACCAATATCCCCAGAATGGCTAGAACAAAAAACACAGAGATAGCTAAGGTTAAAGGTGAAAGTTCTGCATCTACCAGGCTAGTTGCTTCATTGCATTACATGGCAAGGTGGCTGCCGTCTCCGAGGGCATTGAACAACTATGTGGAAAAGTTTGAGTCAAGGGCGATTGTTCCTCCCAAATAGATAAAATCCGATTTCATTTATTGTAGAAATTATAATTTGGTCTTGAATGCTTTGCAAACACAACACTTTACTAATTTTATACAAACTAAGAATGAATATTATCCCCACTTGGTTATGGCTGTTTATAGTACTTTAAATTATGTTGTTCCTAAAAATGATGAAGATGATGAAGAAGTAATGTCGCTGATTGAGTTTGATTTAAGGTCACGGCATTATAGAGTTACTTTGGAACAATTAGCTGAACAATGGAATTTAGTTTATAACGGGGTAAAATTTACTAGAGGTATTACCGCAGATGAGGAAATGGGTGAATATGATAGGTTGGTTGGTTTGCATAGCCTGCAATATGAGAATCCACACATGGATGCTGGAGGTAATATAAGTTGCAGTGGTTTGGGAAATGAGCAGTGTATATTGATGTATTTGTTTTAATACGTGTTAATTCCAAGAAAACATAATCACGGAATCTTATTTAACGAAGATATTCTAGTGCTTTGGGCTATGGTGACTGGAAAGCAAATAAACTAGTCTTATTTTATGGTTCATCATATGCTTGAACTGAAGAGAGGAAAATCAAGTGTTGGTTTAGGATATGCTTGCCAATGGACCAAGATTTTCAAATGGCTTGGAATTGACTTGAGTGAAGAGAAAAGTATCATCTTGGGTAATGTAGTTAAGATTGATGACAGCACTCTAAAACAGATGGTAAGAGATCCAGATGCCGAGGAACCTCATGTGCAAGGACAACCACAAGACCCTGAGGTGCAAGTATAATTCCAAGAATCTCCACCACCACTACCTCCATCGCCAACAATGCGAGGGACAATTTGCTAAGATGAGGCAGTGTCATGATAGGCAAACTGAAGCTATCAATCATCAAAGGGAAGCAATTGATCTTCTACACTAATCTAGGCATTACAAACCCAAAGCGAATCATCCCAAGGTATGATGAATGAAAGAAATATGTTGAAGAATGAAGAAAATCTATTGTAGGAGCCTGAAATTATTTGAATTGTTCTTAAAATCAATTGAGATATACATTCAATCGATTGAAGTAGGAAACCAATCGATTGAAGAATGCTTGAAATCCACTACAGTTTTTATCGGCATAAAAATACATATAGATAAGATATAATCATATTAATTTAAAACTCACTTAGTTAAATTTTAAATTAAAAATCAAGATAAAATTCAATTTATATTTGATTTTAACTAAAGATAAGATAACATGATTAAATTTAGGATTGCTCACTTGGTTTAAAAATTAAAAAAATAGATAGAATTGAAATTTAACTACTTTCATTATGTGTATATAAATATAGTCCCTTAGCTCACTCCGACTAACCTCTTATACTTCAACAAATTATTTTAAATATTGACCATTCAACGAATTTTACTCATACAATATTCTTCAATTGACAACAATCATGGGTATTCTTCCTAATAAGGATTTAGTGTCCAATGATGCATGTAACACGGAATGTCTCACTGGCTACACACTATGATCTTATCACAATTGATCTAGTTGATCAAGTTAGAACTATAGTTTCTAATGCCAAGGTAAGACTTAATGGCTTTCTATTTTTTATTAGATTTAAGTGTGAGTAATTTAATTTTTTATATTTTTTTTATACAGGATGACCTAGTTATCAATGACAATATTATTCAAAACAAGGATCTAAATAAAAGTGAAAAATTGTCCAATAAAGTAGAGGAGGTCCTCCTTAGCATGGAGGTAATTTAAGCTAGCAAATAATAATATAAATTATATTATGTAACACATTTTATGTATATTAATCCTATGAAAATAACCAACACATGATCAACATTCTTAGAGGTTCTTCTCATCCCATTCATATTATACAACAACAATAGGGTTATTCTCACGCTCTTCATGTTTAATTCCTATCTTTTTTTCGCTATTACTTGTGGTTAGAGAAATCTTTGTCTTTTACCATTGACAATCTCATCAGAACAACCATCACTCTTTTTGTATTTTTACAACAAAATTAAGAACATTATCTTTTCGTATTTTTACATTTATGGAGTTATATTAACTAAAACTTTTGCAGTCAATGAGAGTTACAAATAAGACTCGGGACGAAAAAATTGATAAAATACTTGAAGCTGTAAGCCGCATTGAGGCAATGATGACACAACTGAATCTGAACGATAATTTCGAGACTCCAACCAAACTTTCTTCACAAAAGACACGTCCATTCCCAAACAGATTGAAGGCTAAGGGTTCAGATATTGATACCCATACTGCTATATCAGATGATGAAGATGATCTTATTGAGCTGGATAAGAGGTCTTTCACTCCCAATGATGTGTTCAACATCAAAATCAATATGGACAAACCAACATCCCCAACTGTAAGAGCGGCATTAAGAAAGAAAAATATATCAAAGGTATAGGCATGCGCAGTAAAATTCATACATCATAATATTTTTTATTAGTATATTCTTAACAAGATAACAAGTGTTTACTGACCTATTTTTTTTTCTTAGGGTAAGACTATTATGGGGATATAGAAAAAATTACCTTTCATTCCCTCAGGCGAAATTAGAAAGTCAAAGATTTAGCTTAAATCATTCAGTAAATCCAAGGCGTCTTTTGCACTGATCCAACGCACAAAAGACTATAGAAGACCCATATTTTTTTCGATTACCAACGTAATTATCTCTTAGGTACCAATCTTTAATCATCTAGTTTGCTATGAGTAATGCTAATTAACCATCTAGTTTACTATAAGTAGTGCTAATTATTTTGTTTAAAACTTGTAGTCAATGAAGTATAAATTTATGCCAACCCCAACCATGCATCTTTGGAATATCAGATAAAGGCCTATGCATATGCATTTTCAGCCTCGCTAGATTCATTGTAAGTTGAGTTGATATTATCAGTGAAGAACTTGTAGTAATAGACACAATCATAGCTACTAGAACAGACTTTCATCATTTCGTACTTGGCAGATGATGAGCGGATAATTTATACGCTTTTTAGCATTGTTTTTAGTATGTTTTAGTTAGTTTTTATTATATTTTTATTAGTTTTTATTTAAAATTCACTTTTCTGGACTTTACTATGAGTTTGTGTGTTTTTCTGTGATTTCAGGTATTTTCTGGCTGAAATTGAGGGACCTGAGCAAAAATCTTATTCAGAGGCTAAAAAGGATTGCAGATGCTATTGGATTCTGACCTCCCTGCACTCAAAGTGGATTTTCTGGAGCTACAGAAACCCAATTGGCGCGATCTTAATTGCATTGAAAAGTAGACATCCTAGGCTTTCCTAGCAATGTATAATAGTCCATACTTTGCCCGAGATTTAATGGCCCAAACAGGCGTCCCAAGTCAGCTCAAGAATTCTGGCGTTAAACGCCGGAACTGGCACAAGAATGGGAGTTAAACGCCCAAAGTGGCACAAAAGCTGGCGTTTAACTCCAAGAAAAGTCTCTACACATGAAAGCTTCAATGCTCAGCCCAAGCATACACCAAGTGGGTCCGAAAGTGGATTTTTATGTCATTTACTCATCTTTGTAAACCCTAAGCTACTAGTTCTCTACAAATAGGACCTTTTGCTATTGTATTAGACATCTTTTGATCATGTTTTTATGCTTGAACCCTCTTTGGAATGCTGGCCATTCGGCCATGCCTAGACCTTGTTCTTATGTATTTTCAATGGTGGAGTTTCTACACACCATAGATTAAGGTGTGGAGCTCTGTTGTACCTCGAGTATTAATGCAATTACTATTGTTCTTCTATTCAATTCAGCTTATTCTTGTTCTAAGATATCACGTGTTCCTCAACATGATGAATGTGATGATCCGTGACACTCATCATCATTCTCACCTATGAACGTGTGCCTAACAACCACCTCCGTTCTACCCTAGATTGAGTGGATATCTCTTGGATTTCTTAATCAGAATCTTCATGGTATAAGCTAGAATTGATGGCGGCATTCTTGAGAATCCGGAAGGTCTAAACCTTGTCTGTGGTATTCTGAGTAGGATTCAAGGATTGAATGACTGTGACGAGCTTCAAACTCACGATTGTGGGGCGTTAGTGACAGACGCAAAAGAATCACTAGATTCTATTCCGACATGATCGAGAACCGACAGATGAATAACTGTGCTGTGACAGAGCGCGTTGAACATTTTCACTGAGAGGACGGGACTGTAGCCATTGACAATGGTGATGCCCAACATACAGCTTGCCATGGAAAGGAGTAAAAAGGATTGGATGAAGACAGTAGGAAAGCAGAGAGACAGAAGGGACAAAGCATCTCCATATGCTTATCTGAAATTCTCACCAATGAATTACATAAGTATCTCTATCTTTATTTTATGTTTTATTCATCTTTTAATTATCAATCCTCCATAACCATTTGAATTCGCCTGACTGAGATTTACAAGATGACCATAGCTTGCTTCATACCAACAATCTCCGTGGGATCGACCCTTACTCACGTAAGGTTTATTACTTGGACGACCCAGTGCACTTGCTGGTTAGTTGTGCGAAGTTGAGATTGCAATTGAGCGTACAATGTTGATGGCGCAATTGATGATCACAATTTCGTGCACCAGCAGACCATTACTGATAAGGTACACAAACCATTTATTAATTAACTTGTATTTGATTTTTTGCACAATCTAGTAATATATTTTGATTATCGTTCAGATTCTTGAATTAGTGGCATTAAGGTGCACTGATGAGCAAATCTGATGTAAGCTTCAAGACAACATGGCAACTTCCACCGAGATTTGTGGTATACTCTTTAACACCTAACAAGATAATTTTACTGATTATAAGTTGTAAATGTAATGCTAATAAAGTACCATGTTTTATCATATACTAACAGTTATATGAAAGCATTAATGTTTTTAGGTAGATGTCTTCACCAAGATAAATTTAAAGCAAAAGATGCAACACTATGTTTATAAATTTATGCAACCTACTGCTGATTTAAAATTTGTAAGCATTTTTTTTATCTATTCTTTGGTAAATATAGTTTTTCGTTATCAACATACATAACTCACATTAAAACTTTATGGTTTAGATGTATGTTCCTATTCAAGAGGGTGACCACTAGTATCTATGTAATATTGGTTGACGATCGCACAATCTATCACTTGGACACCCATTTTCATGATGACAAAATTTGAGAGAGTGATAATTGAAAGGAAGAGTCCGCTGGACATGTGGCTTTCCCTTTTTTCATTTTATACAAAACGCAAAACGACACCGGTTCCTCTGGTTTGCCAATTTGATTTGATTTTCGTGAATTTTTTATTAAGGATAATTATATAATTTATAAATTTTAGGAATTAAACAAATTATTAATTTATTCATCGTTTACTCAAGATTTATATGATAATTGTTTCATTCAAGAAACATAAACATGAATATTGGAAGTATATACAAAATTTCATTAATATATTGAAAAAAAATATAAACACAAATCTGTACGTGATTCTCCACGCAAAGATATTAAGTTGATGGAGGTTGCTAATTATCACTGTCTAAATCAGCCATCGATTCTTTATATATATCACCATTATTTGAACCATTAGCTTCATCTTCCATAACATTGTTGTCTATGTTCTTTTGCCAAGACATGTTGTCTTCTTATGTCCTTCCATTTAACAAACACTAAAACTTTGCCACTTCTTTTTAGATGGATGTCCTGAGCCTATATTGGTTTGATGCACATACAGATTGCTACTTTTAGCCACACCTGACTGGGGTTGCTTACTACCTTCGTCCACAACCTTGTAGGATGACTACAACCCCATAATAATGTCACGTGTCTCTTCAAATATCTTTGGGACTTTAGCTATAACAACAGCTAATTGTTTAGAAAACTCCATCAAAGCAATTTGTTGACTAATACAACAACATCCCCGGTGAACCTAATTGCACCATTGAGTGCTGATTTCACCTTCTTTGTCCGTCTGGCATCTATCCAACACTAAGGATCGGAGAATCTCACAAATGTCTCTGTCAACCAAAACTTTCACACAATATGTTTACAAGAAATTCCAAATGACTCCATTCTTAAATAAGAACACATGAAGATCAGTTCTTCTTGACGAAATTCAACAGTCCACAGAAAATTAGGCCTCCTATGCTTACACACTGTATTTTGAGCAATCATCGTTATTCTCTATGTTTATCACTTTCATTGATCCAGCTCTAGAAAGAAATCGGCGAAAATAGAAATATCTCATGAGTGTATACCTCAATAGAAAATCTCTCTAGCAGCTCTATACAAGTCTGCATGACGGGCACCCACGTGTAGATTCATAATCAACATTAAATTCTTTAAAGAGCAAGTGTGTAACACACATTTGGAAATGCTCTATAAAACTTGTCAAATCATATCGCGACCCCACATACCTTGCCACAACTAAGTGAAAACCTTCACATTTTGAGTAGTTCTAAAACCAGCAAAAACTTACCTCTTATATATACAGTAGCCCACATATGCTTTTCTTCATACATGTTGTTCACCCAGGGCTTATCCTAAACGCCAAATTCTTCAATAAGTTGAACCCACTTACGCTTAAACACGGGAATGTCGTAGTCTCCCAACATTATTTTCCTGAATTTAGATGCAAACAATGGATTCTCAACATTTCTAGTCACATTTCGAATAAGGTGCCAAGCGCATAATCTATGTCTGACTTTGAGTAATACATCTCTTACTGCATACCTAATAGCCATATCCCCATCAGTTATTATTGAGGTCGGGGTTTTACCCTTCATTGCAAACATGAGATGACGCAGAAGCCAAATATATGTATCATTAGATTCATCCACAATTAACATAGCAGCAAAAACAATTATTTTGCTATGGTAGTTAACCCCACTGAGTTAGTAGTCTAGTTGGCTAGTCCCATCAGACCAGAACAAGTTATGTAACAAACTTCTTGAATCATGACATGCCTTGAATTATAATTATGGATAATTTAACCGCATATCCTCCAACTTCTTAAACACCTGTGTTGCATCATGAGGAACTTGAAGCCCTTGCCGAGCAGTCTTATTGTACACATCTCTGGGACCATAGCCAACAAATTTATACCTGCCTGCTTGACTAGCTAGAAGACCAAATAATTGTGAAGTGCTAATCTCGGGCTTTAGCAAGTTCATCATTTGCATAATATCAGCCTCTAACATTTTTCTATGGGTAGGCAACATAGCAGTGAATTGTGTATCCAATAGATCATGGTTGTGTTCGTCAGAGAAATAAAAAATATGCCACCTTCAAGTTTCAGGTACAAATTTAACATACATTCGTGCTTCACAACCAGTTCTTGTTTCCAATGTATGCTCCTTCTTCCTATTTTCCATCGTGTAATACTTCTCCTCCTTGAACCCTTGTCGATGACATACAAAATTTTGTTTGTAAACCTCGCCAATACTATTCTTGAAAGTTTTACTCTTCCTTGCACTAAAGCCCTTAGACTTTGAGTACGTCAGATAAAAACCAAATGCAAGCTGTAAAGTAGAAAAGTGATATTTTCCAATTTCCTCCACACAATTTTTAGTAAAATTCAAAATTATAATGTCTTATACGGAGTCAAACACATAAGCAGCTTCAAGGGTATCCTCTGACGAATCAGTTTCAGAAAAATACACTCCCTTAGTAAATTCATCTCCGAAATCTTCTTCAGATTCATACTATTTATCCATCATATCTAGATCACATACTAACTCTTCTTTTTGGTTAATGTCATTGTCCTCCTGGTATTGCTCAACCATCTCAATGTCTTAAAATATATCTAACATCTTAAAAATGTCCAATGAAAAAAATTTGTTCAGTACACTACATCATATAACACTAAAAAAATAAATAGCTTGTAATATTACATCAATGTCCTAAATCCAAAAGACTTACATACATGTGTTATTTTGCCATATAACTATGTAAATCGAAGCAAACAAATTCGATTTACACTCGTTCTATTTATTTAGTTGTATAAAATGAGATAACTACATAAAATTTTAATAGAGCATACTAATTATGTTATCCTTTTAATGATATTTTCTTTAACAAATTTTCATTTTAATAATATATAATACAAATATTTTATATATTCACATATAATGGTTAGGTTTAATTACCCGGTTGGTCCTTTTAGTTTCACGAAATTTTCAATTAGGTCCTTATACTTTTTTTCCTTTTAATTTGGTCCTTGCACCAATTTTTTTTTTAATTATGTCCCTCTTGATAGTAATTGGTTTAATTTTATACAGACTCAACTAATAAAAATTGGCGCAGGGATCCAAATAAAAGGAAAAAAAAGTATAGGGACCCAATTAAAAAAATTTTGGTGCAAGGACTGAATTAAAAGAAAAAAAGTATACGGACCTAATTAAAAATTTTGCAAAACTATAGAGATCAACAGAGTAATTAAACCTAATGGTTACATACTAGTACATTTTTTTATTCTAAAACAAAATTAAAAAAACATTGAAAAACTGCTGCTGTTTTATTTTTTTTCTAAGAAGCACAAATAAACGTATCTAATAGAAGTGTTGAAATTGCTAGACTTGGTAGTTTAATATTTAATATTTAAAATATTATAATTTTGAGTAATATTTTAAGTAGGTCCTAAATATTTTTTATTGAATGTTTTTGTCCTCAAAGGTGAGTACCCATGATATAATTCATAGCTAGTTGTTCGATTTAGAGATTTGATAAAATGCTAATTGATTTGATTTTCTATGATGCTCAACCAATTCCATAAATCGAATTTTTCTAATTCGATTTACCATGGAATTTAAGCTATATAAATACCATAAAAACATTGAGCGTTCATTATAGTGGGATTAATAATAAAAAAAGATAAACTATATAAATTATTTTACTATAATAATCCAATAGTACATTTTAAGTCCACACTTTTAAATATTGCTAGCTAATTAATAATAAAAAATAATAAATTTTATTTACTTTCTATTATTTCTCAATGTATGTAAATTACTAAAAGATAAAAAAATATTTTTAATTGAGTTTAATTGAGTGGTTTTATCAAGTCTTCACCCACTTATTCATATGATTCGCATGTATTTACAATTCCTTCCCAAAATCGCTTTATGATTGAAAACTTGCTTCCTAAAGATCTTTTAATTGTATATTCTTATTCTCCTTTATACCATTCGATGCCATGATTTGTGTGTTAAGTGTTTCAGGCTTCATAGGGCAGGAATGGCTTAGAGAATAGAGAGGAAGCGTGCAAAAATGGAAAGAACAAAAGAAATTGAGGAGATGACCAGCGAGAAGTGACGCGGGCGCATGACTCACGCGTCCGCGCAAAATAAAAAAATTCACAGCGATGCGAACGCGTTCCTGACGCGAACGCGTGGATTGGAAGCTGCACGAGTGACGCGAATGCGTTGAAGATGCGCACACGCGGCACGGAAAATGCTGAGTGACGCGAACGCGTGGACGACGCAGTGGCATGACGTGCGCAATCTTTGAAATTACAGAAGCCACTGGTGTAGATTCGGGGCCGCGTTTTAACCTAGTTTTTAGCCCAAAAACGCAGATTAGAGCCAGGGAAAATGCAGAGACAAAAGACAAAATTCATTCCGCATAATTTTTGGTTTTAGATCTAATTTTACTCCTCCTCTAGGTTTCTTCTTTACACACATAATTTAGGATTGGAAGATTTTGGCTTTTGTTATTGAGAAGAGTCTACCTCCGGAACTGGTCATTCTAGTTTGTTCACCTACTTTTCATTTACTCTTCCATATTCTTAATTTGTCCAGAGTTGACATTGGATTACTTTTTAGAGTTCATTAATACAAGACTATTTTTATTTTTAATTGATCTCTTTGATTATTATTTATCATGTCTCTTTTTATTTTCCCTCTCAATATTGTGAAGTCTACATTTATGATAATGTAATAGTTCCCCAACTTGATTGGGAGTTGATTAAAAGGAGAACCTTGAGTTGGAATACTCAAGAGTTCAATTGTAATTGGTTCGTTGTTGGTTGGCTTGTCAGTCACTAACTCTAATCTTTTCCAAGGGAGAGGATTAGGACTTGTGAATAGAAGTTGACTTTTAACTTGACTTTTTTTCATTTGTTGAGAGTTAACTAAGTAGAAACAACTACTAATTATTAATTGATCTTTAGAAAATTCCAACAAGGATAGAACTTCCGATTAATCTTCTCCCGGTCAAGATTTTATTCAAATTACATAAATTCTCTAATTTAATTTCCTGTTTATCAATCTCAAAACCATTTTGAAAAACCTCTGATTAGTAAAATAGCACTTCTCTCTGCAAACTCGTTGGGAGACGACCTAGGACTCATACTCACAGTATTTTATTTATAAAATTTGTGACAACTCTTTTCTAAATTGACAAGTGAATTTTTGCTGGTTAAGAACTGTACTTGCAACGCCATTCTTCTTAATAATTCTTAATCTGCTAATTTTCGCCACATCAATTTTTGGCGCCGTTGCCGGGGAGTTGCAATAGAGTGCTAATTTATTGATTGGAATTTATTTATTTGCATTTTTTTCTTTTTGTTTTGCTACTATGAGCTGCATGTTTCTTTTATTGAATGACGCGTTCACTTCCTGATCCAAGCTTGCCATTATTTGATCATGAGATTGAAAGAACTATTTCACGTATAAGGCAAGCTCGGCATCGGTTAGTCCTCTCCGAGGATGAATGTGAAATGTCACTTAAGGAAGAAACAAGCTCCCTTCCTACTGATTCGGTTGATTTACGTGCAGATAACATGGTAGCACCTAGGAGAATTACTATCCAGGAAGTTGGAGCCCCAGATTTCACACTGCAGCCGTTTCAGGCGCGTCACCCAGCGGTTGCTGTAGATTTTGAAATAAAGATTGCACTACTCAACTTGATGCCTAAATTTCATGGCTTACCTGCTCAAGACCCTATCAAACACCTTAGAGACTTCCAGACAGCTTGTTCTACTGTTAAGCGTGATGGTGCTGATGAAACTTCTATTCTGTTAAAAGCCTTCCCATTCTCTCTTGAAGGAATGGTAAGAGAGTGGTACTACACTCAACCCAGAGCAACTGTCTCTAACTGGGATACGCTTAGAAGAGAGTTTTTGGAAAAATTCTTTCCAGCTGAAGTTACTGATAAACTGAGGAAAGACATTTCCATAATTGTTCAGGACGAATCCGAGACTCTATACGAATATTGGGAGAGCTTCAAGAATCTTCTAGAAGCATGTCCCCACCATATGATTAACAAGATAGTGTTGCTCGGCTACTTCACACAGGGCATGAAGCCCCAAGATAAGACCACATTGGAAGGTGCTAGCAATGGGTCTATGAAAAAGTACAAGACCACTGATGAGGCATGGCAATTGATCAGCGACTTAGGTGAATCTACTAGGAATCACAGGCAGAAATAAAGCTGGTCAAAAGCTGTTGCAGAGGTATCCTCTAGCAAAGAGACTATTGCTCTGACTCAGAGCATATGTAAAATGACCAACTTACTGAAGCAGATGCAGTTGAATCAACAATTGGTTCAACAAGCTCAGCCTCCCCCACCACAATAAGGCCAACAGTTGGTTCCACAAAGAGTATGCGGGATCTGTACTGATTATAGTCATTATACTGATGAATGTCTGCAGCTCCGACAGGAAGACAACACTGTGGCAGCCAGTCATAACTTCTATGACCGCCCGAATCAAGGATACAATCAGGGTGGTAGCTACAACCACGGGTGGTAGGACAATTCCAACCAAGGTTGGAGAGATAATTCTAACTAGGGTTGGAGGGACAATCATAACAGAGGAGGCAGAGATAATAATGAAAACCAGAGGTGGAATAACAATAACAACTTCAAGCAGCAGAATCAGAATCAGGCCTATAGAGCACATCATCTAAGGCAGCCTCAAGCATCTCAGCAAGCCCCTCAGATCACTCATTCTAATTCCTCATCACATGACGAGATACTCCGTTCTCTTGCACAAGGGCAGCAAGTCATGCATACATAGCTGAACTCCACTTTAAATGGTCTGACTGCAACTTTACAAGCTCTCGTCTCTCGGTTAGATTCACCACCTAACTCCGCCAATCAACCTTCAAGCTCCAGTGGACTTTGCTTACAACCCTTACCTAATCCCAAGGGTGGCATTAATGCCATTACTCTGAGATCTGGAACCACATTGCAGGAGAGGAACCAAGAGGAACCAAGTCTGCTAGAACACACCCCAGCTGATGACATGGTTAAGGTAGAGGATATTGAAATAGAAGATGAAGCACTATGCATGGCTGAAGCAGAAGCAGCCCAACCAAGGAATGTAGAACCCCAGCAGGCTAAAGCCACAAGAGACGCCACTCCTATACCATTTCCACACCTTTCTAAGAAAGCCAGAAAGCATATGGAACTTGATCCCAAAATGGTAGAAATCTTCAAAAAGGTTAAGGTAACTATTCCCCTTTTTGATGTTATTCAACAAGTACCTAAATAAGCAAAGTTTCTAAAAGAATTGTGCATACATAAAGATAAAATTAATGAATTAGAAACTATTCCTTTAGGTAGCTCTATATATGCTTTAATGGGAAATATACCTGAAAAATGTAGTGATCCAGGCCCATGTATGGTTAACTGTACCATTGGAGGTGTAATATTTTCTGACTGTATGTCTGATTTAGGAGCGTGAGTGAGTATTATGCCTTTGTCTATATATAATTCTTTAAGGCTCCCTCCCTTAAAAAGGTCAGTAGCTTGTTTTGTGTTAGCAGATAAAAGCATCATTACAATGGTAGGGATTGCTGAAGATGTGTTAGTGAGCATTAAGGGGCTCACGTTTCCCAATGACTTCTATATCTTGGAGATGCCCCAAAATAACTAAGGGAAGCCTTCATCAATCCTGCTTGGAAGACCGTTTTTGAAGACTTCGAAGTTCGAGTTGGATGCCTTTTTGAGAACCTATTCCTTTGAGGTTGATGGCAGAACAGTGAGCTTCAATCTGGATGAAGCTATGAAGCATCCCCCAAAAGATCACTCCATATTCCAATGTGACATCATTGATGAAATTATAGCTGCAACTAACCAGGAAGAAATGGAAGAGAGTTACTTGGAGCAAGATCCAAGTGTGGGGTCACCCTTTGAACATACTGAAGATTCGTTACCATTTTCACCAGCCCCAGACGATCTAGAGCCAAACCATGAGAAGAAAATAGATTTAAAGCCCTTTCCTCCACACCTCAAGTATGCTTACCTTGAGGACAAGCAGAAGTTTCCAGTTATCATTGCGAGGGAGCTCACTTCCCAATAAGAGGAACAACTGCTTAGTGTATTGAGGACGCATAAGAAAGAAATTGGATGGAGCTTGGCGGATATAGTAGGCATCAGCCATCAAGTTTGTGAACACAGAATATTCTTAGAAGAAGGAGCAAAGCCTATCCATCAACCTCAGAGAAGATTGAATTCAACCATCTTAGAAGTTGTCAAGAAGGAAGTGACCAAACTACTTGAAGCAGATATTATTTACCCTATCTCATATAGCAAATGGGTCAGCCCAGTGCAAGTGGTGCCCAAGAAGTCTGGAGTCACAACAATAAGAAATGAGCAGGGAGAACTTCTGACAACCAGAGTACAGAACGCATGGAGAGTTTGCATCGACTACAGGCGTCTCAACCAAGCCACTCGCAATGATCATTACCCCTTGCCATTCATTGATCAGATGCTTGATCGCCTTTCAGGTAAATCTCATTACTGCTTTTTAGATGGTTATACAGGTTATTTTCAAATCCATATAGCTCCTGAAGATCAGGAAAAGACTACTTTTACATGTCCTTTTGGGACTTATGCTTATAAGAGAATGCCTTTTGGCTTATGCAATGCACCAGTTACTTTCCAAAGGTGTATGATGAGTATTTTCTCTGATCTCATTGAGACCTGTATGGAAGTTTTTATGGATGACTTTAGCATATATGGTGATTCATTTAGTCTTTGCTTGGATAGTTTATCTAGAGTATTGGACAGGTGTGTTAGTTCAAACATTGTTTTAAATTTCGAAAAGTGTCATTTTATGGTGAAACAAGAAATTGTTCTAGGACATGTTGTGTTTGATACTGGTATCTCTGTGGACCCAGCAAAGGTGGATGTTATTTCTAGTTTACCTTACCCCTCCTCTGTGAGGGAAGTCCATTCGTTCCTTGGCCATGCAGGTTTTTATAGGAGATTTGTTAAGGACTTCAGTAAGGTAGCACTAATGCAGAAAGATATTGAGTTCGAGTTTAGTGAGAATTTCAAACTAGCGTTTGATAAGCTGAAGACCGCCCTGACTCAAGCTCCAATTGTGAGGGGACCAGACTGGAGTCAACCATTTGAAATCATGTGTGATGCCTCCAATCATGCAGTAGGAGCAGCACTAGCTCAGTTTGAACGTAACGATCCTTTTGTAATTGCTTATGCATCTAAGACTTTAGATGCTGCTCAATCTAATTACACTAATACTGAAAAAGAGCTTCTAGCTATTGTTTTTGCCCTGGATAAATTCCGAGCCTATGTACTTGGTACTAAGGTTGTAGTGTACTAAGACCATGCAGCTCTAAAATATTTATTAGCTAAAAAAGAGTCTAAGCCAAGGCTAATACGTTGGATGTTACTGCTGTAAGAATTTGATTTGGAAATTAAAGATAGGAGTGGTAACCAAAATTTAGTGGCAGACCACTTGAGTCGCCTTGAGCACATTAAAGATGACTTTATTCCTATCAATGATAATTTTCCATTTTATAGCTTACAGGCAGTATCTGATGTAGTTCCTTGGCATGCACCTGTAGCTAATTATCTAGTTAGCCACACTTTTCCTCCCGATTTCACTAAGCATCAGAGAGACAAGCTGAAAAGCGAGTCCAAATACTATGTTTGGGATGATCCATATCTATGGAGGTGTGGTGCTGACCAGGTAATTAGGCAGTGTGTGCCTCAATCAAAATTCCAGTCCATTTTAGAGGCCTGCCAATCATCTGAGAGTGGAGGACATTTTAGCCCTCAACAAACAGCTAGAAAAGTTTTAAACTGTGGATTCTGGTGGCCTACTCTTTTCAAAGATGCTACTAACCTTTGTAAATCTTGTTCACCTTGCCAAAGATTTGGTAATATATCCAAGAGGGATGAAATGCCTCAACAAATTATGCTTTTCTATGAAATTTTTGATGTTTGGGGCATTGACTTCATGGGTCCATTTCCAAATTCTCATGGTCACCTTTATATACTGTTAGTTGTAGATTATGTTTCTAAATAGGTGAAAGCAATTTCAGCCCGTACTGATGATGCTAACACTGTTGTTTCCGTTGTTAGAAACCATATTATTTGTCGCTTTGGATCACCACGAGAAATCGTGAGCGATCAAGGCACTCACTTTTGTCTAACAGGATTACTGAAAAGGCATGGAATAATTCATAAAGTATCAACAGCCTATCACCCCCAGACTAATGGGCAAGCAGAGTTGTCTAACAGAGAGATAAAGCACATGCTGCAAAAGATAGTCAATCCTCATAGAAATGACTAGAGCACCAGGCTCCAAGATGCGCTTTGGGCATATCGGATAGCATACAAGACACCAATCGGGATGAGTAATTTCTGCTTAGTTTATGGAAAGGCCTGTCATCTCCCAGTTGAGCTAGAACACAAAGCCTTCTAGGCTGTAAAGGAATGCAACATGAACTATGAGAGAGCCGGAGCTGAACGAAAGTTGCAACTGTAAGAATTAGAGAACCTTCGCCTAGAAGCTTATGAGAACTCCAGGCTGTATAAGGAGAAACTGAAAGCTGAGCATGACCAGAACATCAATAGAAGAGAGTTCCAACCTGGGGACTTAGTCCTCCTTTACAACTCCATAATGCGGCTCATGCCAGGCAAGCTGAGATCTAGATGGGACGGTCCCTATCGAGTAGAGAGGGCGGAACCATACGGAGTCTTTCACTTAAGCCATCCTTCAAGCCCTGAACTTATAAAAGTCAATGGACATCGCTTGAAGTTATTTCATGGCAAAAAGATGGCAAAAAACCAGGAGCTGGAGATCTTCCTCTTGGAAGATCCACCCACAGCAGAAGGCTGAGCTAGTGGAGCGTCCAACTTAAGGACGTTAAAGCAAAGTGCTGGGTGGGAGACAACCCACCATGGTATGATCATTCTTTCCCTCTCCTTAATTTCCTTTCTCAATAACTCTTCTCAGTACTAGTACCTATAGTTTGCATTTGCATTTGCATTTGCATTTTACACAAAAAAAAAGATGAAGAAGAGAAGAAATAGCACGCGACGCGCCAGCGTCGCCGACGCATCCGCGTTGCCAGTGGATTGAGAAGAAAACAAATTTAACAAAGAGTTACGCAAAACTGTAGCTGGAGGCGTGTCTCTGCCACAATTTGACCCATGTGACTGCGTGGATAACGCTATCGCATCATTAGTAAAATGGTCTCCCCACGTGTCCGCGTCAACCACGCGAACGCGTGACCCTACAATTCGACGTAAAAAGGGTGTATGGTAGTAAGTTGAGCTGGAGTTGGGCTGAACTCGTGCTAGCCGCACAAGCCCTACCACGGGTACGCGTGCCCCACGTGTCCGTGCCGTTTTCAAAGTTTGGCCATGATGCCAGGGCATTTTGGCCAGTTTTACTGACCTTTTCTTTACTGTTTTTAAGGTAGTTTCATGCATTTTCTTAGGAAATAAGCTAGTTTTGGGTAGATATTCACTTACATCTTGATTCAAGCAAACATTGTGAATTTTGAATGATTTCATGAGAATTATGCATAAGTTGAATGATAAATTGGATGATGCATGATCCCATGATTAAGAGCAAGACTTTGATGCACTTTGTTTGATTGATTTCAGGCCAAAAGAAGAAGAGAAGAGCCACGTTAATGGCTACGTTAGTTACACTAACGTGGGCACTAACGTGGAAGGAAGGAAAGCCACAACGTTAGTGAGAAAAGTTAGTGGCATTAACTTTGAAGAAAGGAAATGGAGCCAACATTAGTGACACTTAACATTATCACTAACGTTGGACCAAGCTCATGAGTGGCCACGCTAGAGTCCACGTTAACCTAGTTAACGTGGCCTCTAACGTTAAGAAGGAAGGGGGGAAGCCAACGTTAGTGACACTCAACATTGTCACTAACGTTGCCCAAAGCACATTAAGCCACGTTAACTCCCACGTTAACCTAGTTAACGTGGAAGCTAACGTGAAGGAACAAAGTGGTCGACAACGTTAGTGACACCCAACATTGTCACTAATGTTGGAAGCAACCACACAACCCCCCAAGGAGCCACATTAACTTCCACGTTAACTTAGTTAACGTGGAGGCTAACGTGTGAAAAAAGAAGGTGCTCGCCAATGTTAGTGACACCGAACATTGTCACTAACGTTGGAAGGAGCCACACATGCCACCATGAGCCACGTTAACTCCCACGTTAACTTAGTTAACGTGGAAGTTAACGTGGTACCTGACAGCCTGACCATGCCTTCTTCAAACACGCATAACTTGAGCCACAAATCTCCAAATGAGGTGATTCCAGTGGTATTGGAAATTAGGATTCCAGAGCTTTCCAAGCATATATGGAACTACATGGTTGACACTAAATTTGAGGGAGAAAACCTGCCCCGAAAGTGCAATGATGAACATGGTATCAACCTGTATTAAGGTCAACTGACCTCTTCACCTTCCAAGAAGTGTAACTCGAGTTGTAAAGCTCCAAATGATGCGCTTCTAAAGACATTGGAAATTAGACATCCAGGGATTTCCAACAATGTATAATAGTATGGGGTGGACACTAAGTTTGAGCTTCAGAAACTGGCAATAATGAAGCCCTGATCGCTAGCGTTATTGGCAATCAACATTGCCAGTAACGTTGGCATATATGCCAGCGACCAGGTCCACTTCAAAGGAGTATAACTTGAGCTACAAAGGTCCAATTGAGGTGATTCCAGTTGCGTTAGAAAGCTGACATTCAGAGCTTTCCAACAATGTATAATACTCTATAGTGGGCATGAAATTGGAGCACAAACAAGAGGCATCTTTTAAGCCCCAAAAATACCAACTGGGCAGCAAGTGCAACGTTAGCCACAATAACTTTAGCACTAACGCCGCACTTGTAGCGTTAGTGTGGCTAACTTTAGCACTAACTTTGGCACCTGGACCTCAACTTGACCCACTTCTCTCTCAAGTCCACTTCAAAACTCAAGCAAGCAAGTCCACAATTGTCAACCAATCAAGACCACAAGAAGCATCTAGAATAGAAATTTTCATTTTATTGTAATTTGTTTTTAAGTTCATTTTTGGTAATTTAGGAGAGCCTATATAAAGGCCTTAGTTTTTACATTCAAGTCATTTTGGATTCTAGAGAATTGAAGGAAGGGGGAGAGGGGGAAAACCAATTCGAACTTCTATGAATTGGCACACTCCAAGGGGAGTGGGTCTTCGGACCCCTCCCTTCCACCACTCTTCTTCCTTCTCTCTTCTTTTCTTCCTTAGGAGTAGTTTTATTTTAGTTGTAATTTTCATTTATGAATTTTGAAGTTTTAATTTTAGTTTTAATCTTCATCTTTACTTCCTGCACTTTTCTTCTTTTCTATTTTGGTAGAGCAATGATCAACTAACTCTTTTCATTGGGTTAGAGAGCTCTATCGTGATTCAATGGATTAAGTGTAGTTCTTATTCTTCTTCTTCTATCTTTTCTCTTGATTTTACTTGAAAGCTTTCGATCTTAATTCAATTGGTTAGTTGTCTTGGAAAAGAAACTCTCCATAATTGGATTTCTTCGGAACCTTGGAAGAGGAATGAAATGATCATGCTAGAAATGCTTTCTCATGCTGGACCAAGTTGGGTTGGGATGGATATGTGACTATAATCCCCCCAATACTTGATTTGGGAAATGCATGTGGTATAATCAGTGACCATACTTCATCTCTTCTCATGAGCAATTGACCAAGGAATTGGCTATTGATCAAGATTTGAGAGATTGGGTTACCAAGGAATTGGAATCCAATCACTTAAGATTGCCAAGGAGATCAATGAATGCATTGATTGAGGAAGAGATGAGAATGAACTTGATCCGGAGAATTGCAACATCTCTTGATCCCAATGTTCATTTTTAGTTCTTACATTTACTTTTCTTGCCATTTTACTTTTCTGCACTTTATTGCTTTCTTTACTTTTCTGTCAATTTACAATTCCTGCTGCTCCTCATCCAAATCTGAATCGTCTAACTAGGATAATCAATTAACCATTGTTTGCTTAATCCGTTAATCTCTGTGGGATTCGACCTCACTCTATTGTGAGTTTTACTTGACGACAATTCGGTACACTTGCCGAAGGGAGATTTGTTGCGAGACAAGTTTTCCGTGCATCAAGTTTATGGTGCCGTTGCCGGGGATTAATTGTGATTAACAAACTACCAGTTGGTTGATTACCTAGATTAGACACTTTCTTTTGTTTTGCTTTATTCATGTAATTGCTTTAGTTCTTTATTTTCTATGCTCTCTAACTGTTTGTGTTAATGCCTCACCAAGAAGCCCCTGCCATGATAGCTCTGGCTCTTGGTGATTTTGTTATTAACACAACAGTTCTTTTACTCAGCTTCTTTCCAAATAAAATTGGCATATGATCACATTCTAAGTTTGGTGTTGCCCTACAACAATCTGTTTTCAATCTTTCTGGATACTTGCATCAATTCTAAGAGGAAGTGTCATACTAAGTTTGGTGTGCCACTTATTTTTCTATGCAATGTATCCAGCAACACCACTTGTTTGTATAATCATAATGCCTTTGCTTCTTAGGCTTGCGGTCTTATCCTTAATTTTTGCTTGCTTAACCACATACATCACTTACATTTCAGTATGTAAAACGTTCATGACCCATCATAGACCCCACCACCACTGTTTTATTTTCTGTTTGAAGACAAGCAATTAGTCTAAATTGCTGTAGGAAGGGAGAAAAGTAGGAGAAAAAGGGCAACAATAATAAAGATGAACTACAAGGTGGTAAAGTTCCTTTTTCCTCTTACTTATTTCCATTACATTCAATTGCATGATTATCTTCTAAGTTCTTTGTATGTATGTGTGCTTGTTCCTTGTAAATAAGCATGTCAATTCTGTCTTTTAAACTTTTTATTGACTAAGGCTATATTTTCTAGTCTGAATGTCATTATTGCATCCTTACTTTGCTTACTTGTATGCTTGTCCCTTTTGAATCAAATGAAAGGAGAATGAGTGTTTTTAAAAGACCAGAGTAGAGTTCATACTATGGAATGAGTTCATGAGTTTGTGGTGTGGTCATAAGTTAGCTAAGTTGGTTCAACCACAAGGGTGGGAAGACAACTATTTGTCATGAATACTATGCTTGAGACACACCCCATAGGACTAGCTAAATAAGAAGATCTTAATAAGAAAGAGGGAAAGAACAATGAAAGTGAAAAAAAAATAAAAGAAAAAGAGTAAGCAATAAGGCTAGGCACCAATGGTTTTAATCTTAAGGCAAGTGTCTGTGGTGCTCCTGTGTGAGGGATCTACCTGGATGAATAAGCTCTTAGGGGTGCCTTATCACTTGGTAACTTGGGTTAACTAACTCGGGATTATCAGCTGAAAGTCCACTATCAAGAGTAACCTTCACTACAGAGCATTTAGTAACCCAAAGAGGTGCTGTACACCAAGGTCTCAAGAAAAGAAAATAAATAAACTATATGCTTGTGGTGTGTATGTATGGGGGAGAGACTTGAGCAAGTAAGTCCTTAGGGGTGCTTCAACACCTAGCACCTTGAACCAACTGGTTCGGGAGTGTTGGCTGAAAGCTTATTTTAAAGAGTTGCCCCCTTACAGAGCACTTAGCTTAAGAACAAAAATAAGCCCTGAAATGACAATAAAAGGATCAATGAATAAAAGTCTCATGGGATGCAATCACAGTAAGTATTCGAGGACATGATAAAGGTCTGAAAGCCAGGAATGAACCTAAGTTGCTATGCATGAAACCACCATAAAACCAGGGACATGACTTCCACAAGAATGACTTATTTCTCTTGGCATTCCATTCATCATTCTCTTGTTCCAGTACTTGCTTAGGGACAAGCAAGCTTTAAGTTTGGTGTTGTGATGCCAGGGCATTTTGGCCAGTTTTACTGACCTTTTCTTTACTGTTTTTAAGGTAGTTTCATGCATTTTCTTAGGAAATAAGCTAGTTTTGGGTAGATATTCACTTACATCTTGATTCAAGCAAACATTGTGAATTTTGAATGATTTCATGAGAATTATGCATAAGTTGAATGATAAATTTGATGATGCATGATCCCATGATTAAGAGCAAGACTTTGATGCACTTTGTTTGATTGATTTCAGGCCAAAAGAAGAAGAGAAGAGCCACGTTAGTGGCTACGTTAGTTACACTAACGTGGGCACTAACGTGGAAGGAAGGAAAGCCACAACGTTAGTGAGAAAAGTTAGTGGCATTAACATTGAAGAAAGGAAATGGAGCCAACGTTAGTGACACTTAACATTATCACTAACGTTGGACCAAGCTCATGAGTGGCCACATTAGAGTCCACGTTAACCTGGTTAACGTGGCCTCTAACGTTAAGAAGGAAGGGGGGAAGCCAACGTTAGTGACACTCAACATTGTCACTAACGTTGCCCAAAGCACATTAAGCCACGTTAACTCCCACGTTAACCTAGTTAACGTGGAAGCTAACATGAAGGAACAAAGTGGTCGACAACGTTAGTGACACCCAACATTGTCACTAACGTTGGAAGCAACCACACAACCCCCCAAGGAGCCACGTTAACTTCCACGTTAACTTAGTTAACGTGGAGGCTAACGTGTGAAAAAAGATGGTGCTCGCCAACGTTAGTGACAGCCAACATTGTCACTAACGTTGGAAGGAGCCACACATGCCACCGTGAGCCACGTTAACTTAGTTAACATGGAAGTTAACGTGGTACCTGACAGCCTGACCATGCCTTCTTCAAACACGCATAACCTGAGCTACAAAACTCCAAATGAGGTGATTCCAGTGGTATTGAAAAGTATGATTCCAGAGCTTTCCAAGCATATATGGCACTACATGGTTGACACTAAATTTGAGGGAGAAAACCTGCCCCGAAAGTGCAATGATGAACATGGTATCAACCTGTATTAAGGTCAACTGACCTCTTCACCTTCCAAGAAGTGTAACTCGAGTTGTAGAGCTGCAAATGATGCGCTTATAAAGACATTGGAAAGTATACATCCAGGGCTTTCCAACAATGTATAATAGTATGGGGTGGACACTAAGTTTGAGCTTCAGAAACTGGCAATAATGAAGCCCTGGTCGCTAGCGTTATTGGCAATCAACATTGCCTGTAACGTTGGCATATATGCCAGCGACCATGTCCACTTCAAAGGAGCATAACATGAGCTACAGAGGTCCAATTGAAATGATTCTAGTTGCGTTAGAAAGCTGACATTTAGAGCTTTCCAACGATGTATACTACTCTATAGTGGGCATGAAATTGGAGCACAAACAAGAGGCATCTTTTACGCCCCAGAAACACCAACTGGGCAGCAAGTGCAACGTTAGCGACAATAACTTTAGCACTAACACCACACTTGTAGCGTTAGTGTGGCTAACTTTAGCACTAACTTTGGCACCTGGACCTCAACTTGACCCACTTCTCTCTCAAGTCCACTTCAAAGCTCAAGCAAGCAAGCCCACAATTGTCAACCAATCAAGACCACAAGAAGCATATAGAATAGGAATTTTCATTTTATTGTAATTTGTTTTTAATTTCATTTTTGGTAATTTAGGAGAGCCTATATAAAGGCCTTAGTTTTTACATTCAAGTCATTCTGGATTCTGGAGAATTGAAGGAAGGGGGAGAGGGGGAAAACCAATTCGAACTTCTGTGAATTGGCACACTCCAAGGGGAGTGGGTCTTCGGACCCCTCCCCTCCACCACTCTTCTTCCTTTTCTCTTCTTTTCTTCCTTAGGAGTAGTTTTATTTTAGTTGTAATTTTCATTTATGAATTTAGAAGTTTTAATTTTAGTTTTAATCTTCATCTTTACTTTCTGCACTTTTCTTCTTTTCTATTTTGGTAGAGCAATGATCAACTAACTCTTTTCATTGGGTTAGAGAGCTCTATCGTGATTCAATGGATTAAGTGTAGTTCTTATTCTTCTTCTTCTATCTTTTCTCTTGATTTTACTTGAAAGCTTTCGATCTTAATTCAATTGGTTAGTTGTCGTGGAAAAGAAACTCTCCATAATTGGATCTCTTCGGAACCTTGGAAGAGGAATGAAGGGATCATGCTAGAAATGCTTTCTCATGCTGGACCAAGTTGGGTTGGGATGGATATGTGACTATAATCCCCCCAATACTTGATTTGGGAAATGCATGTGGTATAATCAGTGACCATACTTCATCTCTTCTCATGAGCAATTGACCAAGGAATTGGCTATTGATCAAGATTTGAGAGATTGGGTTACCAAGGAATTGGAATCCAATCACTTAAGATTGCCAAGGAGATCAATGAATGCATTGATTGAGGAAGAGATGAGAATGAACTTGATCCGGAGAATTGCAACATCTCTTGATCCCAATGTTCATTTTTAGTTCTTACATTTACTTTTCTTGCCATTTTACATTTCTGCACTTTATTGCTTTCTTTACTTTTCTGTCAATTTACAATTCCTGCTGCTCCTCATCCAAATCTAAATCATCTAACTAGGATAATCAATTAATCATTGTTTGCTTATTCCGTTAATCTATGTGGGATTCGACCTCACTCTATTGTGAGTTTTACTTGATGACAATTCGGTACACTTGCCGAAGGGAGATTTGTTGCGAGACAAGTTTTCCGTGCATCAAGTTTATCATAAACTTGATGCATGTGGAAATTGTCTCTCAACAAATCTCCCTTCGGCAAGTGTACCGAATTTGTCGTCAAGTAAAAACAAACAATAGAGTGAGGTCGAATCCCACAGGGATTGATTGATCAAGCAACGTTAATTAGAGGAATGTTCTAGTTGAGCGAATCCATTAATAGAGTTGATACTTGCAGAAAATAAAATGGCAGGAAAGTAAATGACTGAAAGTAAATTGCAGAATTGTAATTTGGAATGGGGGAATTGCTCATAAAAGTAAATTGCAGAAATTAAAGAGAATGGTAAAGATCAGAAATGGGGAGTTCATTGGGCTCAGGAGATGTTGCATTCTCCGGATCAATTTCATTCTCATCTCTTCCTCAATCAATGTACTCATTGATCTCCTTGGCAATCTTAAGTGATTGAACAACAATTTCTTGTGGTTCAATCTCTCAAATCTTGATCAATAGCCAATTCCTTGGTCAATTGCTCATGAGAAGAGATGAAGTATGGTCACTGATTATACCACATGCATTTCCCAAACCAAGTGTTGAGAGGGTTATAGCCACATACCCATCCATACCCAATTTGGTCCAGCATGAGAAGGCATTTCTAGCTAATCTCTTCATTCCTCTTTCAAGGTTCCGAAGAGATCCAAGTTTGAATAGCTTCTTTTCCAAGATAACTATCCAATTGGATGAAGATCGAAGGCTTTCAAGTAAAATCAAGAGGAAAGATAGAAGAAAAATAATGAAAACTAGTATTGATCCATCAAATTACAACAGAGCTCCCTAACCCAATGAAAGGGGTTTAGTTGTTCATAGCTCTAGAAATCAAAATCAAAGATGGAGAATACATGATAAAGCTAGAAGTGCAGGGAAAAATAAAATACAAAGAGTAGTTCTCTTTCCTCCTCTCCTTCCGTCCCTCAACAATTCAAAGCTACTCCTATATATACTACTCTTCTCAGCTTCTAGTTGGCTCTTCAAGTCTTGGGCCTTTGGATCTTGAGTTTGAAGCAGTTCCTTTCTTCATTTGGGCTTGGCTTTACTTGCAGAGAGAAAGTGTGAAGTGGGTAGAGACTTTAGCTCAAGACGTTAGGGGTGTTTAACATTTAGTGAAAGTATAAGTTTGAGAACGTTAGTGACACTTAACATTGTCACTAACGTTCCAATGCACCCCTTAGCCTCACGTTAAAGCCCACGTTAACTAGGTTAACGTGGCTTCTAACGTGGCTTTTGCCAACCTTCGAGAATGTTAGTGACACTCAACATTGTCACTAACGTTCCAATGTGCCCATAGGTCACACGTTAGAGTCCACGTTAACTAGGTTAACGTGGCTTCTAACGTGGCCACTCTTAGCCATCCCAACGTTAATGACAATGTTGAGTGTCACTAACGTTGGTCATCCTTCATTCCTCATCGTTAGCTTCCACGTTAACCAAGTTAACGGGGAAGTTAACGTGGCTCTTGGGGTTTGTGTGGTTGCTTCAACGTTAGTGACAATGTTGAGTGTCACTAACGTTGTCGACAACTCTTCATCTCTTATGTTAGCTCCTACGTTAACCAAGTTAACGTGGGAGTTAACGTGGTACTTTGCTCCTTAGGCCAACATTAGTGACAATGTTGAGTGTCACTAACGTTGGCTTCTCTTCCCCCTTTAACGTTAGAGGCCACGTTAACTAGGTTAACGTGGCTCCTAACGTGGCCATTTGTGAGCAATTGCCAACGTTAGTGATAATGTTAAGTGTCACTAACATTAGCTCAACTTCTCTTCTCCACGTTAGAGTTCTCGTTAACTTAGTTAACGTGACTCCTTAACGTGGCATTGATGGCTTTTGAGTGTTATTGGCAATCACTTTTCTCCTTAGCCTTGCAAGTTACTCCCATTCTTTGCTTCCTTTGTTCCTGAAATCAAGAAATAAAGTGCATCAAAGTTCTAATCCAAGTCATGGGGGATGCAATATCAATTTTGTCATTAAAATCATGCAAAATCCTCATGAAATCATGTAAAATGCACAATGCATGCTTGAATCAGGATGTAAATGATTTTCTACCCAAAACTAGCTTATTTCCTAAGAAAATGCAAAGAAACTACCAAAAAACAGTAAAGAAAAGGTCAGTGAAACTGGGCAAAATGCCCTAGCATCAGGCCATTGACGCGATCGCGTCCACCACGCGAACGCGTCACCCTAAAATTTGGCAAAATGAGTTTTTACACAGAGAGTTGTGTGAGCACGAGGGCATAAATCATGTCACGCGTCCGCGTGACCAACGCGTCCGCGTCACCTCATTTACGCACTATCCGTGCGAACGCGTGACCCATGCGTCCGCGTCGTTTGCGCCAGACAGCTTACCCAAATCTGCCAAAATATCTTATCTTTTTCTTTCCCAAATCCTACTTTTTCTTTTCCATTCTTATTTCTCCCCCCTTCTTCCTTCTTCCTTCTTTATCACTTTCTACTTCCTCTCTCTCAACACCATTACCAAGGTTTTTCTTTTCTTCTTCCCTCCTTACTTTTCTATTCTTCTTCTTACTTTTACGTTTTCTTCTTCTTTTTCTTTCTCCTTTCACTATCCATGTTTTCTCTTTCTTTTCTTTTCTTTTTATTGGTGTTGGAAATTTATTTGGGTCATTAATTCTTATATTTTGCTTGTGGATTGTTAATGATTTGTTTGACAATTATATATTATTTTTATAGGGTTACTTGCATGTTCAATTTAATACTTTCGAATACCTTATTTACCATGCATGCTATGTGTTTGTGAAAATACCCGTATGGCATTGTGCACTATTTTTAGATTTCTTTTAATCTACTACTCTAAATGCTTGCTTTTCACATAAACCCTTTTTATCTTTTATTAATTAAATATAATTGTTATTACAAACAGATTGTTAGTTTGATAGGCTTGGTAATCTAACTTGGACATTGAATGCTTGATCTATGCTACTCATGCCTTTGCCGGCATGCCAATAAACACCTTGCATTTAATTGTCATCATATGCACTTGCTATATTTCCGTCATTGACCTTTCACATGTAGTCATGACCATGTGTTACCGTCATTCATCCTTTCTGTGCATTGATTACCACCTTCCTCGTTCTCTTCCTTGCTCTAACACTTGACATTTTAATGTACTTTCCCTTTTCCTTTTTTTAGGATGGCCACTAAGAAAGGCAAGGAGAAAGCTACTCCCAAATCAACAGCAAGGAGAGGAACAAAACGAGCATTAGAGGCAGATCCATCTTCAACTGCAGTTAAACCCTCAACAAAAAGAATTAAAAGGATCATAAAGGTCGATGAAAAGGACACTGCGTGATTTCCCAACCGCTACTATGAGCAGTTGTTCTGTATCCTGGCAGACAGGAGTTACAACAACAAATACCTTCTTATCCTCCCGATCCGTATTGCTGAATTTGTTGAGCCGCGAATTGAGCGACACCAATGGGGATTCCTACAGAGACAGCCACGGCAAGTTAATCTTTCATGGGTAGTCGAGTTCTACTCCAATTTTCACATGCCAACCCTGCAGTTTGTCTATGTTCATCAAAAGCAAGTCCCCATTACAAAAGAGGCAATTTAACGAGCTTTAGATCTTCCCCCTGCCCCAGAAGGACTGGACGAATTCCAAGAAGTCGCACTCAAGCGCCAGACGTACCAATTTGACTGGGACGATGTTCTCAAAATTATCGCACAACCTGGCAGCCGATGGTTTTATGGGTACCATCGTTCTCGGCCTAAGGGAATATTGGCTTCCGCGCTTACCTTGGAGGCTCACGTTTGGGCACAGATTATGTCCTATTACGTCTTTCCGAGCACTCACGAGTCCTCCTTCACTACAGACATGGCCGTTCTACTATGGTGCATCCTTATAGACCAGCCTCTAAACCTACCAAGACACATCCAGAATGCCATGGGATACGTACAAATTATGGGCAACTTACCTTTTCCCACCTTGGTCTCAGATCTTGTCTTAGCAGCAGGGGTCTCCTACAGAGGTGGGGACACCAAAGCTATGCTTCCACGGGATGATCAGTACGTCCCTAAGGGAAATATCTCAGGACACCAGCAGCCACTACCAGCCAGTCGCATAACTAGCTATAGACATTCCTCCTTCAACACCACAAGTACCTTCAACTAGTCAGCTGCTCTATCAAATACTGGAGAGGTTGGACCGACAAGAACAGAAGGCGAAGCTACGGGAGCGCCGCAACCAGCGCTGATATAAATACCTCAAGGAGCTACTCATAGGCAACCACAGGCCTGACAATGACCCAGACACTCCAGACTCCACTTCCTTTACCAGCACAGGGAGCCATGACGGTCCCGACTGTGGAGATACTGCTACCAACCCACTTTTATTCCTGACAGATGGCACCGAGGACGGTGCAAAGCCTTAAGTGTGGGGAGGTCGGTCAGTACATGACTTCCGGAGGTAAATTCTCTTCCCTAACACCAAATTCTTTTTTTTAGAATAGGATAGATTATTTAGAAATAGGATTAATTGCATGCATGTTCTACTTGATTGAAAAGATAAATAAGTTTCTTTTAAGACCCTATTTTTGAAAAATTTCACTAATTTAAATCAAAACCTTTATGTTAAATTTGTTTGAAGTTGTAATTGGAACATGGTTTTTGAGCTAAAGAACACACAACCTGTGAGACTTTGAGCCTAAATACATGGTTACATTATTTAACCATAAATATTTTTTCTTGTGTGTTTACTTCTCTATGATTGTAATCTGAATTTTGTTTTATCCTATATGTCCAATGTTAATGTGTTATATGCATGCATATGATTGAGGCCATTATTGTTTAGCTCACTTATCCCAAATAATCCTCCCCTTTAAATCACATTTGTTAGCCATTTTGAGTTGTTTTAATCCCATTTGTTCTACATTTTACCACATTACTAGCCTTAAGTAGAAAAATAATTAAATATCCCAATTGAATCTTTGGTTAGCTTAAGATAGAAATTGTGTGTTAATTGAGTGTGGGAAGATTGTGGGAACAAAGGTTAATAAAAAAGTGTGTCATGATAACATAATGAGAATTTGGGTACCCACTCATGTGAAACTATAAAAGAAAATTAAAAATATATGTGCATTGATAAACTATATTTATCTAAATATATATATATATATATATATATATATATATCTAGTAAATAAAGGGACGATTAAAGTTAAACAACCAATGCACATGTGATACAATTAAAATAAAGGTTGATGCATGAGTATGGGATGTGAAAAGGAAATTCAGGGTAGCTAGGTATAAAATTTGAAGTTATATAGAATATACATATATGATTAGGTGAAAGCTTGAGTTAATTAAAGATTCATTTTATAAGCTCACTTAGCCATATATACCCTTACCCTTACCTTTGCCCCACTACAATCTTGAAAGACCTCATAATGTTTGTATTGATACATTAAATGTTGTTGATTGGTTGGGTGAAGAACAAAAGTTAGAGAGCATGATTAGAGAAGGATATAGTGATTACTCTATACACTAGAGAGATTAGAGTGCACACATACCATCAGTGAGGGTTCACTGCTTGATTCCATGTCCCCTGCTTTCACGAGCTGTCTTCTTACAAATCTACCTGCTTTTACTGTATGATTTGAACTAGTGGAATCTACCCCATGTTTTGTCTCAGAGAACTTGTTTATTTTTAATCAGATAGACAAAATCATATAGTTGCATTCATATATATAGGTTGCATTGCATTGCATGAGTCTTACATGTCCCTATTCATTTAAATTTATCTCCTTCAACTAAGCATGAGGACATGCTAATGTTTAAGTGTGGGGAGGTTGATAAACCATTATTTTATGGTTTATATTGTGTTTAATTGAGTGGTTTTATCAAGTCTTCACCAACTTATTCATATGATTCGCATGTATTTACAATTCCTTCCCAAAATTGTTCTATGATTGAAAACTTGCTTCCTAAAGATCTGTTAATTGTATATTCCTATTCTCCTTTATACCATTCGATGCCATAATCTGTGTGTTAAGTGGTTCAGGCTTCATAGGGCAGGAATGGCTTAGAGAATGGAGAGGAAGCTTGCAAAAATGGAAGGAACACAAGAAATTGAGGAGATGACCAGCGAAAAGTGATGTGGGCACATGATGATAAACCACTATTTTATGGTTTATAATGTGTTTAATTGTGTGGTTTTATCATGATCTTTACCCACTTATTCATATAATTAGCATGCATTTATATTTCTTTCCTAAAATTATTACATGATTGAAAACTTACTTCCTAGAGACTTTTAATTAGGTATTTTAATTCTCCTTTATCCCATTCGATGCCGTGATCTGTGTGTTATGTGTTTCAGGCTTTATAGGGCATGAATGAATTGGAGATTGGAAAGGAAGTTTGCGAAAATAGAAGGAATACAAGAAATTAAGGAGATGACCAGCGAGAAGTGACACGGCCGCATGGCTCACGCGACCGCGCGAAAGAGAGGAAATCGCAGTGACGCGGCCACATGGCTCACGCGACTGCGCGGATTGGAAAAGCATAAGTGATGCGAAGGCATGGATGATGCGCCTGCGTGGGAAAGCAAAACACCGAATGACGCGCCCACGTGATGTGCGCGATCTGCAGAATTTCAGAAGTTGCTGGCAGAGTTTCTGGGCCGGATTTTGACCCAATTTTCAGCCCAGAATCACAGATTAGAGCCAGGGAACATGCAGAAATAGAGAGAGAATTCATTCTGCATAATTTTTAGCTTTAGATCTGGATTTACTCCTCCCCTAGGTTTTTTTCACTCACTTGAGCATTCATAATTAGGATTGGAATATTTTGGCTTTAGCTTTTGAGAAGAGTCTACCTCCGGTACTCGTCATCTTATTTTGTTATTTACTTTTTATAGTTATTCTTCCATATTCTTAATCCCTCTAGAGTTGACATTGGATTATTTCTACAAGTTATTAATATAGACTATTTTTATTTTCAATTAATCCTTTTATTATTATTTATCATGCCTTCTTTTATTTTCACCATTGATTCTATGAAGTTTGTAATTATGATGAGTGAGTTGTCCCATGACTTGATTGGGGGATGATTGAAAGGAACCCCTGAGTTGAACTACTCAAGAGAGAAATTATAATTGGGTTTATTGTTGGATCAACCTCTAATCATTAACTCTAGTACTTCCCAAGGGAGAGGATTAGGACTTATGACTAGAAATAGATTTCCAACTTGCTTGACTTTCCTTTACCTAGTAAGGGTTAACTAAGCAGAGCGACTTCCAATTATTAATTAATCTTGAGAGTATTTCAACAAGAATAGGGCTTCCAACTAATCTACCCCCAGTCAAGGCTTTTATTTAAAATTAGTAAAATTCTCTAGATTAATTCCCTGCTTATCAACTAAACCATTTTTTAAAATGCCTGATTGATAAAATAGCACATCTCCTTGCAACTCGTTGGGAGACGACCTGGGATTCATACTCCCAGTATTTTAATTTTCAATATTGTGACAACCCCTTTTAAATTGATACGCGGATTTTCGGCTGGTTAAGGACTGTACTTGCAACGTGTCCATATTAATAAATTCTTAACTCGCCAATTTCCGCCACGTCACATGAATCACGCGTCCATGCGAAATGAAAAAATTCACAGCGACGTGAACGCGTTCCTAACACAAACGCGTGGATTGGAAGCTGCACGAGTGATGCGAATGTGTGGACGACGCGCACGCGCGGCACAGAAAATGCAGAGTGACGGGAACATGTTGACGACGCGGTCGCGTGACGTGCGCGATCTGCAGAATTACAGAAGTCGCTGGCGTAGATTATGGGCCGTGTTTTAACCCATTTTTCGGTCCAGAAACATAGATTAGAGCCAGGGAACATGCGGAGGCAAAAGAGAACATTCATTTCACATAATTTTTAGTTTTACATATGATTTTACTCTGACTCTAGGTTTCTTCTTTACACTCATAATTTAGGATTGGAAGATTTTGGCTTTTGTTATTGAGAAGAGTCTACCTCCAAAATTGGTCATTCTAGTTTGTTCACCTACTTTTCATTTACTCTTCCATATTCTTAATTTGTCCAGAGTTGACATTGGATTACATTTTAGAGTTCATTAATACAAGACTATTTTTATTTTTAATTGATCTCTTTGATTATTATTTATCATGTCTCTTTTTATTTTCCCTCTCAATATTGTGAAGTCTACATTTATGATAATGGAGTAGTTCCCCAACTTGATTGGGAGTTGATTAAAAGGAGATCTGATGAGCGGATAATTTATACGCTTTTTGGCATTGTGTTTAGGTAGTTTTTAGTATGATCTAGTTACTTTTAGGGATGTTTTCATTAGTTTTGATGCTAAATTCACATTTCTGAACTTTACTATGAGTTTGTGTGTTTTTCTATGATTTCAGTTATTTTCTGCTGAAATTGAGGGACCTGAGCAAAACTCTGATAGGAGGCTGACAAAGGACTGCTGATGCTGTTGGAATCTGACCTCCCTGCACTCGAAAAAAATTTTCTGGAGCTACAGAACTCTAAATGGTGCGCTCTCAACGGCTTTGTAAAGTAGACATCCAGAGCTTTCCATCAATATATAATAGTCCATACTTTATTTGAGATTTGATGATGTAAATTGGCGCTCAACGCCAGTTCCATGCTGCATTCTGGAGTCAAATGCCAAAAACACGTTACGAACCAGAGTTGAACGCCCAAAACACGTTACAACTTGGCGTTCAACTCCAAGAAAAGCCTCATCTCATGGATAGATCACGCTCAGCCCAAACACACACCAAGTGGACCCTGGAAGTGGATTTCTGCATCAATTACTTACTTCTGTAAACCCTAGTAGCTAGTCTAGTATAAATAGGACTTTTTACTATTATATTTTCATCCTGGATTGTATTTTTGATCCTATAATCACGTTTTGGGGGCTGGCCATTCGGCCATGCCTGAAACTTCATCATTTATGTATTTTCAACGGTGGAGTTTCTACACACCATATATTAAGGGTGTGGAGCTCTGCTGTACCTCAAAATTTAATGCTTTTACTACTATTTTCTACCCAATTCGATTTATTCCTGTTCTAAGATATTCGTTGCACTTCATCTAGATGAATGTGATGATCCATGACACTCATCATCATTCTCACCTATGAACGCGCATGACTGACAACCACTTCCATTCTACGTTAGACCGGGCGCATATCTCTTGGATTCCTTAATCAGAATCTTTGTGGTATAAGCTAGAATTAATGGCGGCATTCATGGGAATTCAGAAAGTCTAACCTTGTCTGTGGTATTCCGAGTAGGATTCCAGGATTGAATGACTGTGACGAGCTTCAAACTCCTGAAGGCTGGGCATTAGTGACAGACGCAAAAGAATCACGGGATTCTATCCCAACCTGATTGAGAACCGACAGATGATTAGCCGTGCTGTGACAGAGCATTTGGACCATTTTCACTGAGAGGATGGGATGTAGCCATTGACAATGGTGATGCCCTACATACAGCTTGCCATGGACAGGAGTAAGAAGGATTGGATGAAAGCAGTAGGAAAGCAGAGATTCAACAGGGACAAGCATCTCCATACACTTGTTTGAAATTCCCACCATTGAATTACATGAGTAACTCTATCTTTATTTTCTGTTTATTTTATTATTTTTATTTAAACCAATAATCTCTTAAATTAGTTAAATCCACCTGACTGGGATTTACAAGATGACCATAGCTTGCTTCATACCAACAATCTCCGTGGGATCGACCCTTACTCACGTAAGGTATTACTTGGACGACCCAGTGCACTTGCTGGTTAGTTGTGCAGAGTTGTGACTAAGTGTAATTCACGTGTGAGAGCTACCAAGTCATTGGAGCCATTGTTGATGATCACAATTTCGTGCACCAAGTTTTTGGCACCGTTGCCGGGGATTGTTCGAATTAAAATTACGTGCAACCACAGCGCCAAGTTTTTCTGATCCGGCAACAACACCAAGTTTTTGGCGCCGTTGCCGGGGATTGTTCGAGTTTGGAAAACTAACGGTTCATCTTGTTGCTCAGATTAGGTAATTTTCTTTTTATTTTCTTTTCAAAAATCTTTTAAATTTTTTTTTTATTATTTTCGTTTTTCCAAAGAACATTTTCGAAAAAAAATAAAAGAAAATACAAAAAAAATTAGAAAATCATAAAAACCAAAAAAATTTTTGTTTCTTGTTTAAGTCTTGAGTCAATTTTTAAGTTTGTTGTCAATTGTATGCTTTTAAAATTTTTCTTGCATTTTTTGAAAATTCATGCATTCATAGTGTTCTTCATGATCTTCAAGTTGTTCTTGGTAAGTCTTCTTGTTTGATCTTGATGTTTTCTTGTTTTGTGTTTTTTCTTGTTTTTCATGTGCATTCTTGCATTCATATTGTCCAAGAATTAAAGATTTCTAAGTTTGGTGTCTTGCATATTTTCTTTGCGTCAAAAATTGTTCAAAAATATGTTCTTGATGTTCATCATGATCTTCAAAGTGTTCTTAGTGTTCATCTTGATATTCATAATGTTCTTGCATGCATCATGTGTTTTGATCCAAAATTTTCATGTTTTGGGTCATAATTGTGTTTTTCTCTCTCATAATTAAAAATTCAAAAATCAAAAAAATATCTTTTCCTTTTTTTTCTCTCTCAAAAATTCGAAATTTTGGGTTGACTTAGTCAAAAAAATTTAAAATTAGTTGTTTCTCACAAGTCAAGTCAAATTTTCAATTTTAAAAATCCTATCTTTTCAAAACTTTTTCGAAAATCAAATCTTTTTCATTTTTATCTTATTAATTTCGAAAATTTAAAATTATTTTCAAAATCTTTTTCTTAATTTTATTGCAAATTTTTGAAACTTAGCTAACAATTAATATGATTGATTCAAAAATTTGGAGTTTGTTACTTTCTTGTTAAGAAAGGTTCAATCTTTAAATTCTAGAATCCTATCTTTTAGTTTCTTGTTAGTTAAGTAATTAATTTTAATTTTAAAAATTAAATCTTTTTCAAAATATCTTTTTCTTAAAAATCTTATCTTTTTATCATATCTTTTTAATCATATCTTCTTATCATATCCTTTATATCATATCTTTTTCAAAAATTTGATTTAAAATATCTTATCTAACTTCTTATCTTCTTATCTTTTCAAATTTGATTTTCAAATTTTTTTCAACTAACTATTTGACTTTTTGTTTGTTTCTTATCTTTTTCAAAACCACCTAACTACTTTTCCTTCTCTACTTTTCGAAAATATCCCATCCTTTTTCAAAAATTCTTTTTAATTAACTAATTATTTTAAATTTTAATTTTAATTATATCTCATCTTTAATTTTTGAAAAATCATTAACTCCTTTTCAAAATTAATTTTCGAATTCTCTCTCTCATCTTCTTCTATTTATTTATTCATTTACTAACACTTCTCTTCACCTCTCTTCATCTCCAATCACTGCCTCTATCCTCACCCTTGTAATTGGATTCTCCACTCTTATTCTTTTCTTCTTCTACTAATAATAAGGATCCTCTTTGTCCAGATATAGAGGATTCCTCTTCCTTTTTCTTTTTCTCTTCTATTTCATATGAGCAGGAACAAGGAAAAAGGCACTCTTGTTGAAGCTGATCCTGAACCTGAAAGGACTCTGAAGAGGAAACTAAGAGAAGGTAAATTACAACAATCCAGAGGCAACCTTTCTGAAATTTTCGAACAAGAGGAGGAGATGGCAGCCAAACCCAACAACAATAATGCAAGGAGGATGCTTGGTGATTTTACTAAACCCACGTCCTAGTTTGATGGAAGAAGCATCTCAATTCCTGCCATTGGAGCAAACAATTTTGAGCTGAAACCTTAATTAGTTGCTTGAATGCAATAGAACTGCATGTTTCATGGACTTCCATCTGAAGATCCTTATCAGTTTTTAACTGAGTTCTTGCAGATTTGTGAGACTGTTAAGAGGAATGGAGTAGATCCTGAAGTCTACAGGCTCATGCTTTTCCCTTTTGCTGTAAGAGACAGAGCTAGAACATGATTGGACTCACAACCTAAAGGTAGCCTGGACTCCTGGGATAAGCTGGTCACGGCCTTCTTCGATAAATTCTTTCCTCCTCAAAAGCTGAGCAAGCTTAGAGTGGATGTTCAAACCTTCAAGCAAAAAGATGGTGAATCCCTCTATGAAGCTTGGGAAAGATACAAGCAGATGACCAAAAAGTGTTCTTCTGACATGTTTTCAGAGTGGACCATATTAGATATATTCTATTATGGTCTATTTGAGTTTTCCAAAATGTCATTGAACCATTCTGCAGGTGGATCCATTCACCTAAAGAAAATGCCTGCAGAAGATCAAGAACTTATTGACATGGTTGCAAATAACCAATTCATGTACACTTCTGAGAGGAATTTCGTGAATAGTTGGACGCCTCAAAGGAAAGGAGTTCTTGAAATTGATGCTCTGAATGCCATATTAGCTCAGAACAAAGTGTTGACTCAGCAAGTCAACATGATTTTTCAAAGTCTGAATGGATGGCAAAATGCATCTAATAGTACTAAAGAGGCAGCCTCTGAAGAAGCTTATGATCCTGAGAACCCTGCAATGGCAGAGGTTAATTACATGGGTGAACCTTATGGAAACACCTATAATTCATCATGGAGAAATCATCCAAAATTCTCATGGAAGGATCAACAAAAGCCTCAACAAGGCTATAATAATGGTGGAAGAAACAGGCTCAGCAATAACAAGCCTTTTCCATCATCTTCTCAGGAACAGACAGAGAATTCTGAGCAGAACCCCTCTAATTTAGCAAACTTAGTCTCTGATCTATCAAAGGTCACTTTAAGTTTCATGAGTGAGACAAGATCCTCCATTAGAAATTTGGAGGCACAAGTAGGCCAGCTGAGTAAGAAGGTCACTGAAACTCCTCCCAGTACTCTCCCAAGCAATACTGAAGAGAATCTTAAGAGAGAGTGCAAGGCCATTGACATAGTCAATATGGCCGAATGCAAGGAGGAGGGGGAGGATGTGAATCCCAATGAGGAAGACCTCATGGGACATCTCTCAAGTAAGAAGGAGTTCCCTATTAAGAACCTAAAGGAATCTGAGGCTCATATAGAGATCATAGAGATTCCATTAAATTTCCTTCTACCATTCATGTGCTCTGAAGACTATTCTTCCTATGAAGAGGATGAAGATGTAACTAGAGAGCAAGTTGCTCAATATTTAGGAGCTATCATGAAGCTGAATGCCAAGTTGTTTGGTAATGAGACTTGGAAAGGTGAACCTCCCTTGCTCATTAGTGAACTAGACACATGGGTTCAGCAAACATTACCTCAAAAGAGACAAGATCCTGGCAAACTCTTAATACCCTGTACCATAGGCACCAAGACCTTTAACAAGGCTCTATGTGACCTGGGGTCAAGCATAAATCTTATGCCTCTCTCTGTAATGGAGAAGCTGGGGATCATTGAGGTACAGCCTATTTTATTCTCATTACAATTGGCAGACAAGTCAGTAAGACAAGCTTATGGATTAGTAGAGGACGCGTTGGTAAAAGTTAAAGGCCTTTACATTCCTGCTGATTTCATAATCTTAGACACTAGGAAGGAGGAGGATGAATGCATCATCCTTGGAAGACCTTTCCTAGCAACAGCAGAAGCTGTGATAGATGTTAACAGAGGAGAATTAGTCCTTCAATTGAATGGGGACTACCTTGTGTTTTAGGCACACGGCTATCCTTCTGTAACAAGGGAGAGTAAGCATGCAGAGCTTCTCTCAATACAGAGTCAAACAGAGCCCCCACAATCAAACTCTAAGTTTGGTGTTGGGAGGCCACAACCAAACTCTAAGTTTGGTGTTGAAGCCCCATATCCAAACTCTAAGTTTGGTGTTGGGAGTTCACAATATTGACCTGATCACCTTTGTGGCTCCAGGAGAGCCCACTGTCAAGCTAGTGACATTAAAAGAGCGCTTGTTGGGAGGCAACCCAATTTTTATTTATCTAATTTTATTTTTATTTTATTGTTATTTTGTGTTTTACTAGGTTCATGATCATGTGGAGTCACGAATAAAAAATACAAAAATTAAAAACAGAATTAAAAACAGCAGAAGAAAAATCACACCCTGGAGGAGGAGCTTACTGGCGTTTAAACGCCAGTAAGAAGCATCTGGCTGGCGTTCAACGCCAGAACAGAGCATGGATCTGGCGTTGAATTCCAGAAACATGCAGCAATCTGGCGTTTAAATGCCAGGATTGCACACTGAGGAAAGCTGGCGTTCAACGCCAGAAACATGCTGCAGATGAGCGTTGAACGCCCAAAACAAGCATAAAGCTGGCGTTGAACGCCCAAAACAAGCATCAATCTGGCGTTCAAATGCCAGAATTGTATGCAAAGGCATTTTACATGCCTCATTGGTGCAGGGATGTAAATTCTTGATACCTCAGGATCTGTGGACCCCACAGGATCACCTCAGGATCTGTAGACCTCACAGGATCCCCACCTACCTCACCCTCTCTCTCCATTCATGGTCATCCCTTCTGTTTTCCATTCACCACTCATATCCATCCATCTCTTTCCCACCCAATCCCACCCATATAGCCAAATACACACATCCCTCCGTCTCCCCCATATCTTCTTCTCCTTCTTCTATTGTTTCCTCTTTTGCTCGAGGGTGAGCAACATTCTAAGTTTGGTGTGGTAAAAGCATAGCTTTTTTGCTTTTCTTGCTTTTCCATAACCATTGATGGCACCTAAGGCCAGAGAAACCTCAAAAAAAAAAGAGAAAAGAAAGAGAAGACAAAAGCTTCCACCTCTGAGTCATGGGAGATGGAGAGATTCATCTCAATGGTCCATAGCTCAGTGGAAGAGCATTTGACTGCACATCAAGAGAGCATGAGGAATTCCCTCATCAAGAAATCCCTGAGATACCACAGGGGATACATGTTCCTCCACATAATTATTGGAGGAACAAAGGATAGGAACACCAAAATCACTAAGGATCATGCAACAAAGGCAAGAAAGAGACATAAAGGAGCGCAAAAAGCACCATTGGTCCTTCAAGAAGACGCCACCCTCACTAAGGTGGACTCATTCCTTAACCTCCTTGCTCTTATCTTTCTGTTTTTCGATTTTTATGCTTCATGTTTGTTTATGTTTTGTGTCTCTACTTTATGATCATTAGTATTGAGTAACTGTGTCTTAAGGCTATGAATAATTCCATGAATCCTTCACCTTTCTTAAATGAAAAATGTTTCTAATTCAAAAGAACAAGAAGTACATAAATTTTGAAATTATCCTTGAATTTAGTTTAATTATATTGATGTGGTGACAATACTTTCTGTTTTCTGAATGAATGCTTGAACAGTGCATATTTTTGATCTTGTTGTTTATGAATGTTAAAATTGTTGGCTCTTGAAAGAATGATGAACTAAGATAAATGTTATTGATAATCTGAAAAATCATGCAATTGATTCTTGAAGTAAGAAAAAGCAGTGAAAAAGCAAAAGCTTGCGAAAAAAAAAATTTGGCGGAAAAAAAATTCAGAAAGAAAAAGAAAAGGCAAGCAGAAAAAGCCAGTAGCCCTTAAAACCTAAAGGCAAGGGTAAAAAGGGATCCAAGGCTTTGAGCATCAATGGATAGGAGGGCCCAAGGAAATAAATCCAGGCCTAAGCGGCTAAATCAAGCTGTCCCTAACCATGTGCTTGTGGCATGCAGGTCCAAGTGAAAAGCTTGAGACTGAGTGGTTAAAGTCGTGATCCAAAGCAAAAAGAGTGTGCTTAAGAGCTCTGGACACCTCTAACTGGGGACTTTAGCAAAGCTGAGTCACAATTTGAAAAGGTTCACCCAGTCATGTGTCTGTGGCATTTATGTATCCGGTGGTAATACTGGAAAACAAAATGCTTAGGGCCACAGCCAAGACTCATAAAAGTAGCTGTGTTCAAGAATCAATATAACTAACTAGGAGAATCAATAACACTATCTGAAATTCTAAGTTCCTAGAGAAGCCAATCATTCTAAACTTCAAAGGAAAAAGTGAGATGCCAAAATTGTTCAGAAGCAAAAAGCTACAAGTCCCACTCATCTAATTAGAATTAATATTCATTGATATTTTGGAATTTATAGTATATTCTCTTCTTTTTATCCTAATTGATTTTCAGTTGCGTGGGGACAAGCAACAATATAAGTTTGGTGTTGTGATGAGTGGATAATTTATACACTTTTTGGCATTGTTTTTAGGTAGTTTTTAGTATGATTTAGTTATTTTTAGGGATGTTTTCATTAGTTTTTATGCTAAATTCACATTTCTAGACTTTACTATGAGTTTGTGTGTTTTTCTATGATTTCAGTTATTTTCTGGCTGAAATTAAGGGACCTGAGCAAAACTCTGATAGGAGGCTAACAAAGGACTGCTGATGCTGTTGGAATCTGACCTCCCTGCACTCGAAATAGATTTTCTGGAACTACAGAACTCCAAATGGCACGCTCTTAATGGCGTTGGAAATTAGACATCCAGAGCTTTCTAGTAGTATTAATAGTCCATACTTTATTTGAGATTTGATGACGTAAATTGGCGCTCAACGCCAGTTCCATGCTGCATTCTAGAGTCAAACGCCAGAAACACGTTATGAACCAGAGTTGAACGCCCAAAACACGTTACAACTTGGCGTTCAACTCAAAGAGAAGCCTCAGCTCGTGGATAGATCAAGCTCAGCCCAAGCACACACCAAGTGGGCCCTGAAAGTGGATTTCTACATCAATTACTTACTTCTATAAACCCTAGTAGCTAGTCTAGTATGAATAGGACTTTTTACTATTATATTTTCATCTTGGATTGTATTTTTGATCCTATAATCACGTTTTGGGGGCTGGCCATTCGGCCATGCCTGAACCTTCATCACTTATGTATTTTCAATGGTAGAGTTTCTACACACCATAGATTAAGGGTGTGGAGCTCTGCTGTACCTCAAGTTTTAATGCAATTACTACTATTTTCTACCCAATTCGATTTATTCCTGTTCTAAGATATTCGTTGCACTTCAACTTGATGAATGTGATGATCCATGACACTCATCATCATTCTCGCCTATGAATGCGCGTGACTGACAACCACTTCCGTTCTACCTTAGACTGGACGCATATCTCTTGGATTCTTTAATCAGTATCTTCGTGGTATAAGCTAGAATTGATGGCGGCATTCATGGGAATCCAGAAAGTCTAACCTTGTTTGTGGTATTCCGAGTAGGATTCCAGGATTGAATGACTGTGACGAGCTTCAATCTCCTGAAGGCTGGGCGTTAGTGACAGACGCAAAAGAATCACGGGATTATATTCCAACCTTATTAAGAACCGACAGATGATTAGCCGTGCTGTGACAGAGCATTTGGACCATTTTCACTGAGAGGATGGGATGTATCCATTGACAACGGTGATGCCCTACATACAGCTTGCAATGGAAAGAAGTAAGAAGGATTGGATGAAAGCAGTAGGAAAGCAGAGATTCAACAGGGACAAGCATCTCCATACACTTGTCTGAAATTCCCACCATTGAATTACATGAGTAACTCTATCTTTATTTTTTGTTTATTTTATTATTTTTATTTAAACCAATAATCTCTTAAATTAGTTAAATCCACCTGACTGGGATTTACAAGATGACCATAGCTTGCTTCATACTAACAATCTCCGTGGGATTGACCCTTACTCACATAAGGTATTACTTGGACGACCTAGTGCACTTGCTGGTTAGTTGTGCGGTGTTGTGACTAAGTGTAATTCATGTGTGAGAGCTACCAAGTCATTGGAGCCATTGTTGTTGATCACAATTTCGTGCACCAAGAACCTTGAGTTAGAATACTCAAGAGTTCAATTGTAATTGGTTCGTTGTTGGTTGGCTTGTTAGTCACTAACTCTAATCCTTCCCAAGGGAGAGGATTAGGACTTGTGAATAGAAGTTGACTTTTAACTTGACTTTCCTTCATTCGTTGAGGATGAACTAAGTAGAAACAACTACTAATTATTAATTGATCTTGAGAAAATTCCAACAAGGATAGAACTTCCGATTAATCTTCTCCCGGTCAAGATTTTATTCAAATTACATAAATTCTCTAATTTAATTTCCCGTTTATCAATCTCAAAACCATTATGAAAATCTCTGATTAGTAAAATAGCACTTCTCACTGTAACTCGTTGGGAGACGACCTGGGACTCATACTCCCAGTATTTTATTTATAAAATTTGTGACAACTCTTTTCTAAATTGACAAGTGGATTTTTGCTGGTTAAGAACTGTACTTGCAACGCTATTCTTCTTAATAATTCTTAATCTTCTAATTTCTGCAACGTTAGGGACCATAGATAGCCTAAATGTTCTGGGACGATCGAATCCTGTGCCTACTAAAAATGATAAAAAAATTGAAATATTTGAAATGACTTGAAACAAATCTAAACATTCTTATGGATAAAACCACTAGAACCAATAAGGACTAGAAAACTCAAATGTAAAGCACGTTAGAGAACGCAGAAGCTACAACTTCTAACTTTAGGCAGGTGAATGCGTGTTTAGGATGGAAAATTACATCTGTGTTAGAACAAGAAAATTACTAAACACAAAAAAATAGTGTTCAAGAAACTTAACTACATTTTTATCCTATCAAACATATTTGCCAAACATACCCTCTGTCACTACTCTAACCACCCTATCTATTTAAAAATTATAATTCCTGATTAATGTTTATAGAGAAAAAAAGTTGATAACTTGGTAATATGGGCAATCCCGTCCAATCGATAGAGACAATCCGGATGATGTGCTAGGCAAACCGTAAGTAAATCGAATTAACCTATGTCGAATTACTAATGACTAAATCGAAACAACTTCATTCGAATTACTAGGTGACCAATACTATTAGTAAATCGAAATAACTTATTTCAATTTACTATGTGACAAGCTAAATCGAAGTAACTTAGTTGTAATATTCATTCATGCATAAATCGAATCTACCCATTTCGTTTTGCATCTATTCCTACTAATTTGAATCAGGCTAACTCGATTTAGTACCAAAAATGCTAAATCGATTATGATTTATTCAATTTACATAGATTTGTAGTTTAGAGACATGCACATAATGTCTTTTGCTTTGGAACATTCAACACTTAGTTTTTTAATGGTTTTTATCCTAATTTTTTATCCAAATATTTGTAAATATGTATTTTATTTAACAAAATTTTTATCCTTCCAATTTTCTAAAATAAAATTTTTGAAAAATTTTTATACTCTCAAAAAAGTGAAACAAAAAAATAACATAAAATTTGTTTCTATTATATGCAAAAAATTAAGGTTGACTTAAGGATGTAGATTGCCAAGACCTAGTCCACCCTAATCTCGATCCCGATGGTTTAAAAATGGAATTGAGACAATTTATATTGTAGACTTTTTACTATTAATTCGATTTAATTAAGTTGAGGCAAAATATATATTCATGCACTAGTCAAAATCATACTTCAAACTCCTACAATTTTCTTTAAAAAATAAAAATACTGCTTATAAATGGTAAAAACTGACTTTTTCCCAAAAGTAGAAATTAAGAACGATACCTGGCTTTAAAGTCCTTAGATATTTTTTCCATCTGGATCGGACTAATTTTTATTGATATTTAAAAATTATTAGAAAAGTAAATAAAACAACTCAAAAAGTAAAAAATTGTTTTTATTGGTTTTTTGGAAGTATAAATAAAACAACTCAAAAAGTAAAAAAATGTTAACTTGTATTTAAAAAAAAAAAGATCAATCTTCTATGTAAATATATTTTTAAACTCTTAAATAAAAATACATTTTTCATAATATTTTTAACGAAAATAATTATTCAAGATGTTTTTAGTGTTTAAACGGGTAATAATCTAATCAACTGTCAATAACATATATAAAATTTAATTATTTTATATCTTATACGAGTAACTAAAAACAACATTCAGTATAATTTGTTTTAATATAATAAAAATTTTACTCTATATTCATTGATTTTAGTGAATAAAAAGATTTATAATTTGTTTATATATGGATATGCTGTGTATACTTATTTATTTAAAATATATTATGTAAAAATAGAATATATTTATTTATATATGCTAAAATCTATTAATAATCTTTTTTTAGTATATCTTGTGATTTTTATTTAATAAAATGCACTGATTCATAAAAATAGTACATTTAAAGCACACAAAATTATTTGAACTTAGTTTACACATGCTCATTAGAGACTTCATTTAATTCACAGCACTCCACTCATCAATCAAATAGTTCATAATTAAAACTCCATCATTCAACAGTCAATGCATTGACGTTTATAATCACTCTCTATTTTAAAATATCCGTCTAAAACATAAAGAAATGTTTTTTAAGCAAATAACTGTTTATTTTTTTGTATTAAGATGATAATTGTTATTATTATTATTTCTGATACGCATTTAATTTAATTGTGATAAATGAATAGTAATTAATTATTTTAATTATATAAAATCATATATAGTTAACAAATTAATACTTGTAAAATTTTAATCATACTAATTATTCCGAGACTACCTGAAACTGGATTGCTCAGACCTCAATGTGAGGTTCAAGCTCCTTTTAGGGCAGCATTTGACTTGTTCTAATGTCGAGGTGACGACGTCCAAGTTTTTCGTGAGGAGGTGGGGGTGGTACATGCAGGGACTCCAATACTTAAATTAGCAAGAGCTTTGAGTAGGTTATTAGTAGATTGGCACTTGAATATACCTGAGGGGTGTCAGTGTATTTATAGTAGAATAGATGACCATATTTTTGGAGTAGTTCTACCTTTGTTGGTGGATAACTGTTTCCTTTATCTCGAGAATTTGTTGGGATCTATATTTTAGGTGAAATAAAGATAGTAGGAGAGATTTGGGGAAGTAGTTACTTATGTAGATAAGTAAGGCTGGACCTCCTTGTCACATCTGACCTCTTAAGAAGTCGGGTAAGTGGAAGAGGCCACCCTTGGTGGGCCTTTATCCTTAATGGGCCTGGTTTTGTTTTGGGTCAGGATATGAATAGTGTTCCTACTTGAGTCCGAGCTTTCATGTGGTCAGTCCCAAGCATTTGTGGTTCCAGTTTTCTGCATCGAGTACACTGTTATGAGGTCGGGTACTCGACATATTTCAAAATCTTGAAACATTGCTACTTGATGACGTGGCACACGTTACGTGGTTGTTTCTCTTGGACTTCTGCGTGGCATTAAATTTAAAGAACGGGTGTGAAATGTCTTTTTTGCCCCTTGTCCTTTATAAAAGCTTCAACTCTTCCCTTTTCCTTCTTTTTCTGTTTCTAAAAACTCTTTGTATTTCACCATTTTCTTCGTTCAAACCCTTTCACCCTTCTTTTTCCTCCTTTGTTCTTGCATTCAAGATTTTCTTATTTTTGAGGTTTAGAAAGCTTCGTTGGTTCTTTTGAAGTGGAACATCCATGTTTTTGCTGTTTGACATGCCCTTATCCTTCTGCATTTCACCAAGGTTGGTACTATTACCTACTTTTGCTGTTTTTGTTTTGAGTGCTCTGGGTAGTGCTTGTATTTGCTTTAGATGATACTCTGAATGATGATTTAAAATATTGTTAGTGATGAGGGTTTTGCATTGCCTTTAGAACGATCACTTCTTGTTTGTTCTTGAACCTGTTGAAACTATTCACTATTTGAGATTGTTGCTACGGACTTTGATATGGTTGTATTGTCCCCATATGGTGTTGCTTTTGCCTATTTGGAAGTGATGCCATTTTGAAATTTTGATGATGATTCATTGCGTTTATGAGATTTTATTGGAACTGTAGTTAATTATTGGTGTTGTCCATGATGACCCGACTTCTTATGATTATTGTCCGACTTTCTGACTTGGACAATTTTTCTTTTGTGTGTTACATTTGTTGGTATAGCTTTTTTGTCTTGATCTATAATTCACATCAAGTCGACCAAAGTTCCCTCTCACTTGACCTGGGTAGATATTTCTGTTCTTACTCCCATCCTTGTTATTGATAGAGAGTATGCCAAGACCTTTCGTAGGCACCATAGGTTGTGTGAAAACCAGGAGGATGAGGGAACTGTGAAATAGTGGTTGCTGATCCCGAGGAGAGGGTGTGTTTTCCCCCACTAGATAGGTTGGAACACCCTTTCTCTTATGCATATGATTGCTTTTTCACTAAACTACATGTTAGGCTACCTTTTTCCAATTTTGAAATCAATGTCCTCTGGGCATGCAACATTGCTCCTACTCAACTATACCATAATTCATGGGCTTTTCTCAAAATATACTAGCTTCTTTGTTGGGAACTGGATGTCCGACCTTCTTCTTCTTTTACCTCTTTATGCTAACCAAACCTTTTGGTGCCAAAAAGATAGGTTGGCTCTCCTTTCGTGCTGTTCAGGGTAAATTTTTTCTCTATTTTTGATGAATCCTTCCATGAATTTAAAAATTAATTTTTCAAAATCCGAGTTGTTGAGGATGTCCGACCTTTCTTCTTTGATGAGAATGAGGAACCTTATTTTCCTTCATGCTGGGAAGAGAAACCTGTAATAGTTAAGTATAATGTAGATGACTTAGACGTGTTTGAAGAGAGCGTAGTTGGCTTGTTTTATGAATGTTAGGGTCGGGCTCCTTATTTGGACACCAAGAAGTTTTTGAGGATCCCAATCAACTCCAGTCTAAGCTAGGTAGCCCTCTTCCCTTTTGCTTATATGTTTTGGTTGTAAGGTTGTATTGACGACTAATGTGTCTTTATTTGGGTATTGCAGAAAGAATGGCTCCTAAGTCAACTGCCATGAAGACACTTCGGTCCATTAGAAAAAATGTCGTGGCTCGAGGCATACAATTAAAGGAAGCTGGTGACACTGCTGCCCAGTCTTCACCATCAATGTTGGACTCGGGCACGTCAACCTCTCAAAAGGTTATACCTGTCCTAGCGTTTCGGCTAATTCCTTCCCTTTCCACCTCAAACAGTATTGTGGTACGTCCTCTACCTTACTCCTTTGAATGAAATCCTAAAAGATGAAAGATTGCTAAGTCAGAAAGTATATACGACCAGGGCTTTGACGGGCTTGCTTGGAGTGAAAAACATATTCTTCCTCAAAGCCACATTAGTATGGATGATGTATCCATCAAAGACCATCTTCAGCTCCTAGCCTGAGGTGGAATTCGGACGGCAGGCGTATGCACAGCTTTGGCAAGGGAAATAGAGAATACTCCCCTTAGCGCCACCCATAGTTTATTGGTGGCTTCTTAGGCCAAGGTGGTTTCTCTAAAGGGGACAAAAAGGGAGCTTGAGAAGGAGAGGGATGCATTGCTGTCCAACTTGGGTAAAGCTTGAGCCAAGTTGAAACAGACGAAGGCAGCCTTGGCTATGTCGGAGGGATTGAGAAAGAAAGCAGAGGAGAGCTACACCCGCATATTCGGGGAGAGAATATGTAGTACTTAAGGAATCTGTGACTGAGAGAATGGACGAAATGTTTACAAATCTAAAGGCTCAGTTTCAAGTCATTGTTCCTGAGGCGGACCTTTCTCTGATCATCCCATACAATATTGTGGTAGAAGAAAAGATCGTCCCTACTTTCGAGGAAGATGAGGAGGTTCCCTTGCACGACCGGAAAACATCGGGGGTAGATGTCCGTCAGACTCCCCATAATCCTGAAGTTCCTATTGGGAAAAAGGTCGTAAGTGTCGAGCTCTCTCATTCTCCTACTCGTCCGATTCCTGCTGTGCCGGTTTCTGAGTATGACCCGACTCCTTCCGTCTGAGCTGAGGATGTTGCCATAGGAGAGCAGCTCACTCCTTTATAGTTTGTCTTAATTTTTGTTGTTTGAATGGCTCGATATATGGGTCTCTGATAAACATCTTTTGTAATAGCTTATAGTTATCTGAACAATTTTATTTTGCTTTTGACAACTTTAGATTTTTATCAAAAAACATTTCCTCATTTTGATAATGATTATAAGTTTTACGTAATTGCTTCTTGTTGAGTTAGATCTTAGCCTATACAGCCGCTTAGTTGCAATTCGTTTTTGATAATTTTTAATGTTGTTTCTTTGCTAAGTTAAAAATGATGTTGGCGAAATAGGTCGATATAATGATTTCCTTTCTAAGTTCCGACTTCGTGTAATCAGACTCTATCAAGTTACTTTTACACTTCATTTTTTGTTCCACCTTGATTTTTAGGTAGGTCTTACGAATTGCGTACATAACTTCTTACATTAATTTGTATCTCCATGCTTCATCTTGATAACCATTCTAGGCCGGGCAATAATTTTCACGGTTTGTCGAGCTTAAATTAATTTGGTTTCGTAGGAAACTTTTAAAGAAAAAGTGGATTTATTATTGATAAAGAATGCCTTTAGATAAGCTTACTACTAAGCAATTTTTACTACCCTTAGCCCTTGTTATGATGCCTCGTTAAAACCCCTTTCAAAAAAATATTTCTTGGGAAAAAATCTTGAAGTCAAGAAGAAAGTACATCAGGGAGCAAGATGCGCCACCTAGCTATAGTACTTCTTCAGGTTACATGCGTGCCACGATGGAGCGCGAAATTGAACTCCACAAGTTTCGCACAGATAGATCGGCAAGTACACCGGGTCGTCCAAGTAATACCTCAGGTGAGCGAAGGTCGAATCCCATGGAGATTGTCGGATTGAGCAAGCAATGGATATCTTGTAGATCTTAGTCAGGCAATTAGAAAAGATAGTTGTTGTGAAAAATGCATAAAAACAGAATAATTGAAGTGTTACTAGATATGTGTGAAATCAATGATAAGAGCGACGGTTGAGGCTTCGGAGATGCTTCCTCCTTTTGGATTAACTTTTCTTATTGTCTACTTCAACTTCTGATGATTCATTCCATGTCAGGCTATAAGTGATTAACACCAGTCAGTGGTCATTAATCTCCTCTGCTTCAGATCAAACGCCAGGTCAGTGGTCATCCAATGGGGGTGAAACTCCTGTAGTCCATTCCCTTGGTGATCCTACTCAAAACACAATAGACAAGGTCGAATCTTCTAGATCAAAGAATGCTGCTTCATGATTATAGCGTATACCACAAAGGCCCCCCAATCGCCCCGTACCTCGGCTGAATAGATATCTCCAAGTCCCCAACAAAGTCGTGGATCAGCCGTCTAAGAGATGTATAATCAATCTTGTGGTTCAATACTATCCCGTCAAGGACTCGCAAGAACCCATGTAGAATGGGGATGACGGTTAAGTTACACTCCCAATTCATTAGGATGAAGAACGAAGATACATCTTAGAATATAATCAAGCATAGATTGAAATAGAACAATGATATTATTAACCCATAAAAGTCAGCAGAGCTCCTAACCTTAACCTAGGAGGTTAGTGGCTCATAGCTTACAGAAATTAGTAATGTGAATTCAGAAATATGGCCTAAGGTTCTGAACAAGGGTGATTCTTGTTCTATATATACTAATCTAATAACTAAGAAGCACAAAAATATGATAGAATAGACTAGATGTGCGAAATCCATCCTTGGGCCCACTTTGGTTGAGTACTTGGGCTGAGCTTGGCGTCCACTTTGAGGAATGGGAAGTGAACCACCCATTAGGGGGTGGTTGCCCTTCAACACCAGCTTTGGATTTCCTTTGGGGCGTTGAACGCCAGCTAGAGGGTAGCTGCTTGGCGTTCAACGCCCAGAATGGGCAGGCTCCTTCGAAGAAAAGTATAGACCATGATATATTGTTGGAATGCTCTGGAAGTTAGCTTTCTAACATCGGTAAGAAGGCGTCATTTGGACTTCTTTAGCTCCATAAATGCGTGTTTGAGTGTATGAAGGTCAGATTTTGACAGCATCTACTACGCTTTCCTTGCCTCTGAATCAGACTTTTTCAAAGCTCTTCATTCCAGCCAGAATTTATCTGAAATCATCATAAAACACCACAACTCAAAGTAGAGTCCAAAAATGTAAAATTTTCACTAAAACCTATGAAAATATAATAAAACTTAAACAAAACATAACTAGAACAGTAGGAAAATGATGCAAAAAAGTGTATAAAATATCTTCTCATCAGAACACCAAACTTAAACTGTTGCTTGTCCCCAAGCAACCAAAAACAAAGTAAGATTAAAAAGAAGAGAAGGATACCATAAATCTCAAAGTTTTCAATGATGTTTAGTTCTAGTTGATGAGCGGGACTTGTAACTATTTACTTCCGAACAGTTTTGGCATCTCACTATCCCTTGAAGTTCAGAAGTGTTGGTATTTTTATGAACTTAGAATCCAGATGATATTATTGAATCTCATAGTTTAGTTCTTTTTTATTCTTAAACACAGCTTCTTTTGAGTATTGGCTGTGACCCTAAGCGCTTTGTTTTCCAGTATTACCACCGGATACATAAACGCCACAGACACTTAACTGGGTAAACCCTTTCAGATTGTGATTCATCTTTGTTAGAATGCCTAGATAGCCACTGGTGTCCAGAGTTTTTAAACACACTCTTTTACTTTAATTCACGACTTTAACTGCTCAGTCTCAAGCTTTTCACTTGACACTTTCACACCACAAGCATATAGTTAGGGGGAGGTGTTCATTTGAACTGTTAGGCCAAGATTTTGTTTCTTTTAGGCCCCCCTAACCATTGATGCTCAAAGCCTTGGACCCTTGCTCTTGACTTTTGGTTTAAAGAGCTATTGGCTTTTTCTTCTTCTTTTTTTTTTGTTGCTCTTGCTTTTGGTTTTAAGAGCTACTTGCTTTTTCTCTTTCTTCTTTTCTTTTCTTTTTTTTCGCTTCTTTCTATTTCTTTTTCTTTTTCTTTCTTTTTGCTGCTTTTTCTTACTTCAAGAATCAATAATTGGATTTTTCAGAGTACCAATAATACTTCACCTTTTTTCATCATTCTTTCAAGAACCAACATTCTTTACTTCAACATCAAATATGCACTATTGATTCATGCATTCAGAATGTAAAAGTAATGCCACCACATAAATTAATTGGACTATTCTTATTATATAACTCGAGTTCATGCATCTTACTTCTATTTTTCAAATAAAATTTTTCTTTTAATAAGCATGGTGAGAGATGCATGGAATATTTCATAGCTTAAGATAAAACAAAGGATGATCACCCACTTAGAAACAAGAACAGATAATAAAATACAATGGAAAACAGAAAAATAACATAAGCAAAAGGGGAATACAGAACGTGACCACCTTAGTAACGGCGCATACTGCTTCCTCTAGAGGATCCAATAGAGCGCCTGATTTCTTCTATGTCACGCCCCTGTCTCTGTTGCTCTTCCCTCATAACTCTTTGATCTTCTCTTATTTCATAGAGGATGGTAGAATTCTCATGGTGTCCCATCCTCAGCTGATCCATGTTGGAGCTTATTTCTCCTAGAGAAGTATTCAGTTGATCCCAATATCCTTGGGGAGGAAAATGCATCCCTTGCGGCATCTCAGGAATTTCTTGTTGAAGTAGCTCCACATGCTCTTGCTGTGGTTCATGTGCTGGCTCTCTAACATGATCTATCATTATTTTAGTGATGGGCTTGTCCTTGTCAATGGGGATGTCTCCTTCTATGACAATTTCAGCTGAATTATACAAGTGACATATGAGGTGAGGGATGATAGAACGTTGGATGAATTCCAACCATCCTCTAGCTATTGGCTTAAGGTCAAGCCTTCTTAGTTAGATAGGCTTGCCAGGAAAATCCCTACTCCATTGTGCTCCTTTCACACAAATGTCTAAAAAGACTTGGTCTAGCCTTTGATCAAAATTTACTCTTCTAGTGTAAAGGTGTCGGTCTCCTTGCACTAATAGTAGATGGAGCGCCAACCTTAAACTTTTTGGGTTGAAATCCAAGAGACGCCTTCGGACCATAGTGTGCCAATTTTTGGGGTGTGGGTTCACACTAGTGTCATGGTTTTTAGTGACCCGCGCATTGGCATAAAACTCTTGCACCGTTAAGATTCCAACTTCCGGGATAGGGTTGGTTAGAGCTTTCCAACCTCTTCTCCGGATTTCTTGTTGGATCTTCGGATACTCATTCTGTTTTAGCCTAAAAGGGACTTCAGGAATCACCCTATTCTTTTCCACTACTTCATAGAAGTGGTCTTGATGGGCCTTAGAAAGGAATCTCTCCCTTTCCCAAGGTTCGGAGGCGGAAGCTATGGCTTTTCCGTTCCTCTTTCTAGAGGATTCTCTGATTTTGGGTGCCATAAGTGTGAATGAAAAGCAAAAACCAAGGCTTTTTCAAAACCAAACTTAAAGCTTTTCTCATCCTAGAGCAAATATAAAGAAAAGGGAAGAATAAAGCAGAAGAAGAAGAAGAAGAAGAAGAAGAAGAAGAAGAAGAAGAAGAAGAAGAAGAAGAAGAAGAAGAAGAAGAAGAAGAAAATAGTGGAGATAGAGAGAAGGATTCAGTTAAGTGGGGGGCTTTTATGTATGAATTGTGTGAAAAATTGATTGGATGTAGGGGTATTTATAGGGGGGATTTGTGTTAGGGTTTGGTTTTGGGGTGGGGTAATTGGGAGGGAAATGGTTTGAATTTGAAGTGGGTGGGGGTTGGTGGAAAATGGTCGGATGGTAGTGATAAAGGGTGTTAGGAAGAGAAAAAGGTGATGTGAATGTGACTGGTTGAGGGTGTATGGGGAAGAGTGTATATGGAGAAGAGGGAAAGTAAGATAGAGAATAATGTGGGGTATGTGGAGATTTTGTGGACCCACTGATCCTGAGAGGCTAGGGAATTCGAATTCCCTGCCCCGTTGTGGGCGTTGAATGCATAGCTCCTGCTCCTTAGCTAGCGTTCAACGCCAGTTAATTGCTCCATATAGGGCATTGGACACCCATTGGGGACCTCCATCTTGGCGTTCAACGCCAGGCCTTTACCTCCTTTAGGGCGATGAACGCCGAGCCTCTGCTCCTTGGCTTGCGTTCAACGCTAGCAATGCTGCTCTTCTTGGGTGTTGAATGCTCAGTTGGAAATTCTCTCTTGGCGTTCAACGCCAACTTTCTTACCCAATTGGGCATTGAATGCCCTTCTTTCTCCCTTGTCTGGCATTCAACGCCAACAAGGGACTTACTCCAGGGTGCTATCTTTTCATCTCTGGACGTATTTGTCTCTATTCTGACTACTGCACATGATCACAAACTTAATGAAACAACTATAAAAAATGAACTTAAAAAAAAAACAGAAATAACTAATTATGTTTGGATTGCCTCCGAACAGGCGCTTCTTTAACGTCATTAGCTTGACGGTCAGCCACATTATAAAAATACACCAAAATTTGAATTTACTATACCTTACCACAATATCAGGAAGTGACAATTTATTTATTCTTTAAATCTCTTAATTTTTTTTGTTCAGAAGAAGACACATTGCAGAGAGAATCTAGGAAAACAAAAAACCCAAAGTTATTACATATATGGCACAACAACTCATAATAAAATTATTAATGTTATTCTAAGATTACCAGGCTTTCATTATATGTATTGGATTTTAAAGATGAAAGTACCCTTATGTTATTTCCAACAGAGGTTGATGGTAGAGGATGAATATTATGTATTGATAGTTGGTTCTTATATCGGTTCGGAATTTCACACAATAATTCTGTTGATAGTATAGTCCAAACTGACAATTGCTCCTCAAATCAAATTTTAATATGTTGGTTGTCACAAGTACAAACCCGAAAGAAAATTAAACGAAGTATTCAAACCTCGGATCGTCTCATGAGGAATTGCAATGAAATGATCAATTATCGGCTATGAAGGAAACAAGGGGGTTTGATTTATAATTAGCAAGAAAAGTAAATAACAAGAAAGGAAATGACAATTAACTAATAAAATAAAGGAAAAGAACTCTTGGCTAAGATATGGGAATTGAGATCACCATCCTTGTCTACAAACCACGTATTAACAATTATGATGGACCAACCCATTAAGTCTACTCCTATGCTTGAAGTATGTACAATGTCTACTTCAAAGCTTGAAGTACATCAAATAGGCTTGATTAACATCAATCCATAAGTCCTAACCTAGCTACTAATTGACTTAGTAGTAGGCTAGTGTCAATGGTTATCAAATTAACCACTAAGGGTTCTCGAATCACCAATTCATTGAGACCCAATTACTCAAGGTCACTCAATTCCCTTAACCTAGGCCAAGAGTAAAGAGAACTACTCAAAAACTAGTGGACATATTTCATCAAACACCTAGAGTGCAATAAGAGTAAACATCACAAAATACAAAAACTAATAGAACCTATAACTAACATAGGCAAGAAATCAACAATAGCAATGAAGATAAACATAAAAAGGCATGGAAACATAAAATTTCATTGAAAGGAAATTGAAATCAACAAGAGTTCATGAACATAAAAGCAACAAAATAAAGGAAATGACAAGTAAAACTAGAAGAGTAAAGATGTAAAAACAAGAAATTAAAAGGGAAAACTAAATCAAAATAAGAAAAAAGGGAGAACTTCTCTCTCTAGAATTCTAACCTACAACATGATGAAAACTACACTATGGCTTCTCCCTCCTCATTCTCTTGCAATCCTTGGGTTCAAATGCATCAGAAATGAGTTAGATTTGGGCCTCGTTCAGCTCGTAAATCGCTCCTAGCATATTACCTTTAGTGAGGTCAAGTGTCGCTTGTCACGCGTACGCATGGGTCACGCATACGTGTTACTGGCAAAATTCTCTTCCACGTGTGTGCGTGGTGTGACACATGCGCGTCGCTGGCGAATCTCCATCTCATGCGTACGCATGGGTGACGCATGCGCGTGGCACTGAGTTAAGCAAATCCTCATTTCTTCATTAATTCTCCATTTTTGCATGCTTTTTCTTCATTTCTTCAACCCAATCTTTGCCCTCTAATCCTGAAATCACTTAACAAACATATCAAGGCATTGAATAGAATTAAAGTGAATTAAGACTAGCAATTTTAATGCCTAAAAAGCATGTTTTTACTCTCTAGCACAAATTAGGAGAAATTCACAAAACCATGCTATTTCATTGTATAAATGTGAGAAAAGTTGATAAAATCCCTTAAATTTAACACAAGATAAAGCACAAAATTGGGTTTATCAAATCTCCCCACACTGAAACTAAGCATGTCCTCATGCTAAACCAAGAAAGACAAGAAAAGGGGTATGAACATTTATTCAATACAAATAAACTATATAAACATATCTATATGGATGCACCTAAATGTAAGATGATTCTACCTACTTGGTTAAAAGTAAATCAATCTCCAAGAATGTATATCAACAAGTAGGGTTAAGTAGTATGATGATTCATGAATCCCACCAATTCAAATATCAAAATGAAGTTCAAATAGACTTGCAAGAAGAAAGCTCATGAAAGCTGGGAACAAGGAATTGACCATCGAACCCTCTCAAGAAGTGTATCCGCTCTATTCGCTCAAGTGTATAGGGTTGAATCACTCAATTCTCTTCTAATCATGCTTTCCAAGATTTGTTGTTCATCTAACAATCAACAATTATTTAATGCATGCATACATTTATCATGAAGACTTATTCATACGTTGTAATAGGGCTAGGGTAAAGGTAAGGATGCATATGGTAAAGCTAAGCTCTCACCTAACACATATAACAACCTATACAATTCTAATACACAACCTAGCTACCCATGATTCTCACCTTTTTTTTTCACATACTCATGCATTCTCTTTAATTCACATTCTATATGCATTGTTGTTATTACTTTGCTTTGGGGCATTTTGTCCCTTTTTTATTGCTTTCTTTTTCTATATTTCTTTCTTTTATTTTTCTTTTGTTTTTCACTTTTTCTTTTGACGAATTATATACAAAGGCACCAATGCATATGGTTTAAACATTTAATCAATACAAGAGTATGTACCCAATTCCCAATATTTTCAATAAAAATACATAATATACTTTGACCTCAACCAATGTTTCCAAATTCCCCATACCCAAATGATACACACTCTCACTAGCCTAAGCTAATCAAAGATCCAAATTAAGGGACATTTATTATTTTTCACTTAGGGGTAGTAATGTACTAAAATTAAGAACAAAAGGGATTAAATAGGCTCAAAATTGGCTAACAATGGTTGATAAAAGGTAGGCTATTTGGGTAAGTGAGCTAAATGAAACGATGGCTTCAATCATATAAGTGCATGTATATATAGAATAATGAACATATAGAATCAAACAAATCAAAGATTACAATCATAAAAGAAGAACAATGAACAAAAGAATGGAAATAAGTGGTTATAAGATGTCACCATACAATTGGGCTCGAAACTCATATGCTTATGCGTTCTTAGATCAGAAGCCCTGTTCGAATATAAATTTTTCAAGAAAGTTCAACAAATTTTTTTTCAAATTAGTAGAGTGCCCTAAAAATAGTTTCTTGGAAAAGAAGTCATCACCCTAACCAAGAAGTCCTAACATAAAAATGAAGTAGTAAAATATGTACAAATTTTAACTAACATTCAACCTAACATGTAATGCAACAACTAGCTAACATTGGTATTGAAAAAGGAAGTGGTTACCCACGAAAGACGGTCACTGATCGAACTTCCCCACACTTGAAGATTGCATCGTCTTCGGTGCATTCAAAGAAGAGCAAGGTGGATGGGTTGCTACAACTGATGAGTTTCTCCAAAAGATTGTGCGAATGAACTTGTTTGTTGCCCCATTTTGACGCTTTTTCCATTTCCTTTCTTGGTGGCTAGCCTAAAAGAAGAGAAAAAGAAAAAAAATTAAGCCTACAATAAACATATCAAAGCAAATAGAACATAGGCGGGTGCTAATGCCAAATAAGAGTAAGGTTCTCAACTACATGGTAGCTGCAACATATAAGTGAGAAAACAATATAATCTAAAGTAGATCAACTCACACTTGATGTAAGAGCAAAGTAAAAGCATGAAGAGCACTCAAAAGCATCAAGTTCGAACAAGAAAGTGTAGGTCATGGGAGACAATAGGAGTTCATGTCAATGCACAAAGAGCACAAGAGTCATAAAAGATTAAGCATTGATTTAAAAGTTTCATCACCCAACAATATCAAACAAGTCAAGAAGCACCAACATAATCCAAGAAGTTTTCAACAATTGACTAAGAGGAATCAGCACCATTATTAAAATAAGAAACTTGGAAAAGAAAGTAAGAACATGTTATAAAAACAAAATTAAAATGCAATGAATGAAAATAAGCAAATGCACATACAAAAGAAAATGCAAAAATAAGGAAAATGAGAAATCGAATTTTGAATAGAGGAATAAGAAGAAAGTATGAAAGGAAGAAGAGAGAAGAAGAAAGGTAGAAAGAAAGAAGAAGGAAAGAAGAACGAGAGAAGGGAAGGAGGAAGGAAAAGAAGTAGGAGAGAAACAGGGCGTGACGCGACGTGCGCGCTTTGGCGACGCGTGCGCGCGAGAAGCAGGAGGGTGAATCGACGCGTAAGCATCGTCCACGCGCGTGGGACACAGAAAGTACAGGTGACGCGTAAGCGTTACCCACGTGTACGCGTGGGGCCAAATTGTGCTATTTGCATAAAACCAGCACCACTCTAGCACAACTCTCTGGTTTTTGTACTAGGAGTCCCAAAATGCAACACGACGCCTGCGCGTCGGCCACGGTCAGGCCTGGCGCACCTTTCTATCTTTTGGAATATGAAAACAGAAACAGGGCACTCTCCTAATCTATATTCATTCTAAAGCAACTAAAATTCAAATTTAATAACAAATATTTTGGTTTTTGAAAAATTCTCAAATACAAAACAAACAAAACATACACTTCAAGCAAAACACAATCCAACAACAACTATTCTACAACTTAAGGCATAAATCTAATCAAACAAACTAACAACCAAAACACTAAAACAAGAATATGCAAGGAAGAAAACTACTTAACAATGGCAAGTCAATTCATCCAATGATTATTTATACAAGAGAATGGAAAGAGTTTACCATGATGGGGTGTCTCCCACCTAGCACTTTTATTTATTGTCCTTAAGTTGGACTTAAGGGCTCCCAAAATTGATCTTCATATGTACCCGGATCCCAAATCTTGTTTCTACAGCCATCTTCAAGTTGATCATCATTATTCCATCCGGGTTGTAGGTGATCCGAATTCTCAATTGAGCACCCAAACATTCTCCTACGTCCAAGCAATCTAGATCTACAACAACCATTGCTCCTAAACCTTGAGCTTCCGACCATAATGAACCTAAAGTGATGTTTTCAACCACTAACCATCTCCCTTTTGCTCTTAAAGCCACAAAGAGCTCTAAGTTGCCCATCTGTCTCAAGCAAAACATATTCAAGTGGAATAATAAAGCATAGAGATGAGAGATTTACCCACTTGAATGAAAGAATGGATGGTGATGGCTTGGGGAGAGGTATCTCCAATGTCCTTGCAAGCTCTACTCCCTTGTGTTCTTTCTTGACAACTTCCACCTCCTTGTAAACTTCTTCAATTTCAACCTCTTCCTCTTGGTAGCTTCCTTCCAATTCAATCTCTTCTTCATTGCTTACCAAGGGTATGGGACGTGAGGTATCTTCTTCTTTAATCTCTATATTAAGCCCAATGGGAGATGATTCAATTATAGATAGGAACTCATCAATGATTGAATCCATCTCTTGATCAACCTCTTCCAATCTTTCATCATTCATACTATGCCTTGGAGGTTACGCATTATCCTCCCCAACATCATATTTGAGTTTAATGGAAGAAAGTTCAACAACTTCCCCAAAATCATCAACATCACTTGGTGTGAAAGTGTTCCCAAGCTTGAAATCCACTTCTTGTTCAGCTTTGCCTAGGCTTTTAACCACTTCTTCTTCACCAACAACCTCCAACCTTTCCACTTGTTGCACGACACACTCCATGCTCCGCTCTTCGGTTGATTCTCCACATTCATCTGCTGGAGATGCTTTGTCTACGGTATGAATTCCATGCATCCAAGTTGGCTTTAATTTTGGCAAGGTTATCCTCGATAGCTTCGTTCATCCTTTGGGCTTCCTATTGCTCCTTTTGACGGATGATTGCTTGAAGCCGGTCCATTGCTTCCTTGAAGCGATCCATTGGCTCTTGTTGCACTTGACCAACATAAGTAGGATCATATTACTCTTGGACCAATGGATATGGGTATTTTTCCATGGAGGGTTATGGAGAAAAGGAGAATTCATTTTGTGGTTGAAAGTTATCCTACATGGGAGGTGATTTATCATAGTAAGAATAGAGAGGTCGTGGTTCTTGAGATGGTGGATATGGATTGGGGTCCTATGGAGGTGTTTGATGGTAATAGGATGTGGGTTGAGAGTATGGTGGTTGAGCACTGTGTTGAGAGTATCTTGTTTGAAATAATGGTGGTTGAGTGGCCTAATCATGATAAGAACCATCATATCCATGATAATGATATGCATTATAGGAGGGGTTGCAATCATGATAGCTTGGTTGAGGAGGTTGCCATGAAGATTGCTCATATGGATGTGGCTCCCTTCTCAAGAATTCTTCCCTCCCATAATATGAGCCATCATTAAAGTTTCCATTACCTACAACATAGTCATGACCATATCCCAACCCACAAGGGTGAGAATTCATATGGAAAAGAGGAAATCAAAACAAAGAATATCAAAAAGTAAAGAAAAAGTATACTCCTATGTACTAGTAAAACCAAGAAATAACCAAAAAGTAGGATATTCACAATATGAACATATTCACAATAGCCAATAACATAACATCATTGCGATTCCCCGGCAACGGCGCCAAAAATTTGATAGTGAGTTTTTATACCGGTTCGGAATCTCACACAATAATTCCATTGATAGTATAGTCCAAACCGACAATCACACCTTAAATCAAATTTTAATATGTTGGTTGTCACAAGTACAAACCCCAATGAAAATTAACCAACGTATTCAAACCATGAGTCGTCTCACAAGGAATTGCAATGAAGTGATCAATTATTGGATATGAAGTAAACAAGGGGGTTTGATTTATAATTGGCAAGAAAAGTAAATAACAAGAAAGTAAAAGATAATTAACTAATAAAATAAAGGAAAAGAACTCTTGGCTAAGATATGGAAATTGAGATCACCATCATTTCTACAAACCACGTATTGACAATTATGAGGGACCAACCCATTAAGTCTACTCCTATGTTTGAAATATGTACAACGTCTACTTCAATGCTTGAAGTACGTGAAATAGGCTTGATTAACATCAATCCATAAGTCCTAACCTAGCTACTAATTGACTTAGTAGTAGGCTAGTGTCAATGGTTATCAAGTTGACCACTAAGGGTTCTCGAATCACCAATTCCCTGAGACCCAATGACTCAAGGTCACTCAATTCCCTTAGCCTAGGCCAAGAGTAAAGATAACTACTCAAAAACTAGTGGACACATTTCATCAAACACCTAGAGTGCAATATAAGTAAACATCACAAAATGCAAGAATTAATAGAACCCATAACTAACATAAGCAAGAAATCAACAACAACAATGAAGATAAACATAAAAAGGCATCAAAACATAAAATTACATTGAAAGGAAATTGAAATCAAGAGTTCATGAAAATAAAAGCAACAAAATAAAGGAAATGACAAGTAAAACTAGAAGAGTAAAGATGTAACAACAAGAAATTTAAAGGAAAAGATAAATCAAAACAAGAATTTAAAGTTAAGATCTAAGAAAATTAAACCTAAACTACCCTAAATTCTAGAGAGAAGGGAGAGCTTCTCTCTCTACAATTCTAAGCTACAACATGATAAAAAAACTACACTATGGCTTATCCCTCCTTATTCCCTTGCAATCCTTTGGTTCAAAAGCATCAGAAATGAGTTGGATTTGGGCCTCCTTCAGCTCAGAAATCGCCCCAGCGTATTGCCTTTTCACGTGCCGCTTGTCACGCGTACGCATGGGTCACGCGTACGCGTCACTGGCAAAATTCTCTTCCACGCGTGCGCGCTGGTGGCGAATCTCCATCTCACGCGTATGCATGGGTGACATATGCGCGTGGCATTGAGTTCAGAAAATCCTCATTTCTTCATGAATTCTCCATTTTTGCATGCTTTTTTTCATTCCTGCAACCCAATCTTAGCCCTCTTATCCTGAAATCACTTAACAAATATATCAAGGTATCGAATGGAATTAAAGTGAATTAAAAGTAGCAATTTTAAGGCCTAAAAAGCATGTTTTTATTCTCAAGCACAAATTAGGAGAAATTCACAAAACCATGCTGTTCCGAGGGTTACCTGTAACTGAAGGTCGATCTCGGATGAGATCTTCTGTTGTGGTCGATACTGCTACGTCTGACTTCCTGGATCTTGAGATGCTGCCGATCTTTGTCCACCAGGGGGTGGTGGTACTTGCAAGAGACTCTGATGCTTAAGTTAGCATGTGCTTTAGGCAGTTTTTTTTTTTGTAGAATTAGAGTATGAGTTATACTAGGGTGTTCCAGTGTATTTATAGTAGTGTGGAGTGACCCTTCTTGGGATAAGTTAGTTATCTTATCTTATCTTTAGGGTGAGGTCACCTATCTTTTAGGCCAGCCGCCTTTAGAGTGGGCTGCGTCCTTCTGTTTGGGCCTGCTTGGGCCTTTATGGCAATTTGGCCGACCTCTTTTAGGAAGAGGTCGGTAACGAGCCAACTTTTACAAGAGGTCGGTCGCTTTTGTCTTCATCTAATCCGGATCATGTAGCTCGACCCAGGGTATGAACAGTGCCCCTGCTTGAGCTCGGACCTTTAACGAGGTCGTGCTTTTTTAACTTCGATCCCTTTTGGGAAGTCGTGCTCAAGCATCTTGGTCCAATCTGTTTGCGAGTTTAAATGCGAAGCATTTTTTACTTTCACTCTTTTATTGCCGCATTTGTTTCTTCGAAGGGGTTACTTTCTTGGGAATATGCACGCGCCTTTAATGCCTATTGATTAGGCTTTTATTTTGCCGTGTCTTTTTCCCCCTTAAAACTTCCTTTTGAAATCAAAGAAGAGGTTTTGCCTTTAGCTTTTAGTTTCCTTCTTCCCTCTGTTTTGTTTCGTCTTAGCCTTTGAAAAGAATTTCCCTTTTTTGGCTCTTGCTCCTCTGTCATCCTGCCTCCAAGCTCCCTACCTTTCTCTCCGCAGCGCTCACTCCCCCTTTGTCGCAGGTTGGTATTCGTCTTCTCTTCTGTGTCTTTTAATAATCATCTTTATATGTGCTTTATTTGTTGCATGCTTGTCTTTTCGCATAAAGTTTCGATCTTTATTGCATTTCCTTAGTAAGAGATTACTTCATTTTTCTGGAAGATTGCGTATCCCTATTTTTATCAAAGTTGTAGTCTTACTTTATTTCTGCTGTCTTGCTTTGGGGAAGCATAGGAGTTTTACTCTTTATTTGGGAAGTCTGTGGCTGCATGTTTTTAGTCAATACTTTCTGTATTTTGTTCTATTGCCTCCAAAAGGTGTCTCTGGGTTCTTTCTGATGATTTCTTGCTTTCGTGGATCCTGGGGTGCCCTTTTTGTCATACCTATTGTTTGTTGATTGTTCTTCCAATCCGGTCTGAGTTGTATTGGTAGTGACCCCTTGTTATTATCTTTCCTGTAGGTATAGTTTGCTGTATGTCTACCCGTAAGAATATTGTCGAGATGTCCACTAAAGTTCCCGCTGGTATGGCCGATTGGCTGGACTCTATAGTCCTGATGTGTGTTACCGTAGCTGACCCTGAGTACTGTGAAAAACTTAGGCGATTTCATAGGATTTGTAGTAATAGGGAGGATGCGAAGAATTATGAACTGGTGTCACCTGACCTTGAGGAGAGGGTTAGCTTCCTTCCCTTAGGTCGGAAAGAGCGTCCCTTTTTCTATGCATATGATTACTTTTTTTCCCTGCTGAATATTACCATTCCTTTTACTGCTTTTATGACCGAACTGTTGTGCAACTGTAATGTGGCCTCTTCTCAACTTCATCCAAACTCCTGGGCCTTTATAAAAATCTTTCAGTTACTGTGCCAAGAATTAGGTGTCCGACCTACCATTTAACTTTTTCTTTATCTCTTTGTTGTGACAAAACCCGGGGTAGCTAATAAAAAAGCTTCTTGGATTTCCTTCCAAGCTACCCAGGGGAAGAAATTATTTTCGATGTTTGATGAGTCTTTCCGGGATTTTAAGAACTACTACTTTAAGGTCTGAGCTGTTTAGGATGCTCGACCTTTCTTTTTAGATGAAAATAATGAGCCAACCTTTCCTTTATGTTCAGTATCCTATAGTGCTCAAATATCCTTGGGATAGTTTAGATGAGGTGGAACAAGCTTTTGTTAATGTTTTAGAGGAGTACTGGGGGGAGCCTCCTCATTTGGACACAAAGGGATTTCTAGGAGATCCTTCCCTCCTTAGTGCCGAGCTAGGTAGTGCCTGCGCTCTTCTTTTGTGCAAAGTGTACTTTTGTATTGACTTGGGATTCTGCCTTCATCTGTGATTGTAACTTTTTTCTTGACTTCTTTTTTAGAAATGGTGAAGTCTTCAGACTCAATGAAGTCTTTTCGGAAGGCAAAGAAGGCGGTGGCCACCCAGAATCTGTCACAAAAGATTTCAAGGGAGGGGACTTCGGCACAACTATCTTCAAAGAATCTGCCGATTGAGTCTCAGGGGCCGAGGAAGATTATCCCGACCCCCCGAGTTCGGACAATTTCTTTTGACCCTCTTCAAATGTCTTCTGGTGTTGCTTCCTCCCATGCTGCTGGTCCCCCTCCAAAAAAGCAAAAGACTGTAGGGACCTAAAGCCTGGACGACAAAGAGTTCGACTTTGTGGCCTTTGCCACGAAGTTGATTGCTCCTCACAACCAGGTTTCCTCCGATGATGTGTCCATCCTTCACCATCTTGATTTTATAATAAGCAATAGTGTTCGGATGGCTAACCTTGGTGCAGCCTTATCCCGAGTTGTCCGAGAATGCACAGTTCGTGCTACTAAAGCCTTCATGGAAGATGCTAAATGTGAGTATAACAGGATCAAGGCTTTGAAGGATGAGCTGGATGCCAAGATGGCTAAGTTGGAGATTGATGTTGATAAGGAGAAAACTTGGGCTACCGGTGCAAAGGCAACTGCAAATCTGGCTGAGGAGGCCACGAAGAAATATAAAGAGAGCTATACCTGCACCTATGGCGAGTTGTTGGAGACTATGGAAAGGCTTCAATCTGCGCAGGATGGCTATGCCGAGCTCCAAGGATGCATGGTGAGTAGCATGACTGAGATGTATGAAAATTTAAAGGCTCAGGTCCGGGTTCTCGCCCCCGAGCCTGACGTGGAGATCTTGAACGGGGAAAATGGAGTTGTCAATGCCACCTCGATCTCAACCATACTGGTCCACGAAATTGTGATCTCTAACAATGGCACATAACTTGGTACGTGTGTTTATAAACTCAGCACTTTCTTCACAACTTTGCAACACTAACCACCAAGTGCATTGGGTCGTCCAAGTAATAAACCTTACGTGAGTAAGGGTCGATCCCACGGAGATTGTTGGTATGAAGCAAGCTATGGTCACCTTGTAAATCTCAGTCAGGCGGATCCGAATGGTTATAATGGTTTTCGAAAATAAAGATAAATAATGCATAACTTAGAGATAAAGACACTTATGTAATTCATTGGTGGGAATTTTAGATAAGCGTATGAAGGTGCTGTATGGCTCTTTGAACATCTGCGTTCCAGCTGTCTCCATCCAATCGTGCATATTCCTTTCCATGGCAGGCTGTATGTTGGGTTTCACTGTCGTCAATGCTACCTCCTGTCCTCTCATTGAAAATGGTCCAAATGCTCTATCACAGCACGGCTAATCATCTATTGGTTCTCGATCATGTCGGAATATAATCTAGTGATTCTTTTACGTCTGTCACTACGCCTAACACTCGCGAGTTTGAAGCTTGTCACAATCATCCCATTTCAGATCCTACTCGGAATACCACATACAAGGTTTAGACTTTCCGGATCTTAGGAATGGCTGCCAATAATTCTAGCTTATACCACGAAGACTCTGATTAAGGAATCCAAGATATACACACTCTAGCTATCGCTTGTAGAACGGAGGTGGTTGTCAGGCACGCATTCATAAGAATGGATGATGATGAGTGTCACAGATCATCACATCCATCAGGTTGAAGTACAAGTGATATCTTAGAACAAGAATAAGCTTGAATTGAATAGAAAATAGCAGTAATTGCATTAATTCTCGAGGTACAACAGAGCTCCACACCTTAATCTATGGTGTGTAGAAACTCCACCGTTGAAAATACATAAGTGATGGTCCAGGCATGGCTGAATGGCCAGCCCCCATAAAAGTGATCAAGAGATCAAAAGATGATCAAAAGTATGGTCAAAGACGTCTAATACAATAGTAAAAGGTTCTATTTATACTAAACCAGCTACTAGGGTTTACAGAAATAAGTCTAAGAGCAGAAATCCACTTCCGGGGCCCACTTTGATGTGTGCTCGGGCTGAGCTTGAGCTTTACACGTGCAGAGGCTTCTCTTGGAGTTTAACGCCAAGTTGTAACGTGTTTTTGGCGTTTAACTCTGGTTTGTGACGTATTTCTGGCATTTACTCCAGAATGTAGCATGGAATTGGCGTTGAACGCCAGTTTACGTCTCTAAACTTGAATGAAGTATAAAATATTATATATTGCTGGAAAGCCCTAGATGTCTACTTTCCAAAGCCGTTGAGAGAGCACCATTTGAAGTTTTGTAGCTCCAGAAAATCCATTTCGAGTGTAGGGAGGTCAGAATCCAACAGCATCAGCAGTCCTTTGTCAGCCTCCTATCAGATTTTTGCTCAGGTCCCTCAATTTCAGCTAGAAAATACCTGAAATCACAGAAAAACACACAAACTCATAGTAAAGTCCAGAAATGTGAATTTTGCATAAAAACTAATAAAAACATCCCTAAAAGTAGCTAGATCCTACTAAAAACTACCTAAAAATAATGCCAAAAACCGTATAAATTATCTGCTCATCACAACACCAAACTTAAATTGTTGCTTGTCCCCAAGCAACTAAAAATCAAATAGGATAAAAAGAAGAGAATATACTATAAATCTCAAAATATCAATAAATATTAGTTCTAATTAGATGAGCGGGACTTGTAGCTTTTTGCTTCTGAATAGTTTTGGCATCTCACCTTATCCGTTGAAGTTTAGAATGATTGGCATCTATAGGAACTCAGAGTTCAGATAGTGTCATTGATTATCCTAGTTAAGTATGTTGATTCTTGAATACAGCTAATTTTATGAGTCTTGGCCGTGGCCTTCAGCACTTTGTTTTCCAGTATTACCATCGGATACATAAATGCCACAGTCACATGACTGGGTGAACCTTTTCAGATTGTGACTCAGCTTTGCTAAAGTCCCCAGTTAGAGGTGTCCAAAGCTCTTAAGCACACTCTTTTTGCTTTAGATCACGACTTTAACCACTCAGTCTCAAGCTTTTCACTTGGACCTTCATGACATAAGCACATGGTTAGGGACAGCTTGATTTAGCCACTTAAGCCTGGATTTTATTTCCTTGGGCCCTCCTATCCATTAATGCTCAAATCCTTGGATCCTTTTTACCCTTGCCTTTTGGTTTTAAGGGCTATTGGCTTTTTCTGCTTGCTTTTTCTTTTTCTTTCTTTTTCTTTTAATTTTTGCAATTTTTTTTTCGCAAGCTTTCTTATTCACTGCTTTTTCTTGCTTCAAGAATCAATTTCATGATTTTTCAGATTATCAATAACATTTCTCTTTGTTCATCATCCTTTCAAGAGCCAACAATTTTAACATTCATAAACAACAAGATCAAAAAATATGCACTGTTCAAGCATTCATTCAAAAAACAAAAAGTATTGTCACCACATCAATATAATTAAACTAATTTCAAGGATGAATTCGAAACTCATGTACTTCTTGTTCTTTTCTATTAAAAACATTTTTCATTTAAGAAAGCTGAAGGATTCATGGAATTATTCATAGCCTTAAGACATAGTGACTAGACACTAATGATCATGTAATAAAGACACAAAACATGGATAAACATGAAGCAAAAAATCGAAAAAAGAGAGATAAGAACAAAGAAGTTAAGGAATGAGTCCACCTTAGTGATGGTGTTCTTGAGCTCCTCTATGTCTCTTCCTTGCCTTTGTTGCTCCTCCCTCATAGCTCTTTGATCTTTTCTAACCTCATTGAGAATGATGAAATGTTCTTGGTGTTCTACCCTTAATTAGTTCATGTCATGACTCAATCCTTCTAGAGAAGTGTTTAGTTGTTCCCAATAGTTGTTTAGAGGAAAATGCATCCCTTGAGGCATCTCAGGGATTTCTTGATGATAAGCTTCCTCATGCGTCTCTTGAGATACACGAATGGGCTCTTTTGTTTGCTCCATCCTCTTCTTAGTGATGGGCTTGTCCTCTTCAATGAGGATGTCTCCTTCTATGACAACTCCAGCTAAGTAGCATAGATGGCAAATGAGATGAGGAAAAGCTAGCCTTGCCAAGGTGGAGGGCTTTTCTGCTACTTTGTAGAGTTCTAGAGAGATGACTTTATGAACTTCTACTTCCTCTCCAATCATGATTCTATGGATCATGATGGCCCGATCTACAGTTACTTCGGATCGGTTGCTAGTGGGGATGATGGAGCGTTGGATGAACTCCAACCATCCTCTAGCCATAGGCTTAAAGTCTAGTCTTCTCAATTGAACCGGCTTGTCTTTTGAGTCTCTTTTCTATTGAGCTCCTTCCATACATATGTCCATGAGGACTTGGTCCAACCTTTGATCAAAGTTGACCCTTCTAGTGTAAGGGCGTGCATCTTCTTGCATCATAGGAAAGTTGAATGCCAATCTTACATTCTCTGGACTGAAATCTAAGCATTTCCCCCGAACCATTCTAGGATAATTCTTTGGATTCGGGTTCATACTTTGATCATGGTTCCTAGTGATCCACGCATTTGCATAGAACTCTTGAACCATTAAGATTCTGACTTGTTAAATGGGGTTGGTAAGAACTTCCCAACCTCTTCTTTGGATCTTCGGATACTCATTTTTCTTGAGCATGAAAGGGCCTCAGGGATCACCTTCTTCTTGACCACAACTTCATAGAAGTGGTCTTGATGGACCTTTGAGATGAATCTCTCCATCTCCCAGAAACAAGCAACATCCTGGCGTTTGAACGCCAGGAATATACCCTGAGGAGAGCTGGCGCTGAACGCCAGAAACAAGCATGGAACTGGCATTCAACGCTAGAAACATGCTGCACATGGGCGTTGAACGCCCAGAACATGCATCACTTCCGAGTTTAAACGCCAGAATTGCATGGAAAGGCATTTTACATGCCTAATTGGTGCAAGGATGTAAATCCTTGACACCTCAGGATCTGTGGACCCTACAGGATCATCTCAAGATCTGTGGACCCCAGAGGATCTCCACCTACCATATTCTCACCTTACCTCCTAATAATCCTATAACACACTTCCCCAAAAACCCTTCACCAATCACCTCAATCTCTCTTCCCCATTACCTCTTTACTACTCACAATCCATCATCTCTTGCCCACCCAAACCCACCCTACATAGCCGAATACCCACCTATCTCCCTCTCCTCCATATCTTCTTCTTCTTCTATTCTTTCTTCTTTTGCTCGAGGGTGAGCAACATTCTAAGTTTGGTGTGGTAAAAGCATAGCTTTTTGATTTTCCATAACCATTGATGGCACCTAAGGCCAGAGAAACCTCAAAAAAAAAAAAGAAGAAAAAGGAAAGACAATTGCTTCCACCTCTGAGTCAAGGGAGATGGAGAGATTCATCTCAAAGGGTCCATAGCTCAGTAATAGAGCATTTGACTGCATATAAAGAAAGCATGAGGAATTCCCTCATCAAGAGATCCCTGAGATATCTTAGGGAATACATTTTCCTCCACACAATTATTGGGAGCAACTAAGGATAACAACACCAAAATCATTAGGGATCATGCAACAAAGGCAAGGAAGAGACATAGAGGAGCTCAAAAAGTACCATTGGTCCTTCAAGAAGGCACCACCCTCACTAAAGTGGACTCATTCCTTGTTCTTATTTTTCTGTTTTTCAATTTTTATGCTATATGTGTGTTTATGTTTTGTGTCTCTACTTCATGATCATTAGTATATAGTAACTATGCCTTAAGGCTATAAATAATTCCATGAATATTTCACCTCTCTTAAATGAAAAATGTTTTTGATTCAAAAGAACAAGAAGTACATGAATTTCGAAATTATCTTTGACTTTAGTTTAATTATATTGATGTGGTGACAATACTTTTTGTTTTCTGAATGAATGCTTGAACAGTGCATAATTTTGATCTTGTTGTTTATGAATGTTAAAATTATTGGTTCTTGAAAGAATGATGAACAAAGAGAATGTTATTGACAATCTGAAAAATCATGAAAATTGATTCTTGAAGCAAGAAAAAGCAGTGAAAAAGCAAAGGCTTGCGAAAAAAAATTTGGCGAAAAAATAAGAAAGAAAAAGAAAAAAAAGCAAGCAGAAAAAGCCAATAGCCCTTAAAACCAAAAGGCAAGGGTAAAAAGGATCTAAGGCTTTGAGCATCAATGGATAGGAGGGCCCAAGGAAATAAATCCAGGCCTAAGCGGCTAAATCAAGCTGTCCCTAACCATGTGCTTGTGTCATGAAGGTCCAAGTGAAAATCTTGAGACTGAGTGGTTAAAGTCGTGATCCAAAGCAAAAAGAGTGTGCTTAAGAGCTCTGGACACCTCTAACTGGGGACTCTAGCAAAGCTGAGTCACAATCTGAAAAGGTTCACCCAGTTATGTCTCTGTGGCATTTATGTATCCGGTGGTAATACTAGAAAACAAAGTGCTTAGGGCCACGGCCAAGACTCATAATTAGCTGTGTTCAAGACTCAACATACTTAACTAGGAGAATCAATTAACACTATCTGAACTCTGAGTTCCAAGAGAAGCCAATCATTCTAAACTTCAAAGGATGAAGTGAGATGCCAAAACTGTTCAGAAGAAAAAAGCTACAAGTCCCGCTCATATAATTAGAATTAATATTCATTGATATTTTGGAATTTATAGTATATTCTATTCTTTTTATCCTATTTGATTTTCAGTTGCTTGGGGACAAGCAACAATTTAAGTTTGGTATTGTGATGAGCGGATAATTTATACGCTTTTTTACATTGTTTTTAGGTAGTTTTTAGTATGATCTTGTTACTTTTAGGGATGTTTTCATTAGTTTTTATGATAAATTCACATTTCTGGACTTTACTATGAGTTTGTGTGTTTTTCTGTGATTTCAGGTATTTTCTGGCTAAAATTGAGGGACCTGAGCAAAACTCTGATAAGAAGGCTGACAAAGGACTGCTGATGCTGTTGGAATCTGACCTCCTTACACTCGAATTGGATTTTATGCCAGTTCCATGCTGCATTCTGGAGTCAAACGCCAGAAACACGTCACGAACCAGAGTTGAACGCTAGAAACACGTTAAAACTTGGCGTTCAACTCCAATAAAAGCCTCTGCACGTGTAACATTCAAGCTCAGCCCAAGCACACACCAAGTGGGCCCCGAAAGTGGATTTATGCATCAATTACTTACTTCTGTAAACCCTAGTAGCTAGTTTAGTATAAATAGGACTTTTTACTATTGTATTAGATATCTTTGGTCTCAATTTTATTTTATTATCCATCCTAGGAGACTATTGATCACATTTTGGGGGCTGGCCATTCGGCCATGCCTGAACCTTCATCACTTATGTATTTTCAACGGTGGAGTTTCTACACACCATAGATTAAGGGTGTGGAGCTCTACCGTACCTCAAGTTTCAATGCAATTACTACTATTTTCTATTCAATTCCACTTGTTCTTTGATGAGCGGATAATTTATACACTTTTTGGCATTGTTTTTAGTACGTTTTTAGTATGTTTTAGTTAGTTTTTAGTATATTTTTATTAGTTTTTAGTTAAAATTCACTTTTCTGGACTTTACTATGAGTTTGTGTGTTTTTCTGTGATTTCAGGTATTTTCTGGCTGAAATTGAGGGACCTGAGCAAAAATCTGATTCAGAGGCTGAAAAGGACTGTAGATGTTGTTGGATTCTGACCTCCCTGCACTCGTAGTGGATTTTCTGGAGCTCCGAAGCCTAATTGGTGCACTCTCAACGGCGTTGGAAAGTAGACATCCCGGGCTTTCCAGCAATATATAATTGTCCATACTTTGCCCGAGATTTGATGGCCCAAACCGGCGTTCCAAATCAGCTCAAAACTGCCCGGCGTTAAACGCCGGAACTGGCACAAAAGCTGGCGTTTAACTCCAAGAGAAGTCTCTACACGAAAATGATTCAATGCTCAGCCCAAACACACACCATGTGGGCCCGGAAGTGGATTTTTATGTAATTTACTCATCTTTGTAAACCCTAGGCTACTAGTTCTCTACAAATAGGACCCTTTGCTATTGTATTTTTCATCTTTTGATCACTTTTGATCTTAGGATCATCTTTGGACGTCTAGTTCTTAGATCATCTTGGTTCTTCTGGTTCCCTCTCTAGGGCCGAGGCCAATGATCACTTTTGTTCTTATGTATTTTCAACGGTGGAGTTTCTACACACCATAGATTAAGGTGCGGAGCTCTGCTGTACCTCGAGTATTAATGCAATTACTATTGTTCTTCTATTCAATTCAGCTTATTCTTGTTCTAAGATATTCATTTGCACCCAAGAACATGATGAATGTGATGATTATGTGACACTCATCATCATTCTCACTAATGAACGAGTGCCTGACAACCACTTCTGTTCTACAAGCAAACAAGGCTTGAATGTTTATCTCTTGGATCCCTTGATCGGAATTTTCGTGGTATAAGCTAGAATTGATGGCGGCATTCAAGAGAATCCGGAAGGTCTAAACCTTGTTTGTGGTATTCTGAGTAGGATTCAATGATTGAATGACTGTGACGAGCTTCAAACTCCTGAAGGCTGGGCGTTAGTGACAGACGCAAAAGAATCACTGGATTCTATTCCAACCTGATTGAGAACCGACAGATGATTAGCCGTGCCGTGACAGGGTGCGTAGAACATTTTCACTGAGAGGATGGGAGGTAGCCACTGACAACGGTGAAACCCTACATACAGCTTGCCATGGAAAGGAGTAAGAAGGATTGGATGAAGACAGTAGGAAAGCAGAGAGACGGAAGGGACAAAGCATCTTCATACGCTTATCTGAAATTCTCACCAATGAATTACATAAGTATCTCTATCTTTATCTTTATGTTTTATTCATCATCCATAACCATTTGAGTCTGCCTGACTAAGATTTACAAGGTGACCATAGCTTGCTTCATACCAACAATCTCCGTGGGATCGACCCTTACTCGCGTAAGGTTTATTACTTGGACGACCCAGTGCACTTGCTGGTTAGTTGTGCGAAGTTGTGATAAAGAGTTGAGATTACAATTGAGCGTACCATGTTGATGGCGCCATTGATGATCACAATTTCGTGCACCAAGTTTTTGGCGCCGTTGCCGGGGATTGTTTGAGTTTGGACAACTGACGGTTCATCTTGTTGCTTAGATTATGTATTTTTCTTCAGAGTACTTAAGAATGAATTCTAGTGTTTCAAGGTGATGTTCTTATCATCACCAAAGCTGATTGATTTTCATCAATTTAGCTCTTGAATGCAATGTCCTGTTGAAGCTTGGCTAGCCATGTCTAATTCCTTTAGACTGAAGCTTTAGACTATCATTGCATGATTCCTGGAATTCTCATTAAGAATTTTGATAACTTTATTTTCTTTTCCATTTAATTTTCGAAAAATCCAAAAAAATTACAAAATCATAAAAAAAACCAAAAATATTGTATGTTTCTTGTTGAGTATAGTGTCTCATGTTAAGTTTGGTGTCAATTGCATGTTTCTGATCTTCTTGCATTCATTCATGTGTCTTAATTGATCTTCAAGTTGTTCTTGAGGATTTCTTGCTCTGATCTTTGAATTCTCTTGACTTGAGTATTTTGTTGTTTCTCATATGCATTCTCATTTTGTTAGTGTCAATAGTATACAAACTTTTAAGTTTGGTGTCTTGCATGCATTGTTTATTTGATGTCAGTTACATTTTGATTATTAAAAATCCAAAATTTTTTTAATTTGTGTCTTTTCAAGTCAATAATACAGAGAATTGAAGATTTAGAACATACAGCAGAGGTATTATACAGAAAAAGCTGGACGTTCAAAACGCCCAGTGAAAAAGGAAAACTGGCGTTTAAACGCCAGCCAGGGTGCCTGGTTGGGCGTTTAACGCCGAAAAGGGTAGAACTTTGGGCGTTAAACGCCAGAATGGATACCATTCTGGGCATTTAACGCCAGGATGGCACAAGAGGGAAGATTTTGTTTTTAATGCCAATTTTTTTTATGTTTTCAAAATTTTTCAAAATCAAATCTTTTTCAAATCATATCTTTTCAATCACATGTTTTCAAAATCAATTTCTTTCTATTTTCAAAAATACTTGCTAACAATTAATGATTTGATTCAACATTTCAAGTATGTTGCCTTTTCTGTTGAGAAAGGTTTAATGTTTGAATCATATCTTTTCTTGTTAGCCAAGTCATTAATTTTCAAAATCAAATCTTTTTAAATTGTTTTTCAAATCATATCTTCTCAATCATATCTTTTTAATCATATCTTCTTAAATCACATCTTTTTCAAAATAGTTTTCAATCATATCTTTTTAATTTCTAATTTCAAAATCTTTTTCAAAAATCACTTGATTTCTTTTTTTCACTCTTAGTTTTCAAAAATCAATTAGTATTTTTTCAAAATGTTTTTAAAATCTTTTACTTAATTTTCGAAAATTTCTTTCCCTCTTCTCACATCCTTCTATTTATGGATTAACACTACTCCTCAATGCACAATTCGAACTCCATCTTTCCTTGATAAGTTCGAATTTTCTACCTCTTTCTTCTATTTTTCTTTTCCTCTGACACCACAAAGAATCTCTATACTGTGACATAGAGGATTCCATATTTTCTTGTTCTTTTCTCTTTCATATGAGCAGGAGCAAAGACAAAAGCATTCTTGTTGAGGCTGACCCTGAACCTGAAAGGACCTTGAAGCGAAAGCTAAGAGAAGCTAAGGCACAACTCTCTGTAGAGGACCTAACATAAATCTTCAAAGAAGAAGAACCCATGGTAGCCGAAAACAACAACAATGCCAACAATGCAAGGAAGGTGATGGGTGACTTTACTGCACCTACTCCCGACTTCTATGGGAGAAGCATCTCTATCCCTGCCATTGGAGCAAACAACTTTGAGCTTAAGCCTCAATTAGTTTCTCTAATGCAACAGAATTGCAAGTTTCATGGTCTTCCATTGGAAGATCCTCATCAGTTTCTAGCTGAGTTCTTGCAAATCTGTGACACTGTCAAAACCAATGGGGTTGACCCCGAGGTCTACAGACTTATGCTATTCCCTTTTGCTGTAAGAGACAGAGCTAGGATATGGTTGGACTCACAACCTAAAGAAAGCCTGAACTCTTGGGAAAAGCTAGTCAATGCCTTCTTGGCAAAGTTCTTTCCACCTCAAAAATTGAGTAAGCTTAGAGTGGAAGTCCAAACCTTCAGACAAAAGGAAGGTGAATCCCTCTATGAAGCTTGGGAAAGATACAAACAATTGATCAGAAAGTGTCCAACTGACATGCTTTCTGAATGGAGCATCATAGGTATTTTCTATGATGGTCTGTCTGAATTGTCCAAGATGTCATTGGATAGCTCTGCTGGAGGATCTCTTCATCTGAAGAAGACGCCTACAGAAGCTCAATAACTAATTGAAATGGTTGCAAATAACCAATTCATGTACACTTCTGAAAGGAATCCTGTGAACAACGGGACGAATCAGAAGAAAGGAGTTCTTGAGATTGATACTCTGAATGCCATATTGGCTCAGAATAAAATATTGACTCAGCAAGTCAATATGATTTCTCAAAGTCTGTCTGGAATGCAAGCTGCACCAGGCAGTACTAAGGACGCTTCATCTGAAGAAGAAGCTTATGATCCTGAGAACCCTTCAATGGAAGAGGTGAATTACATGGGAGAACCCTATGGAAACACCTATAATCCTTCATGGAGAAATCATCCAAATCTTTCATGGAAGGATCAATAGAGACCTCAACAAGGTTTCAACAACAATAATGGTGGAAGAAACAGGTTTAGCAATGGCAAGCCTTTTCTATCATCTTCTCAGCAACAGACAGAGAATTCTAAGCAGAGCCACTCTGACTTAGCAACCATGGTCTCTGATCTAATCAAAACCACTCAAAGTTTCATGACTGAAACAAGGTCCTCCATTAGGAATTTGGAGGCACAAGTGGGACAGCTGAGTAAGAAAGTTACTGAACTCCCTCCTAGTACTCTTCCAAGCAATACAGAAGAGAATCCAAAAGGGGAGTGCAAGGTCATCAACATGGCCGAATTTGGAGAGGATGGAGAGGCAGTGAACGCCACTGAGAAAAACCTCAATGGACGTCCACTGGCCTCCAATGAGTTCCCTAATGAGGAACCATGGGAATCTGAGGCTCACACTGAGACCATAGAGATTCCATTGGATTTACTTCTGCCATTCATGAGCTCTGATGAGTATTCTTCCTTTGAAGAGGATGAGTATGTCACTGAAGAGCAAGTTGCCAAGTACCTTGGAGCGATCATGAAGCTAAATGACAAGTTATTTGGTAATGAGACTTGGGAGGATGAACCCCCTTTGCTCACCAAAGAACTGGATGACTTGTCTAGGCAGGGATTACCTCAAAAGAGACAAGATCCTGGGAAGTTCTCAGTACCTTGTACCATAGGCACCATGACCTTTAAGAAGGCTCTGTGTGACTTAGGGTTAAGTATAAACCTCATGCCTTTCTCTGTAATGGAGAAGCTAGGGATCTTTGAGGTGCAAGCTGCAAGAATCTCACTAGAGATGGCAGACAATTCAAAAAAACAAGCTTATGGACTTGTAGAGGATGTTCTGGTAAAGGTTGAAGACCATTACATCCCTGCTGATTTCATAGTCCTAGAGACTGGGAAGTGCATGGATGAATCCATCATCCTTGGCAGACCCTTCCTAGCCACAGCAAAGGTTGTGATTGATGTTGACAAAGGTGAACTGATCATCCAAGTGAATGAAGAATCCTTTGTGTTTAAGGCTCAAGGATATCCCTCTGTCACCATGGAGAGGAAGCATGAAGAGCTTCTCCCAAAACAGAGTCAAACAGAGCCCCCACAGTCAAACTCTAAGTTTGGTGTTGGGAGGCCACAACCAAATTCTAAGTTTAGTGTTGAACCCCCACATTCAAACTCTAAGTTTGGTGTTGGGAGGTTCCAACATTGCTCTGAGCATCTCTGAGGCTCCATGAGAGCCCACTATCAAGCTACTGACATTAAACAAGCAATTGTTGGGAGGCAACCCAATGATTATAATTATCTATTTTCCTTTGTTATTTTATGTTTTCTGTAGGTTGATGATCATGAGAAGTCACAAAATCAATTGAAAAAGCAAAAACAGAATGAAAAATAGAAAAAAAATAGCACACCCTGGAGGAAGAACCTGCTGGCGTTTAAACGCCAGTAAGGTTAGCAAATGGGCGTTTAACGCCCAGTCTGGCACCATTCTGGGCGTTTAACGCCAGAAAGGGGCACCAGACTAGCGTTAAACGCCAGGAAAGGGCAAGAAGTTGGCGTTAAACGCCAGAAATGGGCACCAGCCCGGCGTTTAACGCCAGAATTGGCACAGAGAGCAATTTTGCTCGCCACTTGGTGCAGGGATGACTTTTCCTTGACACCTCAGGATCTGTGGACCCCACAGGATCCCCACCTACCCCACCACTCTCTCTCTTCTTCACCCATTCACCAATCACCTCAACACCTCCTCCCCAAAAACCCTTCACCTATCAAATCCATTCTTTCTCTTCACCACTCACATCCATCCTTCATAAAACCCCACCTACCTCACCATTCAAATTTAAACCACTTTCCCTCCCAAACCCACCCTCCCATAACCGAACCCTACCCCTCTCTCCACCCCTATATAAAGCCATCTTCACTCCCTCATTTTCACACACCCTAAACACTACTTCTCTCCCTTTGGCCGAACCACAAAGCCTCCTCCATCTCCTTCATTTCTTCTTCTTCTACTCTCTTCTTTCTTCTTTTGCTCGAGGACGAGAAAACCTTTTAAGTTTGGTGTGGTAAAAGCATTGCTTTTTGTTGTTCCATAACCATTTATGGCATCTAAGGCCGGAGAAACCTCTAGAAGGAGGAAAGGGAAGGCAAAAGCTTCCACCTCCGAGTCATGGGAGATGGAGAGATTCATCTCAAGGGTGCATCAAGACCACTTCTATAAAGTTGTGGCCATGAAGAAGGTGATCCCCGAGGTCCCTTTCAAACTCAAAAAGAGTGAATATCCGGAGATCCGACATGAGATCCGAAGAAGAGGTTAGGAAGTTCTTACCAACCCCATTCAATGAGTCAGAATCTTAATGGTTCAAGAGTTCTATGCCAATGCATGGATCACCAAGAACCATGATCAAAGTGTGAACCCGGACCCAAAGAATTGGCTTACAATGGTTCGGGGAAAATACTTAGATTTTAGTCCGGAAAATGTAAGGTTGGCATTCAACTTGCCCATGATGCAAGGAGATGAACACCCTTACACTAGAAGGGTCAACTTTGATCAAAGGTTGGACCAAGTCCTCATAGACATTTGTGAAGAGGGCGCTCAATGGAAGAGAGATTCATGAGGGAAGCCGGTTCAACTAAGAAGGCATGACCTCAAGCCCGTGGCTAGGGGATGGTTGGAGTTTATCCAACGCTCAATAATTCCCACTAGCAACCGGTCTGAAGTTACTATAGACCGGGCCATCATGATTCATAGCATCATGATTGGAGAAGAAATAGAAGTTCATGAGGTTATAGCCCAAGAACTTTATAAGGTGGCGGACAAGTCGTCTACCTTGGCAAGGTTAGCCTTTCCTCATCTCATTTGTCACCTCTGTTATTCAGTTGGAGTTGACATAGAGGGAGACATCCTCATTGATGAGGACAAGCCCATCACTAAGAAAAGGATGGAGCAAACAAGAGATCCCACTCATCATGAAATCCCTGAGATGCCTCAAGGGATGCACTTTCCTCCACAAAACTATTGGGAGCAAATCAACACCTCCCTAGGAGAATTGAGTTCCAACATGGGACAACTAAGGGTGGAACACCAAGAACATTCCATCCTCCTCCATGAAATTAGAGAAGATCAAAGAATCATGAGAGAGGAGCAACAAAGGCAAGGAAGAGACATTGAGGAGCTCAAGCACTCCATAAGATCTTCAAGAGGAAGAACAAGCCGCCATCACTAAGGTGGACCCGTTCTTTAATCTCCTTGTTCCTTAATTTCCTGTTTTTTCGAAAATTATGCTTATGTTTACCTATGTTTGTGTCTTGTGATCACTAGTGTCTTAGTGTCTATGCCTTAAAGTTATGAATGTCCTATGAATCCATCACCTTTCTTAAATGAAAAATGTTCTTAATTGAAAAAGAGAAGAATTTCATGAATTTTGAATTTTATAATAGATTAATTATTTTGATGTGGTGGCAATACTTTTGTTTTCTGAATGTATGCATAAAGAGTGCATATGTCTTTTGAATTTGTTGTTCATGAATGGTTGGCTCTTGAAAGAATGATGAAAAAGGAGACATGTTACTGAGGATCTGAAAAATCATAAAAATGATTCTTGAAGAAAGAAAAAGCAGTGAATACAAAAAAAAAGGCGAAAAAAGAGGGGTATATGCGAAAAAAAAGAAAAAAGGGAAAAAAGAATAAAGTTGTGATCCAAGGCAAAAAGAGTGTGCTTAAGAACCCTGGACACCTCTAATTGGGGACTCTATCAAAGCTGAGTCACAATCTGAAAAGGTTCACCTAGTTATGTGTCTGTGGCATGTATGTATCCAGTGGTAATATTGGAAGACAGAGTGCTTTGGGCCACGGCCAAGACTCATAAAGTAGCTATGTTCAAGAATCATCATACTTAACTAGGAGAATCAATAACACTATCTGGATTCTGAGTTCCTATAGAAGCCAATCATTCTGAATTTCAAAGGATAGAGTGAGATGCCAAAACTATTCAGAGGCAAAAAGCTAAATCCCCGCTCATCTAATTAATACTAATCTTCATAGATATTTTTGGAGTTCATTGCATAATCTCTTCTTTTTATCTTATTTGATTTTCAGTTGCTTGGGGACAAGCAACAATTTAAGTTTGGTGTTGTGATGAGCGGATAATTTATACGCTTTTTGGCATTGTTTTTAGTATGTTTTTAGTATGTTTTAGTTAGTTTTTAGTATATTTTTATTAGTTTTTAGTTAAAATTCACTTTTCTGGACTTTACTATGAGTTTGTGTGTTTTTCTATGATTTCAGGTATTTTCTGGCTGAAATTGAGGGACCTGAGCAAAAATCTGATTCAGAGGCTGAAAAGGACTGTAGATGTTGTTGGATTCTGACCTCCCTACACTCGAAGTGGATTTTCTGGAGCTACAGAAGCATAATTGGCGCGCTCTCAACGGCGTTAGAAAGTAGACATCCCGGGCTTTCCAGAAATATATAATAGTCTATACTTTGCCTGAGATTTGATGGCCCAAACCGGCGTTCCAAATCAGCTCAAAACTGCCCGGCGTTAAACGCCGGAACTGGCACAAGAATGGGAGTTAAACGCCCAAACTGGCACAAAAGCTGGCGTTTAACTCCAAGAGAAGTCTCTACACGAAAATGCTTCAATGCTCAGCCCAAGCACACACCAAGTGGGCCCGGAAGTGGATTTTTATGTAATTTACTCATCTTTGTAAACCCTAGGCTACTAGTTCTCTACAAATAGGACCCTTTGCTATTGTATTTTTCATCTTTTGATCACTTTTGATCTTAGGATCATCTTTGGACGTCTAGTTCTTAGATCATCTTGGTTCTTCTGGTTCCCTCTCTGGGGCCAAAGCCAATGATCACTTTTGTTCTTATGTATTTTCAACGGTGGAGTTTCTACGCACCATAGATTAAGGTGCGGAGCTCTGCTGTACCTCGAGTATTAATGCAATTACTATTGTTCTTCTATTCAATTCAGCTTATTCTTGTTCTAAGATATTCATTTGCACCCAAGAACATGATGAATGTGATGATTATGTGACACTCATCATCATTCTCACTTATGAACGAGTGCCTGACAACCACTTCTGTTCTACAAGCAAACAAGGCTTGAATGTTTATCTCTTGGATCCCTTGATCAGAATCTTCGTGGTATAAGCTAGAATTGATGGCGGCATTCAAGAGAATCTGGAAGGTCTAAACCCTGTCTGTGGTATTCTGAGTAGGATTCAACGATTGAATGACTGTGACGAGCTTCAAACTCCTGAAGGCTGGGCGTTAGTGACAGACGCAAAAGAATCACTGGATTCTATTCCAACCTGATTGAGAACCGACAGATGATTAGTCGTGCCGTGACAGGGTGCATAGAACATTTTCACTGAGAGGATGGGAGGTAGCCACTGACAACGGTGAAACCCTACATACAGCTTGCCATGGAAAGGAGTAAGAAGGATTGGATGAAGACAGTAGGAAAGCAGAGAGACGGAAGGGACAAAGCATCTTCATATGCTTATCTGAAATTCTCACCAATGAATTACATAAGTATCTCTATATTTATCTTTATGTTTTATTCATCATCCATAACCATTTGAGTCTGCCTGACTGAGATTTACAAGGTGACCATAGCTTGCTTCATACCAACAATCTCCATGGGATCGACCCTTACTCGCGTAAGGTTTATTACTTGGACGACCCAGTGCACTTGCTGGTTAGTTGTGCGAAGTTGTGATAAAGAGTTGAGATTACAATTGAGCGTACCATGTTGATGGCGCCATTGATGATCACAATTTCGTGCACCATTCTTATTCTAAGATATTCTTTACACTTCAACATGATGAATGTGATGATCCGTGACACTCATCATCATTCTCACCTATGAACGCGCGTGATTGACAACCGCTTCCGTTTTACCTTAGACCGGGCACATATCTCTTGGATTCCTTAATCAGAATCTTTGTGGTATAAGCTAGAATTGATGGCGGCATTCATGGGAATCCGGAAAGTCTAACCTTGTCTGTAGTATTTCGAGTAGGATTCCAGGATTGAATGACTGTGACGAGCTTCAAACTCCTAAAGGCTGGGCGTTAGTGATAGACGCAAAAGAATCACTGGATTCTATTCCAACCTGATTGAGAACCGACAGATGATTAGCCGTGCTGTGACAGAGCATTGGGACCATTTTCACTGAGAGGATGGGATGTAGCCATTGACAACGGTGATGCCCTACATACAGCTTGCCATAGAAAGGAGTGATAAAAAACTAGAAGGAAGAAGTAGAAAAAGCAAAGATTCAGAAGGAACACAGCACCTCCATACACCTATCTGAAATTCCCACCATTGAATTACATGAGTAACTTTATCTTTATTTTCTATTTATTTTATTATCATTATTTAAACCAATAATCTCTTAATCCATTTAAATCCGCCTGACTGGGATTTACAAGATGACCATAGCTTGCTTCATACCAACAATCTCTGTGGGATCGACCCTTACTCACGTAAGGTATTACTTGGACGACCCAGTACACTTGCTGGTTAGTTGTGCGGAGTTGTGATAAAGTGTGATTCACGTTTGAGAGCACCAAGCCTTTGGAGCCATTATTGATGATCACAATTTCACCCACCAACTGACGCGACCGTGTCGATTAATTTAAGCACAAGTCGCGCGACCGCGTCCCCCACGCGTTCGCGTCGCTTGCGCCGCACAGCTTATCTAAATCCGCCAAATATCTCATCTTTTTCTTGCCCAAATCTAAATCTTTTCTTTCCCTTCTTATTTCTTTCTTCCATACTTTCTTTTTCTTTCTTTTGCTTTTAATTGGTGTGGGAAATTTATTTGGATCATTATTTTCTATATTTTGTTGTGGATTAATTAGGAATTGTTTGACAATTATTAATTATTTTTAGGGTCACTTGCATGTTCAAAATTCAATACTTTCAATAACATATTTACCATGCATGCTAAGTGTTTGTGTAAAAGCCGGTATGGCATTGTGCATTATTTTAAATTATTCTATTCTACTACTCTAATGCCTGCTTTTCACAAAACTCTTTTATGTTTTATTAATTAAATATAATTGTTAATACAAATAGCTTATTAGTTTGAAAGAGATGATAATCTAACTTGGACATTTAGTGCTTGATCTATACTACTCATGCCTTTGCCAGCATGCCAATAAACATCTTGCATCTAATTGCCACTACATGCACTTGCTATATTTTCATTGATGACCTTTTCACATGTAGTCATGACCATGTGTTAACAACATCCTTCTTTACTGTGCATTAATTATCACTTATACTATCCTCTTCCTTGCTCTAACCCTTAGTTTTAAAGTTACTTACTGATGGTGTTTTGTAGAAAATGAATTTCCAACACAAAAATCTAACCGGCAAGTATACCGGGTCGCATCAAGTAGTAAAAATCACTTAGAGTGAGGTCGATCCCACAGGGATTGATGGATCAAGCAACTTTTGTGGGTGATTAGTTTAGTCAAGCTAACATTGAAGTGAAATTGGATGAAATGTAGCCAACAGAAAGTAAAATAGCAGTGAATTTAAAGCTGCAGAATGTAAATGGTAGGAAGCTTAAAGAGCAAGAAAAGTAAATTGACAAAATCTTAAATGACAAGAAATGTAAATTGCATCAAATGTAAAGGGGGCTGGGGTGCTGGAAATTAAAGAAAGTAATGGATCCAAGGAAAGAAAAGTAAATTCAGATTTGCAGCAAGCTCAAAGGTAAAGTGTAGAATGTAAATGTGTTGGAAATATAAATTGGAAGCAATGCAACAGAAAGTAAAAATTGCAGAGAAGGAAATTGTAGCAGAGGAGTAAATTAGCAAGAAAACTCAATTCAATTATGGAATCTAAAGAGACAAGTGAGGATCTCAGGGAATCAATGAGACTAGAAAAAATTCTAGATCTCAATTCCTTCCTTGATCCAACAGAGAAACAGTTTGAAGAAGAAATAGAGATGGAAGCAGTAAAGAGAGCCTTGATTCAAATCACAATTCCTTGAATTATGCAGCAAAATAAAAACAGAAAGATCTCAGATAGAAAATGAAATAGAATTTCTCCAATCTCAATCCAAGATTTAAAACAGGAAGGAAAACTAAGAGAGAGAGAGCTCTCTACTACTACTCCTAATGCTCCCTAATGGAGCTAGCCTTTCTTTTTTCTGAAAATGAGAATGATCCCTTTACATAGGCTTTTTACAAAATAAAATGAAATGGAAATGAAAAATAAATTAAATGAAAATCCTAATTCTAGCTTTTTCTTGTGCCTTTGAGTGATGATAATGGGCTTAGCTTGCTTTGGATTTGAGGAGAAATGGGTTTGCTTGGCCTTGATTCAATTTGGTGAGGAATTGAATTTAAATGGAATTTTGGTTGAATTTTGGCCCATAAGTGAAACTCCCAGGGGGATGCTCTGCTCTTGTGGAGAGCGGAGTATTGGTGCTTGTGGTGTGTCTTGTGCACGCAAAGCTTATTGACTGTGCCAAATTGTGCGTGACATGCTTCCCTGGGCCGTGTCAAGTTGTGCCTCATGCACCAAGGAATAACGGAAGTAGCGCTCTGCTCTTGTGGGGAACGGAGCATTGCTTTTGCTTGGGTGAGGTTCCAGGTTCAAGCCTTGGTGAAAGCATTTGGGGAGAGATTTTCCTTGAATTTTCATGAAGAGAGCACGACAATGCTCTCTCCAAGAGCAGAGCATTAAGCTTTGGAGTGAGGCTCCAGCTTCGAACCTTAGTGGAAGCATTGGCTGATTTTTTTGCTTATTTTTTGTCCTTAAAGATGCCTTTCACTCGTGCCTCAATTGTACGCCAAATATGGATTGCTATATATCGTTGGAAAGCTCTGAATGTCAGCTTTCCAACGTAACAAAAAGCAAATCAATTAAACATTTGTAGCTTAAGTTATTGCCCTTTGAAGGAGGCATAGTCATGTTGTGAGCGCCCAAGCTTAACTTAGTGAAAATTCTTGCTTCCAAGTTGAAATTGCATCACGATGATGCTCTGCTCTTCGCAAGAGCGGAGCATTGTGTGCTGATTGCCTATTCTCCTTTAATTTGGTCATGGGCCACGCTTTTAAAAGCGTGGCCTAAGGCTCCAAAGTGTGCTTCAACTTCAAAGTGTGCCCCAAAGCTCTTTTTTTCTCCTTTTTAGCTTATTTTGTGCTTCTTTGCTTCTTTTTCTTCCTATTTCCTACAAGATTTATAAAATTAAAAGATCAAGGAAATATTCCAATTAAGCACAAAAGAATGTAATATTTAAGCACTAATCATCAATTTATTGTATGAAAAAGCATAGAAAAACATGACATGGTGACATGTCTTCACAACACCAAACCTAAACCTTGCTTGTCCCCAAGCAAAAAAGGAATCATGCAATAAAGATTGACAATCCTAGGTAAGAAGAATAGCAACTCAATGTTCATGGTAAGCTAGTTTCCTATGCATGCTTCAATCACAAAAGAAATGTAAATGATTGATGCTTCTATCTAGCTCAATTTATGAAATCTTTTTCTTATAATTCTTCCTTGAAACAAGCTTTTGATTTTTTTTAGCTTCTCCTTTTGGGTGCTTTGCCCCATGAGTTAATAACAAAGCTACGACTTCTAGATGCTTTGTTTTCAAGTATTACCACTTGATACATAAGCACCACAAGCATTTAATTAGAGGACTTCATTAAGCTCATTTTTCTTTTCTTTTCTTGACTCTCTAATCATTGATGCTCAGAGCCTTGAGCTTTGAGGGAGTGCTTTTGCACTTGAGCCTAGCCTTGACTTCTAAGTGTTTTGTTTTCAAGCATTTTACTTGATACATAAACACCACAAGTACTTAGAAAATAAATTGCCATTGGTACTTAGAGCCTTCAGCTTTCTCATTCTTTCCCTTTTTCTTTCCTGCTTTATTTGCATTTACTTCCTTCAAGGTTTTCATGATTTCAAAAGATTTCACAAAATGTCCTAGATAAAAACTTCAATTAAATAAAATCCAATGCAATTGAGCAACAATTAATCATACTAGCTTTCCAATAATTGTATGCACATGCTAAAATCTTCTTTAATTCCTTGTTTGTTTTTGATCATGATGCTTTACTGCTTTTGAACTCACAAAACTCAAGTTGGTAGTCATATTGGTACAGCACCATGTTACAATCAAAATTTAGGCTATGCTTTATTCATACACATATGTAAACAGAGAAGATAAAGACAATCATGAAATTTAAGTGTTGAAAACAAATGAGAAGAAAAGGAGCTCTACAACCTTGTAGTTCATCTTCATTATTGTTGTCCTTTTTCCTCTATTCTTCCTCTTTCCCTTGCCAAACTCAGAATGCTTGCTCATCCTCAAGCAACAATTAGAACAATGGCTATGGGGCTAAGATGGATCATGAATGTCTTGCACAATGAAATGTTAGCAGCACATGTATTTTAAGCAAGCAAAATGAAAGATAACAATCAAGGCACCATAGACAGAGACATTTTGATTGCAAACATAAGAAGGTGAGCACAATACATTGCATAAAAGATAAGTGGCACACCAAACTTAGTGTGACACTTTCACTTGAAATTAATGCAAGTATCTAGTAAGAATTGGAACCAAATTTTGTTGCATAGCAACACCAAACTTAGAATGCAACCATATGTCAAATTATTTGAACTAAAACTAAACAAGAAAAACTGTTATTTATTGAATACAATCACCAAGTCAAGATTTGTCATGAATAAGGATCTCTTGGTGATGTATTAACAAAAACATTTAATAAAAGAAAACATAAAAAAATAAAGAAGTGACTAAAACAAAGAGAATGCATACGAAATGTCAAAACAAAAGAAGAATAACAATGCAAAGGCAATATGATTATGCAGACAAGTGATGTTGCTGGATGAGTTGCATAGAAAATAAGTGGCACACCAAACATAGAATCTTGGTGTGTCACTTTTGATTTGATGCAATCATCCAAAAAGATTGAAAATAATTTGTTGCAAGGCAACACCAAACTTAGAATGTAATCATATGCCAATTTATTGAAATTTAAACAAAGCATGGAGAAGAAATGTACCTACTGTCTACCTGTTCTTCACTTTCTTCCTCTTCTTCCAGTTTGTTAAGAGGAATGACTTCAAGGGAGGAGAAGTTTCAGCTATTATCCCTTGTCTTGGCCTCTCCTCAGCAAGCTTCCTTTTGTAAATGGATTGATTGATCTTGCTTGTTGGACCAGGGACATGATTGGTGCTCTTGTTAGATGCCTTCACTCATTTGTATTCAAGACTTGGTTGCTGTGTGTTTATTGGATTTTTCTCCTCATCAAAAGCCTTTTGAATTGGTTGTTCCATGAGCCCTTCCTCTTTGCATTTCTTTGCTTCAGTTGAGTGTGACTTCTCTTAAGTGTCTTCCTCACATTCTTGCTCCTCCAATCCTTCCTTTGTACTCAACATTTGACTTAATAGCTCTTTCAGGGAGGATGTTTATTGTTTTTCCCAAGATTTCTTCATCTTCTCTTCATATTTGTCGATCACAGATTCAAGGGAAGTTTGTGAGGGATGTGAATGTTCATGTTCCTTTGTCACCTCAGGTGCAGTTTCATTTTCAACAACCTCATTCTTCATTGAAAGTTCACTTGATACAGAGGCTTCCTCATCTTGCCCTTCCTCTTTCTTTGTTGCACTCACCAATTGAGCTAACATTACTTCCATGTTTGTGAGGGAATTTTCTAGTTTTTTCTCATGTTTCTTTGTCTTCTCCTCAAATCCTTTGAGCATGGACTCAATCCTTGAGAGTCTTTGGCTCTTGGAAATTTGTGTTGGTTGTGAGTCTTAGGATGGATTTTGTGTTGAGGCATAGTTAATTGATGAAGAATTTTCAAATGTAGAATTAGAAGGTGAGGTTGGACATTCTCTCATGTGAGTTGACTGCTCAGAATTTACAGTTTCTTGGTGATACTCCCAGCCACCATTAGAATAATAACTTGCATCATTTTGTGGTGGAGGAAAATATCCCATATGATTCTCTTGCTCATCTTGAGGTTCTGAAGCAAATCTCCATGGATTGGAGTGCTCAGAATTTGTATCTTCTTGGTGATATTTCCAACCATCATTAGAATAATGACTTGAATCATATTGTGACGGTGGGCAATATCCCATGAAATTTTGTTTGACCATAAAATGAGTTGAACTCCATTTGTATTTTGTAAAATGCAACATCAATGAAAATTAAAATTCATGTCATAGAGAAAGAATTTCTTAGTGAGGCAATAACACAAACACCTTGGTTTCAATTTAAAATAGAGAACAAAAACAAAGAAAATGCTTGATCTAGACTTCTCACCCACTTAATCATTGTTGATCTAATCAATCCCCGGTAACGGCGCCAAAAACTTGATGGTGTTTTGTGGAAAACGAATTTCCAACACACAAATCTAACCGGCAAGTATATCGGGTCGCATTAAGTAGTAAAACTCACTTAGAGTGAGGTCGATCCCACAGGGATTGATGGAATAAGCAACATTAGTGGGTGATTAGTTTAGTCGAGCTAACATTAAAGTGAAATTGGATGAAATGTAGCCAACAGAAAGTAAAATAGCAGTGAATTTAAAGCTGCAGAATGTAAATGGCAGGAAACTTAAAGAGCAAGAAAAGTAAATTGACAAAATCTTAAATGACAAGAAATGTAAATTGCATCAAATATAAAGGGGGCTGGGGTGCTGGAAATTAAAGAAAGCAATGGATCCAAGGCAAGAAAAGTAAATTCAGACTTGCAGCAAACTCAAAGGTAAAGTGTAGAATGTAAATGTGCAGGAAATATAAATTGGAAGCAATGCAACAGAAAGTAAAAATTGCAGAGAAGGAAATTGTAGCAGAGGAGTAAATCAGCAAGAAAACTCAATTCAACTATGAAATCTAAAGAGACAAGTGAGGATCTCAGGGAATCAATGAGACTAGAAAACAAGTCTAGATCTTAATTCCTTCCTTGATCCAACAGAGAAACGGTTTGAAGAAGAAATAGAGATGGAAGCAGTAAAGAAAGCCTTGATTCAAATCACAATTCCTTGAATTATGCAGCAAAATAAAAACAGAGAGATTTCAGATAGAAACTGAAACAGAATTTTTCCAATCTCAATCCAAGATTTAAAATAAGAAGAAAAACTAAGAGAGAGAGAGCTCTCTACTACTACTCCTAATGCTCCCTAATGGAGCTAGCCTTTCTTTTTTTCTGAAAATGAGAATGATGCCTTTATATAGGCTTTTTACAAAATAAAATGAAATTGAAATGAAAAACAAATTAAATGAAAATCCTAATTCTAGCTTGTTCTTGTGCCTTTGAGTGATGATAATGGGCTTAGCTTGCTTTAGATTTGAGGAGAAATGGGTTTGCTTGGCCTTGATTCAATTTGGTGAGAAATTGAATTTAAATGGAATTTTGGTTGAATTTTGGCCCATAAGTGACACTCTTAGGGGGATGCTCTGCTCTTGTGGAGAGTGGAGCATTGGTGCTTGTGGTGTGTCTTGTGCGTGCAAATCTCCTTGACCGTGCCAAATTGTGCGTGACATGCTTCCCTGGGCCGTGTCAAGTTGTGCCTCATGCACCAAGGAATAACGGATGTAGCGCTCTGCTCTTGTGGGGAGCGGAGCATTGCTTTTGCTTGGGTGAGGTTCCAGGTTCAAGCTTTGGTAAAAGTATTTGGGGAGAGATTTTCCTTGAATTTTCATGAAGAGAGCACGACAATGCTCTCTCCAAGAGCAGAGCATTATGCTTTGGAGTGAGGCTCCAGCTTCGAACCTTAGTGGAAGCATTGGCTGATTTTTTTGCTTATTTTTTGTCCTTAAAGATGTCTTTCACTTGTGCCTCAATTGTACGTCAAATATGGATTGCTATATATCGTTGGAAAGCTTTGAATGTCATCTTTCCAACACAACTGGAAGCACATCAATTGGAAGTCTGTAGCTCAAGTTATAGCCCTTTAAACGAGGCATAGTCATGCTGTGAGCGCCCAAGCTTAACTTAGTGAAAATTCTTGCTTCCAAGTTGAAATTGCATCACGATGATGCTCTGCTCTTGGCAAGAGCGGAGCATTGTGTGCTGATTGCCTATTCTCCTTTAATTTGGTCATGGGCCACGCTTTTAAAAGCATGGCCTAAGGCTCCAAAGTGTGCTCCAACTTTAAAGTGTGCCCCAAAGCTCTTTTTTTCTCCTTTTTAGCTTATTTTGTGCTTCTTTGCTTCTTTTTCTTCTTATTTCCTACAAGATTTATAAAATTAAAAGATCAAGGAAATATTCCAATTAAGCTCAAAAGAATGCAATATTTAAGCACTAATCATCAATTTATTGTTTGAAAAAGCATAGAAAAACATGACATGGTGACATGTCATCACTTACTTTTTCCCTTTTCAGGATGGCCACCAAGAAGGGTGAAAAGAAAGCTACTCCCAAACCACCGGCAAGGAACGGAAAAAAAAGAGCACCAGCTGAGGAACCACATCCTCCGCCACCTGCACATCTTTGCATGCACTGAGGACGGTGCAATCTTTAAGTGTGGAGAGGTCGATACCGATCTCCACGGGTTAGTTAGTCCCTTCTCAGCACCAATTTTTGTTTTTCATTGTTGCATTTGCATGTTTGTTTTATTTTGTGCATATTTTACCACTTGGTTGAAGTAACGTTTTCTTTTTCAAGAAACTTTTTATAGTATTTCACTAATTTAAATTAAAAACTTTTTGAAAAAAAAAACTTGTATGAAGAAATATTATTTTGGAACATAGTTTAGAGCTCGAACACACAAAACCAGTGAGATTTTGAGCCTATTTGATTGGTTGCATTTTATCAACCAAAATATTTTATTTTTGTGTGTTATTCTCTCTAAAATTGTAATCTTTGTCTTGCTTAATTCTATATTTCCACTGTTTGATGTATGCATGCACTTATATGATTGAGGCCTTGCTTCACTAAGCTTATATACCCATATGGCCTTACCCTTCCATTATCTTTTGCAAACCAATTTGAGCCTATTTTACCCATTTGTTCTTTACTTTAGCTCATTACTAACTCTAAGCGGAAAATAATAATGTCCTTAATTTGAATCCTTGATTAGCTTAGACTAGTAAACGTGCTCATGATTTAAGTGTCTGGAAGTTGGATTTGAAAATATTTGGTTTGAGTAATTGGGTGTTGTATATTTTAGTGAAAATGTGCAAAATAATAGTTGAGCACATATTATTGCATTCGATACTTTAATCATATGCATTGAGAAAAATAAAAGAAAAATAAAAAAAAAGAAAGAGAAAAAAAAGTGAAAAAGAAAAAAAAGTAAATAATAAAAGGGGACAAAATGCCCCAAAGTAAGTGCTGGTATCAATGCATATATACTGAACTCAAATTTAGGATGCATGAATGTGTGGAAAACACAGTTAATGGGAAGTTAGATCTTGTATTGTGATTATATGGATTGTCTTAAGTTAGTTGGGGAAAGTTTATGTTAATTAAGGATTCAGATTTTAGTCCACTTGGCCAAATACAATCCTACCTTGACCCTAACCCCATTACAACCCTTAAAAGACCTATTGATTTGTGTATTGGTGCATTAAATTTTTGTTGATTGTTAGATGAAGAGCAAGCTATAGAAAGCAAGATTAGTAGAGAATTGAGAGAATTGACCCTAGACACTTGAGAGCTAGAGTGATATACACTACCAGTAAGGGTTCAGTGCTTAATTCTATGTTCCCTGCTTTCATGAGCTATCTTCTTCTTGCAAGTTATTTGTATTGTATTTTGTGATTTGAATTAGTAAAATCCAGTTCATATTTATTCTTGAAAGATTTATTTACTTTTTCACCAAGTAGATAGAATCATTTTAGCATGTAGTTGCATTCACATTCATAGGTTGCATTGCATGAGTCTTGCCTTTCCCTACTCATTTATTTAGTCTCCTTGAGTTTAGCATGAGGACATGCTAATGATTAAGTGTGGGGAGGTTGATAAACCACTATTTTATGGTTTATATTGTCTTTAATTGAGTGGTTTTATCAAGCTTTTCACCTACTTATTCATAGGATTTGCATGATTTTACAATTCCTTCCTAGTTTAGTTCTTTGATTGAAAACATGCTTCTTTGGTCTTAATTTAGCTAATCTTAATCTTCTCTTATTACCATTCGATGCCTTGATCTGTGTGTTAAGTATTTCAGGCTTCAAAGGGCAGGAATGGCTTAGAGAATGAAGAGGAAGCGTGCAAAAATGGAAAGAACACAAGGAATTGAGGAGATGACTAGCGAGAAGTCATGCCGTCGCATGGCTCACGCGACCACGCGAAATAGAAGGAATTACCGTGATGCGCTCGCGTGCCTGACGCGACCGCACGGATTGGAAGCTGCATGAAGGACGCGAAAGCGTGGACGACGCACACGTGTGGTACGAGAAATGCTGAGTGACGCGAACGCGTGGACGACGCGGACGTGTGACGAGCGTGATATGCAGAATTACAGAAGTCGCTGGCACAGATTCTAGGCCGCATTTCAACCCAGTTTTCGGCCCAGAAACACAGATTAAAGTCCGGGAACATGCAGAGACTCCAGACATCAATTCATATCAGATCATAATTCAATTATAGGTTCTAGATGTAGTTTTTAGAGAGAGAGGTTCTCTCCTCTCTCTTAGGATTTAGGATTAGGATTCCTCTTAAAGGATTTAGGATTTCAACTCTTCATCAGGTTTAATATTCCTTTTTACTTTATATTCCTCTTTTACTTTCAGATACCTTAATACTTGTATTAGTTATGTTGCCTATTTGGCTTATGAACCATTCATGTTAGGATTTTCTTTATTTAATATAATTTGAGGTATTTTCAGATCTATGATTTGTTTCTTTTATTTATGATATAAATAATTTAAATTTTTCTACCTTTTGGCTCTAGTTGATTAATTGGTGATTCTTGAGTTATCAAACTCATTGTTGACTGAAAATTGGAATTCTTCAAGAATTAATTCAAGTTCCACTGACTCTAGCCTTTCCCAAGGAAAGACTAGGACTTGAGGAATAAAAATTAATTCATCCACATAACTTACCTTCATAATTAGAGGTTGACTTAGTGGGAGAAAAATCCAATTCTCTTCACAATTGATAAGGATAACTGGGATAGGACTTCCAGTTTTCATACCTTGCCAAGAGCTTTACTAGTTATTATTGATGCATGAAAACTTGTCTCTCAACAAATTTCCCTTCGGCAAGTATACCGAATTGTCGTCAAGTAAGACTCACAATAGAGTGAGGTCGAATCCCACAAGGATTGATTGGTCAAGAAACTTTAGTTAAAAGAATATGCTAGTTGAGCTAAACAGAATTTAGATTGAGAACTTGCAGAAATTTAAATGACTGGAAAGTAAATCACAAAAATTAAAGTGCAGAATCTTAAATGGGGATTTGGGGTAATGAGCATGAAAATAAATGGCAGAAAGTAAAGAGAATGGGTAAGATTATAAATGGGGTAATCATTGGGTTCAGGAGATGTTGCATTCTCCAGATCAAGTTCATTCTCATCTCTTCCTCGATCAATGCATTTATTAATCTCCTTGGCAATCTTAAGTGAGTGGATCCCAATTCCTTGGCAATCCAATCTCTCTAAGCTTGAACAATTGTCTAATTCCTTGATTTAATTGCTCATGGAAAGAGATGAAGTGTGGTCACTGATTAAACCACATGTATTTCCAAATCAAAGTATTGGGAGGATTACATGTCACTATATCCGCCCAAACCCCAATTTGGTCCAACATAAGAAAGCATTTCTAGCATGATCTCCTCATCCCTTTTCCAAGGCTCAAAGGAGATCCAATTATGGAGAGTTTCTTTTCCAAGATAACTAACCAATTGAATTAAGATCGAAAGCTTTCTAGTAAGATCAAGAGAAAAGAAAGAAGAAGAAGAATGAAAACTATAATTGATCCATCAAATTACAACAGAGCTCCCTAACCCAATGAAAGGGGTTTAGTTGTTCATAGCTCTAGAAATGAAAAATGGCAGAAAAGAAGAATCCATGCTAAAAGTGCAGAAAAGTAAATCTATAAAGAGTAGTTCCCAAAAGTGACAAGCTTCTCTATAGTTCAAAACTACTCCTATATATACTACTCCTCTTGATCTTCTAGTGAGTTCTTCAAGTCTTGGATGTGGGCTCTGGATCTTGAGTTGAAGCAGTTCTCATCTTTAGTGGGCCCAGCTTACAGAGAAATATGAATTAGGCTTGGGTATTTAGTGAGATTAACGTTGAGTGCCATTGTGGATTCGAGAACGTTAGTGGCATTCACTTTTTCCACTAACATTCCACCCTTTTGTACCCACGTTAATTCCAACGTTAGTGGTCTTAACGTGACTACTAACGTTGCCTTCTAAATTTGTGGCCAACGTTATTGGGACTCACTTTCCCAATAACGTTGGCTTCTACCCCTTCGCGAACGTTATTGGGAATCACTTTTCCCATTAACGTTGCTTGGTGCCCTTTTGTTCCTACGTTAGAGTTCACGAATACTCTGATTAAGGAATCCAAGAGATACACACTCTAGCTATCGCTTGTAGAACGGAGGTGGTTGTCAGGCACGCGTTCATAAGGATGGATGATGATGAGTGTCACGGATCATCACATCCATCAAGTTGAAGTATGAGTGATATCTTAGAACAAGAATAAGCTTGAATTGAATAGAAAATAGTAGTAATTGCATTATTCTCGAGGTACAGCAGAGGTCCACACCTTAATCTATGGTGTGTAGAAACTCCACCGTTGAAAATACATAAGTGATGGTCCAGGCATGGCCGAATGGCCAGCCCCCATAAAAGTGATCAAGAGATCAAAAGGTGGTCAAAAGTATGGTCAAAGACGTCTAATACAATAGTAAAAAGTTCTATTTATACTAAACCAGCTATTAGGGTTTACAGAAATAAGTCTAAGTGCAGAAATCCACTTTCGGGCCCACTTTGATGTGTGCTTAGAGTGAGCTTGAGCTTTACACGTGCAGAGGCTTCTCTTGGAGTTAAACGCCAAGTTGTAACGTGTTTTTGGCGTTTAACTCTAGTTTGTGCCGTGTTTCTGGCGTTGAACGCCAATTTGCGTCGTCTAAACTTGAATAAACTATGGACTATTATATATTGCTGGAAAGCCCTAGATGTCTACTTTCCAACAGCATCAGTAGTCCTTTGTCAGCCTCCTATCAGATTTTTGCTCAGGTCCCTCAATTTCAGCCAGAAAATACCTAAATCACAGAAAAACACACAAACTCATAGTAAAGTCCAGAAATGTGAATTTTGCATAAAAACTAATAAAAACATCCATAAAAGTAGCTAGATCCTACTAAAAATTATCTAAAATCAATGCCAAAAAGTGTATAAATTATCTGCTCATCACATACCTCCTCCTCCTCCGAAGGATGATGCTACTGGAGCAAACTTGGATCCCTTGTGATGTTATTTTATTTTATCTATATATTTGTATAGTCTGACCTGTGGACTTTGTTGAACTTGTTGGTTTGTAAGTTTTTTTTTTAGATAATTTTCTTGACATTTAGTTGCTTCCTAGCAACATTTATTTTGAAAAACAAACACTTTAAACTCTTGGGTTACCCCTTAGGCAGCCTTCAAGTCTTTAATGTATTAATTTGAAGGATGTGTTTTGCTGATATGTCAGTCAAACCTTTGATATTTTACCCTTGCGATCCTTGTGGATTTTAGAGAGGTTTGGTACTTCCTAGTCTGACCTCCTTTGAGTGGTGATGTAGCTTTTTCTGCCTTTTGGATCATGCCTTGCTTTGAATTTTTGCTTTGGTGAAGTTATCCTTACGGCTTAGTGTCTGGGCTTTTAGTAATTTGTCTGATAACTTTTTAGTGTTCTTTACATAGAATCTTTTTAGTTTTAAATGACTTTTGTAGCCCTGTTTTAAGATTGTGCCTCTAGCTTTAAGTAGAATTCTTTTTCAGGACTTTGTACCTTTTTAGTTAATGCACTTTGGCTTTTAGGTTTTTCGACCTTTTAGACCTTTATTTGTTCCTTTTGTTGAGGTCGCATTTATCCCTTTGGGTTATGCCTTTTGGGTGCCGACCTATTTATCTTCACTTGTTCGGGCTTTTTAGTCAAATTCCAACAACGTTTTAGGTAGTGTTCCGGGGAGGAACCTTTTCTACATAGTTTTGTTTGGAAGACTTTTTAGCACCGTTTTGACTTGTGTTTTTGCTTTTTATGTAGTGTCTTTTTCCAAGACTTATACCTTTCAGCGAAGCACTTCCGGCCTTTAGGTTATTTAACCTTCCTTTGACTTTTGCGAGATGCTTTTGTTCCTTTTTAGTGATCCTTTTGTGTTGGTCCAACTTCTCTATCGGGCCTTCTCAATTTATTTTTAGTAATCCCATTTCTAGTCAGACCTTGTCAGGTCACTTTATATGGGTTACTTTCTATAACTCCTTGCATTAATCCGGGCTTTCTCGCTTCACCTTGCCAACCTCTTTATGATCGAGTGATGAATTTTTCTTTTAAGCGTAAATTAATGCGTCTTGGTAGGAAACTTTTTAGGGAACTGATAACTTTATTCTAAATAATAATGAGATAAAAATATAAATAAAAAGTGTATACATGTAAGTGCTTACCCTTCTAGGTCGGGCAGTTTTTTAGATCTCGGCCTGGCGCCTCATTAAAAAACCTTTTCAAGAAAAAGAGTGCACCTTGACCTAAGATCTTTACTATTTCCTAGCTATAGTACCTTCTTAGGTTACAAGCATGCCATGACCTTGGTAGCTCTCGCCCTTCGAGATCAGACACCTTATAGTAACCTTTCCCCAGTACTTCTGCAACTCGATATGGTCCATTCTAGTTAGCTGCTAGCTTCCCTTCTCCTGACCGACCTGCTCCGATATCATTTCGGATTAAGATGAGATCATTGGTGGAGAAGCTTCACTGGACTACCTTCCGATTATACCTTGAAGCCATTCGACACTTTAGTGCTTCCTCTCTTATCCGAGCTCTTTCTCGAACTTATGGAAGTAGGTCGAGCTCTTCCCTTTGAGTTTGGGAGTTGATATCTTCGTTGTAGTGGATTACCCTTGGGGATCCTTCTTCTATTTCCACGGGAATCATTACCTCCATTTCGTAAGCAAGTCGGAAGAGTGATTCTCTAGTAGTTGAATGTGGTGTTGTCCGATATGCCCATAGGACTTGTGGGAGCTCTTCAGCCCAGGCTCCTTTGGCATCCTGTAACCTCCATTTTAATCCAGCCAATATGACTTTATTGGCAACTTTGGCTTGTCAGTTGGTCTGTGGGTGTTCTACAGAGGTGAATTGGTGCTTTATTTTTAGATCAGCTACCAAGTTCCTGAAGCCTGTGTCGGTGAACTAAGTGTCATTATCTGTGGTGATGGAGTAAGGAACCCCAAACCATGTGACAATATTTCTATAAAGAAATTTCTAACTTCTTTGGGCAGTGGTAGTAGCCAGTGACTCCGCTTCGATCCACTTTATGAAGTAGTTTATGCCTACAAGGAGAAACTTGACTTGTCCTAAACCCTAGGAAAAGGGTCCTAGGAGGACGAGTCCCTACTTTGCGAATGGCCAGGGTGATACAACACCAATGAGCTCTTCGGGTGGAGCTATATGGAAATTTCCATGCTTCTGACATGGTGGGCATGTCTTGACGAACTCTGTTGCTTCCTTTTGCAGGGTCGGCCAATAAAAACCAGCTCGGAATACCATTTTGGACAGAGCTCTTGCACCAAGGTGGTTGCCGCAGATGCCTCCATGTACTTTCTCTAGGACATCCCTTGTAGCAGAGGTTGGAACACATTTTAGGAGGGGTGTAGAGATTCCCTTCCTATATAGGGCGTCATGCACTATGTTGTAGTACTGTGCTTCCCGCACTAGTCTTTTTGCCTCCTTTTTATCTGCAGGGAGCGTGTCGGACTTGAGGTAGTTGATTATGGGAGTCATCCATCCTTAGTCCTAATCTGATATGCTCAAGACCTTCTTCTCTTCTGAGGTTGACAGATTTTGTAATATTTTCTAGATGAGGCTTCTATTATTCCCCCCTGGTTTGGTTCTCGCTAGTTTTGAAAGGGCATCTGCCCAGGCATTTTATTCCCGAGGTATATGCCGGACCTCATATCCCCTAAATTGTTCGAGCTATTCTCTGGTTTTGTCTAGGTATTTCTTTATGGTAGGATCTTTAGCCTGGAAACTCCCTTCTATTTGTGAGGTAACTACCAGTGAATCGCTGAAAATGGTAAGCTTCTGAGCTCCTACCTCCTTAGCCAGCTTCAAACCAGCCAGTAGGGCCTCATATTCAGCTTGGTTATTCGAGGCGGGGAACCCAAACTTTAATGAGAGCTCAATTTGGGTTCCCTGATCACTCTCCAAAATAATGCATGCGCCACTCCTGGTTTTGTTTGAGGAGCCATTTATGTAAAGGCTCTACTCTGTGGGGGTGCCTGGGGTGTCGGTGTACCCTGCGATGAAGTCGGCCAGGTACTGAGATTTGATAGCTGTCCGAGCTTCAAATTTGAGGTCAAACTTGGATAACTTGACCGCCCATCATAGGATTCTTCCAGCCAGGTCTGTTTTCTATAAGATACCTTTTTTGGGTTGGTTGGTTCGTACTTTGATAGTGTGAGCTTGAAAGTACGGTTGGAGTCATCGGGAAATAAGTATATGGGTGTAGACGAATTTTTCTATCTTTTGATAGTTTAGTTCAGCTCCTTGCAAAGCCTTACTGATGAAGTACATAGGTTGTTGCCCACTTTCGTCTTCTCTAACTAGTGCCGAGGCTATCGCCCGACTCCCTACAGCGAGGTATAGGATTAGTTCTTCACCTTCCCGGGGTCGGGTTAAGATGGGTGGTTGTCCCAAAAATGTCTTAAGGTCCTGGTAGGCTTATTCACACTCTGGGGTCCATTCAAACCTTTTCTCCTTCCTTAATGTTGCTGATGAGCAGATAATTTATACGCTTTTTGGCATTGTTTTTAGGTAGTTTTTAGTAAGTTCAAGCTACTTTTAGGGATGTTTTCATTAGATTTTATGTTAAATTCACATTTCTGGACTTTACTATGAGTTTGTGTGTTTTTCTGTGATTTCAGGTAATTTCTGGTTGAAATTGAGGGACTTGAGCAAAACTCTGCAAAAGGCTGACCAAAGGACTGCTGATGCTGTTGGAATCTGACCTCCCTGCACTCGAAATGGATTATCTCGAGCTACAGAACTTCACATGGCGCGCTCTTAACTGCGTTGGAAAGTAGACATCCAGAGCTTTCCAGCAATATATAATAGTCCATACTTTATTCGGAAATTGACGACGTAACTTGGCGTTGAACGCCAAGTACATGCTGCTGTCTGGAGTTAAACGCCAGAAACACGTCATGATCCGGAGTTGAACGCCCAAAACACGTTATAACTTGGAGTTCAACTCCAAGAAAAGCCTCAGCTCGTGGATAGATCAAGCTCAGCCCAAGCATACACCAAGTGGGCCCCGGAAGTGGATTTATGCATCAATTACTTACTCATGTAAACCCTAGTAGCTAGTCTAGTAAAAATAGGATAAGTTACTCTTGTATTAGACATCTTTTGACAGTTTAATCTTTTGACTATTTGGTCTCTTGATCATGGAGAGGGCTGGCCATTCGGCCATGCCTGAACCTTTTACTTATGTGTTTTCAACAGTGGAGTTTCTGCACACCATAGATTAAGGGTGTGGAGCTCTGCTGTACCTCAAGTTTCAATACAATTATTATTACTTTCTATTCAATTCTCTTTTATTCTTATTCCAAGATATACGTTACACTTAACTTTGATGAATGTGATGATCCGTGACACTCATCATCATTCTCACCTATGAACGCGCGTGACTGACAACCACTTCCGTTCTACTCTAGGCCGGGCGCATATCTCTTAGATTCCCCAACAGAATCTTCGTGGTATAAGCTAGATAGATGGCGGCATTCATGAGGATCCGGAAAGTCTAAACCTTGTCTATGGTATTCCGAGTAGGATTTTGGGATTGAATGACTGTGACGAGCTTCAAACTCCTGAAGGCTGGGCGTGATGACAAGCGCAAAAGAATCAAGGGATTCTATTCCAACCTGATTGAGAACCGACAGATGATTAGCCGTGCTGTGATAGAGCATAGGAACGTTTTCACTGAGAGGATGGGATGTAGCCATTGACAACGGTGATGCCCTACATACAGCTTGCCATGGAAAGGAGTAAGAAGGATTGGATGAATGTAATAAGAAAGTAGAGATTCAATAGGAGCACAGCATCTCCACACACCTATCTGAAATTCCCACTATTGATTTACATAAGTATTTCTATCCCTTTTTATTGTCTATTTATTATATTAATCAAATTTAAACTAATAATCCAATTATCCTTAATCTGCCTAACTGAGATTTGCAAGGTGACCATAGCTTGCTTCATACCAACAATCTCTGTGGGATCGACCCTTACTCGCGTAAGGTTTATTACTTGGACGACCCAGTACACTTGCTGGTTAGTTGAACGTAGTTGTGATCACAGATGCCAAAGAGCCATTAAATAAATCTCATGCAAATACAAAGAGGGCAATCACAATTTCGTCCACCAGTTGCATAGAAAAGGAGAGATCTTAAAGCTGATCCAGCTAAGAATCTGGATAAGGCTGCTAGTTTTTCGTTGAGCTGTTGTACCTCTTTGACGCAGGTCAGACTTTTCATATTGAGTATAGCTTGGCATTTATATGGGTTTGCTTCAATTCCTCTCTGGGTGAGCATGAAGCCCAAAAATTTACCAGCTTCTACTGCGAAGGTGCACTTTGTAGTGTTAAGTTGCATCCCATGCTTTCTTATAGTGTTGAACACTTTGGTGAGGTCAGATAACAATGATTCCTCACTTTGTGTCTTTACCAGCATGTCATATACATAAACCTCTATTAGCTTTCCGAAGAGATCGGCGAAAACCTTGTTCATCAATCTTTGATATGTAGCTACTGCGTTTTTGAGTCTGAAAGGCATGACTATATATCAGTAGTTTGCTCTTGAGGGTTAGGAATGAGGTGTTTTCTTGGTCGGGTGGATACATTGGAATTTGATTGTATCCTGAATAAGCATCCATGAAAGAGAGGTACTAGTATCCGGAAGAGGCATCCACTAGAGTGTCTATATTTGGGAGCAGGTAGGGATCTTTTGGGCAGGCTTTATTGAGGTCGGTGTAATCAGTACACATCTGCCACTTTCCGTGTGACTTCATTACCAAAACTACATTGGCTAGCCAAAATGGGTATTTTACCTCCCTTATGAACCCTCCTTCTAACAAGGCTTGTACCTGCTCTTCGACGGCTTGTGACCTCTCTGGGTCGAGCTTCCTACGCTTCTGTTGCACTGGCCAAAACCCATGATATATTGTCAATTTATGGCACATTAGCTCGGAATCTATGCCGGGCATGTCTGCGGCCTTCCATGCAAAGAGATCGGCATTATCCTTTAGGAACTGTATCAGTAGCTCCTTTAGGTTTCCCTTTAAGGTTGCCCCTGTATATGTTATTTTATCCGGGGCATCCCCGATCTGGACTTCTTTGGTCTCACCTTCAAGTTGTGGACGAAGTTCTTGCGAGCTCGAACTCCCCTCGAGTTCGATGGTGTTGACTTCCTCTCCTCTAGGGTTGCCTTTAAGATTCAGACTTTCGTTGTAATAGTGTCGCACAAGCTTCTGGTCTCCTTTTATCATGGCGATCCCTTTTGGAGTTAGGAACTTTATACACAGATATGGAATGGAAACTACTGCGGCGAGCTGCTTCAGGGTTGTCCGACCTATTAGGGCGTTATATGCTGAGCTTGGTTGACTACGATGTAGTCTATGCTTAGTATCCTTGACCGAGTTCCTTTTCCAAAGGTTGTATGCAGCGAAATGTGTCATAGTGGCTGAATTGGGGTGTCTCCGAGTCCGAACAAGCTATTCAAATATGCTATGAGCTATTTCTTTTGTAGGCTTAGCTTGTCAAAGGCGGATTTGAACAAGATATATGTGGAGCTTCCTTCGTCTACCAACGTTCGGTGGAGATTAGCGTTGGTGAGTATGATGGTAATGACCATGGGATCATCTTACCCTGGGATGATGTGAGTGGCGTCTTCTTGAGTAAAGGTAATAGTGGGGAGGTCGGATGACCTATCCCTTTCTCCAACATGATATACCTCTTTAATGTGTCTTCTGCGGGATGATTTAGAGATCCCTCCTCCTGCAAATCCTCCATTTATCATATGAACATGTCTCTCAAGGGTGTGAGGTGGACGTTCAACTCATCTGACCTCTTCATCCCTTCTTCTCTTTCTTGGTTCATCTATTTTATTGGCTAAGAACCAAAGTCGCCCCTTTCGTGCTAATTTTTCTATGTCATTTTTTAGGTCGAAGCACTCGTTGGTGGAATGTCCGTAGATTCGGTGGTATTCGCAATACTCTGTCTGACTTTCTCCTCTTTTGTGTTTAATTGGGCGAGGCGGTGGATTTTCTCAGTGTTGTATATCTCTCAGTAGACATCCACAAGAGACACCTGAAGAGGGATGTAGTTGTGGTATTTTCTAGGTTTCTCAGTGGGTTGGTCTTTTTTCTTCCTGGATTCTTTATCCTTGTCCCGTGGTGGTTAGGAGAATTCGGCTTTTGAGATAACTCCCAATCGGGAGTTCTCCTCCATATTGATATATTTTTCCGTTCTTTCTTGCACCTCGTTTAGAGATGTTGGGTGTTTCTTGGATATTGAGTGGCTAAAAGGTCCTTCTCTTAGGCCGTTAATGAGCCCCATGATGGCCACTTCTATTGGAAGACTTTGTATGTCAAGGCATACTTTGTTGAATCTTTCCATGTAGCTGAGAAGGCTTTCCCGATCTCCTTGTTTAATTCCCAGCAGGCTTGGAGCATGCTTGGCTTTATCCTTCTAGATGGAGAACCTGGCGAGGAACATTTTGGCAAGGTTGTCAAAACTTGTGATTGACCTCGGAGGCAAACTATCGAACCACTTTATTGCTATTTTAGTCAGAGTAGTCAGGAAAGATTTGCATCGAATTGCGTCCGAGGCATCTGTGAGATACATCTTGCTTCTGAAATTGCTGAGATGATGGCTTAGATCAGATGTACTGTCGTATGGGGTCATATCAGGAGCTTTGAAGTCCTTTGGGACTTTAGCTTTCATGATTTCTTTAGTGAATGGGTCTTGGTCCTTGTGGGGGCTATCTTTATAGATGGATCGAGTGGTTTTAGTTTTAAGGTTGGTCTCGAGCCTTAGAAGCTTGTCCTCTTGCTCTCGACACCGTCTTTTTCTCTGCGAAGATCTCGCTTGGCTTCCCACTGCTGGTCGGCCTCTTGTTCAAGCTCTTCAAGACGATTCTATTGTTCACGGATAGCTTCCAAGATTTTTGTGTTTGGGGGTTGCTTGTCCTCCCCGTTTTGAAGTGTGTCCTTGGATGTGGCATCCGTGTTCTTATTTGGCATTCTATCCACCAAGCCAGAGTTGTGATCGTTGTCATGGTTGTCCGCCATGGTGATGGGATGACTTCCAGGCTCCCCGGCAACGGCGCCAATGTTCTGAGGGTTACCTGAAACTGAATTTCAATCTCGAATGAGATCTTCTGTTGTGGTCGGTACTGCTACGCCTAACTTCCTGGTTCTTGAGATGCTGCCGATCTTCATCCATCGAGGGGTGGTGGTACATACAAGAGACTCTGATGCTTAAGTTAGCACGTGCTTTAGGCAGTTTTTTTTTTGTAGAATCAGTGTATGAGTTAAACCTGGGGGTTCTAGTGTATTTATAGTAGTGTAGAGTGACCCTTCTTGGGATATGTTAGTTATCTTATCTTATCTTTAGGGTGAGGTCACCTACCTTTTAGCCCAATGGTGCACGGAATCGTTCGCTCCTTGGCAATGGCGCCAAAAACTTGGTCGCACTAAATTGTTATTCACAACTCCGTACAACTAACCAGCAAGTGCACTGGGTCGTCCAAGTAATACCTTACATGAGTAAGGGTCGATCCCACGGATATTGTCGGCTTAAAGCAAGCTATGGTCATCTTGTCGATCTCATTCCGGAAGATTCAAATGGTTATGAAGTTTTAGTAAATAAAAGATAAATTATATAAAATAAGATAGAGATACTTATGTAACTCATTAGTGGGAATTTCAGATAAGCGTTTGGAGATGCTTTGTTGCCTCTGAACATCTGCATTCCTATTACCTTCATCCAATCATGCGTACTCCCTTCCATGGCAAGTTGTATGATCCTCTAAGTGAAAATGGTCCTCTACGGTTTCTGTACGGCTAATCAACTGTCAGATTTCTCGTCTCGGATGAAAAATACCAGGCACACCTACCGCATGGCTAATCATTTTTCGGTTCTTGCTAGTATCAGAATAGGATCTCTCTATCTTTTTGCACACTGTCACTGCGCCAACATTCGCAAGTTTGAAGCTCTTCACAGTCATCCCTTTCCAGATGCTACTCGGAATACCACATACAAGGTTTAGACTTTCCGGATCTCAAGAATGCTGTCTACTGTTCTAGCCTATACCACGAAGGTTCTAATCTCAGATTCAGATGCTCTGTTGTCAGGAGAGACGATGTGAATCATTGATTAGAAACCCAAGAGAATATACTCCAGCTGGGTGTCAGGCACGCGGGTCTTGGCTAAGTGATTACTGAAGATAGTGGGTGATTGTCACGGGTCACCCCTTCAGTCTTTACTTAACTGAATTAAGTATGAGAGTATATATTGGAGAAGAAGTAGGCGTGAATTGAAGGAAAAACAATAATACTTTGCATTAATTCATGTGGAACAGCAGAGCTCCTCACCTTAATCTGTGAGGTGTAGAAATTCCACCGTTGAAAATACATAAGAACAAGGTTCAGGCATGGCCGAATGGCCAGCCTCCAAAATGTGGAACTTTGGTCCAAAGACAAAAGATGACGAAGGATACTAAATAAATCTCTAAAAGTAGTTTTTATACTAAGCTAGTAAACTAAGTTTCCAGAAAATGAGTAACTAAGTGCAGATAGTGCAGAAATCTACTTCCAGGGCCCACCTGGTGTGTGCTTGGACTGTGCATTAAAGCTTTCACGTGCATAGGCCATTCTTGGAGTTAAACTCCAGCTTTGGTGCCAGTTCTGGCGTTTTATGCTAGAAAAGGGTCTCTGAGGGTCGTTTGAACGCTAGTTTGGGCCATCAAATCTCGGGCAAAGTATCGACTATTATGTATTTCTTGAAAGCCCAAGATGTCTACTTTCTAACACAATTGAGAAGAAGCAAATTGGGCTTCTGTAGCTCTAAAAATTTCACTTTGAATGCAGGGAGGTCAGAATCCAACAACATTTGCAGTCTTTTCTCAGCATCTGGATTAGATTTTTGCTTAGGTCCCTCAATTTCAACCAGAAAATACATGAAATCACAGAAAAACACACAAACTCATAGTAAAGTCCTGAATTGTAATTTTTGCATAAAAAATAATAAAAATATAATAAAAACTGAATAAAAGATATTAAAAACCATGTAAAAATAATGTCAAAAAGCGTATAAATTATCCGCTCATCACCCAGCCGCCTTTAGAGTGGGCTGCGTCCTTCTGTTTGGGCCTGCTTGGGCCTTTATGGAAATTTGGCTGACCTCTTTTAGGCAGAGGTCGGTAACGAGCAAACCTTTACAAAAGGTCGGTCACTTTTGTCTTCATCTAATCCGGATCATGTAGCTCGACCCAGGGTATGAACACATGCTATTTCATTGAATAAATATGAGAAAAGTTGATAAGATTCCCTAAATTCAACACAAGATAAAGCACAAAATTGGGGTTAAACTAAGAATGCCTGATGAGCGGATAATTTATATGCTTTTTGGCATTGTTTTTAGTTTAAACTAAAAATTTTCTACTTTCTATGTTTCAATTCATGATTTCTTGCATAAACATGTTTCCAAATATCATCCTTCAATTCCAAAAATTTTAATCCTAATTTCTAAAATCTCTAAATTCTGAAATCCCTTTTTCAAAGATTTTACATGCATCTTAACCCATAAAGACAAATGATTTTCAATCCAATCCAACTCTTTTTCCAATCTCTTTTCAAACTTAATTATCTTTTAAAATCTTTTTCAAATTATAAATTTCAAATTTATTTTTAAATATCATTAATATCTTTTTAAATTATATCCTTTTCTTGTCATATCTATCTTTTATAAATCACATCTTTTATCTTATATCTCTTTTTTATTTTTGAAAAACCCACCCCCTCCCTTTATATTCACTTTTTGCGCCCCTCTCCTCATCCACCATTCCACACTTGCTCTCCTCCTATTCCTCTTCTCTCTACTCTTTTGCTTGAGGACAAGCAAACCTCTAAGTTTAGTGTGCTTATTCGTGATCACAAAAACAGTCTCACTTTGATCATGGCCCCTAAAGGAAAACAACCCAACACAAGAGTTAAGAAAGAGAATATTCCAAAGCCACTTTGGAATCAAGGGAAGTTCTTAACTAAAGACATTCAGACCATTACTACAAAATAATGAGTCACAGATCAGTGATCCTGGAAGTCAAGTTTGATCTGAAAGAAGATGAATATCCGGAGATCCAAGAACAAATTTGAAACAGGAACTGGGAAATCCTAGCTAATCCTGAAACGAAAGTGGGAAGGAACATGGTTCAGGAGTTCTATGCTAATCTATGGCAGACAGACAGGCAAAGAATAATTGGAGCTGCTCTTTATGACCATCAGACCTTAGTCAGAGGAAAGATTGTTCATACCCATCCTGACAAAATCAGGGAGATCTTTAAGCTTCCTCAACTGAAAGATGACCCAGACTCCTTTAATAGGAGAATGATGAGGGTAAATAAAGGTCTGAAAAAGATTCTAGAGGATATATGCATCCCTGAAGCCAGGTGGACCACCAGCACGACTGGCATCCCAAATCAACTCAAAAGAGAAGATCTAAAACCAGTAGCCAAAGGCTGGCTGGATTTCATTGGGTGTTCTATATTGCCCACCAGCAACCGTTCTGAAGTTACCATTAAAAGAGCAGTAATGATTCACTGCATCATGTTAGGAAAAGAAGTAGAAGTCCATCAACTGATCTCGTGTGAATTATACAAAATAGCAAACAGGAATTCCAAGGACGCCAGATTGGCCTATCCAAGCTTAATTTCTATGCTCTACAAAGGTACCGGAGTGAAGATGGGAATAACAGAGTATATCTCAGTTGAGAGGCCAATCACTAAAATATCAATGGAAAGACAACAGCTGCAGGATAATCCAATCAAGAGGAGAGCACAAGAAGTCCTCCCAGAACTTCCTCAATTCGAATATTGGGAACAGCTTGAGGCATCTATTTCCAAATTGCAAGAAGCTATGAACCAAATAAAGGAAGAACAGAACAATCAAAGTAGCATGCTTTGCAAACTGCTTAAGGAACAAGAAGAGCAAGGGCGTGATTTAAGGGAGCTGAAGCGCCAGAAATTAATCCTTGAAGGACCAAGCACCCCACAGATCAGAGGAACATCTACTTCTCAAAACACAGGTTGTTGAGTTCTGATTTTAAACTTTAACTCTGTGCTAGTGTTATTATAGAAATTTACCTTAGGAGATATATAGTAGTAGTAGTAGTAGTAATTAGTATATCTATTCTGGTTTTATTTCCAATTTAGTTGTAATTTATTTTTCTCATCATCATCAGACATGAATAAAATAGTAGATAATTAGAATAAAGAAGTAATTTATTTTTCGAGTTCTTAATAATAAAAATTATAATTAACTATATGTGGTGGCAATACTTTTTGTTCTCTGAATGAATGCTTGAACAGTGCATGATTTTTATCTTGAATTTTATGAATATTGGCTCCTGAAAGAATGAGGAACACAAAAAATATTATTGATGATCTGAAAAATCATGAATTTGATTCTTGAAGCAAGAAAAAGCAGTGAAAAAAAATTACAAGGAATCATTGGATCAAAAAAAGGAATAAGAGCCAACAGCCCTTAAAACCAAAAGGCAAGGGTGAAAAGGATCCAAGGTTTTGAGCATCAGTGGATAGGAGGGCCCAAGGAAATAGTTCCAGGCCTAAGCGGCTAAATCAAGCTGTCCCTAACCATATGCTTGTGGCATGCAGGTCCAAGTGAAAAACTTGAGACTGAGTGGTTAAAGTCGTGATCCAAAGCAAAAAGAGTGTGCTTAAGAGCTCTAGACACCTCTAACTGGGGACTCCAGCAAAGCTGAGTCACAATCTGAAAAGGTTTACCCAATCATGTGTCTGTGGCATTTATGTATCCGGTGGTAATACTGGAAAACAAAATGCTTAGGGCCACGACCAAGACTCATAAAAGTAGTTGTGTTCAAGAATCAACATACTTAACTAGGAAAATCAATAATTCTATCTGAATTCTGAGTTCCTATGGATGCCAATCATTCTGAAATTCAAGGGATAAAAGGAGATGCCAAAACTGTTCAGAAACAAAAAGCTACTAGCCCCGCTCATCTAAATTAGAATCTGAGCTTCACTTGAAACTCGGAGATTTTATTACTCCTTAATTTCTTATTAATCCTATTTTATTTATCTAGTTGCTTGAGGACAAGCAACAATTTAAGTTTGGTGTTGTGATGAGCGGATATTTTATATGCTTTTTGGGGGTAATTTCATGTAGATTTTAGTATGTTTTAATTAGTTTCTAGTAGAATACTATTAGTTTTTAGGCAAAAATCATATTTATGGACTTTACTATGAGTTTGTGTGTTTTTCTGTGATTTCAGGTAATTTCTGGCTGAAATTGAGGGAGCTGAGCAAAAATCTAAGTTAGGCTGAAAAAGGACTGCTGACGCTGTTGGATCCTGACCTCCCTGCACTCGAAATAGATTTTTTGGAGCTACAGGAGTCCAATTGGCGCGCTCTCAACGGCGTTGGAAAGTAGACATCCAGGGCTTTCCAGCAATATATAATAGTCCATACTTTACATGAAGATAGACGACGTAACTTGGCGTTGAACGCCAAGTACATGCTGCTGTCTAGAGTTAAACGCCAGAAACACGTCATGATCCGGAGTTGAACGCCCAAAACACGTTATAACTTGGAGTTCAACTCCAAGAAAAGCCTTAGCTCGTGGATAGCTTTAGTCTCAGCCCCAGCACACACCAAGTGGGCCCCAGAAGAGGATTTCTGCACCAATTATCTTAGTTTACTCATATTTTGTAAACCTAGGTTACTAGTTTACTATTTAAACAACTTTTAGAGACTTATCTTGCACCTCATGACATTTTTCAGATTTGAATTACATACTTTTTTTGACGGCATGAGTCTCTAAACTCCATTGTTGGGGGTGAGGAGCTCTGCAGCGTCTCGATGAATTAATACAATCTTTTGTTTTCCATTCAAACACGCTTGTTCCTGTCTAAGATGTTCATTCGCGCTTAAACATGAAGAAGGTGATGATCCGTGACATTCATCACCTTCCTCAGATCCATGAACGTGTGCCTGATAACCACCTCCGTTCTACATCAGACTGAATTAGCTTCTCTTAGATTCCTTAATCAGAATCATCGTGGTATAAGCTAGAATTGATGGCGGCCACTTTTGAGAATCCGGAAAGTCTAAACTTTGTCTGTGGTATTCCGAGTAGGATTCAAGGATTGAATTGCTGTGACGTGCTTCAAACTCGCGATTGCTGGGCGTGTTGACAAACGCAAAAGGATCAATGGATCCTATTCCAACATGATCGAGAACCAACAGCTGATTAGCCGTGCTGTGACAGAGCATCTGGACCATTTTCACTGAGAGGATGGGAGGTAGCCACTGACAATGGTGACACCCTACATACAGCTTGCCATGGAAGGAGCCTTGCGTGTGGAAAAGGATTTCAAGGAAGAGTTGAAGTTCAGAGGACAAAGCATCTCCAAAACCCCAACATATTCTTCATTAATAAAGTAACAATTACTTATTCCAAATACTTTTACTTCTTACAATTAAATCCAAATAATCTTATTGACATCCTGACTAAGAATAATAAAATAAACATAGCTTGCTTCAAACCAATAATCTCCGTGGGATCGACCCTTACTCACGTAAGGTATTACTTGGACGACCCAGTGCACTTGCTGGTTAATTGTACGGATTGCAAATTCGTGCACCACATACCAAGTTGAGCGCAATTGTTAGAGATCACAACTTCGTGCACCACATTTATGGCGCCGTTGCCGGGGATTGTTCGAGTTTGGACAACTGACGGTTCATCTTGTTATTTAGATTAGGAGCAAGGACAAGGACATTCTTGTTAAAGTAGATCCTGAACTTGAAAGGACTCTAAGGAGCAAGCTAAGGGAAGCTAAAGCACAACCCTTTAGAGAGGACTTGATAGAAACATTCGAAAAAGAAGAAGACATGGCAGCTGAAAATAATAGCAATGCCAACAATGCAAGGAAGATGCTTGGTTACTTTACTGCACCAAATTCCAACTTACATGGAAGAAACATTTCAATTCCTGCCATTGGAGCAAACAATTTTGAGCTAAAGACTCAATTAGTTTCTCTGATGCAACAAAATTGTAAGTTTTATGGACTTCCATGAGAAGATCCTTTTCAGTTCTTAATTGAATTATTGCAGATATGTGATACTGTTAAGACCAATGGGGTTGATCCCGAGATCTACAGGCTGATGCTTTTCCCTTTTGCTGTAAGAGACAGAGCTAGAGTATGGTTAGATTCTCAATCTAAAGACAGCCTGAACTCTTGGGATAAGCTGGTCACGGCTTTCTTAGCCAAGTTTTTTCCTCCTCAAAAGTTGAGCAAGCTTAGAATGGATGTTCAAACCTTCAGACAAAAAGAAGGTGAATCTCTCTATGAAGCTTGGGAAAGATACAAGTAACTGACCAAAAAGTGTCATTCTGACATGCTTTCAGAATGGACCATCCTGGATATATTCTATGATAGTCTGTCTGAATTGTCTAAGATGTCATTGGACCATTCTACAGGTGGATCCATTCACCTAAAGAAAACGCCTGCAGAAGCTCAGGAACTCATTGACATGGTTGCAAATAACCAGTTCATGTACACTTCCAAAAGGAATCCTGTGAGTAATGGGACGCCTCAAAGGAAGGGAGTTCTTGAAATTGATGCTCTGAATGTCATATTGGCTCAGAACAAAATATTGACCCAACAAGTCAATATGATATCTCAGAGTCTGAATGGATTGTAAAATGCACCCAACAATACTAAAGAAGCATCTTCTGAAGAAGAAGCTTATGATCCTGAGAACCCTACAATGGCAGAGGTAAATTACATGGGTGAAGCCTTTGGCAACACCTATAACCCTTCATGGATAAATCATCCGAATTTTTCATGGAAGGATCCACAGAAGCAAGGCTTCAATAATAACAATGGTGGAAGAAACAGGTTTAGCAATAGCAAGCCTTTTCCATCATCTTCTCAGCAACATAAAGAGAATTCTGAGCAGAGCTCCTCTAGCTTAGCAAATATAGTCTCTGATCTATCTAAGGCCATTCTAAGTTTTATGAATAAAACAAGGTCCTCCATTAGAAATTTGGAGGCACAAGTGGGTCAGGTGAGTAAGAAAATCACTAAAACTCCTCCTAGTACAATCCCAAGTAATACAGAAGAGAATCCAAAAAGAGAGTGCAAGGCCATTGATATACTCATCATGGCCGAATTCAAAGAGGAAGGGGAGGACGTGAATCCCAATGAGGATGACCTCATGGGACGTCCTCCAGATAGAAAGGAGTTCCCTATTGAGGACCTAAAGGAGTCTGAGGCTCATATAGAGACCATAGAGATTCCATTAAACTTCCTTCTGCAATTCATGAGCTCTGAGAACTATTCTTCCTCTGAAGAGGATGAAGATTTAACTGAAGAGCAAGTTGCTCAATATCTAGGAGCCATCATGAAGTTGAATGCCAAGTTGTTTGGTAATGAGACTTGGGAAGATGAACATCCATTGCTCATTAGTGAACTAAATACATGGGTTCAGCAAACTTTACCTCAAAAGAAACAAGATCCTGGTAAATTCTTAATACCCTGTACCATAGGCACCATGCCCTTTGAGAAGGCTCCGTGTGACCTGGGGTCAAGTATAAATCTTATGCCACTCTCTGTAATGGAAAAACTGGAAATCTTTGAGGTACAAGCTGCAAGAATCTCATTAGAGATGGCAGACAAGTCAATAAAACAAGCTTATGGATTGGTAGAGGACGTGTTAGTGAAGGTTAAAGGCCTTTACATCCCTGCTGATTTCATAATCTTAGACACTGGGAAGGATGAGGATGAATGCATCATCCTTGGAAGACCCTTCCTGGCCACAGCAGGAGCTGTGATTGATGTTGACAGAGGAGATCTAGTCCTTCGATTGAATGGGGACTACCTTGTGTTTACAGCTCAAGGATCTTCCTCTACAACCATAGAGAGGAAGCATGAAAAGCTTCTCTCAATACAGAGTCAAAACAGAGCCCCCACAGTCAAACTCTAAGTTTAGTGTTGGGAGGCCACAACCAAACTCTAAGTTTGGTGTTGAACCCCCACATTCAAACTCTAAGTTCGGTGTTTGGAGGTCCCGACAATGCTCTGGACATCTGTGAAGCTCCATGAGAGCTCACTGTCAAGCTATTGACATTAAAGAAGCGCTTATTGGGAGGCAACCAAATTTTTATTTATCTATATTCTATTGTTTTTATTAGGTTTATGATCATGTGGAGTCACAAAACAATTGCAAAAATTAAAAATAGAATCAAAAATAGCAGAAGAAAAAGCACACCCTGGAGGAGGAACCCACTGGCGTTTAAACACCAGTAAGGAGCATAGAGCTGGCATTTAACGCCAAAAAGAAGCATCAGACTGGCGTTAAATGCCAGAAACAAGCATTGAAGTGGTGTTCAATGCCAGAAACATGCTGCAGATTGGTGTTGAAAGCCCAAAACAAGCATGGAAGTGGCGTTTAACGCCAGAAACATGCTGCAGTCTGGCGTTAAATGCCAGGATTGCATATAGAGGGCATTTTACACGCCTAAAGGGTGCAGGTATGAGAAATCCTTGACACTCCAGGATCTGTGGACCCCACAAGATCACCTCAGGATTTGTGAACCTCACAGAATCCCCACCTACCTTCAAATTTAAAATCCCTTTCCCACCCAAACCCCCCTTGGCCGAAACACACACCCCTCTACCTCTCCTCCATATCTTATTCTTCTTTTGCTCGAGGGAGAGCAACATTCTAAGTTTGGTGTGGTAAAAGCATAGTTTTTTTGTTTTTCCATAACCATTTATGGCACCTAAGACCGGAGAAACCTCTAGAAAAAGGAAAGGGAAGACAAAAGCTTCCACCTCTGAGTCATGGGAGATGGAGAGATTCATCCCAAGGGTCCATAGCTCAATAGTAGAGTATTTAGTAGCAAACAAGAGAGCCCACTCATGGACCTCAACAAGAGCATGAGGAATTCCCTCATCAAGAAATCCCTGAGATGCCTCAAGGGATACATTTTCCTCCACACAACTATTCGGAGCAACTAAGGATAGGAGCACCAAAATCACTAGGGATCAAGCAACAGAAGCAAGGAAGAGACATAGAGGAGCTCAAAGAGCACCATTGGTTCTTCAAGAGGAAGATGCCACCTTCACTGAGGTGGACTCATTCCTTAATCTCCTTGCTCTTATTTTTCTATTTTTCGATTTTTATGCTTCATGTTTATCTATGTTTTGTGTCTTTACTACATGATCATTAGTGTCTAGTCACTATGTCTTAAGGCTATGAATAATTCCATGAATCCTTCACCTTTCTTAAATGAAAAATGTTTTTAAAATAAAAGAACAAGAAGTACGTGAGTTTCAAATTCATCCTTGAAATTAGTTTAATTATATTGATGTGGTGACAATACTTTTTGTTTTCTGAATGAATGCTTAAAAAGTGCATATTTTTTATCTTGTTGTTTATGAATGTTAAAATTGTTGGCTCTTGAAAGAATGATGAAAAAGAGAAATGTTATTGATAATCTGAAAAATCATAAAATTGATTCTTGAAGTAAGAAAAAATAATGAATAAAAAGCTTGCGAAAAAAAGCAAAAAAAAATAATAAAAGAAAAAGAAAAAGCAAGCAGAAAAAGCCAATAGTCCTTAAAACCAAAAGGCAAGGGAAAAAAGGATCCAAGGCTTTGAGCATCAATGGATAGGATGGCCCAAGGAAATAAAATACAGGCCTAAGCGGCTAAATCAAGCTGTCCTTAACCATGTGCATGTGTCATGAAGGTCCAAGTGAAAAGGTTGAGACTGAGTGGTTAAAGTCGTGATCCAAAGCAAAAAGAGTGTGCTTAAGAGCTCTGGACACCTCTAACTGGGGACTTTAGCAAAGCTGAGTCACAATCTGAAAAGGTTCACCCAGTCATGTGTCTGTGGCATTTATGTATCTGGTGGTGTTCATACCCTGGGTCGAGCTCTCCGACCCAGGATGTTCTACAGACAAAGCGACCGACCTCTTCAGGTCAGGACGACCCGACCTCTTCTCAAAGAGCTCGGCCAAGTCACAAGAAAGCCCAATAAAGGGCCGAAATAGAGGAACACGTCCCGAATCCAAGGGCAGCCCAAGCTCGTAGAGATAAAGGCGGTTCCCTTGAAGATAAGATGACCTCACTCAAATGATAAAAGATAAAGATAAGATAACTAACTTATCTTATCTAAGAAGGTTACTCTACACTATTATAAATACGCTGGAGCACCCAGGTATAACTCATACTCTGATTCTACTCAATACCTGCTTAAGACCCTTGCTAACTTAAGCATCGGAGTCCCTTACAGGTACCCCCCACCCTTCGGGGACGAAGGATCAGCACCATCACCAAGTCGGACACATCAGCCCCGACCAGCACAGAAGATCTCGTCCGAGATCGACCTACAGTTTTAGATAAACCCCCGGAACATTGGCACCGTTGCCGGGGACTCGAAAGTCATTCCATTACCATGGCAGATGATCATGACAACGATCACACCTCAGATCTAGAATAAAGAACGTCGCATAAAAACGCGGACTCCACACCAAAAGATACTCCCCAAATCAACAATAAAAACTCCCCAAACGAGGGAGCCCTGGATGCATTTCAAGATCGGTTAAAACAACTTGAGGAAGATGCTCTACGTCAACGAGAGGCCGAGAAGGATCTTCAAAGAGAAATAAGGCAATGCTGGGAATTAAAGAACAAACTCCTAAAATTTGAAGCCGATGTCAAGACTAAAGCCAGCCAATCCACTGCCGAAGATAGCACCCGCAAGGAGCAAGATCCATTCACCAAGGAGATCATGAAGACAAGAATCCTAAAATACTTTAAACTCCCAGACATGACCTTGTACGATGGCACTACGGATCCCAGCCATCATCTCAGCAACTTCAGGAGCGGAATGTATCTCACCGACGCCTCAGATGCAGTTCGTTGCAAAGCCTTTCCAACTACTTTAACAAAAACATCAATTAGATGGTTCGACAACCTCCCTCCTAGATCCATCTCGAGTTTCGACGACATGGCCAAGAATTCCTGGTCATATTCTCCATCTAAAAGGACAAAGCTAAACATGCGCCGAGCTTACTAGGAATCAGACAAGGAGAAAGGGAAACCCTGCGCAACTACATGGAGAGATTCAACAAGACATGCCTGGATATACAAAACCTGCCAACAGAGGCCGCTATCATGGGCCTCATTAATGGCCTGCGAGAAGGGCCTTTTAGTCAATCTATATCAAAAAAGTACCCCACGTCTCTAAACGAGGTGCAGGAATGAGCGGAAAAGTACATCAACATGGAAGAAAACTCCCGATTAGGAGAGACCTCAAAGGCCGGGTTTACCTCTCGGGATAAAGACAAGGATTCCAGAAAGAAAAAAGATCGCCATGGAGAGAAAATCAAAAAATACCACAATTACACCCCTCTTCGGGTGTCTCTTGTGGAAGTCTATAGAGAGGTTTGCAACACAGAAAAAATACCACCAGCTCGATCACTCAAAGGCAAAAAAGGAAGAGGAAACTGGGATGAATATTGTGAATACCATCGGATCCGCGGGCACTCACCAATGAGTGTTTTGACTTAAAAAATGTCATAGAAAATCTCGTATGAAAAGGAAAGCTAGATCGATACCTAGCCACCCATGATGATGAACAAAGGAAAAGAAGAAAAGCAGAAGATGTCGGACCAATCACGCGATCATCCCGGACGCCAGAAAGACATGTCCATATGATACACAGCGGATTCGCTGGGGGAAGAATCTCTAAATCATGCCGCAAAAGACATCTCAAAGACGTATATCACGTCGCAGAAAAGGAGGACGCACCCAAAATCCTGGCGATCACTTTTACCAAGGAAGACGCATCCGGCGTCGCATCAGGGCATGACGATCCCATGGTCATCACTATTATACTGGCAAACGCAAATCTTCACTGCACGTTGATAGACCAGGGGAGCTCTGCCGATATCATATTCAAAACCACTTTCGACAAACTCGGCTTGGAAGAAAAAGAACTCAGAGCATATCCGGACAGCCTGTTCGGGCTAGGAGATACCCCAGTTTAACCGATGGAATACATCTCGCTCCACACAACTTTTGGAAAAGGAAGTCAGTTAAGAACACTCAAAATAGATTACATCGTCATCGACGTAAGCTCAGCCTACAATGCCCTAATAGGTCGGGCAACGTTAAATCAGCTCGGCGCAGTAGTCTCGACTCCACATCTATGCATGAAGTTCCCAACTGCATGAGGAATAGCCACGATAAAGGCAGCTCAGAAGATAGCGCACCGCTGTTACAACGAAAGTCTAAACCTCAGAGGCAGAGGAGAAGATTTCCACACAATCAAGCTCGGTGGAGTTCGGAGGCGGGAGGAACTCTGCCCACAACCTGAAGGAGAAATAGAGAAAATCCAGATCAGGAACACCCCGGACCAAACAACCAACATCGGCACACTCCTAAAAGGGGACATAAAAGAATCACTCATACAGTTCCTACGCGACAACGCCGACCTCTTTGCGTGGAAGGCAGCAGACATGCCAGGCATAGATCCCAAAATAATGTGCCACAAGCTAGCAGTCTACCCAATATCTCGGCCGGTACAACAAAGGCGCAGAAAGCTATGACCAAAATGCTCTCAAGCGGTGGAAGACCAGGTACGAGCTCTATTAGAGGCAGGCTTCAAAAGAGAACTCAAATACCCGCTATGGCTTGCTAATGTCATTTTGCTTAAAAAGTCAAATGGGAGGTGGAGAATATGCACCGACTATACCGATCTCAACAAAGCTTGCTCGAAAGATCCTTATCCGCTCCCAAACATCGACGCACTGGTAGATGCCTCCTCCAGATACAAATACCTCTCCTTTATGGACGCATACTCGGGATATAACCAAATCTCAATGTACCCACCCGACCAGGAAAAAACCTCTTTCTTAACCCTAAAGGCAAATTACTGCTACATTGTTATGCCCTTCGGTCTAAAAAATACAGGAGCCACTTACCAAAGATTAATGAACAAAGTTTTTTCGGATCACATCGGAAAGATCATGGAGGTCTATGTAGATGACATGCTAGTGAAGACGCAAAGCGAAGAGATGTTATTATTCGACCTGACACAAGTATTCAACACCATAAGACGACACGGCATGCGACTCAATCCTGTAAAATGTACCTTCGCAGTAGAAGCTGGTAAATTCTTGGGTTTTATGATCACACAGAGAGGAATCGAGGCAAAACCGGACAAATGCAGGGCCATACTTGACATGAAAAGTCTGACTTGTATCAAAGAGGTACAACAACTCAATGGGCAGTTGTCAGCCTTGTCCAGATTCTTGGCTGGATCAGCAATAAGATCTCTCCCCTAAGACGCCACTCTAAGGAAGGGAAAGGAGTTTGAATGGACAGCTGAATGCGAGCAAGCCTTCAAAGACTTCAAAAAATTTATGGGACGGCCACCTATATTAAGTCGGCCACGGGAAAGAGAACCACTCATCTTATACCTCGTAGTGAGAAATCAGGCAATAGCCTTAGCACTGGTCCGAGAAGACAACAGTGGACAACAACCCATATACTTTATCAGCAAAGCGTTACAAGGATCCGAGCAGAACTACTAGAAAATAGAAAAGTTCGCTTACGCTCTCATAATAACATCTCGACGACTTCGCCCATATTTCCAGTCTCACACCATTAAAGTTCGAACCAACCAGCCCATAAAAGGAATCTTACAAAAAATAGACTTGGCAGGCAGAGTCTTGCAATGGGCAGTTGAGTTGTCCGAATTCGACCTTCAATACAAAGCTCGGACGGCCATCAAGTCTCAATATCTGTCCGACTTTATTGCGGAATTTACGAACACACCAGAAATACCCGTATAATGGAATCTATATGTAGATGGCTCCTCAAATAAAACGGGAAGTGGCACATGCGTAATAATTGAAAGCGACCAGGGGACCCAAATCGAACTCTCCCTAAAATTCGGGTTCCCTGTCTCAAACAATCAAGCGGAATATAAAGCACTACTAGCTGGTCTGAAGCTTGCTAGGGAGGTTGGAGCTCAAAAACTTATCATCTTCAGTGATTCACAGGTAGTTACTTCACAAATAACAGGAAGCTACACAGCCAAAGATCACACTATGAAAAAGTTCTTGGACAAAACCAGGGAACAGTTCGAATAAAATGCCCGGGCCGATGCACTGTCAAAACTAGCCAGCACCAAACCAGGAGGCAACAATAAAAGCCTCATACAAGAAACTCTACAGAATTAACTACCTCAGAACAAAAGTTCTCCCCACAAATGAGAAAGAGGCAAAGAGGTTAAAACGAGAAGCACAGTACTACACCCTCAGAAACAATACTCTATACAAAAGAGGGATTTCGATACCACTTCTAAAATGCGTGCTGACTTCCAACACAAAAGATGTCCTAGAAGAAGTACACAGTGGCATCTGTGGCAATCACCTCGGAGCGCAGGCACTCGCCAAAAAAGTACTTTGGGCAGGATTTTATTGGCCAACTCTACAAAAAGAAGCCACAGAATTTGTAAGGACGTGCTCACCATGTCAGAAGCATGCCAACTTTCACACCGCTCCACCAGAGGAACTCATCAGCATAACCTCACCTTGGCCATTCGCAAAATGGGGACTCGATCTCCTTGGCCATTCGAGGCAGAACCCCTGGCCAATGCCACAGCTCAAAGAAGTCATAAATTTCTATATAGAAATATCGTCATAAGGTTTGGAGTTCCATACTCCATCACTACAGACAATGGTACCCAGTTCACAGACGCAGGCTTCAGAAAATTAGCGGCCGACCTGAATATAAAACAACAAATCACATCCGTTGAGCACCCCCAAGCCAATGGGCAAGCTGAAGCTGCTAACAAAGTTATATTAGCAGGGTTAAAACGGAGATTACAGGATGCAAAGGGAGCCTGGGCTGAGGAACTCCCATAGGTTCTATGGGCATATCGAACGACGCCACATTCCACCACAATGGAATCACCCTTCCGATTAGCATAGGGAGTGGAGGCGATGATCCTAGTGGAAGTCGAAGAAGGGTCACCCAGAGTGATCCACTTTAGCGAGAAAGCCAATCACCAACTTCAAAGGGAAGAGCTCGACTTACTTCCGGAAATTCGAGAAAGAGCCCGGATAAGAGAAGAGGCGCTAAAACGACGAATGGCTTCCAGGTATAACCAAAAGGTAATACGACGGACTTTCGCTGAGGATGACCTCATCCTAATATGAAACGACATCGGAACAACTCGACCGGGAGAAGGAAAGTTGGCAGCAAACTGCAAAGGACACTACCGAGTCATAGAAGTGCTGGGAAAGGGCTATTACAGGCTTTCCGAACTCGACGGACGAGTGCTTCCTAGGTCATGGCACGCCTGCAACCTAAGAAGGTACTATAGCTAGGGGTGATAAAAGATCTTGGACAAGGCAGACTTTTTTTCCTGAAAAAAGGTTTTTTAACGAGGCGCCCCACCAAGACTAACAAATCACCCGATTTAGGAAATTAACTCCTCATGAATTTTCATTCTTTCTTAATAAAATTTGTTCAGATTCTCTACAAACGCTCAAGTCATATTATTCTAAAAACATTCATCGCTCGATTATAAAGCTACAGATCGACGAAAAGTGAAAACTGAATTCACTGCGCGGTCACGAAAAAAACGAGGGTTAAAACCCAAAATCTACAAAATCAGCATAGATAAAAACAGAATAATGCAAGAAGTTATAGAAAGTAATCCATAGAAAGGACCTGATGAGGTCCTAATAAAATGAATTGCTATAAAATAACTTAAAGACTAGCCGACACAAAAGTCAGACCAGCCACAACAACTCAAGTTATAAGTAAAGCCCTGGAAAGAGGTCTGGCCAACCCTATAAAAGAGGATTACTATAACTTCGAAGAGCCTGACATGAGGAAGTCAGACTCCTACAAAAAAGTTACAAAAGATAATCCTTGAAAGAGATCTGAAACAAGGTCTAAGAAAGAGGATTATCAAGTAACTCGACAAGGCCCAACGTGACAAAGTCGGCCTGGAAAGATAAGTTACAAAAGATAATCCCTAAAAGAGATCTGAAACAAGGTCCAAGAAAGAGGATTATCAAGTAACTCGACAGGGCCCGACGTGACAAAGACGGCCCGGAAAGATCAACTGAGAGAATCAACCAACAGAGGGGAGATAACTCGACCCGAAAGACCTCGACCTGACCAAAATTGATCTATAAAGTATTCTATCAAAGAATACTCAAACAAACAACTAGCCTCAAAAGGGACACATCAATTAAGGAACAAAGGCAATCGAAAGAGGTCGGATAAAAACCACTCCGAAGATTCCAGGCAAAGTGCTAAAGAAAGCTGCAAGCAAGCATATCACAAAGAAACAAGGCAGTTACCGTAAAACCAGACTCAAGAGGCCGCTTGAAACCGACCCCAAGAGCAAGAGAAACTATTTTGTTTTTCAAAATAAAGTTGCTAAAGTAGCAACTGGAGCATCCAAAGTCAGAGATCACAAACTTACAAAAGTAAAGAGTTCAAAAGCCCACAAAAACCGGGCTATACATAAGCATATCAGAAAAGTTATAGAGGATCCAAAGGCTTCCCAGTAGCAGCATCTTGGGGAGAAGGAGGGCGAGTCTGAAGGGGAACTGCGTCCACTGTCCCGTCATCCCGGATCAAAATCTGGACATTGATAAACCCCGTTTTGAGGGTTTGTCTTGTATTGATTTTAAGAGATTTTAATACCTTTTACCCTCACTTATTCAATGAATTAGCATAGTTTTGTGAGTGTCTCATTATTTGTGCTTAGATGTGAAAACATGCTTTCTAGACCATAAAGTAGCTAAATTCAATTCACCTTTGATTCCACTAGATGCCTTGATATGTTTGTTAGTGATTTCAGATTGAAAAGGCTAGGAATAGATCAAAGGAGTGAAGAGGAAAGCATGCAAAGTGGAGAAATCATGAAAAGTCAAAGAAGTTGAGTCGCCCATGGACGCGCACGCGCACCTGGCGCTTGCACGCACCTTGCGAATTACCCCATGGACGCGTACGCGTGCTGTGCACGTACGCGTCGGTGCTGGTTTATGATTTTTTAATGAAAACGTGACCAACGAATTCTCAAGGGTTGTGGGGACCAATCTCAACCAACTTTGGCACCAAAGATGCTATTTAAAGCCAAGGATTGAAGAGCAAAGGGACATTATTTCATTTTTCACTCATTAGGATTAGTTTAGAGGTAGCTTCTAGAGAGAGAAGCTCTCTCTTCTCTCTAGAATTAGGATTAGGATTAGGTTTAGTTCTTAGATCTATGTTTCCATTCATTCATTCTTCTACTTCTACTCTTCAATTCATTGTAGTTACATTCATTCTTCTTCCATTCTTTTATTGTAATTTCCTTTGTGTTGTTCTTATGTTTTGTTGTAGATCTACTATTGTTCCTTCCATTTTCTTTCAATTCAATAAGAGGTAATTCATAATAATTGTTCTTCTTTACTTTTCTATTGTTGATCTCTTGCCTTTATAGTTAGATCTCTCTTTAATTCTTGCAATTTATGTTGTTTACTTTTATTGCCTTTTATGTGTTTGTTGAAATGCCACTTCTAGATATAGTATAGATTTTGTTCCTCTTGGCCTAGGTAGAGTAATTAGTGACACTTGAGTTATCTAATTCCTTTGTTGATTGGTAATCGGAGAGATTGCTAATTGGTTTGGAGTGCACTAAAGCTAGTCTTTCCTTGGGAGTTGGCTAGGACTTGTGGCTCAAGTCAATTCATCCACTTGACTTTCCTTTATTTAGTAAAGGTTAACTAAGTGGTAGCAATGAACAATTCTCATCACAATTGAGAAGGATAACTAGGATAGGACTTCTAATTTTCATACCATGCCAAGAGCCTTTTATAGTTGTTAGTTTATTCTCATTGCCATTTACTTTCCATGCTTCTTATCCAAAACCCCAAAAACACATTTCTAACCAATAACAAGACACTTTGTTGTAATTCCTAGGGAGAACGACCCGAGGTTTGAATACATCGGTTTATAAATTTTAGGGGTTTGTACTAGTGACAAACAACTTTTTGTATGAAAGGATTATTGTTTGGTTTAGGAACTATACTTTACAACGAGATTTCATTAGTGAAATTCTAAACCGTCAAAAATCCAATCATCAAAATGGCGCCGTTGCCAGGGAATTGCAATGGTGTTATGTTATTGGTTATTGTATATATGTGAATATTGTGAATAGCTTGATTTTTTTTGGATTGCTTGCTAGTTAGGACTTTGTTTCATTATTTCTTAGTAGTTTTTGTTTTTATTTTCTCTTTTCACCATGAATTCTCATTTTGGCTATGAGTGTGATTACAACTATGTTGTAGGAAGTGGAGATTACAATGAAGATGTGTATCAAGGATGGAACAATCAAAGGTGGGAGGAGCCATATGCATATGATCAATCTTCATGGCAACAACCTCCACCAATGCACTATGAAGAAGAGTCATTCTATGATGCATATCAATCCAATGGCTATGGTGAATCTCCTTGTGACTTTCAAGAACCACCACCATATGCCTATGATCGATATCCTCAACATAACTCTCAACCATACTCACAAGCCCCTTATTGCCAACCACCTTCATATGACCCTAATCCATATCCATCACACCAACCAACTTTTGAGCCATATGAGCCATATATGGAACCACCACAATATCAACCCTTTCAAGAGCCAAATTCATATCATGACCAAGATGAACCATCTCCGTTATATGAAAATTTCCAACCACAAGATGAATACTACTTTCCACCACAACCTCCCATGGAAGAATATTCACGTCCATTGATCCAAGAGCAATATGATCCTAATCATGATATCCAAGCGGAACAAGAGTCAAGGGATCGTCTCAAGGAAGTATTTGACCAATTTCAAGCAACCATGGAGCATGTTGTGCAACAAGTGGAAAAAGTGGAGAATGTTGAACCACCACACCCTAATCATGATGAACCACCTTCCTATTATGAACCCTTCCCCCAAAATGATGAACCCTTCCATCCACCCCAACCTCTAATGGATGAAACTCTTGGTGTTCTTCTTCAAGGACAAAAAGAGATGACAAGGGATGTGCAATAAATCATGACCGCCTTGGATGAGGTGGTAAACCGGCTAGCATCCCAACTTTTGGACACTCAAGGAACTCCCATGGATACATGTGGAGAATCTAAGGAAGAGCATAGCATGAAGGAGAGATGGAAACTCCGGTGGAAAAGGAGGAAGGCTACTTTGTGTTAGAACAATTGGAGGAACCTATGACCATTGAAGAAGAGGAAGAAGTGGTTGAAGACTTAGGAGATGCGGAACCCCCTTGGGAACCTAGAGTTGAACAAAACCCCTCCAAGAAGATTGAAGTTGATGTTGAGGAGGAATGTGCACAACCTCCAAGGCATATTCCATATGAAGACTTGGAAGGAATAGAGCAAGATTTGAGTTCCCGTGGTAATAAATATCATGCATCCAATCTTCTTGGTGAAGAATCCTTTGAATTTGAAGAACCTTCTCCCAATGAATTTGAAAGTGATGTGGAGGTAGATTTCTCTCAACCTCCCATTTATGACTTGAGTGATGGAGAAGAGTTAGATGAAGTTGATGAACAAAGGATTGAGAATGAAGAAGTTTATGAAGAGGTGGAGATTGACAAAGAAGTAAACAAGGGAGTAGAGCTTGCAAGCACATTGGAGATACCTCTCCCCAAGCCACCACCATCCATTCTCTCATTCAAGTGGGTAAATTCCTTATACTTAAGCTTTGTTATTCCCCTTGAATATGGTTTGCTTGAGACGGATGGTCAACTTAGAAAAATTAGTGGCTTTAATAGTAAAAAGGAGATTGTTAGTGGTTGGAAGCATCATTCTAGGTTCATTATGGTCACATGTCCAAAGCTTGATAGCAAAGGTTGGTGTATAACTAGAGTACATGGGTCTAGAAGGATGTTTGGTCACTTTGTTAAGAATTCATCTTGCTCACCACCCACATGGATTAATGATAATGAACATGGAGTTGGGTGTGAAGACAAAATATGGGATCCGGGAACACATAAGGATCAACATTGGGAGCCCATGGTTTGTGAAGAACTCCATCAAAGCTTGGAGATATTAATCTTGAATGATGGAGCTTATTGGAAGTGCAAGCATTGGTGGAAGTTCCAAGATGAGTACAAGCACAAGCCACCTTGAGAGAAGCTCCCCATAAGTCCAACTTAAGGACAATACATAAAAGTGCTAGGTGGGAGACACCCCACCTTGGTAAAATCTTTTCCTTTTCTCTTTTGTAAATATTTGGTAGAATTAGTCTAATTTCATGTTTTGTTTAGTTAGTTGAGTATATTTGGTAGTTTAGTATGTTAAATAATGTTTTATGTTGTTTTGGTAGCTGATTGGAGGTTTGGAATGCTTGGATTGGTGCAAAAACATAGCAAAAATTTTTGAAAAACAAAGCACCTTCCACGCGTACGCGCACTATACGCGTACGCGTGCATCAAGCATTTTCGACCATTCACGCGCGTGTGCCATGCGTGCGTACGCGTGGATTGAGAAGTTCCACATTCCATACATTTTCCAGAGAGTTATGCCTACGCCACCCCAACGTTGTGCCTTTGGCACAACCCCACTCATGCATACGCATACATGACGCGTACGCGCCACTCTCGAAATAAGCCATCGACGCGCGCGCACCATGTGCGCGTACGCGCAGATCCCCTTTTCTCAACACTTCTCTTTTCTTCCCCTCTTTCCATTTCGTTCCTTCCCCTTTCTTCTTCCCTTCTTCTACCCCTCATCCAACACTTCCAAACACCATTGATAACCATTTATTTTAGTTAGTTAATTAGTTAGTTGGTTAGTTAATTATTTAGTTTTAGTTTAGTTTTCATTTTATTTTCTCTCTTTTCATCATAAGTGTTGGATTATTGACTTTGTTTACTATACATTGTTGCCCTTTATTGCCTAAATGCTATTTTAGCATGAATGCTTTTAGATAATCTTTGTTGGATTCTATGATTGAGGTTATATTTTGCTACTTGGGTTTGAGTTTTTCATGCTTACCTTTTGAAAAATACCAAGTGATGAGAATTGCCTTTGAGCTTGTAACTCTTTTGAATTGCATGTTGTAGCTAGCCACCATGTGGTTTGAGCCTTATTCTTCAATTCGGCAACCTCTTGATGGATGATGTTGTGCATTTACCTTAATGCATTGTGTTTCATGATCATATGCATCCATATACTTTAGCTTGAATGCTTTCATGCTTCTCTAATGCTTGTTTTACCTTACAAGTTCACTTAAAGCATCTCAAGCATACTAGAATGAGTAAAGTACATGCTTCTTTTGTGACATAGCTTTTATACTAATGTGTGTTCTAAAAGGCGCCTAATTTAGAATTCACACACTTATTTGTCATTAATGTCACACTAATTCACTCACTCATTTCTAGTGATTTACCTCATTCCAACAATGTATGCTTCCTTGCTTTTATATCTTCTCATCTTATGGTGTTATATTTTTGTTTTTCATGAACAATGCACCACAAGAAAACATGGAAGCGGGAGAAAAAACACGCAGCAATCTGGAGACTCGCCGTAACCCCTTGCTCATCCTTCAATGCACCAAGGATGGTGCAAACTTTTAAGTGTGGGGAGGTCGTCCGACTGATCGGCGATTTTGGGTGACGAATTTCTAATTCCAACACTTTTGCATTTCATTTTAGGTTTTTAGGATTTTTACTTGCATTTTCTTATTTTTGCATATGTATACACAATAAGCTTAGTCAAAATAATGAAATTTTTCAAGATTTCATTAAACTTGCTTGAATTATATATCTTGTGGAACATGAATTTTGAGCTAAGAACACAAGCAAGTGAGTTGAGCCTAATAGTGTGGTTACATCTTATAACCACTTATTTTCCTTTCTTGTGTGCATTATTCTCTTCCTATGATTGTAATCTTTGATTTGTTTGATTCTTTATGTCCATTATTTTGTGTATTCATGCATTTATATGATTGAGGCCATCATTTCATTAGCTCACTTACCCAAATGGCCTTACCTTTTATCTTCCATTGTTAGCCAATTTGAGCCTACGCTTAACCCACTTGTTCTTATTTTAGTGCATTACAAGCCTTAAAGCGGAAAACAATAAATGTCCTTATTTGGATCTTTGATTAGCTTAGGCTAGTGTGTGTGAGTATCATTCAAGTGGGGGAACCTTGGGACATTAGGTGAATAAAAAGGTAGTTTTGTATTATTATTGGAAATATTGGGAATTGGGTACATACTCATGTATTGATCAAATGTAAAGCCTTATGCATTGAGGTTCTTGTATATAGAAAGAAAAAAATGAGAAAAACAAAAGAAAAAGAAAAGAAAAAAAATATGGAAAAGAAAAAAAATAGAAAAAGAAAGAAAAAAAGAAGCAAAATAATAAAAAGGGGACAAAATGCCCCAAAGCGAAGCTCAATAAGATCAATGCATAAGTGTTGTGAAATGAAAAAGAAAATGCATGAGTATGTGAAAAGGTGAAAAATGGGTAGTTAGGCTAGCTTTGAAATTGTATAGGATGTCATAGGTTAGGTGGGAAGTTTAAGCTTATCAAAGATTCAAATTTCAAGCTCACTTAACCATATATGCATCATACCTTGACCCTAGCCCCATTACAACCAAAGAAAAGACCTCATGATACTTGTATGCATGCATGAAATATATGTCGATTGTTAGAAGAAAAACAAATCTTAGAAAGCATGATTAGGAGAGAATTGAGAGAATCAACCCTAAACACTTGAGCGAATAGAGTGCAAACACTACCGGTGAGGGTTTGATGCTCAATTACATGTTTTCACCTATGATCATAATTTTCATGCAAGTTTGTAAAAATATTTAATAACTCAATTCAATTGTGGATTAGGCTTGCCAGCCTTTAGCCCTTGTGTATATATGCTTCTTGGGGATTGATTTATTTTGACCAAACAATTGCATTCATTTAGATAGTTGCATATAGGTAGATTGCATTTAGTTAGTTCCATTGAATAAATGCCATACCCTTTACTTCATTCTTGGTTTAAGCATGAGGACATGCTTGGTTTAAGTGTGGGGAGGTTGATAAACCCCCGTTTTGACGGTTTGTCTTGTATTGATTTTAAGAGATTTTAATATCTTTTACCCTCATTTATTCAATGAATTAGCATAGTTTTGTGATTGTCTCCTTATTTGTGCTTAGATGTGAAAACATGCTTTCTAGACCTTAAAGTAGCTAAATTCAATTCACCTTTGATTCCACTAGATGCCTTGATATGTTTGTTAGTGATTTCAGATTGAAAAGGCTAGGAATGGATCAAAGGAGTGAAGAGGAAAGCATGCAAAGTGGAGAAATCATGAAAAGTCAAAGAAGTTGAGCTCGCCCATGGACGCGCACGCGCACCTGGCGCTTGCGGGCACCTTGCGAATTACCCCATGGATGCGTACGCGTGCTGTGCGCATACGCGTCGGTGCTGGTTTATGATTTTTTAATGAAAACGTGACCAACGAATTCTCAAGGGTTGTGGGGCCCAATCCCAACCAACTTTGGCACCAAAGATGCTATTTAAAGCCAAGGATTGAAGAGCAAAGGGACATTAGTTCATTTTTCACTCATTAGGATTAATTTAGAGGTAGTTTCTAGAGAGAGAAGCTCTCTCTTCTCTCTAGAATTAGGATTAGGATTAGGTTTAGTTCTTAGATCTAGGTTTCCATTCATTCATTCTTCTACTTCTAGTCTTCAATTCATCGTAGTTACATTCATTCTTCTTCCATTCTTTTATTGTAATTTCCTTTGTGTTGTTCTTATGTTTTGTTGTAGATCTACTATTGTTCCTTCCATTTTCTTTCAATTCAATAAGAGGTAATTCATAATAATTGTTCTTCTTTGCTTTTCTATTGTTGATCTCTTGCCTTTATAGTTAGATTTCTCTTTAATTCTTGCAATTTATGTTGTTTACTTTTATTGCCTTTTATGTGTTTGTTGAAATGCCTCTTCTAGATATAGTATATATTTTGTTCCTCTTGGCCTAGGTAGAGTAATTAGTGACACTTGAGTTATCTAATTCCTTTGTGGATTGGTAATTAGAGAGATTGCTAATTGGTTTGGAGTGCACTAAAGCTAGTCTTTCCTTGGGAGTTGGCTAGGACTTGTGGCTCAAGTCAATTCATCCACTTGACTTTCCTTTATTTAGTAAGGGTTAACTAAGTGGTAGGAATGAACAATTCTCATCACAATTGAGAAGGATAACTAGGATAGGACTTCTAATTTTCATATCTTGCCAAGAGCCTTTTATAGTTGTTAGTTTATTCTCATTGCCATTTACTTTCTATGCTTCTTATTCAAAACCCCAAAAACACATTTCTAACCAATAACAAGACACTTTGTTGTAATTCCTAGGGAGAACAACCCGAGGTTTGAATACTTCGGTTATTAATTTTAGGGGTTTGTTACTTGTGACAAACAATCTTTTGTATGAAAGGATTATTGTTGGTTTAGAAACTATACTTGCAATGAGAACTCATTTGTGAAATTCTAAACCGTCAAAAATCCAATCATCAGACGTCTGGATCAGATTCCGGCTGTGTAGCTTCAACTGCCAAGGTTGAGGAAGGCGGGACAACAGAGGCTTTGGCAGAAGTGACTGGAGGAGGGACGACATCATCATCATCATCGGGATCGTCAGGGACAATCTTACCATCATTCACAACATTATCCAAGCTAAATAAGGCAAGATCAGCTCCCGGGGCGATAACTCGAACTTGCTCTTTCAGATTCTCATAGGCCGTAGTAACACTACCTACGAGATGACTTTGATGTTCAGAGTAATCGGCCTGAACAGATTCCAACCTACTCCTGATCTCCATCACCTCTCTATAGGTAGTAACATAGCTATCCTTGTATTTTTGAGCCGTATCCTCGGCCAATTGCGTGGCAGTCGCCAGGCCAACAGCCCGGGCCTTCTCCCCCTTCAGCTCTTTTTTCAGCTCGGCCACTTACACCTCGAGCTCCTCCTTCAAACCTTAATTCGATCAAATTCTGATTTCGCCTCCTCCATAAAAGCCTTGGTAGCATGAATAGGAAGATCTTGAGCAATTCGGTATAAAGCCACTCCTATGTGTGCCAGAGTAATACCACTCTGAGTAACAAATTCTAAATGACAAAGAATGGATACATCGTCGGTAGGCATGACACCATAAGGAGCAATTTATTGGTCTACAATCCCAACCGCATCAAAATCTGGAGCACCAAGATTAAATGGCTCGACAGTTTGAGGTCTTTTTGGAGGAGGAGTAACTGAAAGAGCAGAGGTAAGCACTGAAGACGAAGGCGGGTCAACCAAACAAACCCGGGGAGTCAAGATCATTGATGAGCGGATAATTTATACGCTTTTTGGCATTGTTTTTAGGTAGTTTTTAGTAAGTTTAAGCTACTTTCAGGGATGTTTTCATTATTTTTTATGTTAAATTCACATTTCTGGACTTTACTATGAGTTTGTGTGTTTTTCTGTGATTTCAGGTAATTTCTGACAGAAATTGAGGGACTTGAGCAAAACTCTGATAGGAGGCTGACAAAGGACTGTTGATGCTATTGGAATCTGACCTCCCTGCACTCAAAATGGATTTTCTGGAGCTACAGAATTCCAAATGGCGCGCTCTCAATGGCGTTGGAAAGTAGACATCCAGAGCTTTTCAGCAAAATATAATAGTCCATACGTTATTCGGGAATTGACGATGTAAAGTGGCGCTCAACGCCAAGTACATGCTGCTGTCTGGAGTTAAACGCCAGAAACACGTCACAACCCGGAGTTGAACGCCCAAAACACGTTATAACTTGGCGTTCAACTCTAAGAGAAGCCTCAGCTCGTGGATAGATCAAGCTCAGCCCAAACATACACCAAGTGGGCCCCGGAAGTGGATTTATGCATCAATTACTTACTCATGTAAACCCTAGTAGCTAGTTTAGTATAAATAAGACTTTTTACTAGTGTATTAGTCATCTTTTGACCATTCGGTCTTTTGATCACCTTCATGGGGCTGGCCATTCCGCCATGCCTGAACCTTTCACTTATGTATTTTCAACGGTGGAGTTTCTACACACCATAGATTAAGGGTGTGGAGCTCTGCTGTACCTCAAGTTTCAATACAATTATTATTATTTTCCATTCAATTCTCTTTTATTCTTATTCCAAGATATATGTTGCACAACAACTTGATGAATGTAATGATCCGTGACACTCATCATCATTCTCACCTATGAACGCACGTGACTGACAACCACTTCCGTTCTACTCTAGGCCGGGCGCATATCTCTTAGATTCCCCAACAGAATCTTCGTGGTATAAGCTAGATAGATGGCGGCATTCATGGGAATCCGGAAAGTCTAACCTTGTCTGTGGTATTCCGAGTAGGATTCCAGGAATATGGAAAGTCTAACCTTGTCTGTGGTATTCCGAGTAAGATTCCGGTATTGAATGACTGTGACGAGCTTCAAACTCCTGAAGGCTGGGCGTTAGTGACAGACTCAAAAGAATCAATGGATTCTATTCCAACCTGATTGAGAACCGACAGATGATTAGCCGTGCTGTGATAGAGCATTTGGACCATTTTCACTGAGAGGATGGGATGTAGCCATTGTCAAGGGTGATGCCTCCAGACGATTAGCCATGCAGTGACAGCGCATAGGACCATTTTCCCGAGAGGATGAAAAGTAGCCATTGACGACAGTGATGCCCTACATACAGCTTGCCATGGAAAGGAGTAAAAAGGATTGGATGAAAACAATAGGAAAACAGAGATTCGAGAGGATTCTAGCATCTCCACACGCCTATCTGAAATCCCCACCATTAATTTACATAAGTATTTCTATCTTAGTTTATTTATCTTTATTTTCTATTTATTCCATTAATCAAATTTAAACCAATAATCCAATTATACTTGAATCTGCCTGACTGAGATTTACAAGGTGACCATAGCTTGCTTCATACCAACAATCTCTGTGGGATCGACCCTTACTCACGTAAGGTATTACTTGGACGACCCAGTACACTTGCTGGTTAAGATGAACGGAGTTGTGTCCACACATAATCAATAGCCATTAAATAAATCTCATGCAAATACAAAGAGGTTCACAATTTCGTCCACCAAGTTTTTGGCGCCGTTGCCGGGGATTGTTCGAGTATGGACAACTGACGGTTCATCTTGTTGCTCAGATTAGGTAATTTTCTTTTCAAAATTTTTTCAAAAATCTTTTTCAAAATTTTCTTTTTTTTCGTTTTTCCAAAAATATTTTCGAAAAAATTAATAAAAAGAAAATTTTTATGTTTCTTGTTTGAGTCTTGAGTCAATTTTTAAGTTTGGTGTCAATTGCATGCTTTAAAAATTTTTTCTTGCAATTTTCGAAAATTTCATGCATTCATAGTGTTCTTCATGATCTTCAAGTTGTTCTTGGTAAGTCTTCTTGTTTGATCTTGATATTTTCTTGTTTTGTGTTGTTTGTTGTTTTTCATATGCATTTTTCGCTTGTTAGAGTCCATGCATTAAAGATTTCTAAGTTTGGTGTCTTGCATGTTTTTTTGCATCAAAATTTTTTTTAAAATTATGTTCTTGATGTTCATCATGATCTTAAAAGTGTTCTTGGTGTTCATCTTGACATTCATAGTGTTCTTGCATGCATCATGAGTTTTGATTCATAATTTTCATGTTGCGAGTCATTTTTGTGTTTTTCTCTCTCCTCATTAAAAATTCAAAAAAATAAAAAAAAAATATATTTTCCTTATTTTTCTCATAATTTTCGAAAATTTGAGTTGACTTAGTCAAAAAATTTTAAAATTAGTTATTTCTTACAAGTCAAGTCAAATTTTCAAAATTTAAAAATCTTATCTTTTCAAAATCTTTTTCAAAAAAATCATATCTTTTCCAATTTTCCTCTTTTTCGAAAATTTCAAAAATCTTTTTCAAAATATTTTCAAAATCTTTTTCTTATCTTTATATCATATTTTCGAAAATTTACTAACAATTAATGTGATTGATTCAAAAATTTGAAGTTTGTTACTTTCTTATTAAGAAAGGTTCAATCTTTAAGTTCTAGAATCTTATCTTGTAGTTTCTTGTTAGTGAAGTAAGTAATTTTAAATTTAAAAATTAAAATCTTTTTTTTTATCTTTTTATCTTATCTTTTTATCTTTTTCAAAATTTTATCTTTTTCAAATTTGATTTCAAAATATCTTATCCAACTTCTTATCTTCTTATCTTTTTCAAATTTGACTTTAATATCTTTTTCAACTAACTATTTGACTTTTTGTTTGTTTCTTATCTTTTTTAAAACCAACTAACTACTTTTCCCTCTCTAATTTTCGAAAATATCTCATCTCTTTTTCAAAAATTATTTTTAATTAATTAATTGTTTCAAATTTTAATTTTAATTTTATTTCTTCCTTTAATTTTCAAAATTACTAACCCATTTTTTAAAATTATTTTTGAATTTTCTATATCCTCTCTCTTATTCTATTTAATTAATTATTTACCAACACCTCTCTTCATCTAAAAATCCGAACCCAATCTATCACTTGTGTTTGGATTCTTCACTTTTCTTTCTTCTATCCCCTTCTTTTTCTGCTAACATAAAGGAATCTCTATACTGTGACATAGAGGATTCCTCTTTCTTTTCTTGTTTTCTTCTCTTTCATATGAGCAGGAACAAGGACAAAAGCACTCTTGTTGAAGCTGATCCGGAACCTGAAAGGACTTTGAAGAGGAAACTAAGAGAAGCTAAATTACAACAATCCAGAAGTAACCTTTCAGAAATTTTCGAACAAGAGAAGGAGATGGCAGCCGAACCTAATAATGATAATGCAAGAAGGATGCTTGGTGACTTTACAAAGCCAACGTCCAAGTTTGATGGAAGAAGCATCTCCATCCCTGCCATTTGAGCCAATAACTTTGAGCTGAAACCTCAGCTAGTTGCCTTAATGCAACAAAACTACAAGTTTTATGGACTTCCATCTGAAGATCCTTATCAGTTTTTAACTGAGTTCTTGCAGATCTGTGAGACTGTAAAGACGAATGGAGTTGATCCTGAAGTCTACAGACTCATGCTTTTCCCTTTTGCTGTAAGAGACAGAGCTAGAATATGGTTGGATTCACAACCTACGGATAGCCTGGACTCCTGGGATAAGCTGGTCACAGCCTTCTTGGATAAATTCTTTCCTCCTCAAAGCTGAGCAAGCTAAGAGTGGATGTTCAAACCTTCAAACAAAAAGATGGTGAATCCCTCTATGAAGCTTGGGAAAGATACAAGCAGTTGACCAAAAGGTGTCCATCTGACATGTTTTCAGAATGGACCATATTAGATATATTCTATTATGGTCTATCTGAATTTTCGAAAATGTCATTGGATCATTCTGCAGGTGGATCAATTCACCTAAAGAAAATACCTGCAGAAGCTCAAGAACTTATTGACATGGTTGCAAATAACCAATTTATGTATACTTCTGAGAGGAATTCCGTGAATAATGGGACACCTCAGAGGAAGGGAGTTCTTGAGATTGATGCTCTGAATGCCATATTGGCTCAGAACAAAGTGTTGACTCAGCAAGTCAACATGATCTCTCAAAGTCTGAATAGATGGCAAAATACATCCAACAGTACTAAAGAGGCAGCTTCTGAAGAAGCTTATGATCCTGAAAACCCTGCAATAGCAGAGGTAAATTACATAGGTGAACCTTATTGAAACACCTATAATTCATCATGGAGAAATCATCGAAATTTCTCATGGAAGGATCAACAAAAGCCTCAACAAGGCTTTAACAATGGTGGACGCAATAGGCTGAGCAATAGCAAGCCTTTTCCATCATCTTCTCAGCAACAGATAGAGAATTCTGAACAAAACACTTCTAATTTAGCCAATCTAGTCTCTGATCTGTCAAAGGCCACTTTCAGTTTCAAGAGTGAAACAAGATCCTCCATCAGAAATCTGGAAGCACAAGTGGGCCAGCTGAGTAAGAAAGTCATTGAAACTCCTCCCAGTATTCTCCCAAGCAATACAGAAGAAAATCCAAAAGGAGAATGCAAGGCCATTGATATAATCAATATGGCCGAATGCACAAGGGAGGAGGAGGACGAAAATCCTAGTGAGGAAGACCTCCTGGGACGTCCCTCAAGCGAGAAGGAGTTTCCTATTAAGGATCCAAAGGAATCTGAGGCTCATATAGAGACCATAGAGATTCCATTAAATCTCCTTCTGCCATTCATGAGCTCTGAAGACTATTCTTCCTCTGATGAGGATGAAGATGTGACTGGAGAGCAAGTTGCTCAATATTTAGGAGCTATCATGAAGCTGAATGCCAAGTTGTTTGGTAATGAGACTTGGGAAAGTGAACCTCCCTTGCTCATTAATGAACTAGATACCTGGATTCAGCAAACTCTACCTCAAAAGAAACAAGATCCGGGCAAGTTTTTGATACCTTATACCATAGGCACCATGTCCTTTGCAAAAGCTCTGTGTGATCTGGGGTCAGGGATAAATCTTATGCCACTCTCTGTAATGGAGAAGCCGGGGATCATTGAGGTACAACCTGCCTTGTTCTCATTACAATTGGCAGACAAGTCATTGAGACAAGCTTATGGAATAGTGGAGGATGTGTTAGTAAAGGTTGAAGGCCTTTACATCCCTGCTGATTTCATAATCTTAGACACTAGGAAGGAAGAGGATGAATGCATCATCCTTGGAAGACCTTTCCTAGCCACAGCAGGGGCTGTGATAGATGTCAACAGAGGTAAATTAGTCCTTCAATTGAATGGGGACTACCTTGTGTTTAAGGCACATGGCTATCCCTCTGTGACAAAAGAGAGTAAGCATGAAGAGCTTCTCTCAGTTCAGAGTCAAAGAGAGCCCCCACAGTCAAACTCTAAGTTTGGTGTTGGGAGGCCACAACCAAACTCTAAGTTTGGTGTTAAGACCCCATATCCAAACTCTAAGTTTGGTGTTGGGACTATACAACATTGACCTGATCACCTTTGTGGCTCCATGAGAGCCCAATGTCAAGCTATTGACATTAAAGAAGCGCTTGTTGGGAGGCAACCCAATTTTATTTATCTAATTTTTATTTTATTCTATTTTATTGTTATTTTGTGTTTTATTAGGTACATGATCATGTGGAGTCACGAAAAAAATATAAAAATTAAAAATAGAATCAAAAACAGCAGAAGAAAAGTCACACCCTGGAGGAAGCACAGACTAGCGTTCAACGCCAGTAAGAAGCATCTGGCTGGCGTTCAACGCCAGAACAGAGCATGAATCTGGCGCTGAATGCCAGAAACAAGCAACATTCTGGCATTTGAACGCCAGGAATGTGCCTAGAGGAAAAGCTGGCGCTGAACGCCAGTAACAAGCATGAAACTGGCGTTCAACGCCAGAAACATGTTACATGTGGGCGTTGAACGCCCAGAATGTGCACCAATTGGTGTTTAAACGCCAGAATGGTGTGCAAAGGCATTTTACATGCCCATTTGGTGCAGGGATGGAATTCCTTGACACCTCAGGACCTGTGGACCCCACAGGATCCCCACATACTATATTCCCACCTTACCTCCTAATCCTATTTTACTCTTCCCCATGTCACACTTCCCAAAACCCTTCACCAATCACCTCAATCTCTCTTTCCAATTACCCTCTTCACCATTCACATCCATCCACTCTTCCCCATAAACCCCACCTACCTTCCAAATTCAAATTTTCTTTCCCACCCAATCCCACCCTAAATGGCCGAACCTCCCCTCTCCCCTTTCCCTATATATACCCTTCCATTCCACTTCATTTTCACACAACACAACCCCCTCTTCTATACCTTGGCCGAACCTACACTTACCCTTCTCCTCTATATTCTCTTCTTCTTCTTCTTCTCTTCTTTCTTTTCTTGCTCGAGGGCGAGCAATATTTTAAGTTTGGTGTGGTAAAAGCATAAGCTTCAAAGGAAAAAGTGAGATGCCAAAACTATTCAAAAGCAAAAAGCTACAAGTCCCGCTCATCTAATTATAATTAATATTCATTGATATTCTGGAATTTATAGTATATTCTCTTCTTTTTATCCTAATTGATTTTCGGTTGCTTGGGGACAAGCAACAATTTAAGTTTGGTGTTGTGACGAGCGGATAATTTATACGCTTTTTGGCATTGTTTTTAGGTAGTTTTTAGTAAGTTTAAGCTACTTTCAGGGATGTTTTCATTAGTTTTTATGTTAAATTCACATTTCTGGACTTTACTATGAGTTTGTGTGTTTTTCTGTGATTTTAGGTAATTTCTGGCTGAAATTGAGGGACTTGAGCAAAACTCTGATAGGAGGCTAACAAAGGACTGCTGATGCTGTTGGAATCTGACCTCCCTGCACTCAAAATAGATTTTCTGGAGCTACAGAACTCCAAATGGCTCGCTCTCAACGGCGTTGGAAAGTAGACATCCAGAGCGTTCCAGCAATATATAATAGTCCATACGTTATTCGGGAATTGACGACGTAAAGTGGCGCTCAACGCCAAGTACATGCTGCTGTCTGGATTTAAACGCCAGAAACACGTCACAACCCGGAGTTGAACGCCCAAAACACGTTATAACTTGGCGTTCAACTCCAAGAGAAGCCTCCGCTCGTGGATAGATCAAGCTCAGCCCAAACATACACCAAGTGGGCCCCGGAAGTGGATTTATGCATCAATTAGTTACTCATGTAAACCCTAGTAGCTAGTTTAGTATAAATAAGACTTTTTACTAGTGTATTAGTCATCTTTTGACCATTCGGTCTTTTGATCACCTTCATGAGGCTGGCCATTCAGCCATGCCTAACCTTTCACTTATGTATTTTCAACGGTAGAGTTTCTACACACCATAGATTAAGGGTGTGGAGCTCTACTGTACCTCAAGTTTCAATACAATTATTATTATTTTCCATTCAATTCTCTTTTATTCTTATTCCAAGATATACGTTGCACAACAACTTGATGAATGTGATGATCCGTGACACTCATCATCATTCTCACCTATGAACGCACGTGACTGACAACCACTTCCGTTCTACTCTAGGCCGGGCGCATATCTCTTAGATTCCCCAACAGAATCTTCATGGTATAAGCTAGATAGATGGCGGCATTCATGGGAATCCGGAAAGTCTAACCTTGTCTGTGGTATTCCGAGTAGGATTCCGGGAATCTGGAAAGTCTAACCTTGTCTGTGGTATTCCGAGTAAGATTCTGGTATTGAATGACTGTGACGAGCTTCAAACTCCTGAAGGCTGGGCATTAGTGACAGACGCAAAAGAATCAATGGATTCTATTCCAACCTGATTGAGAACCGACAGATGATTAGCCGTGCTGTGACAGAGCATTTGGACCATTTTCACTGAGAGGATGGGATGTAGCCATTGTCAAGGGTGATGCCTCCAGACGATTAGCCATGCAGTGACAGCGCATAGGACCATTTTCCCGAGAGGATGAAAAGTAGCCATTGACGACGGTGATGCCCTACATACAGCTTGCCATGGAAAGGAGTAAGAAGGATTGGATGAAAACAATAGGAAAACAGAGATTCGAGAGGATTCTAGCATCTCCACACGCCTATCTGAAATCCCCACCATTAATTTACATAAGTATTTCTATCTTAGTTTATTTATCTTTATTTTCTATTTATTCCATTAATCAAATTTAAACCAATAATCCAATTATACTTGAATCCGCCTGACTGAGATTTACAAGGTGACCATAGCTTGCTTCAAACCGACAATCTCTGTGGGATCGACCCTTACTCACGTAAGGATTACTTGGACGACCCAGTACACTTGCTAGTTAAGATGAACGAAGTTGTGTCCACACATAATCAATAGCCATTAAATAAATCTCATGCATATACAAAGAGGGTCACAATTTTGTCCACCAATCATCCTCCTCGGCCCAGTAGAGCTCGGGACAGACGGCTTCGACAAAACTTGGGAGGACCCTTCCCCGGTCACTTTGGCTGGGACGTTCTGAGCCGCAGTAGCCTTCCTCGCCTTCTTAAAGGCCTTCAGTGAGTCATTATTCTTCGACATCTCTAAAAAAGAAGAAAAAAACAAACGACTTATGAATATCCAAAAAGGAAAGCAAAAAACAAATGACATGGGAGTACAGTTTATAAAATACCCAGCACATCGCGAATCAAGGATGGATCCCCCATAAACTTCTTGGTCTCAAGATGAGGAGGCTCCCCCAAAACATCCTCTAAAGCTACGACAAAGGCCTGCTCGACCTCGTATAACATCTCCCAGGTATACCTAGACACAACTACATTCCTCTGCCACTATAAAGGAAAACGAGGCTCGATATTCTCATCCAGGAAGAAAGGACGAGCTCCTTCAACAACTCGGATCTTGAAAAAATAATTCTTAAAAGCGCGGAAAGACTCATCATACATGGAGAAGACTTTATGTCCCTGGGCCGACCTAAAAGAAATCCAAGAAGCTTTCTTTTTGGTAGTCCCAGGCTTGGTCAACACAAAGAAATACAGAAAAAGGGTTAAAGAGGGTTTAATGCCAAACTCATGACAAACCATCTGAAAAATCTTGATAAAGCCCCAAGAATTCGGATGAAGCTGAGATGGGGCCATGTTGTAAGACCACAACAAGTCGGTCTCAAAGGAAGTAAAAGGAAGGCTAATATCCATCTGGCTAAAGAAGAAATCGTCTGCATAAAAGAAAGGACGCTCTCCCTGGATCGAAGTAGGAAAACAGACCCTATCATCAGAATCGGGTTCCACCAACTCATAGTTACGTTCCTGATTCTCACTACTAAAGATCTGATGGTGTTTTCTAAGCTCTGTGCAGAATTTTACATTAGCTAGGGATACATACAGCAACACCAGGGAGTCCAACCACTCAGACATCCCCTCAGGTACCTTAGAGGACGCCTCGACAATATTTTTGTGAGACGACATGGTCAACTAATCCTACAAAGAAAAGGAAATGGGTTACTAACCCCAAAAAGCAAGTTCGGACAAAAAGGAAGTAACTCGAACAAATGCGACCTTAAGCACACAAAAATAGTAAAAGGAAAACCCCAAGATGCACACAAGGGTCAAGGGGCATCCTTTGGAGGCAATGACAGAGTGAAGTCCCAGAAAAAGCTACAAAAATAAAACCCTCTTTCAAACAAAACAAGCGTTCTGAGGAGAAAAAGGCAAAAGTCAAAGGAAAGTAATCAAAAACCATCGTCACTATCAAAGAAAAGTCATTAACAAAAACAAAATCATCAATGGAGCAAATAAGTCATCAAAGGAGCAACCTTTTTCAAAATAGCAGTATGGAAATCAGTGACAACACACGAAGCCCTAAACAGAAGCCAAAAACCGAGAAGATCACCCAAAGCATACATAAGGACGAAAGAAGATCAGGAAACAAGGCATCACAGTAATAAACCAAGTACAGAAGCAAGGAAAAAATTCAAGCTTCCCAACACACAAAATCAAGAACATCATCAAAAGAATCAAAAATGAAAGCAGCAAAAATAAACAGTGAAGAGAAAGCAAAAACCAACCTGGAAGAAGGAAAAAAGCTTTGAAAAGGAGCAGCAATGAATCGACCACGAAGCGGAAGCACCAAGCGAATACCAAAGCATCGCAGAGAAAAAATGATGAAAGCAGCGAAAAAGAGGGGAAGTTACAGGGAAAAGAAAACTGTCTCTTGGATACAAAATTTGAAATAAAGGAAACCAAGAGAAACAGGGCATTAAAAACCAATTAATGAGGGCATTAAAACCCTCGCACATTCCAAGACTAGGACGCTAATACAAAAGCGCGCGCTCTCAGAGGAAGCGAAAACATTCCGCATTCAAAAGGAACTCTACAAAGATAAAGTCGACAAAATGCTCAAGTTTGGTTTCACCCGAGAAGGTTCGAAGTCCTAAAATCTAAGACTCTACCTCCAAATAAAGACCGAGCTCGAGCAGGGGCACTGTTCATACCCTGGGTCAAGCTCTCCGACCCGGGATGTTCTACAGAGAAAGCGACCGACCTCTTCAGGTTAGGACAATTCGACCTCTTGATGACAGGTCATCATATACCCATTTTTCAAGCTAATTTCACTTGTTTTACTAGTCTTTATGCACTTCCTTGCATCCTAAGTAAGTAATTTTGGAATGAAAATGCATAACTTATTTAAATCAAACAACTACCATTAAATTGATGCTAAATCATGAGGTTTGAACTAAAATTAATTGATTTTTAATGAATTATAAACCTTATGAGTTTAGAGATACTTTGATTGGTTGCTTTGGTTTCTTGTAGGTGAAGAAAGGAAGAAAAGAAGAAAAGCGTGGCTTAAGAAGTGTGGCCAAGAGATGAGAAGTGTGGTGCAACATAGAAGGAGGAAGCAAACACTGCCCTCCACAAGAGCACACTGCCCTCCAGGAGAGCAGCATAATAAACCAAGCCTTGAAAAGCATCACTGCCCTGCCCACAGCAAGGGCGGAGCACAATTTGATGCCAAGGACCAAAGGAAGCAAAATAGGGCTTCATCCAAGAATAATTCAAAAGGAAATTGCTCCCTAGTGCTTCCTATGGGTTTCGAACCCAAGAACAAGGAGGAAAGGAGTAGCGCTCAAGCACTAGGAAAACAAGCAAAAATTGGCTTGCTTTCAATCTCCCAGGATCGAACACGGCACTACGAGGAAGTAAGGAACTAGGCCTTACTTTGATGCCAAGAAAACCAAGGAAAAGGAGCAGCATGTGCCTCTACCGAGTTTCGAACGTGGGACTTCACCATTGACAACATTGCCCTGCCCTCCACAAGGGCAGGGCAGCATTTTGTGGTGCATGGCCAGCGCACAAAATTGACGCGCACCAAGGGAGTCTCGGCCAGCAGCAGCACGCACGGGCAGCACTTGGCGCACCATGGCAACTCTACCATGCGCTCCACAAGGGCAGGGCAGCATCCTGACGCATCACACACACCAAGCACGCACACAATGAGCCGCATGCACCATTTCCTGCTCTGCCCTCCACAAGGGCAGGGCAGCCTCCTGGAAGCTAATCTCTCATGGGCTGAAAATTGGATTAAAAATCCAATTTAATTCATTTCTTCACCAAATCAAAAGCCCATCCAAATTCCAAAATCCAAGAATAGAAAGTGTATAAATAGGAGATAGTTTGATGTAATTAGGACCCTTGGATTTTTTTTTTGGACTTTGGAGAACCTTTCTTTGATTTTTGAATTTTTACATCTTTAGACTTCATTTTCTTTGAGAGCTTTGAACTGAGATCTTAGAGAATTGGGAAGGAGAATTGATCTCTCTTCTTCCTCGTTCTTGCTTGAGCACTTTTTACTTTTCTTGTTTGAGTCTTGGGTGTGAAGAATTGAGGAATTTCTGTCTCAATCTCCATTCAAGATCTCTTTAATTTCCTTTCTGCATAATTGAGTTCAATTCCATTTCCTTCACTGCTACAATCTTTAATTTCTTGTTAATTGCCTTGTGAACTTGGATCTGGGAAGGGCAATTGAGATCTAGACTCTGCTATCTAGTCTCTGGAGCCCTGAGTTCTAATTCTCTTTTTGGTTCTTCTGCTGAACCATTACATTTTCACTTTCTGTTTGAATCTTAGTTACTTTCAATTCATCTTCTGCTTTATTAATTGCTGCAACTTAATTTCCCTTGCTTGAATTCTGAAATCCCAGTCCTCAAATCCCTTTTCCATTGAAGCAATTTATATTACTTGCATTTTAAGTTACTGTAATTTACATTTCTTGCACTTTAATTTTCAGTCATTTAATTTCTTGTTCTTTAAGATTCAGCTCTTTTACTTTCAGTTCTCTTTAATTCCTGCAATTCACCCCTCTCCCTTTACATTTTCTGCTATTTACTTACTGTTGGATACAAAATCACTCAACCAATACTTGATTCGCTTGACTAAATCAACCACCGAACTAAAATTGCTCAATCCTTCAATCCCTGTGGGATCGACCTCACTCCCGTGAGTTTTATTACTTGATGCGACCCGGTACACTTGTCGATGAGTTTTGTGTTGGATCGTTTTCCACACATCACCTCTTCTCAAAGAGCTCGGCCAAGTCACAGGACAGCCCAATAAAGGGCCCAAACAGAGGAACACGTCCCGAATCCAAGGGCAGCCCAAGCCCGTAGAGATAAAGGTGGTTCCCTTGCAGATAAGATGACCTCACTCAAAAGATAAAAGATAAAGATAAGATAACTAACTTATCTTATCTAAGAAGGTCACTCTACACTATTATAAATACGCTGGAGGACACAGGTATAACTCATACTCTGATTCTACTCAATACCTGCTTAAGACCCTTGCTAACTTAAGCATTGGAGTCCCTTGCAGGTACCCCCCACCCTTCAGGGATGAAGGATCAGCACCATCACCAAGTCGGACACAACAGCCCCGACCAGCACAGAAGATCTCGTCCAAGATCGACCTACAGTTTCAGATAAACCCCCGGAATAGGTGGTAATACTGGAAAATAAAATGCTTAGGGCCACGGCCAAGACTCATAAAAGTAGCTGTGTTCAAGAATCAACATACTTAACTAGGAGAATCAATAACACTATCTGAACTCTGAGTTCCTATAGATGCCAATCATTCTAAACTTCAAAGGATAAAGTGAGATGCCAAAACTGTTTAGAAGCAAAAAGCTACTAGTCCCGCTCATCTAATTAGGACTAAGCTTCATTGATGTTTTGGGATTTATAGTATATTCTCTTCTATTATCCTATTTGATTTTCAGTTGCTTGGGGACAAGCAACAATTTAAGTTTGGTGTTATGATGAGCGGATAATTTATACGCTTTTTGGCGTTGTTTTTAGGTAGTTTTTAGTAGGATCTAGCTACTTTTAGGGATGTTTTTATTAGTTATTATGAAAACTTCACATTTTTGGACTTTACTATGAGTTTGTGTGTTTTTCTGTGATTTCAGGTATTTTCTGGCTGAAATTGAGGGACCTGAGCAAAAATCTGATAGGAGGCTGACGAAGGACTACTGATGCTATTGGATTCTGAACTCCCTGCACTTGAAATGGATTTTTTGGAGCTACAGAACTCCAAATGGTGCGCTCTCAACTGCGTTGGAAAGTAGACATCCAGGTCTTTCTAGCAATATATAATAGTTCATACTTCATTGATGCCAGGGCATTTTGGCCAGTTTTACTAACCTTTTCTTTACTGTTTTTAAGGTAGTTTCATGCATTTTCTTAGGAAATAAGCTAGTTTTGGGTAGATATTCACTTACATCTTGATTCAAGCAAACATTGTGAATTTTGAATGATTTCATGAGAATTATGCATAAATTGAATGATAAATTGGATGATGCATGATCCCATGATTAAGAGCAAGACTTTGATGCACTTTGTTTGATTGATTTCAGGCCAAAAGAAGAAGAGAAGAGCCACGTTAGTGGCTACGTTAGTTACACTAACGTGGGCACTAACGTGGAAGGAAGGAAAGCCACAACGTTAGTGAGAAAAGTTAGTGGCATTAACTTTGATGAAAGGAAATGGAGCCAACGTTAGTGACACTTAACATTATCACTAACATTGGACCAAGCTCATGAGTGGCCACGTTAGAGTCCACGTTAACCTAGTTAACGTGGCCTCTAACGTTAAGAAGGAAGGGGGGAAGCCAACGTTAGTGACACTCAACATTGTCACTAACGTTGGCCAAAGCACATTAAGCCACGTTAACTCCAACGTTAACCTAGTTAACGTGGAAGCTAACGTGAAGGAAAAAAGTGGTTGACAACGTTAGTGACACCCAACATTGTCACTAACGTTGGAAGCAACCACACAACCCCCCAAGGAGCCACGTTAACTTCCACGTTAACTTAGTTAACGTGGAGGCTAACGTGTGAAAAAAGAAGGTGCTCGACAATGTTAGTGACACCCAACATTGTCACTAACGTTAGACGGAGCCACACATGCCACCATGAGCCACGTTAACTCCCACGTTAACTTAGTTAACATGGAAGTTAACGTGGTACCTGATAGCCTGACCATGCCTTCTTCAAACACGCATAACTTGAGCCACAAAACTCCAAATGAGGTGATTCCAGTGGTATTGGAAAGTAGGATTCCAGAGCTTTCCAAGCATATATGGCACTACATGGTTGACACTAAATTTGAGGGAGAAAACCTGCCCCGAAAGTGCAATGATGAACATGGTATCAACCTGTATTAAGGTCAACTGACCTCTTCACCTTCCAAGAAGTGTAACTCGAGTTGTAGAGCTCCAAATGATGCGCTTCCAAAGGCATTGGAAAGTAGACATTCAGTGCTTTCCAACAATGTATAATAGTATGGGGTGGACACTAAGTTTGAGCTTCAGAAACTGGCAATAATGAAGCCCTGATCGCTAGCGTTATTGGCAATCAACATTGTCAGTAACGTTGGCATATATGCCAGCGACCATGTCCACTTCAAAGGAGCATAACTTGAGCTACAGAGGTCCAATTGAGATGATTCCAGTTGCGTTAGAAAGCTGACATTCAGAGCTTTCCCATGATGTATAATACTTTATAGTGGGAATGAAATTGGAGCACAAATAAGAGGCATCGTTTAAGCCCCAAAAACACCAACTGGGCAGCAAGTGCAACGTCAGCCACAATAACTTTAGCACTAACGCCACACTTGTAGCGTTAGTGTGGCTAACTTTAGCATTAACTTTGGCACCTGGACCTCAACTTGACCCACTTCTCTCTCAGGTCCACTTCAAAGCTCAAGCAAGCAAGCCCACAATTGTCAACCAATCAAGACCACAAGAAGCATCTAGAATAGGAATTTTCATTTTATTGTAATTTGTTTTTAATTTCATTTTTGGTAATTTAGGAGAGCCTATATAAAGGCCTTAGTTTTTACATTCAAGTCATTCTGGATTCTGGAGAATTGAAGGAAGGGGGAGAGGGGGAAAACCAATTCGAACTTCTGTGAATTGGCACACTCCAAGGGGAGTGGGTCTTCGGACCCCTCCCCTCCACCACTCTTCTTCCTTTTCTCTTCTTTTCTTCCTTAGGAGTAGTTTTATTTTAGTTGTAATTTTCATTTATGAATTTTGAAGTTTTAATTTTATTTTAATCTTCATCTTTACTTTCTGCACTTTTCTTCTTTTCTATTTTGGTAGAGTAATGATCAAGGAATTGGCTATTGATCAAGATGAATGAAACTCTCCATAATTGGATCTCTTCGGAACCTTGGAAGATGAATGAAGAGATCATGCTAGAAATGCTTTCTCATGCTGGACCAAGTTGGGTTTGGATGGATATGTGACTATAATCCTCTCAACACTTGATTTGGGAAATGCATGTGGTATAATCAGTGACCATACTTCATCTCTTCTCATGAGCAATTGACCAAGGAATTAGCTATTGATCAAGATTTGAGAGATTGAATTACAAGGAATTGTAATTCGATCAATTAAGATTGCCAAGGAGATCAATGAGTGCATTGATTGAGGAAGAGATGAGAATGAACATGATCCGGAGGATTGCAATATCTCTTGATCCCAATGTTCATTTTATTTCTTACATTTACTTTTCTTGCCATTTTATTTTTCTGAACTTTTATTTCTTTCTTTACTTTTCTGTAAATTTACAATTCCTGCTGCTCATCATCCAAATCTGAATCGTCTAACTAGGATAATCAATTAAACATTGATTGCTTAATCCGTTAATCTCTGTGGGATTCGACCCCACTCTATTGTGGGTTTTACTTGACGACAAATTCGGTACACTTGCCGAAGGAAATTTGCTGCAAGATAATTTCCACCTGCATCATTCATTAAAGTTTAGATGACGCAAACTGGCGTTCAACGCCAGCTCTATGCTGCATTCTGGAGTAAAACGCCAGAAACACATCACAAACCAGAGTTAAATGCCAAAAACAAGTTACAACTTGGCGTTTAACTCCAAGAGAAGCCTCTGCATGTGTAAAGCTCAAGCTCAGCTCAAGCATACATCAAAGTGGGCCCCGGAAGAGGATTTCTGCACTTAGACTTATTTCTGTAAACCCTAGTAGCTTGTTTAGTATAAATAGAACCTTTTACTATTGTATTAGACATCTTTGACCATATCTTTGATCAGTTTATGCAATCTTAGACATTGGGGGCTGGCCTCTCGGCCATGCCTGGACCTTGTTCTTATATTTTTTCAATGGTGGAGTTTCTACACACCATAGATTAAGGTGTGGAGCTCTGCTGTACCTCAAGAATTAATGCAAAGTACTACTATTTTTCTATTCAAATCTCGTTTATTTCTATTCTAAGATATCCATTCGCTCCTAAGAACCTGATGAATGTGATGATTATGTGACGCTCATCATCATTCTCACCTATGAACGCGTGCCTGACAACCACTTCCGTTCTACAAGTAAACAAGCTAGAATGAGTATCTCTTGGGTTCCTTAACCAGAATCTTCGTGGTATAAGCTAGAATCCGTTGGCAGCATTCTTGAGAATCCAGAAAGTCTAAACCTTGTTTGTGGTATTCTGAGTAGGATTCAGGGATTGAATAACTGTGATGAGCTTCAAACTCGTGAGTGTTGGGCGTAGCGACACACGCAAAAGGATCAATGCATCCTATTCTAGTATGATAGAGAATCGACAGAAGATTAGCCGTGCTGTGACATAGCACCTGGACCATTTTCACTGAGAGGACGGACGGTAGCCATTGACAACGATGATCCCCCAAAATACAGCTTGCCATGGAAAGGAATATGCACGATTGGATGGAGACAGCACGAAAGCAGACGTTCAAAGAGCCATACAGCATCTTCATACGCATATCCGAAATTCCCAGTAATGAATTACATAAGTATCTCTATATTTATTTCATGCTTTATTTATCTTTATATTCGAAAACCATTACAACCATTTAAATCCGCCTGACTGAGATTTACAAGGTGACCATAGCTTACTTCATACCAACAATCTCCATGGGATTGACCCTTACTCACGTAAGATTTATTACTTGGACGACCCAGTGCACTTGCTGGTTAGTGATGCGAAGTTGTGAAGAAAGTGCTGAGATTACAAACGCGCATACCAAGTTGAGCGCCATTATTAGAGATCACAACTTCGTGCACCAATGCCCTCATGCTAAACCAAGAAAGACAAGAAAAGGTGGTATGAACATTTATTCAATGCAAATAAAATATATATACCTATCTGTTCAGAGGGTTACCTGAAACTGTAGGTCGATCTCAGACAGGTTCTATGACGGTGGCCAGAGCCGATGTGTCTGACTTGTTGGACTTAGTGGTGCTTCTGATCCTTTGTCACCGGAGGGTGGTGGTACCTGCAAGAGACTCCGATGCTTAAGTTAGCACTATGAGCTTTAGGCAGTTTTTTAGTAGAATCAGAGTATGAGTTATACTTAGGTGCTTTAGTGTATTTATAGTAGTGTGGAATGACCTTTCTGGAGATAAGATAGTTGTCCTATCTTATCTTTGAGTGAAGTCATCTTATCTTTTTAGGGGAATCGCCTTATCTTTCTAGGCTTTGGCTGCCTTTAGATTTGGGCTGTGTTCCTTCGTTTGGAATTGCTTTGAGCTCTTCTGGCAATTTGGCCGAACTCTTTGTGAAGAGGTCGGTAATGGGCCAACGTTCCAAGAGGTCGGTCATGGGCCAACCTTCAAAGAGGTCTGTCAACCTGGTCCTTTATAGCTCAAACCGATCTATGAATTACCTTTTATAACTTCTTGCATTAATCTATTTTTATCGCTTTTATCTTGCCGACCTTGTTGTAATCGGGTGGTGAATTTGGTTTTCACCTTGCCGACCTTGTCATAATTGGACGATGAATTTGGTTTTCATATTGCAAACCTTGTCATGATCGGGCAGTGAATTTGGGTTTGACCTTGCCGACCTTGTCAAAATCGGACGATGAATTTGGTTTTCTTCTTGCTGAACCTGTCGTGATCAGGCGGTGAATTTGGTTTTCACCTTGCCGACCTGTAACTTTGTAATTGGATGATGAATTTTTGCGCTCAGATTAATACGTCTTGGTTGGAAACTTTTTAGGGGATCTGCAAACTTTTAAACAATAAAATAAAGATATGAATAAGAGCGTGTACATGTTAGTGGTTACCCTTCTAGGTCGGTCAATCTTTTAGATGTCAGCCTGGCACCCTTCTTAGATTGCTGGCATGCCATAACCTTGGTATCTCTCGCCCTTCGAGGTCGGACACTTTGTGGTGACCTTTCCCCAGTACTTCTGAACAACTTAGTATGGTCCTTTTCCAGTTGGCTGCTAGCTTCCCTTCTCCTAACGGACCTTAGGTCCATTCGACACTTTAGTGCTTCCTCTCTAATCCGAGCTCTTTCTCGGACTTCTGGAAGTAGGTCGAGCTCTTCTTTTTGGGTTTGGGAGTTGGTATCTTAATTGTAGAGGATCACTCTAGGGGATCCCTCTTCTACCTCCACAGGATTCATTGCCTCCATTCCATAAGCAAGTCGAAATTGTAATTCTCCGATTGTTGAGTGTGGTGTTATCCGATATGCCCATAGGACTTGTGGGAGCTCTTTTGGTGGGGCTATAGGGAAGTTGGCATGCTTCTGGCATGGTGGGCATGTCTTGGATGAGGCTTCAATTATTGCCCCCTGGTTTGGTGCTGGCTAGTTTTGAAAGTGCATCAGCTCGGGCATTTTGTTCCCGAGGTATATGTCGGACCTCATATCCCCCGAATTGTCCGAGCTGTTGGTGCTGATTTAATTTTGAAAGTGCATCAGCTCGGGCATTCTGTTTCCGAGGTATATGTCGGACCTCATATCCCCCAAATTGTCCGAGCTGTTCTCAGGTTTTATCTAGGGTCCCCCCGAATTATCTGAGTTGTTCTCTGATTTTGTCTAGGTATTTTTTCATGGTGGGATCCTTAGCTTGGTAGCTCCCTTCTATTTTTGAGGTGACTGTTTGTGAATCACTGGATACGGTAAGCTTTTGAACTCCTACCTTCTTAGCCAGCCTTAAACCAGCCAGTAGTGCCTCGTATTCAGCTTGGTTGTTTAGCTCGATTTGGGTTCCCTGATCGCTTTTTATAATTACACCTGTACCACTCCCGGTTTCGTTTGAAGAGTCGTCCATATAGAGATTCCATTTTGCAGGAGTTCCTGTGGTGTTAGTGTACTCTACGATGAAGTTGGCCAGATACTGTGATTTGATGGCTGTTTGAGCTTCATATTGAAGATCAAATTTGGATAACTCGACTGCCCATTGCAGGATTTTTCCTGCTAAGTCTGCTTTATGTAGGATGCCTTTTATGGGCTGGTTGGTTCGAACTCTGATAGTGTGAGCTTGAAAGTATGGGTGGAGTCGTCTAGAAGTGAGTATGAGGGCGTAAGCAAACTTTTCTATCTTTTGATGCCTTAGTTCGGTCCCTTGTAGAGCCTTGCTAATGAAGTAGACAGGTTGTTGCCCACATTCGTCTTCCCTGACTAGTGTTGAGGCTATTGCCCGACTTTCCACTGCGAGGTATAATATGAGTTCTTCACTTTCCGGTGGTTGGGTAAGAATAGGTGGTTGCCCCAAGAATTTTTGAACTCTCGGAAGGCTTGTTCGCACTCTGTTGTCCTATTCGAACCTCTCTCCCTTCTTTAATATACCTCTTTGAGGTGTCTTTTGCAAGATGATTTAGAGATCCCTCCTCCTACGAATCCTCCATTTATCATATGAACATGTCTCTCAGGGGCGTGAGGTAGACGTTCAACTAGTCCAACATCTTCGGTGTGAGGTGGACGTCCAACTCGTCCGACCTCTTCGGTGAGGTGGACATTCAACTCGTCCGACCTCTTCGGTGTGAGGTGGATGTTCAACTCGTCTGACCTCTTCGATGTGAGGTGGACGTTCAACTCGTCCGACCTCTTCGGTATGAGGTGGATGTACAACTCATCTGACCTCTTCGGTGTGAGGTGGATGTTCAACTCTTCCAACATCTTCATCCCTTCTTCTTTTTCTTGGTTCATCCGCTTTATTGGCTAAGTACCAATCTAATCACCCTTCTCTTGCCAATTTCTCTATGACATTCTTTAGGTCGAAACACTCGTTAGTAGGATGTCCATAGATTTTGCGGTACTCGCAGTATTCTGTCCGACTTCCCCCTCTTTTATTTTTGGTTGGGCAAGGTGGTGGGATCTTCTCAATGTTGCATATTTCTCAGTAGACATCCACAAGAGACACCCGAAGAGGGGTGTAATTGTGGTATTTTCTAGGCTTCTTACCGGGTTGATCTTCTTTTTTCTTAGACTATTTATCCTTGTCCTGTGGTGGGTTAGGAGAATCCGGTTTTTGAGCTATCTCCCAATCAGGAGTTGGTGCACGAAATTGTGATCATCAATGGCGCCATTAACATGATACGCTCAATTTCAATCTCAACTCTTTATCACAACTTCGCACAACTAACCAGCAAGTGCACTGGGTCGTCTAAGTAATAAACCTTACGCGAGTAAGGGTCGATCCCACGGAGATTGTTGGTATGAAGCAAGCTATGGTCATCTTGTAAATCTCAGTCAGGCGGATTCAAATGGTTATGGAGGATTAATGATTAAAAGATAAATAAGACAAAAAGTAAAGATAGAGATACTTATGCAATTCATTGGTGAGAATTTCAGATAAGCGTATGGAGATGCTTTGTCCCTTCCGTCTCTCTGCTTTCCTACTGTCTTCATCCAATCCTTCTTACTCCTTTCCATGGCAAGCTGTATGTTGGGCATCACCGTTGTCAATGGCTACAGTCCCGTCCTCTCAGTGAAAATGTTCAACGCGATCTGTCACAGTACGGCTATTCATCTGTCAGTACTCGATCATGTCGGAATAGAATCCAGTGATTCTTTTGCGTCTGGAATACCACAGACAAGGTTTAGACCTTCCGGATTCTAAAGAATGCCGCCATCAATTCTAGCTTATAAGTGGTTGTTAGGCACACGTTCATAGGTGAGAATGATGATGAGTGTCACGGATCATCACATTCATCAAGTTGAGGAACAAGTGATATCTTAGAACAAGAATAAGCTGAATTGAATAGAAGAACAATAGTAATTGCATTAATACTCGAGGTACAGCAGAGCTCCACACCTTAATCTATGGTTGTAGAAACTCCACCGTTGAAAATACATAAGAACAAGGTCTAGGCATGGCCGAATGGCCAGCCTCCCATAATCTAAGAACTAGACATCCAAAGATGATCCTAAGATCTAAATTGATCAAAAGATTTAAAATACAATAGCAAAAGTTCCTATTTATAGAGAACTAGTAGCTTACGGTTTACAAAAAATGAGTAAATGACATAAAAATCTACTTCCAGGCCCACTTGATGTGTGTTTGGGCTGAGCATTGAAGCTTTCATGTGTAGAGACTTTTCTTGGAGTTAAACGCCAGCTTTTGTGCCAGTTTGGGCGTTTAACTCCCATTCTTGTGCCAGTTCCGGCGTTAAACGCCAGAATTCTTAAGATGATTTGGAATGCCGGTTTGGGCCATCAAATCTCGGGCAAAGTATGGACTATTATATATTTCTGGAAAGCCCAGGATGTCTAATTTCCAATGCAATTAAGAGAGCGCCAATTGGGCTTCAGTAGCTCCAGAAAATCCACTTCGAATGTAGGGAGGTCAGAATCCAACAGCATCTGCAGTCCTTTTTAGCCTCTGAATCAGATTTTTGCTCAGGTCCCTCAATTTCAGCCAAAAAATACTTGAAATCACAGAAAAACACACAAACTCATAGTAAAGTCCAGAAAAGTGAATTTTAAATAAAAACTAATAAAAATATAATAAAAACTAACTAAAACATACTAAAAACATACTAAAAACAATGCCAAAAAGCGTATAAATTATCCGCTCATCAGGAGTTCTGCTCCATATTGATATATTTTCCTGCCCTTTCTTAAAGCTCCTTTAGAGATGTTGGGTACTTGGATATTGAGTGGCTGAAAGGTCCTTCTCTTAGGCCATTGACGAGTCCCAAAATGCCCGCTTTTGTTGGAAGACTTTGTATGTCAAGCCATGCTTTGTTGAATCTTTCCATGTAGCTGCGAAGGCTTTTCCGATCTCCTTGTTTAATTCCCAACAAGCTTGGAGCATGTTTTTCTTTCTCCTTCTGGATGGAGAACTTGGCGAGGAACTTTTTAGCAAGGTCGTCAAAACTTGCGATGGATCTTGGACGCAAACTATCGAACCACTTTATTACTGTCTTCGTTAGGGTAGTCGGGAAGGCTTTGCATCGAATGGCGTCTGAGGCATCAGTAAGATACATTCTGCTTCTGAAATTGCTAAGGTGATGGCTTGGATCCGATGTCCCGTCATACGGGGTCATGTCGGGAGCTTTGAAGTTCTTTGGTACTTTTGCTTTCATGATCTCTTTGGTGAATGGGTCTTAATCTTTATGGGGGCTATCTTCATGACTAGATCGAGCGGTCTTGGTTTTGAGATCGGCTTCGAGCTTTAAGAGCTTGTCCTCTAGCTTTCGATGTCATCTTGTTTCTCTTCGAAGGTCTCTTTCGGCTTCCCGTTGATGTTCAAGAGACTCCGATGCTTAAGTTAGCATAGGCTTTAGGTAGGTTTTTTAGTAGAATCAGAGTATGAGTTATAACTAGGTGCTCCGGTGTATTTATAGTAGTGTGGAAGAACCTTTCTGGAGATAAGATAGTTATCTTATCTTATCTTTGAGTGAAGTCATCTTATCTTTTAAGGGAACCGCCTTATCTTATAAGGCTTTGGCTGCCTTTAGATTTGGGATGTGTTTCTTCGTTTGGGCCTGCTTTGGGCTCTTCTGGCGATTTGGCCGAACTCTTTGTGAAGAGGTCGGTAATGGGCCAACCTTCCAAGAGGTCGGTCATGGGCCAACCTTTTAAGAGGTCGGCCAACCTGGTCCTTTATAGCTCAAACCGATGTATGAACACTATCTATATGGATGCACCTAAATGCAAGATGATTCTACCTTCTTGGTTAAAAGTAAATCAATCTTCAAAAACGTATATCAACAAATAGGGCTAAGTAGTATGATGATTCATGAATCCCACCAATTCAAATATCAAAATGAAGTTCAAATAGACTTGCAAGAAGAAAGCTCATAAAAGCCGGGTGATGAGGGAAAAGTGGATTTCCACACAAACTCACCGGCAAGTGAACCGGGTCGTATCAAGTAGTAATCAGTATAATTAAGCTAGCATTAGTGGATTGAATGAAATTAAACCAAGATATAGTAAATTACAGGAATTATAAATTGCAGAAAGTAAAATTGACTAAAACTTAAAGAACAAGGAATGTAAATTGCAGTAAATGTAAATCAGCAGAATGTAGAGTGGACAGAAGCTAAAAAAAACAAGAAAAGTAAATTGCAGCAAAATGTAAAAGGGGGCTGGGTGTTGGAAAATTAAAGAAAGCAGTAGATCGATCTCAGAACAATTGCAGAAAATTTAATTGCAGGAAGAGTAAATCAAATTGAATCATGAACATAAATAGAAATTGTAAAATTGCAGAAAAGGAAATTGGAGTAGAGGATTGTAGAAATTGAAATTTTCACAAACTGAATTCAATGTAACTCAAGTGTAGAAAAATAAAAAGTGTTTCAAGAGAGCTTCCTATTTTACTTATACTCCTACTCCTAATGATCTCTAGCAGAGCCAGCCTCTTTAATGAAATGAAATTGATGCCTTTATATATGCTTTACAAAATGAAAACAAAATTGAAATTGAAAACAAATTACAATTAAATGAAATTCCTAATCTAACTGATCCTTATGCTTTTGAGTGATGTCAATTGGGCTTTGCATGCTTTGGATTTCAATGAAAGTGTGTGTGAACCTTCCAAGGGAGCGCTCTGTTTGGTTTTGTGAACTTAGCGTTCACTCTTTGTTAGTGAGCCTTGGTTGCAATTGGCCTCCCTAACCTAGTGTTCACATTTTGAGCGTTCCGCTCACTCCATGAGCTCCCTAGCCTAGTGTTTACATTCCCTTGCTCTCAAGCCAAGGTCCACGCGAAAGTTACAAGAAGGGAGCGTGGCATTCACATTTCCAAACGCTGCCCCTTTGTTTTGCTTTGTGCGTGCCTTGCTTCCTTTCCAAGAGTCACGAAAAAGGTGGCAAAAGGGAACGCTATGCTCGAATATTTGAGAGCTACTCCACCTTGTTTTGATGCGCCCAGCTTTCCTCTTGGTGCCCCCTCTTCGAGCCTTGGTGCTGACCTTTGCTCCCTTGGTTGAGTGTTTTCTTAGGCCTTAAAGATTCCTATCACTTGTGCTTCAATTTCATGCCAAATATAGATTGTTATATATCGTTGGAAAGCTCTGAATGTCAGCTTTCCAACACAAATGGAAGTGCATCCGTCGGACATATGTAGCTCAAGTTATGGTCCTTTGAAGAATGCACGGTCATGTTGTCACAAGGCTTAAAGAATTGCCCGAAAAAGTGAACAAAATTTAACGTAGCGCTCCCTTTAATGAGCGCTAGCCTTTATTTCTTTCATTCATTGGCTTTAATACTCAAATGTTTCATGGATGCCTTTGTTGGTTTAATTTATAATGTCGTATTCATTTCAATCCATTCTCACTTGGCATTAATGACTAAAGGTTTCATGCATGCATTCATTAACTAATGATGCCAATTGCTTTAACGTAGCATTCATTTTCCATGCCTAATGCGCTAATAATGCATCATGATGGCATTAATAATTAAATGCATGCATAAGCATTATTGCATGTGATAAACCACTATTTTATGGTTTATCTTGTGTTTAGTTGAGTGGTTTCATCAAGTCTTTACCCACTTATTCATATGAACTGCATAATTTTACAATCCCTTCCTAAGTTTGTTCTATGGTTGAAAACTTGCTTCCTAGAGATCTTTAATTTGTGTATTTCAATTCTCTTTTATACCATTCGATGTCGTAATCCGTGTGTTAAGTGTTTCAGGCTTTACAGGGCAGGAATGGCTTATTGAATGGAGAGGAAGCTTGCAAAAATGGAAGGAACACAATAAACTAAGGAGACGACTAGCGAGCATCGACGCGCGCGCAAGGCTCACGCGAGCGCGCGGAATGGAGAAAATCGCGTGCGCGTGCCTGACGCGTACGTGCGGATTGGAGTCTGTACGAATGACGTGAATGCGTGGACGACGCGGATGCGCGACAAGGAAAATCGCCAAAAGACACCCACGCGTGACCGACGAGTACGCGTGACATGTGCGATCTGCAAAAATAATAGAAAATGTTGGGGTGCAATTTCGGGCCGAGTTTTAACCCAGCTTTTGGCCTAAAAACACAGAATAAAGCCAGGGAACATGCAGAGACTCAAGACACATAATCAACACATTCTCATTAGGATAGTTTTTAGGATTTTAGATCTGAATCTAGAGAAAAATTACTATTCCTATAGGTTCCCTTTAATTTATAGTTTATTAGTTCTATGCTTTTTGGCTTTGGATATTGAAGAGTCATCACCTCCGTTGAAGATAATATTCTAGTTTGTTTCCTTACTTGCTCTTTTATTTATTCCATATTCTTAATTCTTGTTTAAAAGTGGTAATTGGATTATTTTCATGGATTATTGATACAGAGGATTCCTTTTATTTTTAATTAATTTTTAGTCTCTATTTTATTTAATTCATTATGTCTTCTTCTTATATTTTTCTGAGTATTATATTCATGTCAATGGAGTAGATTCCCTACTTGACATGGGGGTTGATTAAAAGGAGACACTTGAGTTGGAAGGCTTAAGTGAAGATTAAATTGGACGTTGTTAGCTAGTTCTGTATTTACTAATGCTAGACCTTCTCATGGGAGAGGACTAGGATTTGTGAATAAAAGTTAGCTCAATTACTTGACTTTCCTTTATTTAGTAAGGGTTAACTAAGTAAAAACAACAACCTTTTTGATACTACACCTAAGAGATCCCAACAAGGATAGAACTTCCAATTGATTATTCCCCTAGTCAAGGCCTTTTTACTTAGAATATTAATAATCAATCTTAGTTTTATTTCTTTAATTTACCACTATTTAATTGCTCATCATTCAACTCAACTCTCTTGAAAATCCCTAATTAATAAATTAGCATTCTCTTTGCAACTCGTTGGGAGACGACCTGGGACTCATACTCCCAGTATTTTTATTTCTAAATTTCATGACAACTCTTTTAAATTGATATGCAGAATCTTCATTGGTAAAGAGCTATACTTGCAACGCTGTTTTCTCTATAAACTTTTGATCGGTGATATTTTTGCCATGTCAATTTTTGGCGCCGTTGCCGGGGAGTTGCAACAGTGTGCGAATTTATTGGTTGGATTTTTATTTTATTTGCACTTTATTTTTTTTATTACCATGAGCTGTATGTCTCTTTCATTGAATGACGCGTTCACTATCTGATCCTAGTCTACCCGTATTTGATCCTGAAATTAAAAGAACTATCTCACGTATAAGACAGGCTCGACGTCGGTTAGTCCTTTCTGAGGACGAATTTGAAACGTCCTTTAAAGAAGAAACAGGCTCCCTTTCTACTGATTTGGTTGATTTGAGCGCAGAAGACATAGCAGCTCCCAGGAGGATTACTCTTTAGGAGTGATCGGAAGCAGAAGCTGGTGAATTAAAAATTATTAAAATGATTATGTTGCAAGTATAGTTCTTAATTCACCAAAAATCTGCCTATCAATTTAGAAATATGTCACAGAGAGTTTAAATTAAAATTACTGGGAGTTTTAAGTCCCAGGTCATCTCCCAACAAGTTGCAGAGAAGTGTGCTATCTTATTAATCAGATGTTCAAGAAGTTGAGTTGAGTAAATTGGGATTTAAATTGAGGGAAATTAAATAACATGAATAAAAGCCTTGAATAGGAATTAATTGGTTGGGATCTCTATCATTGATGGAGTGATTTTTAAGATTAATTTATAATTAATGGTTGCTCTATTTGGTTATCCTTTACTAGGTGAGAAAAAGTCAAACAAGTTGAATTACTGGATCTGTTCACAAGTTACAGCCCACTTAGTTCAAAGGGATTGGCGTCGGTGACAGGATGGTAATTCAACAGTTAACCCAATTACAAATTTTCTTTCAATCCTTCCAACTCAAGAGTTCCTTTTTAATCAATTCCCCATCAAGTAATGAAACTACTCACGCATTGTAAATAATAAATCCATAAAACATGAAAGGGAATAAAAAGAAGACATAGTTATTGAAATTGAAATTGAATGAAAAAGAAATAATCCTTGCATTAAATAATCATAAGAGTATCTGAATGACAAAATTGAACAAAAACAAGGAACATGGAAAAATAGAACCAAGTTAAGAAGACAAACTAGAGTAATGAAGTCTTGATGAGGAAATAACTCTTCTCAATGTTCCAATGCTAAGATCAATTAAAGATTAAAATTAAAACTAGAGAGAAAAACCTAAGAGAGAAAACTAGATCTCCAAAAAAGCTGAATGAATGTATGTTGTTTCTGCATATTCTCTGACTCTAGTCAGCTGTTCTGGGCCGAAAACTGGGCCGAAATAAGGTCCAAAATCACTCCCCAGCAAATTCTGCAGATTATGCAGATCGCACATGTCACGCGATCGCGTCATCCATGCGGACGCGTCGCTTGCGCTTTTTCCTCGCCACGCTTTCGCGTCGTCCATGCTACCGCATCACTTGCGCTTTCCAATCCGCGCGGCCGCGTAAGCCATGCGGCCGCGTCACTGCGATTTGTGCTCCTTCGCGCGGTCGCGTGAGCCATGCGACCGCGTCACTTCTCGCTGGTTATCTCCTCAAACTCTTGTGTTCCTTCCATTTTTGCTAGCTTCCTTTCCAATCTCCAACTCATTCATGCCCTATAAAGCCTGAAACACTTGACACAAGGATCACGGCATCGAATGGAATAATGGAGAATTAAAATTAAATAATTAAGGTCTCTAGGGAGCAATTTTCAAACATGTACTAAATTTAGGAAGGAAATCTAAATGCATGCTAAGTTAATGAATAAGTGGGTAAGGATCATGACAAAATCACACAATTAAACACAATATAAACCATAAAATAGTGGTTTATCAACCTCCCCACACTTAATCATTAGCATGTCCTCATGCTAAATTGAAGGAGATAAGGAAATAAGTATGAACATGTAGAAACTCATGAAATGCAATGCAATCCTACATATATAAATAAATGCAACTATATGATTATTATCCACTTGATCAAAAGTAAATAAGCCCTTCAAAACAATTACAAATCAAATTCCACTAATTCTATCATTATACAATAAAACAGATAAAAGTGCAAGAAGATAGCTTATGAAAGCAGGAAACATGAAAATTCAAGCATCGAACCCTCACTGATAATGTATGTACGCTCTGATCTTTAGTGTATAGGGTAATCACTCTATTCTTCTCTAGTCATGTTTTCTAACTTTTGTTTTTCTCCTAACCAATCAACAACAGTTAATATACCAATGCAAACATCATGAGGTCTTTCCAGGGTTGTAATGGCGCCAAGGTGCAAGTAAGGGTATACATATGGTTAATTAACCTAAGCTCTCACCTAAAATACATATACTCTATATACTTTAAATTCACGCCTAGCTACCCATAATTCCCTTTTTCAACCCATACTCATGTTTCAACTTTGTATTTTGATTCTATCATATGTGCATTGATTTTTGAATTTTGAATTTAACATTGGGGTAATTTTGTCCCCTTATTTATTTATTTATCATCATTTTTTTTGAATTGAAATAAATAAAGCTTATCAATGCACATAGATTTTTTTTCAATTCTTATAGTTTCACATGAGTAGGTATCCAAATTCCCTTTAAATTTTCATGACACATTCCCTTACCAGTTATTGTTCCCATAATTTCCCATACTTAACTAGTACACACAATTCTATCTTAAGCTAACCAAAGATTCAATTTGGGATATGCAATTGTTTTTCAGCTTAAGGTTAGTAATGTGGTAAAATATAGAACAAATGGGGTTTTTAAAGGCTCAAAGTGGTTAACAAGGGTAATTGCAAAGGGTAGGCTTGATTTGGATAAGTGAGTTTAAACAAATAATGGCCTCAATCATGTGCAAGCATGTAAATATAATAAATATTGGACATATAAGATAAAACAAAATATAGATTACAATCATAGAGAAGTAAACACACAAGAATAAAATAATTATGGTTAAATAATGTAACCATACATAAAGGATCAAATCTTTCACAGGTTGTGTGTTCTTTAGCTCAAATGTCATGTTCCAAATACAACTGAAGCAGATTTATCGTAAAAATTTTCTGAAAAATTAGTGAAATTTTATTCCAAAGATAGATTTTTAAAAGAAACTTATTGTCTTTTCAATCAAGTAGATCATGCATGCAACTATTCTAACCTCTGCAATTTATTCTATTCTATAAAGGGAAGAAAATCTAATTAAAATATCCTAATTATTGGTGTACAGAGAAGAGAAATTACCTCCAGAAGTCAGGTACTGACCGACCTCCCCACACTTAAGGCTTTGCACCGTCCTCGGTGCCATCTGTCAGGAACAGGGGTGGGCTGGTAGCAGTATCTCCACAGTCGGGACTATCATGGCTCCCAATGCTGGTAAAAGAAGTGGAGTCCGGAGTGTCTGAGTCCTTGAATTTGCCCATGATCAGCTCCTTGAGGTATGTCAATCGGCGCTTGTTATGGCGCTCTCTCATCTTAGCTTTCTGTTCATGCCGATCCAACTTTTCAAGTATTTGCTGGAGCAATTTCTCAATTGTAGATGCTTGTAGTGTTGAAGAAGGAATATCTTTAACTCGCTCAGTATGCTGGCTTGTAGTGGCTGCTGAAAGTCTGAGGTATTTCCCGTTAGGGACATATTGATCATCCCGTGGAAGCATGGCTTTGGTGTCCCCAGCTCTGTAGGAGACTCCGGCGGCTGAAACAAGATCTGAGACCAGGGTGGGAAAAGGTAGGTTACCCGCGATTTGCACATGCTCCATAGCATTCCGGATGTGTCTTGAGAGATTCAGAGGTTGGTCTGTAAGGATGCACCACAGTAGAACAGCCATGTCTGCAGTGAAGGAGGAGTCATGAGTGCTCGAAAAGACGTAATGGGACATGATCTGTGCCCATACCCGAGCCTCCAAGGTAAGTGCGGAAGCCAAGATTCCCTTAGGGCGGGTACGGTGGTATCCGTAGATCCAACGGCTGCCAGGTAATGCAATGACTCCGAGGACGGAGTCCCAGTCAAGTTGGTATCTCTGGCGCTAAAGGGTGGCTTCTTGAAAAGTGTCCATTCCTGCTGGAATAGGGGGAAGACTCAGAGCTTGCTGGATGGCCTCTTCTGTAATGGGCACTTGCTTCTGTCAGTCATAAACAGACTACAGGGTCAGTATGTAAAAGTTGGAGTAGAACTCAACTACTCAAGAGAGATTGACCTGCCTCGGCTATCTCCGTAAGAAACCCCATTGTCTTCGTTCAATTTGTGGCTCAACAAAGGTGGCAATATTGGATGGGAGGATTAAAAGGTATTCATTGTTATAGTTCCTTGCTGCTAGGATAGGGAACATCTGCTCACAGTAGCGATTGGGAAATCACGCAGCGTCCTTTGCTGGAAAGGCTTTCTCCTTTTCGTTAACCTTTATTATCCTCTTAACTCTTTTTGTTGAGGGCTTGATTGTGGTAGAAGAAGGCTCCGCCACTAATGCTCTTTTAGTTCCTCTTCTTGCTGGTGGTTTGGAAGTAGCTTTCTCCTTTCCTTTCTTGGTGGCCATCCTGAAAGAAAGGAAGAGAAAGGAAATTAAATTCAAAGAGATAGAGCAAAGAAGAGGGTAGTGTAAGTGATAATCAATGCACAATAAGGATAAATGGCAGTAACACATGGTCCGGATTACTTGTGAAAAGCTCATCAATGGAAATATAGCAAGTGCATGGAGGACAATGGAATGCGAGAGGTTTATTGGCATGCAGGCAAAGGCATGAGTAGCATATATCAAACATTCAATGTCCAAATTAGATTACCATTTGTAACAAACTAGCCATCACATTTGTATTGACAATTAAATTTAATTAATAAAATATGAAAGGGAATTTGTGAAAAACAAGCATTGCATATTAGAGTAGAATAATGTGAATAAGTGCATAATGCCATATGGGCTTTTTCACAAACACATAGCATGCATGTAGAATAAGCTCTTGAAAGTATGAATTTGAACATGCAAGCATTCCCTTAAAAAGTAATATATATGATTGTCAAACAAATTTACAGCAAACCATAAGCATATAATGATAAATAATGACTCACATAAATAGATAACACCAAGTAAAAACAAAAAGAAAAGAAAAGAAAATAAGAATAATGAAGAAAAGAAAAGAAGATAGCATATGAAAATAAGAAGAATAGTAGAAAAGTGGGAAAGAAGAAAAGAAAAATCTTGTTAATGGGGGTGAGAGAGATAGAGAATGAAAGGTGAGATAGAAAGGGGAAGGGAGAAAGAAGAAAGAAGGAGGGAAAAGAAAAATTAGGATTTGGGAGATAGGAAGATAAGATAATTTGGCAACTTAGGTTGAGCTGTGCGGCGCATGCGACACGGCCGCAGAGGGCACGCGCTCGCATGAGTGTGCTCCAGGTAGGGTGACGCGATCGCGTCGGTCACGCGGTCGCGTGACCTATGTTGCGCTGCTGGCGCGAGTGCAGCCTCGCTCCAGCACAACTCTCTGTTTAATTTATGTTAATTGCCAAAATCAAGTGACGCGATCGCGTGGGTCACGCGATTGCATGAGTGTGTATTATAAAATGAACGACGCGGCCACGTCACCGACGTGATCACGTGACAAGGATTGTGCTTCCAGCACAAATCCAGCATCACTCTCACACAGAATGCGACTACGCACCCTTTTACGTCGAAAACGCATGGCACGCGGCCGCGTGGGGCACGCGACCGCGTGGGAGGCCATGATTTCCATGCAACGCGGTCGCATCAGCGACGCGGTCGCGTGAGGTAATTTGTGCCATTGACACGCCTCCAGTGCGGCTCCTGCATAACTTTCTGTTCATTTTTATTTTTCTTTACTCTCCCTGCCACACGGACGCGTCGCTGATGCGACCGCGTCGCGCGGCGAAATTTTTTATTTTTTTTTTTAAATAAGGACATGTAAGTGTAAAAACATGAAAGTATTAATAAAGAGAAGAGTCATTGAAGAAGAAAAAACTAAAAGTGAAGAAAAGAACGATCATACCGCGGTGGGTTGTCTCTCACCAAGCACTTTGCTTTAACGTCCGTAAGTTGGACGCTTCATTAGCTCAATCTGCTGCTATGTGGGGATCTTCCAAGCGAAAGATCTCGAGCTCCTTGTTTTTCTGCACCTTCTCACCATGGTACAGCTTCAGGCGGTGTCCATTGACCTTAATAAGTTCAGAGCTTGAAGAATGGCTTAGGTGATAAACTCCGTACGGTTCAGCCTTCTATACTCTGTATGGACCTTCCCATTTTGATCTTAACTTACCAGGCATTAGCCTTAGTCTAGATTTGTAAAAGAGAACAAAATCTCCAGGTTGAAACTCTTTCTTCTTGATGTTTTGATCATGCACAGCTTTCATTCTTTCCTTGCAAATTCTGGAATTCTCATAAGCTTCTAGGCGAAGGTTCTCCAATTCCTGCGGTTGCAACTTCCTTTCAACTCCAGCATTCTCAATTCCCATGTTGCACTCTTTAACTGCCCAGAAGGCTCTGTGTTCGATTTCAACTGGGAGATGGCAAGCTTTTCCATAAACCAAGTGAAAGGGACTCATCCCAATGGGTGTCTTGTATGCATTTCTATACGCCCACAGTGCATCTTGTAGCCTGGTGCTCCAGTCTTTCCTGTGAGGCTTTACTATCTTTTGCAAGATACGCTTAATTTCTCTGTTCGACACCTCGGCTTGCCCATTAGTTTGAGGATGGTAAGATGTTGCAACTTTATGGATTATCCCATGCTTCTTCATCAATCCTGTTAGTCTCCTGTTACAAAAATGGGTGCCTTGATCGCTCACGATCGCTCGTGGTGATCCAAAACGGCATATAATATGGTTTTTCACAAAGGAAACAACAGTGTTAGCATCATCAGTGTGGGTAGGAATTGCTTCCACCCATTTGGAAACATAATCTACAGCTAACAGTATATAAAAATATCCACTAGAATTTAGAAATGGACCCATGAAGTCAATGCCCCATACATAAAAAATTTCACAGAAAAGCGTATATTGTTGAGGCATCTCATCCCTTCTGGATATATTACCAAATTTCTGGCATGAGGGACAAGATTTACAAAACTCAGCAACGTCTCTAAAAAGAGTAGGCCACCAAAATCCACAGTCTAAGATCTTTCTAGCTGTTCTTTGAGGGCCAAAATGTCCTCCACTCTCAGATGAGTGACAGGCCTCTAAAATGGACTGGAATTCTGATTGAGGAACACAACGTCTAATTATCTGGTCAGCGCCACATCTCCATAAATATGGGTCATCCCATATATAATATTTAGACTCGCTTTTCAACTTGTCTTTTTGATGTTTAGAGAAATGTGGAGGGAATGTGCGGCTAACTAAATAATTAGCAACAGGTGCATACCAAGGGACTACCTCAGATACTGCTTGCAGGTTATCAAAAGGGAAATTATCATCTATAGGAGTAGAATCATCCTTTATATGTTCAAGGCGACTCAAGTGGTCTGCTACTAAATTCTGATTACCACTCATATCCTTTATTTCAAAATTAAATTCTTGTAACAGCAGTATCCAACGGATAAGTCTTGGTTTGGACTCCTTTTTAGCCAATAGATACTTTAGAGATGCATGGTCCGAATACACTACTACTTTGGTACCAAGTAAATAGGCCCGGAATTTATCCAGAGCAAAAACAATAGCAAGAAGTTCTTTTTCAATAGTAGTATAATTGGACTGGGCAGTGTCTAAAGTCTTAGACGCATAGGCAATAACAAAAGGATCCTTACCTTCACGCTGAGCCAGCGCTGCTCCTACTGCATGGTTGGAAGCATCGCACATGATTTCAAACGGCTGGCTCCAGTCGGGTCCTCTCACGATTGGGGCTTGAGTTAGAGCAGTCTTCAGCGTATCAAATGCTTGTTTGCAATCCTCACTGAACTCGAACTCAATGTCCTTCTGCAGTAATCTGGATAAGGGAAGTGCCACCTTACTAAAGTCTTTAATAAATCTCCGGTAGAAACCTGCATGGCCAAGGAACGAACGGACTTCCCTCACAGAAGAGGGGTAAGGTAGACTATAAATAACATTCACCTTTGCTGGGTCTACCGAAATGCCAGTATTAGATACCACATGTCCTAATACAATCCCTTGTTTTACCATAAAGTGGCATTTTTCGAAATTCAATACAAGGTTCGTATTAATACATCTATCTAATACTCTCGATAATCCATCTAAGCAAAGGGTAAAAGAATCACCATAAACGCTAAAATCGTCCATAAATATTTCAATACAGTCCTCAGTAAGATCAGAGAAAAGACTCATCATGCACCTTTGGAAAGTAGCTGGTGCATTGCACAAGCCAAAGGGCATTCTCTTATAAGCATAAGTCCCAAAAGGACATGTAAAAGTAGTCTTTTCCTGATCCTCATGAGCTATATGAATCTGGAAATAACCTGTGTAACCATCTAGAAAGCAATAATGTGATTTACCTGACAGGCGATCCAACATTTGATCAATGAATGGAAGTAGGTAGTGATCCTTACGGGTAGCTTGGTTGAGATGCCTGTAATCGATGCAGACTCTCCAAGCATTCTGAACTCTAGTTGCTATGAGCTCTCCATGCTCATTCTTCACTGTAGTGACTCCAGACTTCTTGGGTACCACTTGTACTGGGCTTACCCATTCACTGTCTGAAATGGGATATATGATACCGGCCTCCAATACTCTGGTCACTTCCTTTTTGACAACTTCCAAGATGGAGGGATTCAATCTTTTTTGGGGTTGACGGACAGGTCTTGCTCCCTCTTCTAAAAATATTCTGTGCTCGCATACTTGAGGATTGATTCCCACTCTGTCTGCCAAGCTCCACCCGATTGCCTTCTTATGCTTCCTCAGTACATCAAGTAGCTGCTCTTTTTGTTGAGAAGTCAGTTCTCTTGCAATAATAACCGGAAGCTTCTGCTCATCCTCAAGATAGGCATATTTGAGGTGTGGAGGGAGAGGTTTCAATTCTAACTTTTGATCATGGGCAGGCTCTGGATTATCTGGAGCTTGTGAAGATGGCGAAGTGTCCTCACTGTCAGTTAATAGGGTCCCCACACTTGGACCTTGTCCAGTGTGCCTCTCTTCAAACTCTTCTTTTTGAACTTCAGCCACACTTTCGTCTATGACATCACACTGGAAGATAGAACGATCTTCTGGGGATTATCAATGACTCCATTCAGATTGAAGATCACTATGCGGCCATCTATTTCAAAGAAGTATGTTCCTGAAAAAGCATCCAACTTGAATTTTGATGTCTTCAGGAATGGTCTTCCAAGTAAGATCGATGATGGCTTATCTGAATCATTATGGGGCATCTCCAAAATATAAAAATCAGTGGGAAATGTAAGCCCTTTAATGTTCACCAAAACATCTTCAGCAACTCCAGCCACTGTAATAATGCTTTTATCTGCTAACACAAAATGAGCTGCCGACCATTTTAAGGGAGGGAGCCTCAAAACATCATATATGGACAAAGGAATTATATTGACACATGCTCTTAAATCACACATGCAATCATAAATTACTACACCACCAATAGTACAACTAACTATGCAAGGACCTGGATCACTGCATTTTTCAGGTAATCCTCCCATTAAAGCAGATATAGAACTACCTAAAGGAATAGTTTCTAATTCATTAATTTTGTCTTTATGGATACATAAGTCTTTTAGAAACTTTGCATATTTAGGTACTTGCTGAATAACATCAAAAAGGGGAACAGTTACCTCGACCTTTTTGAAGATCTCTACCATTTTAGGATCAGGTTCCAGCTGCTTCCTGGCCTTCCTTGCAAGCTGTGGAAATGGAATGGGAATGGTGGTTCCTGTGGTGCCTGCGCTTTTTGGTACTTCCTCTTGTGGTTGAGCTATCTCTTCTTCAGCTATGTCCTGAATATCCTCTTCCTCTTCAACATCTTCAATTTCCACCACCTCTTCAGCTGAGGCGTATTCTGGTGAGCTTGGTTCCTCCTAATTTCTCTCCTACAGTGTGGTTCCAGACATCAGGGTGATGGCATTAATGCCTCCCTTTGGATTGGGTAATGGTTGAGAGGGAATTCCAGTGGTGCTTGAAGGTTGGTTAGTGGAATTTGGTGCTGAGCCAAGCTGTGTCATAAAAGCTTGTAGAGTAGAGGTGAGACCATTCAGACTGGCGTTAATACTGTTCACGATGGTACTTTCCATGGCAAGTTGTCTCTTCTCAAAAGCTTGGAATAAATCTTCATTAGAAGATACAGAAGAATGAGTAAATTGAGAGGTCTGCTGCTGATTGTTCGGTGGTCCTTGGTTTTGCCTCAGGTGAGGTGCTCTGTAAGGTTGATTTTGCTGCCTATTATTGTTATTATTCCACCTCTGATTTCCCTGATTATCTCTGCCTCCTCTGTTATTATTGTCCCTTCAGTTCTGGTTTGAATTGTCCAGCCATCCATGGTTATTATTTCCACTTTGATTGTACCCTTGGTTGGGGCGGTCATAGAAGTTGTGAGTGGATGCCACCATGTTGTCTTCTTGTTGGAGCTGCGGGCATTCATCAGTGTAATGGCTGTAATCAGCACAGATTCCGCAAATTCTTTGTGGGACTAGCTGTTGGTTTTGCTGCGGTTGAGGAGGTTGAGCTTGCTGAGCTTGTTGATTCAACTGCATTTGTTTTAGCAAGTTGGTCATTTCACAGATGCTTTGAGTTAGAGCAACAGTCTCTCTGCTAGAGGATACTTCTGCAACGGCTTTTGAACGGCCTTGCTTCTGTCTATGGTTCCTAGTAGATTCAGCTAAATCACTGATCAATTGCCAAGCTTCATCAGTGGTCTTATACTTCTTCATAGACCCATTGCTGGCACTTTCCAATGTGGTCTTATCTTGGGGCCTCATACCCTGTGTGATATAGCTGAGTAGCACAATCTTGTCAATCATGTGGTAGGGGCATGCTTCCTGAAGGTTATTGAAGTGCTCCCAGTATTCAAAAAAAGTCTCATTGTCATCCTGAACAATGGTAGAGATATCCTTCCTCAGAATATCAGTAACTTTAGATGGAAAGAATTTCTCCAGAAACTCCTTTCTGAGTGTATCCCAGTTGGATACATTTGCTAGAGGTTGAGTGTAGTACCACTCTCTTACTTTTCCTTCAAGAGAAAACGGAAAAGCTTTCAGCAGAATTGCAGTTTCATCAGTGCCATCACGCGTGACAGTAGAACAGGCTGCCTGGAAATCTCTCAAGTGCTTGATAGGCTCTTGAGCAGGTAGGCCATGAAACTTGGGCATCAAATTTAGCAGTGCGGTCTTTATTTCAAAATCTATAGCTACCGCTAGATGATGCGCCTGAAATGGTTGCATTGTAAAATCAGGGGCTCCTTCCTCCTGGATGGTAACTCTCCTAGCTGCCATGTTTTCTGCACGCAAAACAACCGAATCAGTAGAACGGGGGCTGGTTTCTTCCTCAGACTCACTTTCAAATCCGCCCTCATAGCGGATTAACCTGCGCTGTTCTCGCCTTATTCGTGAAATTGTTCTTTCAATTTCAGGATTGAATATTAGCAAGCGCGGATCAGGAAGTGAACGTGTCATTTGACGGAAGAAACATGCAGCTCATAGTAGCAAAATTAAATAAAAATGCAAATAAATAAATTCTAATTAATAAAATTAGCACTCTATTGCAATTCCCCAGCAACGGTGCCAAAAATTGTTGGGAAGCAGAAGCTGGTGAATTAAAAATTATTAAAATGATTATGTTGCAAGTATAGTTCTTAATTCACCAGAAATCTGCCTATCAATTTAGAAATGTCACATAGAGTTTAAATTAAAATTACTGGGAGTTTTAAGTCCCAGGTCGTCTCCTAACAAGTTGCAGAGAAGTGTGCTATCTTATTAATCAGATGTTCAAGAAGTTGAGTTGAGTAAATTGGGATTTAAATTGAGGGAAATTAAATAACATGAATAAAAGCCTTGACTGGGAATTAATTGGTTGGGATCTCTATCATTGATGGAGTGATTTTTAAGATTAATTTATAATTAATGGTTGCTCTGTTTGGTTATCCTTTACTAGGTGAGGAAAAGTCAAACAAGTTGAATTACTGGATCTGTTCACAAGTTACAACCCACTTAGTTCAAAGGGATTGGCGTCGGTGACAGGATGGTAATTCAACAGTTAACCCAATTACAAATTTTCTTTCAATCCTTCCAACTCAAGAGTTCTTTTTTAATCAATTCCCTATCAAGTAATGAAACTACTCACGCATTATAAATAATAAATCCATAAAACATGAAAGGGAATAAAAAAAGACATAGTTATTGAAATTGAAATTGAATGAAAAAGAAATATTCCTTTCATTAAATAATCGTAAGAGTATCTGAATGACAAAATTGAACAAAAACAAGGAACATGAAAAAATAGAACCAAGTTAAGAAGAAAAACTAGAGTGATGAAGTCTTGATGAGGAAATAACTCTTCTCAATGTTCCAATGCTAAGATCAATTAAAGATTAAAATTAAAACTAGAGAGAAAAACCTAAGAGAGAAAACTAGATCTCCAAAAAACTGAATGAATGTATGTTGTTTCTGCATATTCTCTGACTCTAGTCTGCTGTTTCGGGCCGAAAACTGGGCCGAAATAAGGTCCAAAATCGCCCCCCAGCGAATTCTGCAGATTATGCAGATCGCACATGTCACGCGATCGCGTTATCCATGCGGACGCGTTGCTTGCGCTTTTTCCTCGCCACGCGTTCACGTCGTCCACGCTACCGCGTCGCTTGCGCTTTCTAATCCGCGTGGCCGCGTAAGCCATGCGGCCTGATACGTAAAATTAAGAATTCACGTACAACCGGCAAGTATACCGGATCGTATCAAGTAGTAAGACTCACTAAGAGTGAGGTCGATTCCACGAGGATTGGTAGACTAAGCAACTTTAGTTAAATGGTAAGTTTAGTCAAGCGAACATGATTTTGATTTTATGAGCAATGTGACTTTTGAACATAATTACAAGAATTTAAATGGCAATTAAGAACAAGAATATGGGAATAAAATGGAAGTAAATAACTGAAACTTAAATTGCAAGAAACTTAAATAACATCAAAGATAAATGGCAAGAAATTAAAGGGTGTAGAAATTTAAAGAGCATAAGGGTAAATGGCAAGAATTAAAAGAACAAAATGTAGATGACAAGAATAATAAATTGACAGAACGTAAAAGGGAATTGGGTTATGGGTAATCAAACAACTAGAAGTAAAAGAAATAAGAGTTGATGATGGAGAAGATCATTAGGGATCAGAGATGCTAGTGTTCATGAATTGGTGTTGGTCAAATCCTTCTCAATCATGGGTATAGATCCATGGCAATTGGGTAATTGAATCCCAATCTCTTGGTGATTCAATTTCTCTCAACATAACCAAATGCCACTCTCGTGATCTATTTGTTCATGAGAAGAGATGATGCTCAAACTTAATCCAGCCACACAATTCCCATTGTCTCAATGATGAGCGGATATTTTATACGCTTTTTGGGGGTAATTTCATGTAGATTTTAGCATGTTTTAGTTAATTTTTAGTAGAATATTATTAGTTTTTAGGCAAAAATCATATTTCTGGACTTTACTATGAGTTTGTGTGTTTTTTTGTGATTTCAGGTATTTTCTGGCTGAAATTGAGGGAGCTGAGCAAAAATCTGACTTAGGCTGAAAAAGGACTGCTGATGCTGTTGGATCCTGACCTCCCTGCACTCGAAATGAATTTTCTGGAGCTACAGGAGTCCAATTGGCGCGCTCTCAACGGCGTTGGAAATTAGACATCCAGGGCTTTCCAGCAATATATAATAGTCCATACTTTGCGCAAGAATAGACGACGTAACTTGGCGTTAAACGCCAAGTTCATGCTGCTGTCTGGAGTTAAACGCCAGAAAAACGTCATTATCCGGAGTTGAACGCCCAAAACACGTCATAACCTGGAGTTTAACGCCAGGAACAGCCTTCACACGTGGAAAGCTTTAATCTCAGCCCCAGCACACACCAAGTGGGCCCCAGAAGTGGATTTCTGCACCAATTATCTTAGTTTATTCATTTTCTGTAAACCTAGGTTACTAGTTTACTATTTAAACAACTTTTACAGACATTTCTTGTACCTCATGACATTTTTCAGATCTGAATCACATACTTTGTGACGGCATGAGTCTCTAAACTCCATTGTTGGGGGTGAGGAGCTCTGCAGCGTCTCGATGATTTAATACAATTCCTTTATTTTCCATTCAAACACGCTTGTTCTTATCTAAGATGTTTATTCGCGTTTAATTATGGAGAAGGTGATGATCCGTGACACTCATCACCTTCCTCAATCCATGAACGTGTGCCTGACAACCACCTCCGTTCTACATCAGATTGAATGAACATCTCTTAGATTCCCTAACAGAATCTTCGTGGTATAAGCCGGATTGATGGCAGCATTCATGAGAATCCGGAAAGTCTAAACCTTGTCTGTGGTATTCCGAGTAGGATTCCGGGATTGAATGACTGTGACGTGCTTCAAACTTTAACCTGCTGGGCGTTAGTGACAGACGCAAAAGAGGGATTCTATTCCAGTAGGAGCGGGAACCAACCGGTGATTAGCCGTACTGTGACAGAGTGCGTGAGCATAGTTTTCACTGCGAGGATGGGAAGTAGCCACTGACAACGGTGACACCCTACATAGAGCTTGCCATGGAAGGAACCTGCGTGTGAGAAGAGGATTTCAAGGAAGAGTTGAAGTCAGAGGACAAAGCATCTCCAAAACTCCAACATGTTTCTCATTACTGCAAATCAAAGTAACATTGTTCCCTCTGTTATCAAATCCAGTAATTTCACTTTTAATCCAAATAATCCTTGTTGACATCCTGACTAAGATTAATAAAATAAATATTGATTGCTTCAAACCAATAATCTCTGTGGATTCGACCCTTACTCACGTAAGGTATTACTTGGACGACCCAGTACACTTGCTGGTTAGTTGAACGGAATTGTGCTCTGAGAAAGTAATCAGTTAGTTAAATTAGTTCTCTTTGGCACATGCCAAGGAGCCTTTAATTAAGGATCACAATTTCGTCCACCAAGTTTTTGGCGCCGTTGCCGGGGATTATTGAGTTTGGACAATTGAAGGTTTATTTTATTTCTTAGATTAGGAATAATTTATTTTTATTTTTATTCTTAATTTTCGTGAGTTTTAGTGTCATGTTCTAAGTTTGGTGTCAATTGCATGTCTCATATTTTTCTTTAAAATTTTCGACTTGTGTCTTTGTTCTTCATTGATTTTCAAGTTGTTCTTGTTTATTTTTCTTGTTTGATCTTGAGTTTTTTTTTGCTTTGTGTCTTTTCTTGTTTTACTTGTGTTCCTTTTAAAGCATTAATTGGAACATCTGCATCAAGTGTCATATTTATTCCCAATTGGCTTATATTCTTGATGAGGAAGCACCAGTACTTTTGAAAATCTTTTTCAAAAATAATTTTTCTTGATTTAATCTTGTGCCAAACTCCAAGTTTGGTGTTTTATTATTAATTTTTATAATTTTCGAAAATTTTCTTAAAGTTTTCTAAAAATTTTAAGTTTGGTGTTCTTTCTTTTGTTCTTGGTGTTCTTGTGAATCTTCAAGGTGTTCTTGAGTTTTTCTTGTGTCTTGATCTTAAAATTTTTAAGTTTGGTGTTCCTTGGTGTTTTCCCTCCAAAAATTTTCGAAAATTAAGGAGCATTAGATCTAAAAATTTTAAGTCTTGTGTCTTTTGTGTGTTTTTCTCTTTCATCATAAAATTCAAAATTCAAAAAATTTTTATTTTTCTAACTAATTTTGAACAATTTTTTTTCGAAAATCTTTTATAAAAATTCAATTTTCAATTTCAAAATATTTCCACTTTTATTTATTTATTTCGTTTTTATTTTATTTTAAAAAAAAATTTATAAAATAAATAATATCAACATATATACCCTTTCTTTTGGTCCAACACGGAAGCACCTATGAATGAACAGTCCAAGAGGACTTTGGGGTCATATGCCAACCCCACTACTGCTTCATATGGGAGTAGTATCTGTATACCCTCCATTGGAGTTAGTAGCTTTGAGCTGAATCCTCAGCTCATTATCATGGTGCAGCAAAACTGCCAGTATTCTGGTCTTCCACATGAAGAACCTACAGAGTTTCTGGCACAATTTCTGCAATTTACTGATACAGTACATGATAAGGAAGTAGATCAGGATGTCTACAGACTATTACTGTTTCCTTTTGCTGTAAAAGATCAAGCTAAGAGGTGGTTAAATAACCAGCCTAAGAACAGCATAAAAACATGGAAACAGCTGTCAGAAAAATTCCTGAATCACTATTTCCCTCCAAAAAGGATGACACAGCTAAGGCTAAGCATCCAAGGCTTCAAACAAGGAGATAATGAATCTCTTTATGATGCCTGGGAGAGATACAGAGAGTTGCTAAGAAAATGCCCCTCTGAAATGTTTTCGGAATGGGTGCAATTAGACATCTTCTACTATGGGCTTACAGAAAAAGCTCAGATTTCTCTAGACCACTCAGCTGGTGGATCTATACATATGAGAAAAACAATTGAAGAGGCTCAAGAGCTTATTGATACAGTTGCCAGAAATCAACATCTGTACTTAAGCAATGAATCTTTCATGAAAGAAGAAGCTAAAACAGTAACTGCAGAACTCAGTCCAGTGGATCAGGCTAATGAATTCAATCAGCAATTGGACTTTCTAACTCAACAGCTAGCCGAATTCAAGGAAATATTACAGGAAACAAGAATGGCTAACAGGAACATGGAAGTACAATTAAAGCAGACAGAAAAACAACTGTCAAGACAAATAACAGAAGAATGTCAAGCAGTTCAATTAAGAAGTGGGAAAACATTAAATACCTCACTTCAAAGCAGCAGGAAACCAAGAAATAAACAAGTGGATACTCAAAATCCTCCTGAAGACAGTCCGAGCCCAGAAAGGGACAAAGCTGGCGCTGAACGCCCAGACCATGCTCATTCCTGGCGTTCAACGCCAGAAACAAGCATGAATCCGGCGTTGAACGCCCAAGGGGAACATGGTTCTGGCGTTCAAACGCCAGTAACAAACAAGGAAGGGGCGTCTAACGCCACTCTAGCTCCCATCACTGGCATTCAAATACCAGTGGGGAATCAGTCACATACAAGTGCTGATAACAACCCTTCTAAAAAGGCTTCCCAACCCACTTCTGTAGGTAATAAACCTGCAGCAACTAAGGTTGAGGAATACAAAGCCAAAATGCCTTACCCTCAAAAACTCCGCCAAGCGGAACAGGATAAGCAATTTGCCCGCTTTGCAGACTATCTCAGGACTCTTGAAATAAAGATTCCGTTTGCAGAAGCACTTGAGCAAATACCCTCTTATGCTAAGTTCATGAAAGAGATCTTAAGTCATAAGAAGGATTGGAGGGAAACTGAAAAAGTTTACCTCACTGAAGAATGCAGTGCAGTCATTCTGAAAAGCTTACCTGAGAAGCTTAAAGATCCTGGGAGCTTTATGATACCATGCACATTAGAGGGCACTTGCACCAAACAAGCTTTATGTGATCTTGGAGCAAGTATCAACCTAATGCCTGCATCTACTATCAGAAAGCTTGGTTTAACTGAAGAAATCAAACCAACCAGGATATGTCTTCAACTTGCTGATGGCTCCATTAAATACCCATCAGGCGTGATTGAGGACATGATAGTCAAGGTTGGGCCATTTGCCTTTCCTACTGACTTTGTGGTGCTGGAAATGGAGGAGCACAAGAGTGCAACTCTCATTCTAGGAAGACCTTTCCTAGCAACTGGCCGAACCCTCATTGATGTCCAAAAAGGGGAAGTAACCTTGAGAGTCAATGAGGAAGAGTTCAAGCTGAATGTTGTTAAAGCCATGCAACATCCAGACACCCCAAATGACTGCATGAGTGTTGATATTATTGACTCTCTGGTAAGAGAGGTCAATATGGCTGAGAGTCTCGAATCAGAGCTAGAGGAATTTAGACTCAATGCTTTCGAAAATGCAAAGATTTACAAAGAGAAAGCAAAAAGATGGCATGATAAGAAATTGTCATCCAGAGTCTTTGAGCCGGGGCAGAAAGTTCTGCTATTCAATTCTAGGCTCAAATTATTCCCTGGGAAATTAAAATCCCGGTGGAGAAGTCCATATGTCATTACAAACGTATCACCATATGGATACATAGAGCTTCAGGATAATGACTCTAACAAAAAGTTCATTGTTAATGGACAAAGAGTCAAACATTATCTTGAAGGCAATTTTGAGCAAGAATGCTCAAAACTGAGACTTGATTAAAACTCAGTCCAGCTAATGACATTAAAGAAGCGCTTGCTGGGAGGCAACCCAGCCAATCACAAAATTTAATTTTATTCGTATTGATTTTTTTTTTTTTACAGGTAGATGCTACAGTATCTTCAAAAGGTGAAATAGCAATTGGTTGAAGTCACAGAGTTACAGGGAAATTTGGAAGCTCACTGGCGTGAAAAAGCCAGTAAGAAACATTTTGGGCGTTGAACGCCCAAAAGAAGCACCCACTGGGCGTTCAACGCCAGTAAGGGTAGCCATCTGGGCGTTCAACGCCAGAAAGAAGCATCAGCTGGGCGTTGAACGCCCAGGAGAAGCAGCATTTGGGCGTTAAACGCCCAAAACATGCATTGTTTGGGCGTTTAACGCCAGGATGGTGGGGAGGAGGTAAAATTCGTTTTTCTTCATAATTTTTCTAAATTTTTATGTTTCAATTCATGATTTCTTGCATAAACATGTTTCAAAATGTCATCCTTCAAAATCAAATTGGTTTTCTAAGAACCCTAATTTCTAAAATCCTTTTTTTCAAAAATATCAAATGTATCTTAATTCATAAACATAAATCTTTTTCCAATCCAATTTTTTTCAAATATTTTTAATTTCTTCTCATATCTTTTTCAACTCATCTTATCTTTATTTGAAAAATGCCTTTCCTTCTACTCCTCTCCTTTCCTTTCTTTTGCTTGAGGACAAGCAAACCTCTAAGTTTGGTGTGATTTGCCATGATCACTGAGCTAAAACTCATTAAGATCATGGCACCTAAGAGAACAGGAAGAGCAAGGATGTGAACTTAAGGGAGCTGAAGCGTCAGAAATTAATTCCTGAAGGCACCCCACAGACTAGAGGAACATCCACTTCCCAAAATACAGGTTGTTAAGTTCTAATTCCAGCTTTAACTCTATGATAGCATTATTATAGGATTTTACCTTAGAAGTTATATAGTAGTAGTAGTAATTAGTATGTCTATTTTGATTTTATTTCCAATTAAGCTATAATTTATTTTTCTCATCATCATTAGGCATGAATAAAGTAGTAGATTCTTTTAGAATAAAGAAGTAATTTATATTTTTCGAGTTCTTAATAATAAAATTTATAATTAATTATATGTGGTGGCAATACTTTTTGTTCTCTGAATGAATGCTTGAACAGTGCATAATTTGTACTTTGAATTTGATGAATATTGGCTCCTGAAAGGATGAGGAACACGAAAAATATTGTTGATGATCTGAAAAATCATGAAATTGATTCTTGAAGCAAGAAAAAGCAGTTCAAAAAAAAAAAATAAATAACACAATATTCACAAGCCATGGGCACTAGCCAAGAAAAAAAAAAGGGATCCAAGGCTTTGAGCATCAATGGATAGGAGGGCCCAAGGAAATAAAATCCAGGCCTAAGCGGCTAAACCAAGCTGTCCCTAACCATGTGCTTGTGTCATGAAGGTCCAAGTGAAAAGCTTGAGACTGAGTGGTTAAAGTCGTGATCCAAAGCAAAAGAGTGTGCTTAAGAGCTCTGGACACCACTGACTGGGGACTCTAGCAAAGCTGAGTCATAATCTGAAAAGGTTCACCCAGTTATGTGTCTGTGGCATTTATGTATCCGGTGGTAATACTGGAAGACAAGGTGCTTAGGGCCACAGCCAAGACTCATAAAATAACTGTGTTCAAGAATCAACATACTACACTAGGAGAGTCAATAATACTATCTGAATTCTGAGTTCCTAAGGATGCCAATCATTCTGAAAATTTAAAGATACAGGGAGATGCCAAAACTATTCAGAGACAAAAAGCTACAAGCCCCGCTCATCTAATAAGAATTTGAGCTTCATTTAAAACTTGAGAATATTATTACTTCTTTATTTCTGTTAGAACCTATTTTATTCATCTAGTTGCTTGAGGACAAGCAACAGTTTAAGTTTGGTGTTGTGATGAGCGGATATTTTATACGCTTTTTGGGGGTAATTTCATGTAGATTTTAGCATGTTTTAGTTAATTTTTAGTAGAATATTATTAGTTTTTAGGCAAAAATCATATTTCTGGACTTTACTATGAGTTTGTGTGTTTTTTTGTGATTTCAGGTATTTTCTGGCTGAAATTGAGGGAGCTGAGCAAAAATCTGACTTAGGCTGAAAAAGGACTGCTGATGCTGTTGGATCCTGACCTCCCTGCACTCGAAATGAATTTTCTGGAGCTACAGGAGTCCAATTGGCGCGCTCTCAACGGCGTTGGAAATTAGACATCCAGGGCTTTCCAGCAATATATAATAGTCCATACTTTGCGCAAGAATAGACGACGTAACTTGGCGTTAAACGCCAAGTTCATGCTGCTGTCTGGAGTTAAACGCCAGAAAAACGTCATTATCCGGAGTTGAACGCCCAAAACACGTCATAACCTGGAGTTTAACGCCAGGAACAGCCTTCACACGTGGAAAGCTTTAATCTCAGCCCCAGCACACACCAAGTGGGCCCCAGAAGTGGATTTCTGCACCAATTATCTTAGTTTATTCATTTTCTGTAAACCTAGGTTACTAGTTTACTATTTAAACAACTTTTACAGACATTTCTTGTACCTCATGACATTTTTCAGATCTGAATCACATACTTTGTGACGGCATGAGTCTCTAAACTCCATTGTTGGGGGTGAGGAGCTCTGCAGCGTCTCGATGATTTAATACAATTCCTTTATTTTCCATTCAAACACGCTTGTTCTTATCTAAGATGTTTATTCGCGTTTAATTATGGAGAAGGTGATGATCCGTGACACTCATCACCTTCCTCAATCCATGAACGTGTGCCTGACAACCACCTCCGTTCTACATCAGATTGAATGAACATCTCTTAGATTCCCTAACAGAATCTTCGTGGTATAAGCCGGATTGATGGCAGCATTCATGAGAATCCGGAAAGTCTAAACCTTGTCTGTGGTATTCCGAGTAGGATTCCGGGATTGAATGACTGTGACGTGCTTCAAACTTTAACCTGCTGGGCGTTAGTGACAGACGCAAAAGAGGGATTCTATTCCAGTAGGAGCGGGAACCAACCGGTGATTAGCCGTACTGTGACAGAGTGCGTGAGCATAGTTTTCACTGCGAGGATGGGAAGTAGCCACTGACAACGGTGACACCCTACATAGAGCTTGCCATGGAAGGAACCTGCGTGTGAGAAGAGGATTTCAAGGAAGAGTTGAAGTCAGAGGACAAAGCATCTCCAAAACTCCAACATGTTTCTCATTACTGCAAATCAAAGTAACATTGTTCCCTCTGTTATCAAATCCAGTAATTTCACTTTTAATCCAAATAATCCTTGTTGACATCCTGACTAAGATTAATAAAATAAATATTGATTGCTTCAAACCAATAATCTCTGTGGATTCGACCCTTACTCACGTAAGGTATTACTTGGACGACCCAGTACACTTGCTGGTTAGTTGAACGGAATTGTGCTCTGAGAAAGTAATCAGTTAGTTAAATTAGTTCTCTTTGGCACATGCCAAGGAGCCTTTAATTAAGGATCACAATTTCGTCCACCACTCAACCAAGGAGAGTTACATCTCACATACTAACCAAGGTGTGTTGATCAAGGAAATTATGAAAGGATGAACTCTAAACTGAATTATGTGGCTCATTCCTCAAATTCACCACACAATTCACATAGATTAACCCCTCTCTCGATGGTGGTTGAATCTTTGAAGAACAAGAGTTTCCTCTTTAGATCAACCACTAGAATTGAGGAGGAGAAGATGAATTCACCAACACATTTTAACTAGCAGAGCTCTTCCCCCTAATGAAAATGGGGTTTAGTGAGTCATTGCTCCAATTTCAACAACAAATGCCATTAACAAAAATTAAACTAAGTGTAAAGGAAGATGATGAAGAAGAAGAAAAATGCTTAAAGCTTAAAGAAAATGAAGAAGAGAAGTTCCAAGATGAACCAAGCGTAGCTCTCTGGGTCCTCTCTCGGAAGTACCAAAAGAGTTTCCAAATACAAGTGCTAAAAAGTGTAAAAATGACTAATTGTAAAAAGTAAAGTAAAAGTGTAGAAAAATCCAAAAGTCCCCTACAAGTACATCAATCTCTTCTATTTATACTACTCCTAAAACTCTTCAGAGATCTTCAATTTGGGTTAGCAATGTGGGCTTTCTCATTGTTGAATTCTTGGCTCAATTGGAAGTGTTGCTAGACTTGGAATGGAAGAGTTCATTCATCATGTTTCTGGCCCATTGGCTTGGCGTTATTGGCACTAACTCCAGGCCAAATGCACGTTGGCAACGTGCTTGACATTTTCCTGGAAGTGAAGTATGAGACTTGGGCGTTGCTAGCCCAAGTTGTTGCCAACAACTTGCTTCTCCTCTTCTTAGCTCTACTTTCATGCTAAATGTAGCCCAGAATTTGAGTGTCAACCTTCTGCTTCAATATGGACTACTATACATCATTGGAAAGCTCTTGATGTCTATTTTCTAATGCCACTGGAATCACCTCAATTGGACTTTCCTAGCTCAAGTTATGGTTCCTCAAAGAAGGTAAGGTCAAGCTGCCAAGTTGTTGCCAAGTTGTTGTGAATAACGCACCTTCAACCCCAAGTTGGCAACGTGCCCGTGCCTTACTCTCCCAAGGCAAGGACTTGGGGCTGGCGTTGTTGCAAAACACGCCCCCCTTGTGGCACGTTGGCAACGTGCTCGAGCCACACCCCAAGGCTAATCTCTAGCCTTCTTGAATTTCACTTCATGTTCTTGTTTTTAGGGCCTAAAGATGACTCTGGTTTGGCTTCAATTTTGTGCTCCACCATAGACTATTATATGGTTGGAAAGCTCTTAATGTCAGCTTTCCAATGCAACTGGAAGCACTCAATTTGGATCTCTATAACTCAAGTTATGCTCGTTTGAAGGAGACATGGTCAGGCTGCCAAAATCGCACACGTTTTTGGTGAAAACGCCCTTGTTTCCAGCGTTGCCAACGTGCTCAGATTCTGAAGCTCTAAATGAAGCCATCTTTTGAAGCTTCAAACGAATGCCAATCCCATACTATGATATATGGTTGGAAAGCTCTGGATGTCTACTTTCCAATGCCGTTGAGAGTGCATCATTTGAAGGTCTACAACTCAAGATATACTCCATGGAAGAGGGCAAGGTCAGGCTGCCAGGGTTGCTGCGTTGTTGATGAACACGCCCATGCAATCCCAAGTTGGCAACGTGAATGATGCATGTCCCTGGCGTTGGCAACTTGAATGGTGCATGTCCCTGGCGTTGGCAACTTGAATGGTGCATGTCCCTGGCGTTGCCAAGGATAACGCCAATGGTTCTTGGCGTTGGCAACGCCCTCGAGCTCTCCTTGGCTCAGCTCTTTGCTTGCCTGGGCGTTGCCAACTTGGTGTTGGCGTTGGCAACGTGGTGACATCCTTCCCTGGTGGCTCTTGGCGTTGCCAACTTGGTCTTCAAGTTGGCAACTTGCAATGCTTAATTTCCTTGCATTTGGGGCTTAAGTTTCCCTCTGATTTGAGCTTCCATTCCTTGCCACATTATGGACTATTGTATATCGTTGGAAAGCTCTTGATGTCAGCTTCTCAACGCAATTGGAATCATGCCAATTGGATCCTTGTGGTTCAAGATATTCATCCTTGAAGAGGGGAAGGTCAGGCTGCAATTTCCGCTGATTGTGCACTAGCACGTTGCCAACTTGGTTTCCAAGTTGCCAACGTGCTACACCTCCTGGCAGCACCACTTTGGGCGTTGGCAACTTGGAAACCAAGTTGCCAACGTGCTCTCTCATCCTGGTTGCATCAATTGGGCGTTGCCAACTTGAGGATCAAGTTGGCAACATACATCTCCTTCTTGCTCCAAGATTTCCTTGCATCATTGTCTTCTTGCTTCATCACCTATCATAAACCAAAGAGCTTTTCTCAAAGTTTTGCCATCTCATGCATTAAATTTCAAGGAAATCATTCACCTTAATTTGCATATAAGCTTCTTGAATCATTTGCATGGATTATGTCAAATTTCACTAAATTCTTGTTCATGAATGCATGGAGGAAAAGTTCAAAATTTGTCTATTTATTTCAAAGAAAATGAATAAAGCAAAGCTAAAACTAACTAAACTAACTAAAGTAAAATGGTAAATATGCGAATGCATCACAACACCAAACTTAAACCTTGCTTGTCCTCAAGCAAGAAAAGAATCATGCAATAGAGATTTCTTTTAATTGGAATGAGTTGAGGAATAGCTTGTAATACCTTGGTGAGTGAAGTGATTAAGTGATAGTGGGGTGAACTCTGAATTATGTGTTCATGCAAGGGTCCCAGTGCTTATCAGTCCTTACATTTTGGAAGTGTTAGATCTTAGGACTTTCATTCAAATGATATCATGGAGATCTCTTTATATGTAATCACCTTGAAGCAGCTTATAATTTTTGTGCTTTGACCTCGACTCTAAGTGTCATGTCTCAAGGCGGCTCTTTAGATAAGCTTTCAATCAATACTCCTAAACCAGTTGGTTTTAAGGTATTAGGTGTTAAAGCACCCCCAAGGATTTACTTGCTCAAGCCTCTTTCCTTGACACACTTCAACCACAAGCATTTACTAGGATAGCAACTCTTTTGAGTTTTTGTTTCTTTCTTTCTTTTTCTGCCTAGTAATTGATGCTCAGAGCCTTGGGCCATGTTCTTTTTGTTTTTGCACTTTCTTTTCTTCCTTTTTGCTTTGTTTGCTGCTTCTTGGATCAATAGATTTTTGAGAATCTCTACAATACTTCTTTGAACTTTATGTCCTGCCTATGAGCTCCCATGCACGTTTTCACAAGCATGCAACCTCAATACATGATCATACTACTAGAACCACCACTTCTCCTAATCTTTTGCTTGCCTCAAAAACTGATTTTATTCCTCAATCCTTCTTTTCAAAGAACTTTCATGTGATGCATTCTTGAAAATTGAGTGCAAACAGGTTTTGAAGATAAGAATGTTGTGAATAATCAAGCATCTTGCTTATTATAAAGAAAGACTATGCTATGAAGGCAGGCGGGAATATAAAAAGAAAAATTATATGATGCAGACAAACAGAGCAAATAAGGATACAATCCAACTTTCAATCACAGCAACATTTGATGTAAAATATCACTTAACAATACAACCTGTTGGAGTTCACTTGCTTTTCTTCTCATCATCATCATTGCTAGCCTTTATGTTCATCTTTTGCTTCTTTGATTGATGATGCTTAATCCCTCCAAAGGCTTGTGTGACATTCTACAATGATATTAAAAGTTGTTTGTTCCCCAAGCACTTAGAAACAGTGGTTAGTCTGCATGATTTATTTGTGGGCTTTTTGAACTTACTTTGGTGTGGGAACACCAAACTTAGTACCTTGCCAATGCATCAAATTAACCATGTGTGAAACTCTTTCTTCTTTTTCTAAGGTAATAGACTAAAAACTAGAAAACAGCAAGATAATTAACTAGTCCGTCTAAATGCATGAAGCTAGCCTTATGGCAGAAAGTGAGAATGTGTTTATGATGGGATTTTTGGTGGAACACCAAACTTAGAATCCTTCATTCTCCCTTAGATTGTTTTGGTGTGCAACACCAAACTTAGCTTCTTGCAATCTAGATGAAACTAATTAACAGTTTTATTGAATTAGATATGAAAAGATGGTTACCTCTGGTTGGGTTGCCTCCCAACAAGCGCTCTTTTATTGTCACTAGCTTGACATTTGTCCCTCTTTAGGGCGGATGATGATCATAGTGCCTTAATCCTTCCCCTCTCACCGTGAGCTTCCTTCCAGTATCATTCTTGATGATTTCCACATGTTCAAGTGAGAGGATTTTGTTCACTGTGTAGTATCCAGAAAAGTGTGGAGATGTCTCTTTTGGTTGGTAAGTTAGCATCACTTTATCCCCTGGTGAGAAGTCTTCAGTGGAGATTTTCTTGTTTCTCCATCCTCTTGGCATTTTCTTCTTGGGACTCTCTTCTTTTCCAGGAGATAGTTCAGGTTTTGGAATCTCAATTTTTGGACATCCTTGCTATGAATCTTAAATGCTGACTTTGATTGCAGCTTCTCCTCTATTCTTTGAGCTTGTTGCAGCACCTCCACCTCTTCATTTTCTTTCCTGCATGAGCTTAGAAGTGCCTCATCAGGTGCCTCTTTCAAGTTTGGATTTATGGAATAAATCTTCATACACTCTTCCTCTTGGGTGGAGTCTTGCAAATTCTTGAAGACATGGAACACTATATGCTCATCATGCACCCTTAGCATTAATTCTCCTTTTTCGACATCTATCAATGCCCTGGCAGTAGCTAAAAAGGGCCTCCCTAGAATAATGGGAGTGTTGTCATCTTCCTTTATGTCTAGGATGACAAAGTCAACTGGGAGGAAAAATTTGTCCACCTTTACTAATACATTCTCTACAACCCCGAGTGCTTGTTGAATAGATTTATCCGCCATTTGAAGGGCTATCTTTGTAGGTTTCAATTCATGAATCTGAAGCTTTCTCATCAGAGATAGAGGCATCAGATTTATGCTTGCACCAAGATCACAAAATGCTCTCTCAATCATCATGTTGCCTATTGTGCAGGGGATGTGAAAGCTCCCTGGGTCTTTCATCTTCTTTGGCAACCTTTTCTGGATGATGGCACTACACTCCCTGGTCATCACAACCGTTTGTCCCTCTTTCAAGGATCTTTTCTTTGTCAACAATTCCTTCATGAACTTAGCATATAGGGGCATCTGTTCAAGTGCTTCAATGAAGGGGATGTTGATGTGTAGTGTCTTGAATATTTCCAAGAATTTGGAATATTGCTTCTCTTTGTTCTCTTCTTTAAACCTTTGAGGGTATGGGAGCATTGGTTGGTATGCTTTCACTGCCTCCTTCTTAGCTAATTTATCACTTTGTGTATAGGTTTCTTGCTCCTGCTTTTGTTCCTTCACCTCTTCTTTTAAGTCTTCTTTGATGTGTTCTTCCTGAGTAATGGCTTCTGTCTCCACTTTCTTCCCACTTCTCAGGGTGATTGCTTTACACTCCTCCCATTTTATGGCTTTTTCTGTATCTCTTGGGTTGGGTATCGTATCACTTGGAAGAACATTGGTTGGCCGTTCAGCTTGTTTGGCTAATTGTCCCACTTGTCGCTCAATACTCTTCATGGTGGCCTCATGTTCCTTTTGTCCCTTAGCTAAGGCTTGAGTGGTTTGAGCAAGTGCTTGTAAGGTTGCTTCAAGACTTGAAATTCTAGTCTCATAATGGTCAATTGGGGATATGATGGGGGTGGATTGTTGTTGAAAGTTGTTGGGTGGATTAGTGTGGTAATTCTGTGTGTTGGATGTTGGTGCAGGGAAGTGGTTTTGGTGAGTTTGTGAGTTATTATGAGGGTGTTGATATGTGTTTTGTGTTTTCCTATATTGGTTAGTGTTGTTGGCATGGTGGCTTTGGTTATTTGTGTTACGGTTGTGGTTGTGGTTGTTGTTCTTTTGCCAATGGTTTTCACCCCACTTTAGATTGGGATGATTTCTCCAAGATGAATTGTATGTATCACCATGAAATTCATCCTGAGAATTTGAAGTATTTTGCATGTATTGAACTTGTTCTTGTGGTTGTTCAACCGTGATCCCTTCACCTTGGCTCCATTCAAGTGATGGTTGATTTGTTGTGTTCACTAATGCTAGCTGGAAACCATCCATTCTCTTTGTCATCATTTCCATTTGTTGTTGGATTTGTTGGTGCATTAACTTGTTTTGTGCCAAGATAGCATCAACACCTTCAAGCTCCATTACACCTTTCTTTGGGGGTGGATTGTGTTGCCTCTCTGATGAGTAATAATATTGATTGTTTGCCACAATCTCAATGAGGTCTTGGGCCTCCTCGGCAGTTTTCATCATGTTGAGTGATCCTCCTGATGAGTAATCTAGTCCCTTCCTTGCTTCGAAGCTTAAGCCTTCATAGAAGTTTTGGAGCTTAACCCAATCACTAAACATGTCAGGGGGACATCTTCTCATTAGTGCTTTATACCTTTCCCAGGCTTCATACAATGACTCCCCTTCCATTTGCCTAAAAGTCTGGACCTCTGTCTTCAACTTGATGATCTTTTGAGGTGGGTAGAACTTTGCTAGAAATTTGCTCATTACTTCATTCCAATCATTGAGGCTTTCCTTGGGGAATGATTCTAGCCATTGAGTGGCTTTATCCCTCAAAGAGAATGGAAATAGCAACAACTTGTAGACATCTGGATGCACTCCATTTGTCTTCACTGTGTTGCATATCCTCAGAAAAACAGAGAGATGTTGATTTGGGTCTTCAAGAGGTCCCCCTCCATAAGAGCAATTGTTCTGTACCAAAGTGATGAGCTGAGGTTTTAACTCAAAGTTATTGGCCTGAACATTTGGTGTAGCAATACTACTCCCACAATGTCTTGGATCAGGGATAGTGTATGAGGATAACACCCTTCTAGCTTGTCCACCATTATTGTTGACCCCTCCAGGAGGGTTTTGCATCTCACCCTCCATGGTTTGGTCTTCTTCCTCTGACTCCTCTGACCCTTCTTCACCAACTATGAACTTTCCTCTTTCTGCTCTCCTTATCCTTCGGAGGGTTCTCTCGTCCTCAATATTACGTCTACTAGCTCCTGACATACACAAACAAAACCAAAATCACAAGTGAGACACTCTAGAACTAGAGTGAAATTGGGGTTAGTGAAACAAAGTATCAAACAGTTAGTGGGCTTAACAAAAACACAAAGAAAATGCTTAATCTAGACCACCTTTCACTTAATCATTGTCAATCTTTCCAATCCCCGGCAACGGCGCCAAAAACTTGATACGTAAATTAAGAATTCACGTATTTACCAGCAAGTATACCGGATCGTATCAAGTAGTAAGACTCACTAAGAGTGAGGTCGATCCCACGAGGATTGGTAGACTAAGCAACTTTAGTTAAATGGTAAGTTTAGTCAAGCGAACATGATTTTGATTTTATGAGCAATGTGACTTTTGAACATAATTACAAGAATTTAAATGGCAATTAAGAACAAGAATATGGGAATAAAATGGAAGTAAATAACTGAAACTTAAATTGCAAGAAACTTAAATAACATCAAAGATAAATGGCAAGAAATTAAAGGGTGTAGAAATTTAAAGAGCATAAGGGTAAATGGCAAGAATTAAAAGAACAAAATGTAGATGACAAGAATAATAAATTGACAGAACGTAAAAGGGAATTGGGTTATGGGTAATCAAACAACTAGAAGTAAAAGAAATAAGAGTTGATGATGGAGAAGATCATTAGGGATCAGAGATGCTAGTGTTCATGAATTGGTGTTGGTCAAATCCTTCTCAATCATGGGTATAGATCCATGGCAATTGGGTAATTGAATCCCAATCTCTTGGTGATTCAATTTCTCTCAACATAACCAAATGCCACTCTCGTGATCTATTTGTTCATGAGAAGAGATGATGCTCAAACTTAATCCAGCCACACAATTCCCATTGTCTCAACCAAGGAGAGTTACATCTCACATACTAACCAAGGTGTGTTGATCAAGGAAATTATGAAAGGATGAACTCTAAACTGAATTATGTGGCTCATTCCTCAAATTCACCACACAATTCACATAGATTAACCCCTCTCTCGATGGTGGTTGAATCTTTGAAGAACAAGAGTTTCCTCTTTAGATCAACCACTAGAATTGAGGAGGAGAAGATGAATTCACCAACACATTTTAACTAGCAGAGCTCTTCCCCCTAATGAAAATGGGGTTTAGTGAGTCATTGCTCCAATTTCAACAACAAATGCCATTAACAAAAATTAAACTAAGTGTAAAGGAAGATGATGAAGAAGAAGAAAAATGCTTAAAGCTTAAAGAAAATGAAGAAGAGAAGTTCCAAGATGAACCAAGCGTAGCTCTCTGGGTCCTCTCTCGGAAGTACCAAAAGAGTTTCCAAATACAAGTGCTAAAAAGTGTAAAAATGACTAAGTGTAAAAAGTAAAGTAAAAGTGTAGAAAAATCCAAAAGTCCCCTACAAGTACATCAATCTCTTCTATTTATACTACTCCTAAAACTCTTCAGAGATCTTCAATTTGGGTTAGCAATGTGGGCTTTCTCATTGTTGAATTCTTGGCTCAATTGGAAGTGTTGCTAGACTTGGAATGGAAGAGTTCATTCATCATGTTTCTGGCCCATTGGCTTGGCGTTATTGGCACTAACTCCAGGCCAAATGCACGTTGGCAACGTGCTTGACATTTTCCTGGAAGTGAAGTATGAGACTTGGGCGTTGCTAGCCCAAGTTGTTGCCAACAACTTGCTTCTCCTCTTCTTAGCTCTACTTTCATGCTAAATGTAGCCCAGAATTTGAGTGTCAACCTTCTGCTTCAATATAGACTACTAAATATCATTGGAAAGCTCTTGATGTCTATTTTCTAATGCCACTGGAATCACCTCAATTGGACTTTCCTAGCTCAAGTTATGGTTCCTCAAAGAAGGTAAGGTCAAGCTGCCAAGTTGTTGCCAAGTTGTTGTGAATAACGCACCTTCAACCCCAAGTTGGCAACGTGCCCGTGCCTTACTCTCCCAAGGCAAGGACTTGGGGCTGGCGTTGTTGCAAAACACGCCCCCCTTGTGGCACGTTGGCAACGTGCTCGAGCCACACCCCAAGGCTAATCTCTAGCCTTCTTGAATTTCACTTCATGTTCTTGTTTTTAGGGCCTAAAGATGACTCTGGTTTGGCTTCAATTTTGTGCTCCACCATAGACTATTATATACGGTTGGAAAGCTCTGAATGTCAGCTTTCCAATGCAACTGGAAGCACTCAATTTGGATCTCTATAACTCAAGTTATGCTCGTTTGAAGGAGACATGGTCAGGCTGCCAAAATCGCACACGTTTTTGGTGAAAACGCCCTTGTTTCCAGCGTTGCCAACGTGCTCAGATTCTGAAGCTCTAAATGAAGCCATCTTTTGAAGCTTCAAACGAATGCCAATCCCATACTATGATATATGGTTGGAAAGCTCTGGATGTCTACTTTCCAATGCCGTTGAGAGTGCATCATTTGAAGGTCTACAACTCAAGATATACTCCATGGAAGAGGGCAAGGTCAGGCTGCCAGGGTTGCTGCGTTGTTGATGAACACGCCCATGCAATCCCAAGTTGGCAACGTGAATGATGCATGTCCCTGGCGTTGGCAACTTGAATGGTGCATGTCCCTGGCGTTGGCAACTTGAATGGTGCATGTCCCTGGCGTTGCCAAGGATAACGCCAATGGTTCTTGGCGTTGGCAACGCCCTCGAGCTCTCCTTGGCTCAGCTCTTTGCTTGCCTGGGCGTTGCCAACTTGGTGTTGGCGTTGGCAACGTGGTGACATCCTTCCCTGGTGGCTCTTGGCGTTGCCAACTTGGTCTTCAAGTTGGCAACTTGCAATGCTTCATTTCCTTGCATTTGGGGCTTAAGTTTCCCTCTGATTTGAGCTTCCATTCCTTGCCACATTATGGACTATTGTATATCGTTGGAAAGCTCTTGATGTCAGCTTCTCAACGCAATTGGAATCATGCCAATTGGATCCTTGTGGTTCAAGATATTCATCCTTGAAGAGGGGAAGGTCAGGCTGCAATTTCCGCTGATTGTGCACTAGCACGTTGCCAACTTGGTTTCCAAGTTGCCAACGTGCTACACCTCCTGGCAGCACCACTTTGGGCGTTGGCAACTTGGAAACCAAGTTGCCAACGTGCTCTCTCATCCTGGTTGCATCAATTGGGCGTTGCCAACTTGAGGATCAAGTTGGCAACATACATCTCCTTCTTGCTCCAAGATTTCCTTGCATCATTGTCTTCTTGCTTCATCACCTATCATAAACCAAAGAGCTTTTCTCAAAGTTTTGCCATCTCATGCATTAAATTTCAAGGAAATCATTCACCTTAATTTGCATATAAGCTTCTTGAATCATTTGCATGGATTATGTCAAATTTCACTAAATTCTTGGTTCATGAATGCATGGAGGAAAAGTTCAAAAATTTGTCTATTTATTTCAAAGAAAATGAATAAAGCAAAGCTAAAACTAACTAAACTAACTAAGTAAAATGGTAAATATGCGAATGCATCAGGCATTCAGAGCATCAATTTCAAGAACTCCTTTCTTCTGAGGTACCCCATTATTCACGGAATTCCTTTCAGAGGTGTACATGAACTGGTTGTTTGCAACCATGTCAATGAGTTCTTGAGCCTCTTCAGGCGTTTTCTTCAGGTGAATAGATCCACCTGCAGAGTGGTCCAATGACATTTTCGAAAATTCAGAGAGACCATAATAGAATATATTTAATAAGGTCCATTCTGAAAACATGTCAGATGGACATCTTTTGGTCAGCTGCTTGTATCTTTCCCAAGCTTCATAGAGGGATTCACCATCTTTTTGTTTGAATGTTTGAACATCCACTCTCAGCTTGCTCAACTTTTGAGAAGGAAAGAATTTATCCAAGAAGGCAGTGACCAGCTTATCCCAGGAGTCCAGGCTATCCTTAGGTTGTGAATCCAACCATATTCTAGCTCTGTCTCTTACAGCAAAAGGGAAAAGCATGAGTCTGTAGACTTCAGGATCTACTCCATTCGTCTTTACAGTCTCACAGATCTGCAAGAACTCAGTTAAGAACTGATAAGGATCTTCAGATGGAAGTCCATAAAACTTACAGTTTTGTTGCATTAATGCAACTAGTTGAGGCTTAAGCTCAAAGTTATTGGCTCCAATGGCAGGAATGGAGATGCTTCTTCCATCAAACTTGGATGTTGGCTTTGTGAAGTCACCAAGCATTCTCCTTGCATTATTATTATTATTATTTTCGGCTGCCATGTCCTTCTCTTGTTCGAAAATTTCTGAAAGGTTGTTTCTGGATTGTTGTAATTTAGATTCTCTTAATTTTCTCTTCAGAGTCCTTTCAGGTTCTGGATCAGCTTCAACAAGAGTGCCTTTTTCCCTGTTCCTGCTCATATGAAAGAGAAGAAAACAAGAAAAGAAAAAGGAATTCTCTATGTCACAGTATAGAGACTCCTTTATGTTAGTAGAAGAAGAAAGGGGATAGAAGAATGGAGATGGAGATTCGGATTTTTGGATGAAGAGAGATGAGGAGAAGTGTTAGTAATTAAATAATTAAATAGAAGAAGAGAGAGAGAAGAGAAAATTCGAAAATAATTTTTGGAAAAGAGTTAGTGATTTTCGAAAATTAGAAATAAAATGTAATTAAAATTAAAATTTAAAACAAGAAGAATTTTTGAAAAAGAGAGGGAGAATTTTCGAAAATTAGAGAGGAAAAAGTAGTTAGGTGGTTTTGAAAAAGATAAGAAACAAACAAAAAGTTAGTTTAGTTGATTGAAAAAGATTTGAAAAAAAAGATAAGAAGATAAGAAGTTAGATAAGATATTTTGAAATCAAATTTTGAAAAAGATAAAATTTTTGAAAAAGATAAGATAAAAGATAAAAAGATATATTTGAAAAAGATATTTTGAAAAAGATTTAATTTTAAAAAAATATTTAACTAACAAGAAACTACAAGATAAGATTCTAGAACTTAAAAATTGAACCTTTCTTAACAAGAAAGTAACAAACTTCAAATTTTTGAACCAATCACATTACTTGTTAGTTAATTTTCGAAAATTTGATAAAAAGATAAGAAAAAGATTTTGAAAATATTTTGAAAAAGATTTTTGAAATTTTCGAAATTTATAAAAAAAAATGAAAAAGATATGATTTTTGAAAAAGATTTTGAAAAGATAAGATTTTTAAAATTGAAATTTTGACTTGACTTGTAAGAAACAACTAATTTTAAAAATTTTTGACCAAGTCAACCCAAAATTTCGAAAATTTGGAGGAAAATAAGGAAAAGATATTTTTTTGATTTTTTGAATTTTTAATTATGAAAGAGAAAAACAACAAAAATATGCAATGCATGAAATTTTTAGATCAAAACAATGAATGCATGCAAGAATGCTATGAATGTCAAGATGAACACCAAGAACACTTTGAAGATCATGATGAACATCAAGAACATAATTTTGAAAAATTTTTGATGCAAAGAAAACATGCAAGACACCAAACTTAGAAATCTTTAATGCATGAAAAATATGAATGCAAAAATGCACATGAAAAACAACAAAAGACACAAAACAAGAAATCATCAAGATCAAACAAGAAGACTTGTCAAGAACAACTTGAAGATCATGAAGAACACTATGAATGCATGAGATTTTCGAAAAATGCAAGAAAAATTTTAAAAACATGCAATTGACACCAAACTTAAAAATTAACACAAGACTCAAACAAGAAACACAAAATATTTTTGATTTTTATGATTTTACGATTTTTTTGTATTTTTATTATATTTTTCGAAAATAAAGTTTGTAAAAACGAAAAATAAAAGAAAAATTTTTGAAAAAGATTTTTGAAAAGAAAATTACCTAATCTGAGCAACAAGATGAACCGTCAGTTGTCCACACTCGAACAATCCCCGGCAACGGCGCCAAAAACTTGGTGGACGAAATTGTGATCACATCAATGTAGTATTCTTTGTTGTTGTATGGAATCCTTATTATGGCACTTATGTGTGGACACAACTCCGTTCAACTAACCAGCAAGTGTACTGGGTCGTCCAAGTAATACCTTACGTGAGTAAGGGTCGATCCCACAGAGATTGTTGGTATGAAGCAAGCTATGGTCATCTTGTAAATCCCAGTCAGGAGGATAAAATTATGGAATTTAGAAAATCAAATATGATTAATAAAAATAAACAGAAAATAAAATGGATAGAGATACTTATGTAAATCAATAGTGGAAATTTCAGATAGGCGTATGGAGATGTTGTGCTCCTCTTGAATCTCTACTTTCTTATTACATTCATCCTATCCTTCTTACTCCTTTCCATGGCAAGCTGTATGTAGGGCATCACCGTTGTCAATGGCTACATCCCATCCTCTCAGTGAAAACGTTCCTATGCTCTGTCACAGCACGGCTAATCATCTGTCGGTTCTCAATCAGGTTGGAATAGAATCCCTTGATTCTTTTGCGCTTGTCATCACGCCCAGCCTTCAGGAGTTTGAAGCTCGTCACAGTCATTCAATCCCAGAATCCTACTCGGAATACCACAGACAAGGTTTAGACTTTCCGGATCCTCATGAATGCCGCCATCTATCTAGCTTATACCACGAAGATTCTGTTGGGGAATCTAAGAGATATGCGCCCGGCCTAAGGTAGAACGGAAGTGGTTGTCAGTCACGCGCGTTCATGGGTGAGAATGATTATGAGTGTCACGGATCATCACATTCATCAAGTTGAAGTGCAACGTATATCTTGGAATAAGAATAAAAGAGAATTGAATAGAAAGTAATAGTAATTGTATTGAAACTTGAGGTACAGCAGAGCTCCACACCCTTAATCTATGGTGTGCAAAAACTCCACCGTTGAAAATACATAAGTGAAAGGTTCAGGCATGGCCGAATGGCCAGCCCCCAAAACGTGATCACAGGATTCAAAATACAATCCAGGATGATAATATGATAGTAAAAAGTTCTATTTATAATAAACTAGCTCCTAGGGTTTACATGAGTAAGTAATTGATGCATAAATCCACTTCCGGGGCCCACTTGGTGTATGTTTGGGCTGAGCTTGATCTATCCACGAGCTGAGGCTTCTCTTGGAGTTGAACTCCAAGTTATAACGTGTTTTGGGCGTTCAACTCCGGATCATGACGTTTTTCTGGCGTTTAACTCCAGACAGCAGCATGTACTTGGCGTTCAACGCCAAGTTACGTCGTCAATTTCCGAATAAAGTATGGACTATTATAAATTGCTGGAAAGCTCTGGATGTCTACTTTCAAACGTCGTTGAGAGCACGCCAATTGGAGTTCTGTAGCTCCAGAAAATCCATTTCGAGTGCAGGGAGGTCAGATTCCAACAGCATCAGCAGTCCTTTTGTCAGCCTTTTTCAGAGTTTTGCTCAAGTCCCTCAATTTCAGCCAGAAATTACCTGAAATCACAGAAAAACACACAAACTCATAGTAAAGTCCAGAAATGTGAATTTAACATAAAAACTAATGAAAACATCCCTAAAAGTAGCTTGAACTTACTAAAAACTACCTAAAAACAATGCCAAAAAGCGTATAAATTATCCGCTCATCACAACACCAAACTTAAATTGTTGCTTGTCCCCAAGCAACTGAAAATCAATTAGGATAAAAAGAAGAGAATATACTATAAATTCCAGAATATCAATGAATATTAATTATAATTAGATGAGCGGGACTTGTAGCTTTTTGCTTCTGAACAGTTTTGGCATCTCACTTTTTCCTTTGAAGTTCAAAATGATTGGCTTCTCTAGGAACTTAGAATTTCGGATAGTGTTATTGACTTTCCTAGTTAAGCATGTTGATTCTTGAACACAGCTACTCATGAGTCTTGGCCGTGGCCCTAAGCACTTTGTTTTCCAGTATTACCACCGGATACATAAATGCCACAGACACATAACTGGGTGAACCTTTTCAGATTGTGACTCAGCTTTGCTAGAGTCCCCAGTTAGTGGTGTCCAGAGCTCTTAAGCACACTCTTTTTGCTTTGGATCACGACTTTAACCACTCAGTCTCAAGCTTTTCACTTGGACCTTCATGACACAAGCACATGGTTAGGGACAGCTTGATTTAGCCGCTTAGGCCTGGATTTTATTTCCTTTGGCCCTCCTATCCATTGATGCTCAAAGCCTTGGATCTTTTTTACCCTTGCCTTTTGGTTTTAAGGGCTATTGGCTTTTTCTGCTTGCTTTTTCTTTTTCTTTCTATTTTTTTTCGCCACTTTTTTTTTGCAAGCTTTCTTTTTCACTGCTTTTTCTTGCTTCAAGAATCAATTTCATGATTTTTCAGATCATCAATAACATTTCTCTTTGTTCATCATTCTTTCAAGAGCCAACAATTTTAACATTCATAAACAACAAGATCAAAAATATGCACTGTTCAAGCATTCATTCAGAAAGCAAAAAATATTGTCACCACATTAATATAATTAAATTAAATTCAAGGATAAATTCGAAATTCATGTACTTCTTGTTCTTTTGAATTAAAACATTTTTCATTTAAGAGAGGTGAAGGATTAATGGATTTAGTCATAACTTTAAGACATAGTTACTAACTACTAATGATCATGTAATAAAGACACAAGTATAGATAAACATATAACATAAAAAAAATGAAAAGCAGAAGAAAAATTTAAGAACAAGGAATGAGTCCACCTTAGTGAGGGTGGCGCCTTCTTGAAGGACCATTGATGTCCTTGAGCTCTACTATGTCTCTGAATTGTTGTAATTTAGTTTCTCTTAGTTTCCTCTTCAGAGTCCTTTCAGGTTCTGGATCAGCTTCAACAAGAATGCATTTTTCCTTGTTCCTGCTCATATGAAAGAGAAGAGGAAAAGAAAAGGAAGAGGAATCTTCTATGTCATAGTAAAGAGGATCCTTATTATTAGTAGAAGAAGAAAGGGGATAATGGAAGGAGAGGGATGAATAGTCTGTATAAAGAGTAAGGATAGGGGAGGTGATAAGAGATGAAGAGAAGTGTTAGTAAATAAATAAATAAATAGAAGAAGATGAGAGAGGGATTTTCGAAAATATTTTTGAAAAGGAGTTAGTAATTTCGAAAATTAAAGATGAATTAAAATTAAAATTAAAACTTGAAACAATTAGTTAATTAAAAAGAATTTTTTGAAAAAGAGGGAGGTATTTTCGAAAATTAGAGAGGGAAAGGTAGTTAGGTGGTTTTGAAAAAGATAAGAAACAACCAAAAGTCAAATTTGAAAAAGATAAGAAAATAAGTTAGATAAGATATTTTGAAATCAAATTTTGAAAAAGATAAAATTTTGAAAAAGATAAGATAAAAAGATAAGATAATTAGATAAGATAAAAAGATATGAAAAGATAAGATTAAAAAGATATTTTTTTGAAAAGATATGATTTTAAAAGATATGGTTTTAAAAAGATATGATTGAAATTAGTTTTGAAAAAGATTTAATTTTTAAAATTAAAATTAATTACTTAACTAACAAGAAACTAAAAGATAAGATTCTAGAATTTAAAGATTGAACCTTTCTTAACAAGAAAGTAACAAACTTCAAATTTTTGAATCAATCACATTTACTTGTTAGCTAATTTTCGAAAATATGATGTAAAAGATAAGAAAAATATTTTGAAAAATATTTTAAAAAAAAATTTCGAAAATTAATAAAAAAAAGGAAAAGATTTAATTTTTGAAAAAGTTTTGAAAAGATAAGATTTTTAAAATTGAAACTTTGACTTGACTTGTAAGAAACAACTAATTTTTAAAATTTTTGCTAAGTCAACTCAAATTTTCGAAAATTAGGAGATAAAAAAGGAAAAGATAATTTTTTTATTTTTTTGAATTTTTTTTTATGATGAGAGAGAAAAACACAAAAATGACCCAAAACATAAAGATTTTGGATCAAAACACAAGATGCATGCAAGAACACTATGAATGTCAAGATGAACACCAAGAACACTTTGAAGATCATGATGAACATCAAGAACATAATTTTGAAAAAATTTTGATGCAAAGAAAACATGCAAGACACCAAACTTAGAAATCTTTAATGCATGGACTCTAACAAACGAAAAAGGGTTGGCCGTACAGCAGAACTCAGTCCGGTGGATCAGGCTAATGAATTTAATCAGCAATTAGACTTTCTAACTCAGCAGCTAGCCGAATTCAAGGAAATGTTACAGGAAACAAGAATGGCTAACAGGAACATGGAAGTGCAATTAAAACAGACAGAAACGCAACTGTCAAAACAAATAGCAGATGAATGCCAAGCAGTTCAATTAAGAAGTGGGAAAACATTAAATACCTCACTTCAAAGCAGCAAGAAGACAGGAAATGAACAAATAGCTACTCAAAATCCCTCTGAGGACAAGCAGAGCCCAGAAAGGGATAAAGCTGGCGCTGAACGCCCAAACCATGCTCATTCCTGGCGTTCAACGCCAGAAACAAGCATGGATCTGGCGTTGAACGCCCAAAAGGAACATGGTTCTGGCGTTCAAACGCCAGTAACAAGCAAGGAGGTGGCGTTTAACGCCACCCCAGCTTCCACACCTGGCATTCAAATGCCAGTGGGTGATCAGTCACATACAAGTGCTGATAACAACCCTTCTAAAAAGGCTTCCCAACCCACTTCTGTAGGTAATAAACCTGCAGCAACTAAGGTTGAGGAATACAGAGCCAAAATGCCTTATCCTCAAAAACTCTGCCAAGCGGAACAGGATAAGCAATTTGCCCGCTTTGCAGACTATCTCAGGACTCTTGAAATAAAGATTCCGTTTGCAGAAGCACTTGAGCAAATACCTTCTTATGCTAAGTTCATGAAAGAGATCTTAAGTCATAAGAAGGATTGGAGAGAAACTGAAAAAGTTTACCTCACTGAAGAATGCAGTGCAGTCATTCTGAAAAGCTTACCTGAGAAGCTTAAAGATCCTGGAAGCTTTATGATACCATGCACATTAGAAGGTGTTTGTACCAAGCAAGCTTTATGCGATCTTGGGGCAAGTATCAACCTAATACCTGCATCTACTATCAGAAAGCTTGGTTTGACTGAAGAAATCAAACCAACCAGGATATGTCTTCAACTTGCTGATGGCTCCATTAAATACCCATCAGGCGTGATTGAAGACATGATTGTCAAGGTTGGGCCATTTGCCTTTCCTACTGACTTTGTGGTGCTGGAAATGGAGGAGCACAAGAGTGCAACTCTCATTCTAGGAAGACCTTTCCTAGCAACTGGCCGAACCCTCATTGATGTCCAAAAAGTGGAAGTTACCTTGAGAGTCAATGAGGAGGAGTTCAAGTTGAATGTTGTTAAAGCCATGCAACATCCAGATAACCCAAATGACTGCATGAGTGTTGATATTATTGACTCTCTGGTAAGAGAGGTCAATATGGCTGAGAGTCTCGAATCAGAGCTAGAGGACATCTTTAAAGATGTTCAGCCTGATTTGGAGGAATCAGAGAAGATAATAGAACCTCTGAAAATCCCTCAAGAAGAGGAGAAACCTCCAAAACCCGAGCTCAAACCATTGCCACCATCCCTGAAATATGCATATCTGGGAGAAGGTGAAACCTTTCCTGTAATTATAAGCTCTACCTTAGAGCCACAGGAAGAGGAAGCACTAATTCAAGTGCTAAGGACGCACAAGACAGCTCTTGGGTGGTCCATTAGTGATCTTAAGGGCATTAGCCCAGCCAGATGCATGCACAAAATCTTGTTGGAGGATGACGCCAAGCCAGTGGTTCAACCACAAAGGCGGCTGAACCCAGCTATGAAAGAAGTGGTGCAAAAAGAGGTCACTAAATTGCTAGAGGTTGGGATTATTTATCCTATTTCTGACAGCCCCTGGGTGAGCCCTGTCCAAGTTGTCCCTAAGAAGGGTGGCATGACAGTGGTTCATAATGAAAAAAATGAACTGGTTCCTACAAGGACAGTTACAGGGTGGCGTATGTGCATTGATTACAGAAGACTCAACACAGCCACCAGAAAGGATCATTTTCCTTTACCATTCATAGACCAGATGCTAGAAAGACTAGCAGGTCATGAATACTACTGCTTCCTGGATGGATATTCAGGTTATAATCAAATTGCAGTAGATCCCCAGGATCAGGAGAAAACGGCCTTCACATGTCCATCTGGAGTATTTGCATACAGAAGGATGCCATTTGGCCTGTGTAATGCACCTGCAACCTTTCAGAGGTGCATGCTCTCAATTTTCTCTGATATGGTGGAAAAATTTCTGGAAGTCTTCATGGATGACTTTTCAGTATTTGGAGACTCATTCAGCTCCTGCCTTAACCATTTAGCACTTGTTCTGAAAAGATGCCAAGAGACTAACCTGGTTTTAAACTGGGAAAAATGTCACTTTATGGTGACTGAAGGAATTGTCCTTGGGCACAAAATTTCGAACAAGGGCATAGAGGTGGACCAAGCTAAGGTAGAAGTAATTGAAAAATTACCACCACCTGCTAATGTTAAGGCAATCAGAAGCTTTCTGGGGCATGCAGGATTCTATAGGAGGTTTATAAAGGATTTTTCAAAAATCGCCAAACCTCTGAGCAACCTGCTAGCTGCAGACACGCCATTCATCTTTGATGAAGAGTGTCTGCAGGCATTTGAGACTCTGAAAGCTAAATTGGTTACAGCACCAATCATCTCTGCACCAGACTGGACATTACCATTTGAACTGATGTGTGATGCCAGTGACCATGCCATTGGTGCAGTGTTGGGACAAAGGCATGACAAGCATTTGCATGTCATTTACTATGCCAGCCGTGTGCTAAATGATGCACAAAAGAATTACACAACCACAGAAAAAGAGCTACTTGCAGTGGTTTACGCCATTGACAAATTCAGATCCTACTTAGTAGGGTCAAAAGTGATTGTGTACACTGATCATGCTGCTCTTAAATATCTACTCACAAAGCAGGATTCAAAACCCAGACTCATTAGATGGGTGTTGCTTCTGCAAGAATTTGATATAGAAATAAGAGACAGAAAAGGGACAGAAAATCAAGTAGCAGATCACCTGTCCCGAATAGAACCAGTGGAAGGGGCGTTCCCCCCTCTCACTGAAATTTCTGAAACCTTTCCGGATGAGCAACTACTAGCCGTCCAGGAAGTGCCATGGTTTGCAGACATTGCAAACTACAAGGCAGTGAGATTCATACCCAAAGAGTACAGTAAGGTGCAATCAAAGAAATTAATCACAGATGCAAAATACTATCTTTGGGATGAACCATATCTCTTTAAGAGATGTGCAGACGGAGTAATCCGTAGATGTGTGCCTAAAGAAGAAGCACAGAAGATCCTTTGGCATTGCCATGGATCACAGTATGGAGGACATTTTGGAAGTGAGCGAACTGCCACAAGAGTCCTCCAAAGTGGCTTCTACTGGCCAACTCTCTATAAAGATTCCCGAGCATTTGTGCTTAATTGTGACAGTTGCCAAAGATCAGGCAACCTACCTCACAGTTATGCCATGCCTCAGCAAGGAATCTTGGAGATTGAGTTGTTTGATGTATGGGGTATTGACTTCATGGGACCCTTCCCACCATCATACTCAAACACTTATATTCTGGTGGCAGTGGATTATGTATCCAAATGGGTGGAGGCTATTGCAACACCCACTAATGACACTAAAACAGTGTTGAAATTCCTCCAGAAACACATTTTCAGCAGATTTGGTATCCCTAGAGTATTAATCAGTGATGGGGGCACTCATTTCTGCAATAAACAGCTTTACTCTGCTCTGGTACGTTATGGAGTTAGCCACAGGGTAGCTACTCCATATCACCCACAGACTAATGGGCAAGCTGAAGTCTCAAATAGAGAACTCAAAAGAATCCTGGAACAGACTGTAATTAACCGTAGAAAGGAGTGGGCAAGAAGTTTGGATGATGCTCTGTGGGCATACAGAACAGCGTTCAAGACCCCTATAGGGACCTCTCCATACCAGCTTGTGTATGGAAAGGCATGTCACTTGCCAGTGGAACTGGAACACAAGGCCTACTGGGCAACCAGATTCCTAAACCTTGATGCCAAATTAGCTGGAGAAAAACGTTTACTCCAGTTAAATGAGCTAGAGGAATTTAGACTCAATGCTTTCGAGAATGCAAAAATTTACAAGGAGAAAGCAAAAAGATGGCATGATAAGAAATTGTCATCCAGAGTCTTTGAGCCAGGGCAGAAAGTTCTGCTATTTAATTCTAGGCTCAAATTATTCCCTGGGAAATTAAAATCCCGGTGGAGAGGTCCATATGTAATTACAAGTGTATCACCATATGGATATGTAGAGCTTCAGGATAATGAATCTAACAAAAAGTTCATTGTTAATGGACAGAGAGTTAAACATTATCTTGAAGGCAATTTTGAGCAAGAATGCTCAAAACTGAGACTTGATTAAAAAGCTCAATAATAGTCCAGCTAATGACATTAAAGAAGCGCTTGCTGGGAGGCAACCCAGCCACTCACAAAATATAATTTTATTTGATCTAGTTTTACATGTAGATGCTAGAGTATCTTCAAAAGGTGAAATAGCAATTGATTGAAGTCACAGAGTTACAGGGAAAGTTGGAAGCTCACTGGCGTGAAAAAGCCAGTAAGAAACAATTTGGGCGTTGAACGCCCGTGAGAAGCACCCACTGGGCGTTTAACGCCAGTGAGGGTAGCATCTGGGCGTTAAACGCCAGAAAGAAGCACCTTCTGGGCGTTTAACGCCAGATTGTTAGCATCCTGGGCGTTCAGAAAAACGCCCAGTGACAAAGGCCTTCCTGGCGTTCAACGCCAGAAAGATGCATCAGCTGGGCGTTGAACGCCCAGGAGAAGCAGCATTTGGGCGTTAAACGCCCAAACCATGCAGCAGTTGGGCGTTTAACGCCAGGATGGTGGGGAGGAGGTAAAATTCATTTTTCTTTACATTTTTTCTAAATTTTTAAGTTTCAATTCATGATTTCTTGCATAAACATGTTTCAAAATGTCATCCTTCAAAATCAAATTGGTTTTCTAAGAACCCTAATTTCTAAAATCCCTTTTTCAAAAACATCAAATGTATCTTAATTCATAAACACAAATCTTTTTCTAATCCAATTCTTTTTCAAATATCTTTAATTTCTTCTCATATCTTTTTTTTAAAAAACTCATCTTATCTTTATTTGAAAATGCCTTTCCTTCTACTCCTCTCCTTTCCTTTCTTTTGCTTGAGGACAAGCAAACCTCTAAGTTTGGTGTGATTTGCCATGATCACTGAGCTAAAACTTATTAAGACCATGGCACCTAAGAGAACAGGAAGAGCAAGGATGTGAACTTAAGGGAGCTGAAGCGTCAGAAATTAATTCTTGAAGGCACCCCACAGACTAGAGGAACATCCACTTCCCAAAATACAGGTTGTTAAGTTCTAATTCCAGCTTTAACTCTGTGATAGTATTATTTTAGAAATTGACCTTAGAAGATATTTAGTAGTAATTAGGATGTCTATTTTGATTTTATTTCCAATTAAGCTATAATGTATTTTTCTCATCATCATTAGGCATGAATAAAGTAGTAGATTTTCTTTTAGAATAAAGAAGTAATTTATATTTTTCGAGTTCTTAATAAATAAAATTTATAATTAATTATATGTGGTGGCAATACTTTTTGTTCTCTGAATGAATGCTTGAACAGTGCATAAGATGTACTTTGAATTTGATGAATATTGGCTCCTGAAAGAATGAGGAAAACGAAAAATATTGTTGATGATCTGAAAAATCATGAAATTGATTCTTGAAGCAAGAAAAAGCAGTCAAAAAAAAATATATTTTAATTAACACAATATTCACAAGCCATGGGCACTAGCCAAGAGTAAAAAGGATCCAAGGCTTTGAGCATCAATGGATAGGAGGGCCCAAGGAAGTAAAATCCAGGCCTAAGCGGCTAAACCAAGCTGTCCCTAATCATGTGCTTGTGTCATGAAGGTCCAAGTGAAAAGCTTGAGACTGAGTGGTTAAAGTCGTGATCCAAAGCAAAAGAGTGTGCTTAAGAGCTCTGGACACCACTGATTGGGGACTCTAGCAAAGCTGAGTCATAATCTGAAAAGGTTCACCCAGTTATGTGTCTGTGGCATTTATGTATCCGGTGGTAATACTGGAAGACAAAGTGCTTAGGGCCACAGCCAAGACTCATAAAATGACTGTGTTCAAGAATCAACATACTACACTAGGAGAATCAACAATACTATCTGAATTCTGAGTTCCTAAGGATGCCAATCATTCTGAAAATTTAAAGATACAGGGAGATGCCAAAACTATTCAGAGACAAAAAGCTACAAGCCCCGCTCATCTAATAAGAATCTGAGCCTCATTTAAAACTCGAGAATATTATTATTTCTTTATTTCTGTTAGAACCTATTTTATTCATCTAGTTGCTTGAGGACAAGCAACAGTTTAAGTTTCGTGTTGTGATGAGCGGATATTTTATACGCTTTTTGGGGGTAATTTCATGTAGATTTTAGCATGTTTTAGTTAATTTTTAGTAGAATAATATTAGTTTTTAGGCAAAAATCATATTTCTGGACTTTACTATGAGTTTGTGTGTTTTTCTGTGATTTCAGGTATTTTCTGACTGAAATTGAGGGAGCTGAGCAAAAATCTGACTTAGGCTGAAAAAGGACTGCTGATGCTGTTGGATCCTGACCTCCCTGCACTCGAATGGATTTTCTGGAGCTACAGGAGTCCAATTGGCGCGCTCTCAACGGCGTTGGAAAGTAGACATCCAGGGCTTTCCAGCAATATATAATAGTCCATACTTTGCGCGAGGATAGACGACGTAACTTGGCGTTAAACGCCAAGTTCATGCTGCTGTCTGGAGTTAAACGCCAGAAAAACGTCATTATCCGGAGTTGAACGCCCAAAACACGTCATAACCTGAAGTTTGACGCCAAGAAAGGCCTTTGCACGTGGAAAGCTTTAGTCTCAGCCCCAGCACACACCAAGTGGGCCCCAGAAGTGGATTTCTGCACCAATTATCTTAGTTTATTCATTTTCTGTAACCCTAGGTTATTAGTTTACTATTTAAACAACTTTTACAGACATTCCTTGTACCTCATGACATTTTCAGATCTGAATTACATACTCTTTGACGGCATGAGTCTCTAAACCTCATTGTTGGGGGTGAGGAGCTCTGCAGCGTCTCGATGATTTAATACAATTCCTTTGTTTTCCATTCAAACACGCTTGTTCCCATCTAAGATGTTTATTCGCGCTTAACTGTGAAGAAGGTGATGATCAGTGACACTCATCACCTTCCTCAATCCATGAACGTGTGCCTGACAACCACCTCCGTTCTACATCAGATTGAATGAATATCTCTTAGATTCCCCAACAGAATCTTCGTGGTATAAGCCGGATTGATGGCGGCATTCATGAGAATCCGGAAAGTCTAAACCTTGTCTGTGTTATTCCGAGTAGGATTCCGGGATTGAATGACTGTGACGTGCTTCAAACTTTAACCTGCTGGGCGTTAGTGACAGACGCAAAAGAGTGATTCTATTCCAGTAGGAGCGGGAACCAACCGGTGATTAGCCGTACTGTGACAGAGTGCGTGAGCATAGTTTTCACTGCGAGGATGGGAAGTAGCCACTGACAACGGTGACACCCTACATAGATCTTGCCATGGAAGGAACTTGCGTGTGAGAAGAGGATTTCAAGGAAGAGTTGAAGTCAGAGGACAAAGCATCTCCAAAACTCCAACATATTCCCCAGTGCTGCAAATCAAAGTAACATTGTTCCCTCTTTTATCAAATCCAGTAATTTCACTTTTAATCCAATTAATCCTATTGGCATCCTGACTAAGATTAATAAAATAAATATTGATTGCTTCAAACCAATAATCTCTGTGGATTCAACCCTTACTCACGTAAGGTATTACTTGGACGACCCAGTACACTTGCTGGTCAGTTGAACGGAATTGTGCAAGTAATCAGTTAGTTAAATTAGTTCTCCTTGGCACATGCCAAGGAGCCATTAATTAAAGATCACAATTTCGTCCACCAAGTTTTTGTGTGATGAGCGGATAATTTATACGCTTTTTGGCATTGTTTTCATATAGCTTTTAGTAAGTTTAAGCTACTTTTAGGGATGTTTTCATTAGTTTTTATGTTAAATTCACATTTCTGGACTTTACTATGAGTTTGTGTGTTTTTCTGTGATTTCAGGTAAATTCTGACTGAAATTGAGGGATTTGAGCTAAACTCTGAAGAAGGCTGACAAAAGGACTGCTGATGCTGTTGGAATCTGACCTCCCTGCACTCGAAATGGATTTTCTGGAGCTACAGAACTCCAATTGGCGCGCTCTCAACGGCGTTGGAAAGTAGACATCCAGGGCTTTCCAGCAATATATAATAGTCCATACTTTATTCGAAGAATGACGACGTAACTTGGCGTTAAACGCCAAGTACACGCTGCTGTCTGGAATTAAACGCCAGAAAAACGTCATGATCCGGAGTTGAACGCCCAAAACACGTCATAACCTGAAGTTTGACGCCAAGAAATGCCTCTACACGTGAATTCATCAAGCTCAGCCCAAGCACACACCAAGTGGGCCCCGGAAGTGGATTTATGCATCAATTACTTACTCATGTAAACCCTAAAGAGCTAGTCTAGTATATATAGGACATTTATCTATTGTATTAGACATCTTTTGACCACTTTAAGTCTTTCATTATTCGGTCACTTGATCATGGAGAGGGCTGGCCATTTGGCCATGCCTGAACCTCTTGCTTATGTATTTTCAACGGTGGAGTTTCTGCACACCATAGATTAAGGGTGTGGAGCTCTGCTGTACCTCAAGTATTAATGAAATTCTATTATCTTTTATTCAAATCTCTCTTATTCTTATTCCAAGATATTCATTCGTACCCAAGAACATGATGAATGTTATGAGTTAGATTACCCTCATTATCATTCTCACTTATGAACGCGCGTGATTGACAACCACTTCCGTTCTACATGCAACAGAGCTTGAATGCGTATCTCTTAGATTCCCCAACAGAATCTTCGTGGTATAAGCTAGATAGATGGCGGCATTTATGAGGATCCGGAAAGTCTCACCTTGTCTGTGGTATTCCGAGTAGGATCCTGGGAATCCGGAAAGTCCAACCTTGTCTGTGGTGTTCCGAGTAGGATTCCGGTAATGAATGACTGTGACGTGCTTCAAACTTTAACCTGCTGGGCGTTAGTGACAGACGCAAAAGAGGGATTCTATTCCAGTAGGAGCGGGAACCAACCGGTGATTAGCCGTACTGTGACAGAGTGCGTGCATTAGTTTTCACTGCGAGGATGGGATGTAGCCATTAGCCATGGGTGATGCCTCCAGACTGGTTAGCTGTGCGAGTGACAGCCGCACAGGGTATTTCCCCGAGAGGAAGAAAGTAGCCACAGTTAATGGTGAACCCCTATACAAAGCTTGCCATGGAAAGGAGTAAGAAGGATTGAATAGGAGTAGTAGGAGAGCAGGCGTCCAAGAGCTCTACAGCATCTCCACATGCTTATCTGAATTTCCTACCAATGAATCTGCATAAGTATCTTTATCCCTTTCATTATTTCTATTTTCGAAAACCCATAAAACTATTTTAATCTGCCTAACTGAGATTTGCAAGGTGACTATAGCTTGATTCATACCAACAATCTCTGTGGATTCGACCCTTACTCACGTAAGGTTATTACTTGGACGACCCAGTACACTTGCTGGTTAGTTGAACGGAGTTGTGAAAATAAACAGTGCCCTAAGAGTAAACATCCTACAAGTAAAAAGAACAAGTGATCACAATTTCGTCCACCAAGTTTTTGGCGCCGTTGCCGGGGATTGTTCGAGTATGAACAACTGACGGTTCATCTTGTTGCTCAGATTAGGTAATTTTCTTTTCAAAAATCTTTTTCAAAAATTTTTCTTTTATTTTTCATTTTTCCAAAAATGTTTTTCGAAAAAAATTAAAATAAAAATACAAAAAAATCATAAAATCATAAAAATAAAAAATATTTTGTGTTTCTTGTTTGAGTATTGTGTTAATTTTTAAGTTTGGTGTCAATTGCATGCTTTTAAAATTTTTCTTGCATTTTTTCGAAAACTCCATGCATTCATAGTGTTCTTCATGATCTTCAAGTTGTTCTTGACAAGTCTTCTTGTTTGATCTTGATGATTTCTTGTTTTGTGTCTTTTGTTGTTTTTCATGTGCATTTTTGCATTCATATTTTCCATGCATTAAAAATTTCTAAGCTTGGTGTCTTGCATGTTTTCTTTGCATCAAAAATTTTTCAAAATTATGTTCTTGATGTTCATCATGATCTTCAAAGTGTTCTTGGTGTTCATCTTGACATTCATAGCATTCTTGCATGCATCTTGTGTCTTGATCCAACATTTTCATGTTTTGGGTCATTTTTGTGTTTCTCCTTAAAAATTCAAAAATAAAAAAATATCTTTTCCTTACTTTCCTCCAAAATTTCGAAATTTTGGGTTGACTTGGTCAAAAATTTTTAAAATTAGTTGTTTCTTACAAGTCAATTCAAAATTTCAATTCAAAAAAAATCTTATCCTTTCAAAATATTTTTCAAAAATCATATCTTTTCATTTTTTTATAATTTTTGAAAATTTCAAAAAAATCTTTTTCAAAATATTTTCAAAATCTTTTTCTTATCTTTAAATCAAATTTTCGAAAATTAGCTAACAATTAATGTGATTGGTTCAAAAATTTGAAGTTTGTTACTTTCTTGTTAAGAAAGGTTCAATCTTTGAGTTTTAGAATCTTATCTTGTAGTTTCTTGTTAGTTAAGTAATTTTAAAAAATTAAATCTTTTTCAAAATATCTTTTTCTTAAAAATCTTTTTATCTTCTTATCTTATCTTTTTCAAAATTTTATCTTTTTCAAAATTTGATTTCAAAATATCTTATCTAACTTCTTATCTTCTTATCTTTTTCAAATTTTGATTTCAAATCTTTTTCAATCAACTAACTAACCTTTTGTTTGTATCTTATCTTTCTCAAAACTACCTAACTACTTATCCCTCTCTAATTTTTCGAAAATTCTCTCTTTCTTTTTCAAAAATTCTTTTTATTTTAAATTTTAATTTTAATTATATTTTATCTCTAATTTTCGAAAATTACCAACTCCTTTTCAAAAATTATTTTCGAATTCTTCTCCCTCTCTTTTCTTCTTCTACTTAATTATTTAATTAATAACACTTCTCTTCACCTCTCTTCATCTACAGATCCATCCTTCTTCTTTCTTATACCCCTATCTTCTTCTATTAACATAAAGGAATCTCTATACTGTGACATAGAGGATTCCTCTTTCTTTTCTTGTTTTCTTCTCTTTCATATGAGCAGGAACAGGGAAAAAGACACTCTTGTTGAAGTTGATCCAGAACCTGAAAGGACTCTGAAGAGAAAATTAAGAGAAGCTAAATTACAACAATCCAGAAACAACCTTTCAGAAATTTTCGAACAAGAGAAGGAGATGGCCGAAAATAATAATAATAATGCAAGGAGAATGCTTGGTGACTTCACAAAACCAACGTCCAAGTTTGATGGAAGAAGCATCTCCATTCCTGCCATTGGAGCCAATAACTTTGAGCTTAAGCCTCAACTAGTTGCTTTAATGCAACAAAACTGCAAGTTTTATGGACTTCCATCTGAAGATCCTTACCAGTTTTTAACTGAGTTCTTGCAGATCTGTGAGACTGTAAAGACTAATGGAGTTGATCCTGAAGTCTACAGACTCATGCTTTTCCCTTTTGCTGTAAGAGACAGAGCTAGAATATGGTTGGATTCACAACCTAAGGATAGCCTGGACTCCTGGGATAAGCTGGTCACTGCATTCTTAGATAAGTTCTTTCCTCCTCAAAAGCTGAGCAAGCTGAGAGTGGATGTTCAAACCTTCAAACAAAAAGATGGTGAATCCCTCTATGAAGCTTGGGAAAGATACAAGCAGCTGACCAAAAGATGTCCATCTGACATGTTTTCAGAATGGACCATGTTAGATATATTCTATTATGGTCTCTCTGAATTTTCGAAAATGTCACTGGACCATTCTGCAGGTGGATCTATTCACCTGAAGAAAACGCCTGAAGACGCTCAAGAACTCATTGACATGGTTGCAAATAACCAGTTCATGTATACCTCTGAGAGGAATTCTGTGAATAATGGGATACCTCAGAAGAAAGGAGTTCTTGAAATAGATGCTCTGAATGCCATATTGGCTCAGAACAAAATGTTGACTCAACAGGTCAACATAATCTCTCAAAATCTGAATGGATTGCAACATGCATCCAACAGTACTAGAGAGGCAGCTTCTGAAGAAGCTTATGATCCTGAGAACCCTGCCATGGCAGAGGTTAATTATATGAGTGAACCTTATGGAAACACCTATAACCCATCATGGAGAAATTATCCAAATTTCTCCTGGAAGGATCAACAAAAGCCTCAACAAGGCTTTAACAATGGTGGACGCAATAGGCTGAATAATAGTAAGCCATATCCATCATCTTCTCAGCAACAGACAGAGAACTCTGAACAAAATACTTCTAATTTAGCCAATATAGTCTCTGATCTGTCAAAGGCCACTTTCAGTTTCATGAATGAAACAAGATCCTCCATTAGAAATTTGGAGGCACAAGTGGGCCAGCTGAGTAAGAAAGTCATTGAAAATCCTCCCAGTGTTCTCCCAAGCAATACAGAAGAAAATCCAAAAGGAGAATGCAAGGCCATTGATTTAATCAAAGTGGCCGAATACACTCAGGAGGAGAAGGACGAAAATCCTAGTGAGGAAGACCTCCTGGGATGTCCTTCAAGCAAGAAGGAGTTTCCTATTAAGGATCCAGAGGAATCTGAGGCTCATACAGAGACCATAGAGATTCCATTAAACCTCCTTCTGCCATTCATGAGCTCTGAAGACTATTCATCCTCTGAAGAGGATGAAGATGTGACTGGAGAGCAAGTTGCTCAATACTTAGGAGCTATCATGAAGCTGAATGCCAAGCTATTTGGTAATGAGACTTGGGAAAGTGAACCTCCCTTGCTCATTGGTGAACTAGATACTTGGATTCAGGAAACTCTACCTCAAAAGAAACAAGATCCTGGCAAGTTCTTAATACCTTGCACCATTGGCACCATGAGCTTTGAAAAAGCTCTATGTGATCTTGGGTCAGGGATAAATCTGATGCCACTCTCTGTAATGGAGAAGTTGGGAATCATTGAGGTACAACCTGCCTTGTTCTCATTACAATTGGCAGACAAGTCAGTAAGACAAGCTTATGGAGTAGTAGAGGACGTTCTAGTAAAGGTTGAAGGCTTTTACATCCCTGCTGATTTTATAATCCTAGATACTAGGAAGGAAGATGATGAATGCATCATCCTAGGAAGACCTTTCCTAGCCACAGCAGAAGCTGTGATAGATGTCAACAGAGGAGAGTTAGTCCTTCAATTAAATGGAGAATATCTTGTGTTTCAAGCACATGACCATCCCTCTGTGACAAAAGAGAGTAAGCATGAAGAGCTTCTCTCAGTTCAAGGTCAAGAAGAGTCCACACAGTCAAACTCTAAGTTTGGTGTTGTGAGGCCACAACCAAACTCTAAGTTTGGTGTTCAAATTCCATACCCAAACTCTAAGTTTGGTGTGGAGACAACACACTAAATTGACCTGATCATCTTGTGGTTCCATGAAAGCCACTGTCAAGCTATTGACATTAAAGAAGCGCTTGTTGGGAGGCAACCCAATTTTATTTATCTAATTTTATTTTATTTTGTTTTGGTGTTATTTTTGTGTTGAATTAGGTACATGATCATGAGGAGTCACGAAAAAATCAAAAAAATTAAAAACATAGTCAAAAACAGAAGAAAAAAATTTTTCACCCTGGAGGCAGCACGGGCCGGCGTTCAACGCCCAGAAGGTGCATCTGGCCGGCGTTCAACGCCAGAACAGAGCACCATTCTGGCGCTGAACGCCCAAAACAAGCAACAACCTGGCGTTAAACGCCAGGATGGTGCACAGAAAGGACAAACTGGCGCTGAACGCCAGGAACAAGCATGAAACTGGCGTTCAACGCCAGAAACATGCATTACATGGGCGTTGAACGCCCAGAATGTGCACCAATGGGCGTTTAAACGCCAGAATGGTGTGCCAAGGCATTTTACATGCCTATTTGGTGCAGGAATGGTATTTCTTGATACCTCAGGATCTGTGGACCCCACAGGATCCCCACCTACCTCGCCCTCTCTCTCTCCATTCATGATCACCCCTTCTATTTTCCATTCACCACTCACTCTTTCCCATAAACCTCACTCACCTTCAAAATTCAAAATTCTTTCCCACCCAATCCCACCCATATAGCCGAATCCATCTCCCCTCACTCACCTCCATCTTCTTCTTCGTCTTCTCTTCTTTCTTTTCTTGCTCGAGGGCGAGCAATATTTTAAGTTTGGTGTGGTAAAAGCATAGCTTTTTTGATTTTACATTACCATTAATGGCACCTAAGGCCAGAGAAACCTCAAAGGGAAGACAAAAGCTTCCACCTCTGAGTCTTGGGAGATGGAAAGACTCATATATAAGCTGGAATAGCTCAGTTGGTTAGAACATATGGCTGCAAATCAAGAGATCCCTGAGATACCTCAGGGAATAAGTTATCCTCCACACAAATATTGGAAGCAACTAAGGGTAGAAACACCAAAATTAATAGGAATCATTCAACAGAAGCAAGGAAGAAACATAGAGGAGCTCAAAAAGCACCATTGGACCTTCAAGAAGGCGCCACCCTCACTCAGGTGGATTCATTCCTTGCTCTTTATTTCTTTCTGTTTTCTGTTTTTAATGTTGTGTTTATCTATGTTTTGTGTCTTTACTTCATGATCATTAGTGTGTAACCATGCCTTAAAGCTATGAATAAAATCCATTAATCCTTCACCTCTCTTAAATGAAAAATGTTTTAATTCAAAAGAACAAGAAGTACATAGATTTCGAATTTATTATTGAATTTAATTTAATTATATTGATGTGGTGACAATACTTTTTGTTTTCTGAATGAATGCTTGAACAGTGCATATTTTTGATCTTGTTGTTTATGAGTGTTAAAATTGTTGGCTCTTGAAAGAATGATGAACAAAGAGAAATGTTATTGATGAACTGAAAAATTCATGAATTGATTCTTGAAGCAAGAAAAAGCAGTGAAAAGCAAAAGCTTGTGCGAAAAAAAAAATATGGCAAAAAAAATGGAAAGAAAAAGCAAGCAGAAAAAGCCAATAGCCCTTAAAACCAAAAGGCAAGGGTAGCAAGGATCCAAGGCTTTGAGCATCAATGGATAGGAGGGCCCAAGGAAGTTAAATCCAGGCCTAAGCGGCTAAATCAAGCTGTCCCTAACCATGTGCTTGTGTCATGAAGGTCCAAGTGAAAAGCTTGAGACTAAGTGGTTAAAGTCGTGATCCAAAAGAGTGTGCTTAAGAGCTCTGGACACCACTAACTGGGGACTTTAGCAAAGCTGAGTCACAATCTGAAAAGGTTCACCCAGTTATGTGTCTGTGGCATTTGTGTATCCGGTGGTAATACTGGAAGACAAAGTGCTTAGGGCCACAGCCAAGACTCATAAGTAGCTGTGTTCAAGAATCAACATGCTTAACTAGGAGAGTCAATAACACTATCCGAAATTCTAAGTTCCTAGAGAAGCCAATCACTCTAAACTTCAAAGGAAAAAGTGAGATGCCAAAACTGTTCAGAAGCAAAAAAAAAAGCTACAAGTCCCGCTCATCTAATTAAATTAATATTCATTGATATTCTGGAATTTATAGTATATTCTCTTCTTTTTATCCTATTTGATTTTCAGTTGCTTGGGTACAAGCAACAATTTAAGTTTGGTGTTGTGATGAGCGGATAATTTATACGCTTTTTGGCATTGTTTTCATATAGTTTTTAGTAAGTTTAAGCTACTTTTAGGGATGTTTTCATTAGTTTTTATGTTAAATTCACATTTCTGGACTTTACTATGAGTTTGTGTGTTTTTCTGTGATTTCAGGTAAATTCTGACTGAAATTGAGGGATTTGAGCTAAACTCTGAAGAAGGCTGACAAAAGGACTGCTGATGCTGTTGGAATCTGACCTCCCTGCACTCGAAATGGATTTTCTGGAGCTACAGAACTCCAATTGGCGCGCTCTCAACGGCGTTGGAAAGTAGACATCCAGGGCTTTCCAGCAATATATAATAGTCCATACTTTATTCGAAGAATGACGACGTAACTTGGCGTTAAACGCCAAGTACACGCTGCTGTCTGGAGTTAAACGCCAGAAAAACGTCATGATCCGGAGTTGAACGCCCAAAACACGTCATAACCTGAAGTTTGACGCCAAGAAATGCCTCTACACGTGAATTCATCAAGCTCAGCCCAAGCACACACCAAGTGGGCCCCGGAAGTGGATTTATGCATCAATTACTTACTCATGTAAACCCTAAAGAGCTAGTCTAGTATATATAGGACATTTATCTATTGTATTAGACATCTTTTGACCACTTTAAGTCTTTCATTATTCGGTCACTTGATCATGGAGAGGGCTGGCCATTTGGCCATGCCTGAACCTCTTGCTTATGTATTTTCAACGGTGGAGTTTCTGCACACCATAGATTAAGGGTGTGGAGCTCTGCTGTACCTCAAGTATTAATGAAATTCTATTATCTTTTATTCAAATCTCTCTTATTCTTATTCCAAGATATTCATTCGTACCCAAGAACATGATGAATGTTATGAGTTAGATTACCCTCATTATCATTCTCACTTATGAACGCGCGTGATTGACAACCACTTCCGTTCTACATGCAACAGAGCTTGAATGCATATCTCTTAGATTCCCCAACAGAATCTTCGTGGTATAAGCTAGATAGATGGTGGCATTTATGAGGATCCGGAAAGTCTCACCTTGTCTGTGGTATTCCGAGTAGGATCCTGGGAATCCGGAAAGTCCAACCTTGTCTGTGGTGTTCCGAGTAGGATTCCGGTAATGAATGACTGTGACGTGCTTCAAACTTTAACCTGCTGGGCGTTAGTGACAGACGCAAAAGAGGGATTCTATTCCAGTAGGAGCGGGAACCAACCGGTGATTAGCCGTACTGTGACAGAGTGCGTGCATTAGTTTTCACTGCGAGGATGGGATGTAGCCATTAGCCATGGGTGATGCCTCCAGACTGGTTAGCTGTGCGAGTGACAGCCGCACAGGGTATTTCCCCGAGAGGAAGAAAGTAGCCACAGTTAATGGTGAACCCCTATACAAAGCTTGCCATGGAAAGGAGTAAGAAGGATTGAATAGGAGCAGTAGGAGAGCAGGCGTCCAAGAGCTCTACAGCATCTCCACATGCTTATCTGAATTTCCTACCAATGAATCTGCATAAGTATCTTTATCCCTTTCATTATTTCTATTTTCGAAAACCCATAAAACTATTTTAATCTGCCTAACTGAGATTTGCAAGGTGACTATAGCTTGATTCATACCAACAATCTCTGTGGATTCGACCCTTACTCACGTAAGGTTATTACTTGGACGACCCAGTACACTTGCTGGTTAGTTGAACGGAGTTGTGAAAATAAACAGTGCCCTAAGAGTAAACATCCTACAAGTAAAAAGAACAAGTGATCACAATTTCGTCCACCAAGTTTTTGCAAAAACTTGGTGGACGAAATTGTGATCATTGATATTGGCTCTTTGGCATATACACAAAAACTATTGTGTCTCTTGGTTAAATTCACAACTCCGTTCAACTAACCAGCAAGTGTACTGGGTCGTCCAAGTAATAAACCTTACGTGAGTAAGGGTCGAATCCACAGAGATTGTTGGTATGAAGCAAGCTATGGTCACCTTGCAAATCTCAGTTAGGCAGAAAAAAGGGTTATTGTGATTATTGGAATAAATAAAAAAGGAATAATAAAAGGGATAGAATACTTATGCAGATTCATTGGTGGGAATTTCAGATAAGCGGATGGAGATGCTGTAGAGCTCTTGGACGCCTGCTCTCCTACTCCTTCTACTCAGTCCTTCTTACTCCTTTCCATGGCAAGCTTTGTATAGGGGTTCACCATCAACTGTGGCTACTTTCATTCCTCACGGGGAAATAACCTGTGCGGCTGTCACTCGCACAGCTAACCAGTCTGGAGGCATCACCCATGGCTGATGGCTACATCCCATCCTCGCAGTGAAAACTATGCTAACGCACTCTGTCACAGTACGGCTAATCACCGGTTGGTTCCCGCTCCTACTGGAATAGAATCCCTCTTTTGCGTCTGTCACCAACGCCCAGCAGGTTAACGTTTGAAGCACGTCACGGTCATTCATTACCAGAATCCTACTCGGAACACCACAGACAAGGTTGGACTTTCCGGACCCTCATAAATGCCGCCATCTATCTAGCTTATACCACGAAGATTCTGTTGGGGAATCTAAGAGATACACATTCAAGCTCTGTTGCATGTAGAACGGAAGTGGTTGTCAATCACGTACATTCATAAGTGAGAATAATAATGAGGGTAATTGAACTCATTACATTCATCATGTTCTTGGGTACGAATGAATATCTTGGAATAAGAATAAGAAAGATTTGAATAAAAGAAGATAGAATTTCATTAATACTTGAGGTACAGCAGAGCTCCACACCCTTAATCTATGGTGTGCAGAAACTCCACCGTTGAAAATACATAAGCAAAGGGTTCAGGCATGGCCGAATGGCCAGCCTCCCTAAACGTGATCAACGATCCCCTAAGATGAAGAATAAAACAAACTGAGATCAAAGATGTCTAATACAATAGATAAATGTCCTATATATACTAGACTAGCTACTAGGGTTTACATGAGTAAGTAATTGATGCATAAATCCACTTCCGGGCCCACTTGGTGTATGCTTGGGCTGAGCTTGATTAATTCACGAGCTAAGGCATTTCTTGGCGTCAAACTCCAGGTTATGACGTGTTTTGTTGTGATCACATCAATGTAGTATTCTTTGTTGTTGTATGGAATCATTATTATGGCACTTATGTGTGGACACAACTCCGTTCAACTAACCAGCAAGTGTACTGGGTCGTCCAAGTAATACCTTACGTGAGTAAGGGTCGATCCCACAGAGATTGTTGGTATGAAGCAAGCTATGGTTACCTTGTAAATCTCAGTTAGGCAGATTAAAAGGTTTTGGGTTTTGAAAATTAATAATAAATGGAAAATAAAAGGGATAGAAATACTTATGTAAATCAATAGTGGGAATTTCAGATAAGTGTGTGAAGATGCTGTGCTCCTCTTGTATCTCTATTTTCTTATTACATTCATCCAATCCTTCATACTCCTTTCCATGGCAAGCTGTATGTAGGGCATCACCGTTGTCAATGGCTACATCCTATCCTCTCAGTGAAAACGTTCCTATGCTCTGTCACAGCACGGCTAATCATCTGTCGGTTCTCAATCAGGTTGGAATAGAATCCCTTGATTCTTTTGCGTTTGTCATCACGCCCAGCCTTCAGGAGTTTGAAGCTCGTCACAGTCATTCAATCACAGAATCCTACTCGGAATACCATAGACAAGGTTTAGACTTTCCGGATCCTCATGAATGCCGCCATCTATCTAGCTTATACCACGAAGATTCTGTTGGGGAATCTAAGAGATATGCGCCCGGCCTAGAGTAGAACGGAAGTGGTTGTCAATCACGCGCGTTCATAGGTGAGAATGATGATGAGTGTCACAGATCATCACATTCATCAAAGTTAAGTGTAACGTATATCTTGGAATAAGGATAGAAGAGAATTGAATAGAAAGTAATAATAATTGTATTGAAACTTGAGGTACAGCAGAGCTCCACACCCTTAATCTATGTTGTGTAGAAACTCCACTGTTGAAAATACATAAGTGAAAGGTTCAGGCATGGCCGAATGGCCAGCCCCCTGAATGTGATCAATAGCCTCCTAAGATGAAGAATAAAACAAAACTGAGACCAAAGATCCCTAATACAATAGTAAATTATCCTATTTATACTAGACTAGCTACTAGGGTTTACATGAGTAAGTATTTGATGTATAAATTCACTTCCGGGGCCCACTTGGTGTATGTTTGGGCTGAGCTTGATCTATCTACGAGCTGAGGCTTTTCTTGGAGTTGAACTCCAAGTTATAACGTGTTTTGGGCGTTCAACTCCGGATCATGACGTATTTCTGGCGTTTAACTCCAGACAGCAGCATGTACTTGACGTTCAACGCCAAGTTACGTCGTCAATTTCCGAATAAAGTATGGACTATTATATATTTCTGGAAAGCTCTGGATGTCTACTTTCCAACGCCGTTGAGAGCGCGCCATTTGGAGTTTTGTAGCTCCAGAAAATCCATTTCGAGTGCAGGGAGGTCAGATTCCAACAGCATTAGCAGTCCTTTTGTTAGCCTTTTTCAGAGTTTTGCTCAAGTCCCTCAATTTCAGACAGAAATTACCTGAAATCACAGAAAAACACACAAACTCATAGTAAAGTCCAGAAATGTGAATTTAACATAAAAACTAATGAAAACATCCCTAAAAGTAGCTTGAACTTACTAAAAACTACCTAAAAACAATGCCAAAAAGCGTATAAATTATCCGCTCATCACAACACCAAACTTAAATTATTGTTTGTCCCCAAGCAACTAAAAATCAAATAGGATAAAAAGAATAGAATATACTATAAATTCCAAAATATCAATGAATATTAATTCTACTTAGATGAGCGGGACTTGTAGCGTTTTGCTTCTGAACAGTTTTGGCATCTCACTTTTTCCTTTGAAGTTTAGAATGATTGGCTTCTCTAGGAACTTAGAATTTTGGATAGTGTTATTGACTTTCCTAGTTAAGTATGTTGATTCTTTGAACACAGCTACTTATAAGTCTTGGCTGTGGCCCTAAGCACTTTGTTTTCCAGTATTACCACCGGATACATAAATGCCACAGACACATAACTGGGTGAACCTTTTCAGATTGTGACTCAGCTTTGCTAGAGTCCCCAGTTAGTGGTGTCCAGAGCTCTTAAGCACACTCTTTTGCTTTGGATCACGACTTTAACCACTCAGTCTCAAGCTTTTCACTTGGACCTTCATAACACAAGCACATGGTTAGGGACAGCTTGATTTAGCCGCTTAGGCCTGGATTTGATTTTCTTGAGCCCTCCTATCCATTGATGCTCAAAGCCTTGGATCCTTTTTACCCTTTCATTTTGGTTTTAAGGGCTATTGGCTTTTTCTGCTTGCTTTTTTTCTTTTTCTTTCTATTTTTTTCGCCATTTTTTTTCGCAAGCCTTTGCTTTTTCACTGCTTTTTCTTGCTTCAAGAATCAATTTTATGATCTTTCAGATCATCAATAACATTTCTCTTTGTTCATCATTCCTTCAAGAGCCAACAATTTTAACATTCATAAACAACAAGATCAAAAATGTGCACTGTTCAAGCATTCATTCAGAAAACAAAAAGTATTGTCACCACATCAATATAATTAAATTAAATTCAAGGATAAATTCGAAATTCATGTACTTCTTGTTCTTTTGAATTAAAACATTTTTCATTTAAGAGAGGTGAAGGATTAATGGATTTTATTCATAGCTTTAAGACATAGTTACTACATCCTACTGATCATAAAGTAGAGCCACAAAACATAGATAGACATGAAGGATAAAAACCGAAAAAGCAGGGAAAATAAGAACAAGGAATGAGTCCACCTGAGTGAGGGTGGCGCCTTCTTGAAGGTCCAATGGTGCTTTTTGAGCTCCTTTATGTCTCTTCCTTGCTTCTGTTGCATGATCCCTAGTGATTTTGGTGTTCTTATCCTTAGTTGCTTCCAATAATTATGTGGAGGAACATGTATCCCCTGAGGTATCTCAGGGATCTCTTGATTTGCAGTCAAATGTTCTACCACTGAGCTATAAACCCTTTAGATGAGTCTTTCCATCTCCCATGACTCAGAGGTGGAAGATTTTGTCTTTTTCCTTGTTCCTGCTCATATAGGGAAGAAGAGAACAATAAAAGAAAGAGGAATCCTCTATGTCACAGTATAGATATTCCTTTATGTTAGTAGAAGAAGAAAGGGAAGAAGAGTGAAGAAGAATGGGTAAGGATAGAGGTGGTGATTTGAGATGAAGAGAAGTGAAGAGAAGTGTTAGTAAATAAATAAATAAATAGAAGAAGAGGAGAGATAGAAAATTTTCGAAAATGATTTTGAAAAGTGGTTAGTGATTTTTGAAAATTAAAGATAATATATAATTAAAATTAAAATTTAAAACAATTAAAAAGAATTTTTGAAAAAGAGATGAGATATTTTCAAAAATTAGAGAGGGATAGGTAGTTAGTTGGTTTTGAAAAAGATAAGAAACAAACAAAAAGTTAAATAGTTAGTTGAAAAAGATATTAAAATCAAATTTGAAAAGATGAGAAGATAAGAAGTTAGATAAGATATTTTGAAATCAAATTTTTTTGAAAAAGATAAAATTTTGAAAAAGATATGATATAAAAGATAAGATAAAAAGTTATGATTAAAAAGATAAAAAAGATATTTTGAAAAAGATTTGATTTTAAAATTAAAATTAATTACTTGACTAACAAGAAACTAAAAGATAAAATTCTAGAATTTAAAGATTGAACCTTTATTAACAAGAAAGTAACAAACTTCAAATTTTTGAATCAATCACATTACTTGTTAGCTAATTTTCGAAAATATGATGTAAAAGATAAGAAAAAGATTTTGAAAAATATTTAAAAAATTTCGAAAATTAATAAGAAAAAAGGAAAAGATTTAATTTTTGAAAAAGTTTTGAAAAGATAAGATTTTTAAAATTGAAAATTTGACTTGACTTGTAAGAAACAACTAATTTTTAAAATTTTTGACTAAGTCAACTAAAATTTTCGAAAATTAGGAGATAAAAAAGGAAAAGATATATTTTTTATTTTTGAATTTTTTTATGATGAGAGAGAAAAACACAAAAATGACCCAAAACATGAAAATTTTGGATCAAAACACAAGATACATGCAAGAACACTATGAATGTTAAGATGAACACCAAGAACACTTTGAAGATCATGATGAACATCAAGAACATAATTTTGAAAAATTTTTGATGCAAAGAAAACATGCAAGACACCAAACTTAGAAATTTTTAATGCTTGGAAAATATGAATGCAAAAATGCACATGCAAAACAACAAAAGACACAAAACAAGAAATCATCAAGATCAAACAAGAAGACTTACCAAGAACAACTTGAAGATCATGATGAACACCATGAATGCATGAATTTTCGAAAAATGCAAGAAAAAGTTTTAAAGCATGCAATTGACACCAAACTTAAAAATTAACACAAGACTCAAACAAGAAACACAAAATATTTTTTATTTTTATGATTTTCTAATTTTTTTGTATTTTTATATTAATTTTTTCAAAAAACATGGTTAGAAAAATGAAAAAGAAAAGAAAAATTTTGAAAAAGATTTTTGAAAAGAAAATTACTAATCTGAGCAACAAGATGAACCGTCAGTTGTCCATACTCGAACAATCCCCGGCAACGGCGCCAAAAACTTGGTGGACGAAATTGTGATCACATCAATGTAGTATTCTTTGTTGTTGTATGGAATCATTATTATGGCACTTATGTGTGGACACAACTCCGTTCAACTAACCAGCAAGTGTACTGGGTCGTCCAAGTAATACCTTACGTGAGTAAGGGTCGATCCCACAGAGATTGTTGGTATGAAGCAAGCTATGGTTACCTTGTAAATCTCAGTTAGGCAGATTAAAAGGTTTTGGGTTTTGAAAATTAATAATAAATGGAAAATAAAAGGGATAGAAATACTTATGTAAATCAATAGTGGGAATTTCAGATAAGTGTGTGAAGATGCTGTGCTCCTCTTGTATCTCTATTTTCTTATTACATTCATCCAATCCTTCATACTCCTTTCCATGGCAAGCTGTATGTAGGGCATCACCGTTGTCAATGGCTACATCCTATCCTCTCAGTGAAAACGTTCCTATGCTCTGTCACAGCACGGCTAATCATCTGTCAGTTCTCAATCAGGTTGGAATAGAATCCCTTGATTCTTTTGCGTTTGTCATCACGCCCAGCCTTCAGGAGTTTGAAGCTCGTCACAGTCATTCAATCACAGAATCCTACTCGGAATACCATAGACAAGGTTTAGACTTTCCGGATCCTCATGAATGCCGCCATCTATCTAGCTTATACCACGAAGATTCTGTTGGGGAATCTAAGAGATATGCGCCCGGCCTAGAGTAGAACGGAAGTGGTTGTCAATCACGCGCGTTCATAGGTGAGAATGATGATGAGTGTCACAGATCATCACATTCATCAAAGTTAAGTGTAACGTATATCTTGGAATAAGGATAGAAGATAATTGAATAGAAAGTAATAATAATTGTATTGAAACTTGAGGTACAGCAGAGCTCCACACCCTTAATCTATGTTGTGTAGAAACTCCACTGTTGAAAATACATAAGTGAAAGGTTCAGGCATGGCCGAATGGCCAGCCCCCTGAATGTGATCAATAGCCTCCTAAGATGAAGAATAAAACAAAACTGAGACCAAAGATCCCTAATACAATAGTAAATTATCCTATTTATACTAGACTAGCTACTAGGGTTTACATGAGTAAGTATTTGATGCATAAATTCACTTCCGGGGCCCACTTGGTGTATGTTTGGGCTGAGCTTGATCTATCTACGAGCTGAGGCCTTTCTTGGAGTTGAACTCCAAGTTATAACGTGTTTTGGGCGTTCAACTCCGGATCATGACGTTTTTCTGGCGTTTAACTCCATACAGCAGCATGTACTTGACGTTCAACGCCAAGTTACGTCGTCAATTTCCAAATAAAGTATGGACTATTATATATTTCTGGAAAGCTCTGGATGTCTACTTTCCAACGCCGTTGAGAGCGCGCCATTTGGAGTTTTGTAGCTCCAGAAAATCCATTTCGAGTGCAGGGATGTCAGATTCCAACAGCATTAGCAGTCCTTTTGTCAGCCTTTTTCAGAGTTTTGCTCAAGTCCCTCAATTTCAGCCAGAAATTACCTGAAATCACAGAAAAACACACAAAATCATAGTAAAGTCCAGAAATGTGAATTTAACATAAAAACTAATGAAAACATCCCTAAAAGTAGCTTGAACTTACTAAAAACTACCTAAAAACAATGCCAAAAAGCGTATAAATTATCCGCTCATCACCGGTCTATGGTGACTTCGGACCGGTTGCTAGTGGGAATGATTGAGCGTTGGATAAACCCTAACCATCCTCTAGCCACGGGTTTGAGGTCATGCCTTCTCAATTGAACCGGCTTCCCTCTTGAATCTCTCTTCCATTGGGCGCCCTCTTCACATATGACTGTGAGGACTTGGTCCAACCTTTGATCAAAGTTGACCCTTCTAGTGTAAGGATGTTCATCTCCTTGCATCATAGGCAAATTGAATGCCAACCTTACACTTTCCGGACTAAAATCCAAGTATTTCCCCCGAACCATAGTAAGATAATTCTTTGGATTCGGGTTCACACTTTGATCATGGTTCTTAGTGATCCATGCATTGGCATAGAACTCTTGAACCATCAAGATTCCGACTTGTTGAATGGGGTTGGTAAGAACTTCCCAACCTCTTCTTTGGATCTCATGTCGGATCTCCGGATATTCACCCTTTTTGAGTGAAAAAGGGACCTCGGGGATCACCTTCTTCAAGGCCACAACTTCATAGAAGTGGTCTTGATGCACCCTTGAGATGAATCTCTCCATCTCCCATGACTCGGAGGTGGAAGCTTTTGCCTTCCCTTTCCTTTTTCTAGAGATTTCTCCGGCCTTGGATGCCATAAATGGTTATGGAAAAACAAAAAGCAATGCTTTTACCACACCAAACTTAAAATGCTTGCTCGTCCTCGAGCAAAAGAAGAAGGAAGAGAGTAGAAGAAGAAGAAATGAAGGACAAGGGAATGGCTTTTATTTTCGGCCAAGAAGGGGAGAAGTGGTGTGTATGTTGTGTGAAAATGAAGGAGTGAAGGAGGGTTTATATAGGGAAGGGGGAAGGGTAGGGTTCGGCCATTTGAGGGTGGGTTTGGGTGGGAAAGTGGTTTGAATTTGAATGGTGAGGTAGGTGGGGTTTTATGAAGGATGGATGTGAGTGGTGAAGAGAAAGATGGGATTTGATAGGTGAAGGGTTTTTGGGGAAGAGGTGTTGAGGTGATTGGTGAATGGGTGAAGAAGAGAGAGAGAGTGGTAGGGTAAGTGGGGATCCTGTGGGGTCCACAGATCCTGAGGTGTCAAGGAAAAGTCATCCCTGCACCAAATGGCAAGCAAAATCTCGTTTTGTGCCAATTTTGGCGTTAAACGCCGGGCTGGTGCCCATTTCTGGCGTTTAACGCCAGCTTCTTGCCCATTTCTGGCGTTTAACGCCAGTCTGGTGCACCTTTCTGGCGTTAAACGCCCAGAATGGTGCCAGACTGGGCGTTAAACGCCCAACAGCTAACCTCACTGGCGTTTAAACGCCAGTGGGTGCGTCCTCCAGGGTGTGCTGTTTTTCTTCCTGTTTTTCATTCTGTTTTTGCTTTTTTCATTAATTTTGTGACTTCTCATGATCATCAACCTACAAAAAAGATAAAATAACAAAAGAAAAATATGTAAAATATAACATTGGGTTGCCTCCCAACAAGCGCTTCTTTAATGTCAGTAGCTTGACAGAGGGCTCTCATGGAGCCTCAGAAATGCTCAGAATCATGTTGGAACCTCCCAACACCAAACTTAGAGTTTGAATGTGGGGGTTCAACACCAAACGTAGAGTTTGGTTGTGGCCTCCCAACACCAAACTTAGAGTTTGACTGTGGGGGCTCTGTTTGGCTCTGTTTTAAGAGAAGCTCTTCATGCTTCTTCTCCATGGTGACAGAGGGATATCCTTGGGCCTTAAACACCAAGGATTCTTCATTCACTTGAATGTTCAACTCTCCTCTATCAACATCAATCACAGCCCTTGCTGTGGCTAGGAAGGGTCTGCCAAGGATGATGGATTCATCCATGCACTTCCCAGTCTCTAGGACTATGAAATCAGTAGGGATGTAATGGTCTTCAACTTTAACCAGAACATTCTCTACAAGTCCATGGGCTTGTTTTCTTGAATTGTCTGCCATCTCTAGTGAGATTTTTGCAGCTTGCACCTCAGAGATCCCTAACTTCTCTATTACAGAGAGAGGCATGAGGTTTACACTTGACCCTAAGTCACACAAGGCCTTCTTGAAGGTCATGGTGCCTATGGTACAAGGTATTGAAAACTTCCCAGGATCCTGTCTCTTTTGAGGCAGTTTCTGCCTAGACAAGTTATCCAGTTCTTTGGTGAGCAAATGGGGTTCATCCTCCCAAGTCTCATTTCCAAATAACTTGTCATTTAGCTTCATGATTGCTCCAAGGTACTTAGCAACTTGCTCTTCAGTGACATACTCATCCTCTTCAGAGGAAGAATACTCATCAGAGCTCATGAATGGCAGAAGTAAGTTCAATGGAATCTCTATGGTCTCATTCTGAGCCTCAGATTCCCTTGGTTCCTCATTGGGGAACTCATTAGAAGCTAGTGGACGTCCAGTGAGGCCTTCCTCAGTGGCGTTCACTGCCTCTTCTTCCTCCCAAAATTCGGCCATGTTAATGGCCTTGCACTCTCCTTTTGGATTTTCTTCTGTATTGCTTGGGAGAGTACTAGGAGGGAGTTCAGTAATTTTCTTGCTCAGCTGACCCACTTGTCCTTCCAAATTTCTGATGGAGGACCTTGTTTCAGTCATGAAACTTTGAGTGGTTTTGATTAGATCAGAGACCATGGTTGCTAAGTCAGAGGTATTCTGCTTAGAACTCTCTGTCTGTTGCTGAGAAGATGATGGAAAAGGCTTGCTATTGCTAAACCTGTTTCTTCCACCATTATTGTTATTGAAACCTTGTTGAGGTCTCTGTTGATCCTTCCATGAAAGATTTGGATGATTCCTCCATGAAGGATTATAGGTGTTTCCATAGGGTTCTCCCATGTAATTCACCTCTTCCATTGAAGGGTTCTCAGGATCATAAGCTTCTTCCTCAGATGAAGCTTCCTTAGTACTGCTTGGTGCATTTTGCATTCCAGACAGACTTTGAGAAATCATATTGACTTGTTGAGTCAATATTTTGTTCTGAGCCAATATGGCATTCAGAGTGTCAATCTCAAGAACTCCTTTCTTCTGACTAGTCCCATTGTTCACAGGATTTCTTTCAGAAGTGTACATGAATTGGTTATTTGCAACCATTTCAATCAGTTCTTGAGCTTCAGTAGGCGTCTTCTTCAGATGAAGAGATCCTCCAGCAGAGCTATCCAAAGACATCTTGGACAGTTCAGAGAGACCATCATAGAAAATACCTATGATGCTCCATTCAGAAAGCATATCAGAGGGACACTTTCTGATTAATTGTTTGTATCTTTCCCAAGCTTCATAGAGGGATTCTCCTTCCTTCTGTCTGAAGGTTTGGACTTCCACTCTAAGCTTACTCAATTTTTGAGGTGGAAAGAACTTTGCCAAGAAGGCATTGACTAGCTTTTCCCAAGAGTCCAGGCTTTCTTTAGGTTGAGAGTCCAACCATGTTCTAGCTCTGTCTCTTACAGCAAAAGGGAATAGCATAAGTCTGTAGACCTCAGGGTCAACCCCATTAGTCTTGACAGTGTCACAGATTTGCAAGAACTCAGCTAAAAACTGATGAGGATCTTCCAATGGAAGTCCATGGAATTTGCAATTCTGTTGCATTAGAGAAACTAATTGAGGCTTAAGCTCAAAGTTGTTTGCTCCAATGGCAGGGATAGAGATGCTTCTCCCATAGAAGTTGGGAGTAGGTGCAGTAAAGTCACCCAGCACCTTCCTTGCATTGTTGGCATTGTTGTTGTTTTCGGCTGCCATGAGTTCTTCTTCCTTGAAGAATTCGGTCAGGTCCTCTAAAGAGAGTTGTGCTTTGGCTTCTCTTAGCTTTCTCTTCAAGGTCCTTTCAGGTTCAGCGTCAGCCTCAACAAGAATGCTTTTGTCTCTGCTCCTGCTCATAAGAAAGAGAAGAAAACAAGGAAATGTGGAATCCTCTATGTCACAGTATAGAGATTCCTTGAAGTGTCAGAGGAAAAGAAGAGTAGAAGACAGAAGTAGAAAATTCGAACTTATCAAAGGAGATGGAGTTCGAATTTTGCATTAAGGAATAGTGTTAGTCCATAAATAGAAGGATGTGAGAAGGAGGGAAGTGATGTTCGAAAATTAAGTGAAAAATTTTGTAAACATTTTTGAAAAACATTACTTAATTTTCGAAAATGAAAGTGGGAAAGAAATCAAGTGATTTTTGAAAAAGATTTTGAAATTAGAAATAAAAAGATTTGATTGAAAACTATTTTGAAAAAGATGTGGTTAAGAAGATATGATTAGTTTTAAAAAGATGTGATTGAGAAGATGTGATTTGAAAAACATTTTTAAAAAAGATTTGATTTTGAAAATTAAAAACTTGGCTAACAAGAAAAGATATGATTCAAACATTAAACCTTTCTCAACAGAAAAGGCAACATACTTGAAATGTTGAATCAAATCATTAATTGATAGCAAGTATCTTTGAGAAAGGAAAGAAATTGATTTTGAAAACACATGATTGAAAAGATATGATTTGAAAAAGATTTGATTTTGAAAAACTTTGAAAACTTGAAAAAAATTGCATTGAAAAACAGAATCTTCCCTCTTGTGCCATCCTGGCGTTAAACGCCCAGAATGGTACACATTCTGGCGTTTAACGCCCAAAACACTACCTTTTTGGGCGTTAAACACCCAACCAGGTACCCTGGCTGGCGTTTAAACGCCAGTCTGTCCTTCTTCACTGGGCGTTTTGAACGCTCAGCTTTTTCTGTATAATTCCTCGGCAGTATGCTCTGAATCTTCAATTCTCTGTATTATTGACTTGAGAAGACACAAATTAAAGATATTTTTGGATTTTTAATAATAAGGAAAAATCAAAATGCAACAAGAATCAAGTAACAATGCATGCAAGACACCAAACTTAGCAGTTTGTATACCACTGACACTAACAAAATGAGAATGCATATGAGACACATAAACACTCAAGTCAAGAGAATTCAAAGATCAGAGTAAGAAATCATCAAGAACAACTTGAAGATTAATGAAGACACATGCATGAGTGCAAGAAGAACAAAAACATGCAATTGACACCAAACTTAAAATGAGACTCTAGACTCAAACAAGAAATTTTTGGATTTTATGATTTTTTTGATTTTTTTGTGTTTTTCGAAAATTAAGTGGAAAAGAAAATAAAGGTATCAAAATTCTTAATGAGAATTCCAGGAATCATGCAATGTTAGTCTAAAGCTTCAGTCTAAAGGAATTAGACATGGCTAGCCAAGCTTCAGCAGAACATTGCATTCAAGAGCTAAATTGATGAAGATCAATCAGCTTTGGTGATGATAAGAACATCACTTTGAAACACTAGAATTCATTCTTAAGAACTCTGAAGAAAAAAAATACCTAATCTAAGCAACAAGATGAACCGTCAGTTGTCCAAACTCAACAATCCCCGGCAACGGCGCCAAAAACTTGATAGCGCGAAATTGTGAACAATACTTTTCACAACTCTCATAATCCCCGGTCATGAACCCCAAAAACTTGGTGTTCAATACCATGGCATTAACACAACTTCGCACAACTAACCAGCAAGTGCACTGGGTCGTCCAAGTAATAAACCTTACGCGAGTAAGGGTCGATCCCACGGAGATTGTTAGTATGAAGCAAGCTATGGTCATCTTGTAAATCTTAGTCAGGCAAACTCAAATGGATATGGTGATGAACGAAATAAACATAAAGATAAAGATAGAGGTACTTATGTAATTCATTGGTAGGAGCTTCAGATAAGCGCATGAAGATGCCTTCACTTCCGTCTCTCTGCTTTCCTACTGTCTTCATCCAATCTTTCTTACTCCTTTCCATGGCAAGCTTATGCAAGGGTTTCACCGTTGTCAGTGGCTACTTCCCATCCTCTCAGTGAAAATGTTCCTATGCTCTGTCACAGCATGGCTAATCATCTGTCGGTTCTCGGTCAGGCCGGAATAGAATCCAGCGATTCTTTTGCGTCTGTCACTAACGCCCCGCCTGCTAGGAGTTTGAAGCACGTCACAGTCATTCAATCATTGAATCCTACTCAGAATACCACAGACAAGGTTAGACCTTCCGGATTCTCTTGAATGCCGCCATCAGTTCTAGCCTATACCACGAAGACTCTGATCTCACGGAATGGTTGGCTCGGTTGTCAGGCGAGCACTCGGTTGTCAGGCGATCAACCATGCATCGTGCAATCAGGAATCCAAGAGATATTCACCCAATCGAAGGTAGAACGGAGGTGGTTGTCAGTCACACGTTCATAGGTGAGAATGATGATGAGTGTCACGGATCATCACATTCATCAAGTTGAAGAACAAGTGATATCTTAGAACAAGAACAAGCGGAATTGAATAGAAGAACAATAGTAATTGCATTAATACTCGAGGTACAGCAGAGCTCCACACCTTAATCTATGGTGTGTAGAACTCCACCGTTGAAAATACATAAGTATAAGGTCTAGGCATGGCCGTGAGGCCAGCCTCCCAATGATCTAAGAACTAGGTGTCCAAAGATGATTAGAGATTAAAGTGATCAAAGATGAAAATACAATAGTAAAAGGTCCTACTTATAGAAACTAGTAGCCTAGGGTGTACAGAGATGAGTAAATGACATAAAAATCCACTTCCGGGCCCACTTGGTGTGTGCTTGGGCTGAGCAAGAAGCATTTTCGTGCAGAGACTCTTCTGGAGTTAAACGCCAGCTTTTATTTGGGCGTTTAACTCCCATTTGGTGCCAGTTCCGGCGTTTAACGCTGGGATTCTGAGGTGACTTTGAACGCCGGTTTGGGCCATCAAATCTTGGGCAAAGTATGGACTATCATATATTGCTGGAAAGCC